>NC_081314.1:145325972-145957917 GCF_026419965.1 Kogia breviceps
AACATGGTTTAAGCTTTTTAAATGCATATCCAGATAACATATAAATAAATATATGTAAAGTAATGGAATCAGTTGTCAACTCATACATCTAATTTTTATCTATAAAATGGGGAGGGTCAGTAGATTATGACTGTTTGGGATTTTAGGGGTGCATTTTAGCATTTCAGGCCAAGCTCCTGCTCCTGGGACCCTTTCCTTCGGGTCTTCACCTGGCTGAACCCTTCCTGACGTTTAGACCTCAGGGGCCGCGTCACTCCTGAGAGCGTGCTTCCTAGACCAGCCCACCATCCTCTTGTAACCAGCACAGCACTGGTGGTTACCGATTTCCTTGCATATTAGTTTATACGATTCCCTTTCTAGAATGTGAGCCCCGCGATCACAAGACCATTGCCCACCTGTACCGCAGTCTCCCCTCAGCACATCCCCCTGAACTCTGCCTGGCACACGGCAGGTGCTCAGTAAATCTTGGACGTGGTCTAGCAATTTTCCAGAGGGGCCAAGCGTCAGATGCAGAGGGTGATACCCCCATGCCTTAGCTGGCAATGTTTTCTGTACCTACTAGAGCATGGAGTGGACACGTGTGTCCACATCACATTCCTGCCCCTCAGCAATGAACACACCCCCTCGTCATGCTCTGTGACCAACCACGGAATTGCTTTCTGCATCTCCTTTCGAGCAGGCACTGCGTTGAGCTTTCTCAGTAGAGGGCGCTGGAGGGACACATAGAAGGAAGGGGCTCCCTGCTGCGTCCCGAGTAGAAGGGGTCGGAGTGTAGGTGTGAGGACTTCCAGGGCTGGGGGGTGGCATCCCCAGGCATGGGTCCAGCTCTCATCCCTCTGAGGTCTTGCAGCCTCGGCCTGGTGACAGCTTTTCTGCAGCCTTTTCCTGCTCTGAAGGGCTCCCAACCCATCACACCCACATCACCTGAGTTCCTGGGGGGTGTCCTACCACTCGCTCCGCAGCTCCAGACCAGCGCTGGCCCGGCCAAACGAGCAAACTTCCTGCTGTCCAGTGGCGGAATCACACCTTCTCCAATGAGATCTGAGCCCCTCTGAGTCTGTCCTCTCTTGGTATTTCCGTATGTCTTATAGTTACTCTTTTATCATCACTAGTATTACCTAGCAGGGCTCGCTGCCTGAAGTGCCTAAAAGACAGTATTATGGCACTGGCTTTTGAGAAAGGAAAGAGCCTTATTGAGAGGTCAACCGGAAAGGAGACAGTCGGCGGGCCTCAAATCTGTCTCCCTGATCCAGGGAGATAGGGTGAAATTCGGCATGAAATTTGAGGAGTTAGGGGAATTTCAAACTTGGAAGCTGACTGGCTAGTCTCAAATCAGTCCATGTAAGCTACTCAAGCTGCCGGAAGCCAGATTTTCCTTATTGAAGGACTTCTGTCTTTGTAAGGTTCCAGTGGCAACATTTCTCTTCTTTGAGTTCTACAGACCGAAGATTCTTGGTTCCAGGGTCATGCTGGAGACCTGGTCATCATTCACATACAATTAAAATAGGTACCCAGAAAACAAGAGTACACCTTTCTAAAAAGATGACCTTCAAATGAAAAGAAACGCATGAAGCACATTACTAAAATGTGATTGCCTATGGAGGATGAGTGAATGGAAATGGACGCAGCATGAGGACAAAAAGAAATGAACACGAGAATGAAGAAGCAACAAAGTAAGAGTGCGGGCTTGCAAACGTGTACATAGTTACCACGCACGCAGTGCTGAGGATGACTCACCCAGCCCTGTATGTGCCGGTGCACCACAAACGCATGAGGTTCAAGAGGGTGGCAACAGAGATGGTGTTCAAGTGATGGGGTTGGTGTTGAAGGACCAAAGGCAACCACAACCCAGAGCAGATGTGGCAGGAAGTATTCTGGCCTCAACGAAGTGTGGTTATTATAAGACGGAGCCACTGGAATGTAGGCTTCATGAAATAGGGAATTGTGTTCGGTGTCTAGAACACAGCCTCGCACACAATAGATGCTGAATATTTACTGCATGGATCAACGAATGAACCAGGGGCATTTGTCTCCCTGGGAGTTTGTACTGGACGGGGAGGTAGAGGGCCTGCAGTGAGGAGCATCCTCCCAGATTCCGTGTGGAGGCAGCCGTCCAAATGGATAAAAAGGAAAAATACATTTGAGTTGTGTCCATCTGAGGCAGGTCTCTTACTTCTTTCACATTTTAAATACAACTCATCCAGAGAACACATGTATTAACCCGTCATCTTTCACATTAAATTTGGGGGTGAGCCCATCAGGTGTCCAAATAAGCTGTTTCGTATTTCCGCCCTTTGGAGGAAAGGGAGGGTATCCGATATTTAATACCAAATCAAAATAAGAAATTGATTTTAAATGTTAACAGGAAATTAGCATAAATAAAGCAAAGATGATTATCTTAGCAATGGTTCTGTTTGCTTTTCACTCCAACCAGACACAGGGCCTACAAGCTGAGCAGCAACCAGTTGCTAAAGCAAGCACTAAATTAACGTGGGTCCCCAGAAGATACCCTGGATAAAATCGTCAACAAGACATTGAGAAGTCAAGCATGCAGGCGTATTACAACTGCCATCCACAGTCCAAGCATGTGACATGTTTTCTAAAGCTTAGAGCCCCCTCTAGGACTCATTGTGTCTGTGTGCCTTTTTTTCTTAATTTATTTATTTTAGTTATTTATTTTTGGCCGCATTGGGTCTTCGTGGCTGCGCGTGGGCTTTCTCTAGTTGTGGTGAGCGGGGGCCACTCTTCGTTGCGGCGCACGGGCTTCCCGTTGCAGTGGCTTCTCTTGTTGCGGAGCACGGGCTCTAAGGCACGCGGGCTTCAGGAGTTGTGGCACTTGGCCTAGTAGTTGTGGCTCGTGGGCTCTAGAGCTCAGGCTCAGTAGTTGTAGCACATGGGCTTAGTTGCTCCGCAGCATGTGGGATCTTCCCGTACTAGGGATCGAACCCGTGTCACTTGCATTGGCAGGTGGATTCTCAACCACTGCGCCACCAGGGAAGCCCTGTCTGTGTGACTTAATCAAAAAATGCTCCACACCCTTCTTTCTTTCAGGTATGTCAGGAGAGATCCACTTCCAACATATCAGAAGGTCTTTCCTAGTTTTTCCAAGTGGCGGTTTGAATTTTATGTATGGTATTCCATAATCGCTGAACATGTGGGCTGATGTCAGTTTTTGGGGAATGGGGGGAAGCACAAGTGCCTTAGCCAAGGTACTGGTCTTGAGCATCATGAGGCTGATATTCACCTCTTCACTGTAAAACTCATGCAATGCACACAGATGTGATTATATGATTCCAATCAAATGGCAACCAGAGTGTGAGTCTTGAATTACTTATCCTGGAACAGATAGAGCTATTGATAATCACACTGTGTCTGGGGACAGAGAAAGTGTGGACAAAGGCAGACTAATTTCTAGCTCAGGGACTGAGACTTAAATGAAGTGTCCTGTCAATTACGGGCAGAAGAGCTCACGCCCGCCACCCACAGGCCACAGGTGAGAGCTCTTAGAGTCGTGGCCTCCCAGAAAGGGACAGACCTTCATAGGGAACTGTTGTCCAAGATATGGCTTTTAGCAATAAACCACCAGCTATTCTTGCTAGAGAGAGGTGGGGCTGAAAATAGCCCTAAGACCTCTTTTCTTTCATTCCCTTGCTGGGTTGAGTATTTTAGCTCTCTGCAGAAGAGTGGGTACCAAGAGAGGAATTTCAGAAGGGGCAGAGGCTCAATGACATGAATAAATTCGTTCTTTGCATTTTACCAGACCTGGGTTTTCTTTCCAAGGAGGGAAGATTGAGAAGGTCAAAGAGGCAAGTCCTCTTCCTTCCTCCATGTAAGGATTCAGGGGTGCACGCAAGGACACACCTGTTCATTCAGTAGCCAATCAGGCAAAGCTGAGCGATGCTGGAGCATTGTCCCCAAGATGCTCATGTAGGTTTGGTCCTTTAGTAAGGACTAAGGCAAAACTGCATGGTGGTCCAGGCCCTGGGCTTTAGGGTCAGAAAGGCCTCGTTTTGAATCCCATCTCAGTATGGGCTTATTCAAGTCACTTAAATATATCTATAAATTACAATGTATCCAGACAACAGTTTCCATTTCCAGTCCTGCTAATGTAGTCAAATTACTCTAGTATTTTTTTCATAAAAGTCCCCAACCTTCTGACTAAGGAACTCAGCTAAGATTTGGATGATGGATGCTGTGGAAGAATTATTTCAGCAGACACCAGGGAAGGCCTGACTCTCACATCAATCTCACATCATAAATATCTCCTCCTCTTCGTCATGTGTCGAGAAGATGAGACAGCTCCTCCCAGACCTTGTTCCCCAATCAGCATTGACATTCTGGGTCCTTTACCTGCCTCTTTTCAGCTCTTTATCTTTTGAAGGGTTCTCACTTTGTTCCACATCTAACTAGTCAAAAATATTCAGGAGTTGAGGGAATTGCTAGCTGTGATCACCAAGGCATTCATATTGAGTAAGCTCAATTTCCTCAGGACTTTTTCCACTTAGTCCATAGAAAAAATAAAAATAAGGTGCTGTGTTAGTTTCTTACTGCTGCTGTAGCAAATTACCACCAACTGAGTGGTTTAAAACAAAGATTTATTCTCTTAGAGTTCTGGAGGTCAGAAACCTAAAATCAAGGTTTTATTCCTTCTGGAAGCTTCAGGAGAGAATCTGTTCCCTTGCCCTTCCGGGATCTAGTGGCCACCTGCATTCCTTGGTCCATGGCCCCTTCCTCCATCTTCAGAGGGCATCATTCTAACCTCTGGTTCCATCTTCACATCTCCCTTCCCCGCTGTCAACTCCTGCTTCTCTCTTATGAGGACCTTGTGATTACACTGACACACCCAAATAATCCGGAGTAACCTCCTCCTCTCAAGAGCTTTAATTTAATCCCATGCAAAGTCCCTTTTGCCACATAAGGTGACATATTCACAGGTTCTAGGGAACCAGGATGTGGCGTCTTTGGGTGGGGCCATGACCACGCTGCCACAGGCATAGACCGTGAGCTTGTACAATGGGTAGGAGTTAGGGATGCACAGATTTAAAATCCCTGCCTCTACATCTACCGTTCTTCTCCTAACACCTGGAGGAGTCAAAATGGAATAACAGGCACCAGACTAGTCCTCCCACCATCAACAACTCTATAACTGGACAAAGTATATGAAACAACTGTTTGCAGATGTTGGACATCAGACACGGCAGGACTGAGATCTCAGAGATGGAAAATGGGTTGAGCTGTACTATTCCCCTGGTTTTCTGCCTGAAGGCACTTTCCAGACCATGGCAAAGGGAAGGTGGGCCCAAGCAGAGCACAGTAATCTTGCTGAGCAGAGAAGACAAAGATCAGAGTTTGGCTGCTAAGACAATTAGAGTACGTAGCACACAGTATGAGATGGAGGGAACTTCACAGAGAAGGAGCTCCAGAAATTGGTATAGGGGTCATCCCCTTGAGACTTTGGCTGAATGATAACCTGTGGATATGTAGGTGAAACTCCACAAGGAAGGCAAAGAAGGACGACCAGGGAGCTATGAGCCAAATAGAGATCCCAGAACTCATAAAGAGCTGGGAAACACATAAGAGCCCCAACTTGCGAGAATGAATAGATCTCCACGGAAACTCAGTTGGCCCTCAGAAACTGTGGCTGTCTAGGCCTGGAATAAAAGGTACTCTACACCCGCTCTAGCAAAACTTAAAAGCAGACCTTAAAAGAACTACAAGTAAATTAGCTACTTGCCACAACAAAACTCAACACTCTTTATGAAGGACATCATAATCCAGACACTTAACAAGCTAGCATCCACGATGTCCAGCATAAAACTTAAAAATTGATAGGCATGCAAATAAGCAGGATCATGTGACCTGTTACCTGGAGAAAAAGCAGTCATTAAGAAAAGACCCAGCCATAACAAGAATTACTGAGATAGCAAACAAGGACTTCAAAGCAATTATAAATGTGGTCACAGACTGAAGGAACAACATGAGTATGATGACGGAACATTGAGGAATCTCAATAAAGAAATGAAAGCTATTTTAAAAAGAACAGAGTAGAAACTCTGGAACAGAAAAATACAATGTCTAAAATAAAGTATTCATCTTCTGGATATTCTACACTTTTGACACTGTAGAAGAAAAGATCATTGAACATGAGAAACAGAAATAAGCCAAACTTAAAGACAAAAAGAAAAAAGGCTGAAGAAAAATAAAGAAAAATTCAGTAACTTGTGGGACAAAATTAAGTGGTCTAATAAGGAATTAGAATTTCCGAAGAAGAGGAAAGAGGTATTAGATCACAAAAAATATAACTGAAGATATAATGGCCAAAATATTTCCAGATTTGATGAGAAACAGAAACCCACAAACCCTCAGGGAGAATAAACACACAAAAAAATAATACCAAGGCCCATCGTAATCAAATTTCTGAGAACTAATAATAGATAATCTTAAAAGCAGCCAGAGGAAAAAAGTCACATTATATGCAGGAGAACAATAATAAGAACACCTCATTTTTCTCATCAGAAAAACAAAAAAGGGCATGTATTAATGACACAACATCTTAAGAGAACAGAAAAAAGAACTACCAATCTAGAATTTTATATCCACAAAAAAATATCATTCAAAAATAAAGGTGAAATAAGAGCATTTTCAGACAGACAAAAGGTGGGAGAATTTGGTTACCAGCACACCTGAAAAACCAAAGATGTTAAAGGAAGTTTTCCACAGAGAATGAAATGATGCCAGGTGTAAAGTCAGATATGCATGAATGAGTGAGGAATTCCAGAAATGGAAAAAGGTAGGTATGAAAAGGTTTTCTATATATAATATCTTTAAAAGTTAGTAAACTGTTGAAAGCAAAAATAATAACTATGGGGTTTATAACATTTGAGGAAGTAAAATGTACGGCATAAATACCAGAAGTGACCGTGGGGGAGGAATTATACCGTTGGAAGGTGTTTAGCATAAACTCTGAGCAATAACTGAAAAGTAGAACAGTCTGGTGGGAAAGGCAGAGAGAACGCCGAGAATTACAGCAAACTCATTGTCAAGGTAGCAACAGAGACGGTCACAGCGTGAGAGGGCACACAGTGGGCGGCTTCTGCAGACCTTTGTGTTAATGAAGCATTTTTGGAGTGGGTGCCACAAGCTAATCTAGAAGGAGAAGTTGTCCGGCCCCAGGGAACAGAGCTAGAGGGGAACATCACGCGACACAGCTCCAGGAAGAAGGAACAGCACGTGTAAAGGGACCCAGCTGTGAGAGAGCAAGGCTCCCACAGGAAGAAGACTGACGTTGTGTCACCCACGTTCTTCTCACTGTTTGGTTAATACGTTTTCACTGCATGGAGCTCAACCTCTTACCTCCCAGACCCCCAGAATTCCTGATTTCTGGCTACGAAGGGAAACTGACCAAGTCCTCACATTAAAGGGAGCTTTCCAGAGAAATGCACCTGTGATACTGTGACCTATAATAAATATAGTCGTTCCTCGGTATCCACAGCAGTGGGAGGACTGGTTCCAGGACCCCACATACTTAAATCCACAGGCGCTTAAATCCCTTTTATCAAATGGCATACAACACTCAGCCTTCTGTATCCACAGGTCCTGCATCTGTGGATAGGAATGGCCAGGGGACCGACAGTATATATTTTGGTTTTCATTCAATGTTCCTAGCTCTCAGCTCCCCAAACTCTTAGAATTTCCTGAGCATAAGAGCAATGGGAGAATCTCTTGTTAAAATCTTTGGTCTTTGTCCTCAAGGCCTGAAATCACTTCAGAGCCTCAAAGGTGAAAAGCAAGCGTGTCTTGTTATTCATAACAAGCCCCTTTCCATCACAACTGAGTTTGCTTGCGTTAACGCTGTGACTTTTAGAAAGCACCTAGGGATGGGGGTTCGTTGCCAGCGGAACCAACCGTGAATAGAGGGTTGGAACTTGCACTCCCACCCCTGATCACCCGGGAGGCGGAGAGGGGCTGGAGGTTGAATCAATCACCAATAGCCGATGATTTAATCAGCCGTGCCTATGTAATGAAAGCTCTATAGAATCCAAAAGGAATAGGTTTCAGGGAGCTTCCAGGTTGGTGAACCGGAAGGCTTTCACATGCTGGTGGTTCCAGGCCCCGAGCTGCACAGGGACAGAAGCTCCTTTGTCCAGGAACTTCCCTATGTTATCTCTTCGTGTGGCTCTTAATTCATGTCCTTTGGCATCCGTTGTAATAAACTGGCAATCTAGTGAGTAAATGGGTTTTCCTGAGTTCTGTGAGCTGCTCTATTGAAATAAATGAAACCCAAGATGGGGGTCGCGGGAACTTCTGATCTATAGCCAGCTGGTCACAGGTACAGGTGACAACTTTTGTGATTGGCATGTGAAGTGGGGGGTGACGGTCTTGTAGGACTGAGCCCTTAATCTGTGGGCTCTGATGCCACCTCCAGGTAGACAGTGTCAGACTTGAGTTAAATCGTAGGCCGCGCAGCAGGTATCAGAGAATTGCTTGGTGTGGGGAATAAGCACACTGGAAGTGAGTGCAGAATCACAGCATCTCGGCAGCACACACACAAATACCCCACCACTTCCTCTTGCATAGTGACATGATAACGCACTGAGTACTTTCAATGTGCTGGGTACGACGCTATGTATTTCCAACACAGTGTGTCTCTGCTTTAAGCCCTGCAACAACCCACAACTGCCCTGTGAGACAGGAACGATTATTGCCTTGTTTTTTATAATAAATGAAGAGACTGTGGTCCACGGAGGTTAAGTAACCTGCCCCAGTCACACTGGTGGTGAGTGATGGAGTTGAGATGAGGACTGGACGGCCTGGCTCCAAGGGTCTGCATCCTCAGCCATTAGGTTATGGCGGTCTCCTTTTTAAGCATAAATACAGAGTGCTGTGTGGGAGAACAGCAGAGGGACATTCACCTGTGGATAAAGGAGATCTTTTCAGAGAAAGTGATGCGCTCTGAGTCTGGAAGGATGAGCAGGAATCATCCCAGGGAAGGAAGAAGGGGGATGGGGGCAAATTCCGGGCAGAGAAGAGCAGCTGCACAGACACAGTGGTAGGAACAAGCCGGCTCCTATGGGATATGTGGTGGAGTTGGTATTCAAACCCAGAAGAGAGAGGCTTTGCAATGTGACAGATAATGAAAAAGGAAAACTGGTCATATACGGAAACAAATCCAGAATTTCTTGGCCTCGTTTGCTCAGAAGTAAATTTTGAACAAAACTATTCTCCAATCAGCTACAGACAAAGGAAGGTCTGGGAAGAGCAAAAGGTCCTCTTCCTTCAAGCTGCTAATTATACTATGAGTTCTGGTAAGACTCAAGGGGTCAGTAAAGACTTATTGAGAGATCTTTATGGTCCAGAGACAGAGCTGGACCTAGATATGGCCCCTGTCCTCAGGGAGCCCGTAGACGGGGAGGGACATGGACCAGAAAACAGGCAATTCTAACGAAGCCTGGGATGTGCTGGGATAGGGACCGTTCCCTGTTCCCAGGCTTGATTCTCTTAGAGGCAAAGCTTGAGACAAAGGTTTGTTTGGGGGTGATCCCGAGATGCACTGGTTGGAGTGGGGAGTGGGACGGAGAAGGGAGGGAGTCCACGCACATAGCATGGTCACCACTGTGGGCACCTGGGCCCACCCCCACTGGGCATGTCTGGGAGACCACGTGGTATGTGCTGCAGGTTGTCCTGCCTGACCCTCACCACCTCCCAGCCACCATTGATGAAGGGCTGCTGTGGACACGTCCATCCCCTGGCACTCTCAGTTAGTCCTGTGCCCTGGCCCCTCGAAGGCCCTGGGACAGAGAAGCAGGTACAAGAGCAATTGCTGCCCTTAGGCAAAGTGAGGTGGGGAGGCTTAGGAAGGCTTCCTGCATAAGCATAAGTGGGCCAGGTAAGGAAAGAGGGGATAGAGCATCCCAGGTAAAGAGACAGCATCAATCACATGTACTAGAATTACTTATGTGTATAATTTTTCCCCCACTGGGTATAAATTCCTATGGGGCAATAATTCAATCTTATCCATCTTTTTACTGAACTGATCTTCCTTAAGCATTGGCTCCTTTCATGCTGGCCCAGAAAAATCTAAGGGCAAGAATTATGGGACAAGGTATAACCGGAGCAACTGGTCTACCCCTTTCTAGCTTCAGAGAGGGCCACCAAGAATGACCAACCTGAAACTCCTGTCACCACAAAGAAAAGGCAAAAACGTTTCCAGGTGCGTAAGTTTGTGAGAGAGGAGCCACACAGTTTGTTTCCTTAAGAGCTTTAGTATTTTTGTACAAAAGAAAACGCTTTATTTAATTTTTAAGAATTGTAATATATACAATGTACATGGCATAAAAAGATGATATTATTCATGCTAATTTAGCCTATTAAAAAAATACCAACCATATGCTGTGGACACCATGTATAGCCACAAACATATTTCTAGAATGTTCTAGAATATCATATATTTACATTAAGACCTTTGAAAGAGATTAATATAAGTGAATGTTTGCTTTCTATTTCCTTCAGTTCTTTGAATATCTCCTGCATTTTCTTTGAACTAGGAAGCTGTTCTCAAACACCTGCCCACACTATGGCAAAGGCAAGAATGCAAGACATTATGGTTCTGCAGGTCTTAGGCTGGTCCTTTATTCTTGGGGCCTTGGGAGTCTGTGAACAGATCTCATTGTTTAGAGGCAGGGTCTTGCTAGACCTACATTATACTGACATCTGCTGGTCACTTAGAGGTCATCATTGGGAATAGTATTCAAAATGGAGAAAGCCTCTCCGAGTTGTTTTCCCTGAGTATGCTGAATTTAATTCCTATTCTGTTTTCAAGGCTTCAGTCAAGATATGTACCAGGTTCCCAGGGCAGCTATGTCCATAACTGACTAGCCATCTTTTGGACATCATTTTATTCAATCTGTATTTCACCCGTTACTGCTACTTGCCGTTGGTTGGACTATGTTCACTCAGCATTATCCCGGGAGCATTTGTGGTGGGAAAAGCAGACAAGTGGAGAACTTTCACAAACTTATCCATTTACCTTATTTTCAGAAACGATCCTCAGAGCCTGAGCTCTTAGGTCTTCAGCAGAGCGAAAATAAAGAGAGTGGGAGGGTGGAGGGCCGTGGAGAAATGGTTTTGAGAACATCTTGAGGAATGCCAGCATTTTACTTTCCATCATGCTCTGTCCCAAAGGCATCATAACGTTGTAATAACCAGCTCCATCAGAGAAACTTCACTGGCAGGAAACTAAATTGTTATTTGTCATTTTGGAAAATAGAACGGTAAAGTGAACTTCCAGAACCCAAGCTCCTACAAAGAGAAACTCCACCTGGAGAATAAACTCCTCCTTTCCCTTCTGTGCCTACTGCCCCCTGCTGGAGACACCCAGCCTCCTGCCCCTTCTACGAGAGTGTGGTCACAGAAAGAAACAGATCTCAGAACCCATGACCCTGGGTTCACATCCCCTCTCTGCCCCTTACCCATCGGAACGTGGGCAAGTCATGCAATCTTTCTAAGTCTCACTGTCCTCAACCATCAAATTGGAGTTTACAACAGATAATGCAAAAGGAAAGGGGGGCTTCCCTGGTGGCGCAGTGGTTGAGAGTCCGCCTGCCGATACAGGGGACGCGGGTTCGTGCCCCGGTCCGGGAAGATCCCACGTGCCGCGGAGCGGCTGGGCCCGTGAGCCGTGGCCGCTGCGCCTGCGCGTCCAGAGCCTGTGCTCCGCAACGGGAGAGGCCGCGACAGTGAGAGGCCCGCGTACCGCAAAAAAAAAAAAAAAAAAAAAAAAAAAAAAAAAAAGGGAGGGGGGGAATACCTCCTGGCGCACAGTACTGACTAACTTTTCCACCTCATTGTCCCAGCAGGTGTCCAGCCTCTGTCCTCTCCTTCCGGCCTCCACATCTGCTGCCCTCACAGCCAACGTCTTAAAGGCAGACTCCAGCCTCCCCTCTGCCCTCCTGTCAGGTGTTCCCCACTGCTGCATGGACACCACTCCTGACAAGCGCACCAGTGACACGCTGATGATTTTTCTGTCTTTATTCAACCTCTTAGGATTCCAGGACACCCACTGGCCTGGTTTTCCTTCTACTCCACTCCTTCTCGGATTCCCTTTGAATGGGGAAACTCAGAACTCAGCCCTGGCCCGCTCATTTCCCCTCTCTGGTCTATGCCCTCGTTGACCACTCCTGGCTCTAAATATCACGGATACCCACATGACTCCTACATCTATAGCTCAGCCTAACCTCTCCCTGAGCTCCAGGCTCAGACGTCCAACTGTTTACAGGATCTGTCTTTTGGATGCAGTGCTGGACATCTTTTACGCACCACCTCACGTCAGCTCGGTGCACCTTTTGCTCCGGGCCGTTGCTTTGGCGACCAGCTGCACAAGGGAGGAGCTGGAAGCACCTGCCCCGAGGCCCTGCCCACCTCCTCCTCCCCGTCCCAGGACTTTCCTGCTGCTCTAACGTTGAACATCTGCAGGAGCTCACTCACCTGGCCAAGCGGGAAAGTGAGGGAGTTGACACGCCCTGAGTGTTTCTTTAAAAGCGTTGTGGGGTTTTTTTCCCCCACACCAAAACAGTACTTTATTTTGTAAATTTTGACCCATTATTACTCCCACGTTATCGTTTTTTCAGCTGTCAAGTGTACAAGGTGAAGAAAAAATTTAGTTAGATGGGGGTTGCACCTGGAAAATAAATTTCTTAAAGTCCATATACACGTTTCGAAACTGCTGGGCCCCAAGTCCATCTATGAACGCCCGGGCTGCCGGTATCATGTGCAGCATACACTACACTATTGGAATCATTAATTCGGCACCAATCAGGCCAATCGGTGTGTCAACCTGTAACAGACTGCACGCTTTGAACTGAACATGGCCAAACAGTCACTCTCTAGAACCTTACATCATCATTTGACGTCAAACAATGAAGCAAATCCCCACAGTATGTACACAAACCAGCTTTGCATTTACAAAAGATTGTTCCCCAGACTGATTAATCCGGGCAGCTAACTCATTGGGAGTCGCGGATGGGAGCCGGTGGGTGATCGCACCCCTTTCATTCCCCCGCAGGACTGAGCCCGGGGGCCCACGGCGGGAGTGGCTTCCTTCTGCTGGGTTCCACGTCTTCCCAAGTCCCTGGGATCGCTTCGCCAAATCACTGATGCGCAAGATCGGCGCTGGGAGAGAACCCCAGCTAAGCTGTGTGGGTCGTAGGGCCCTCAAACACCGAGAAAGTGTCACCGCCTCAGCCCCAGCTCTCCCTGCCGCCCTTCCCCCACCATCCTCCCATCTTCGAGGTCAGGGCTGCGCATCCGAATTCCTCCCAGGCACCCTCGTTGATTCTTAAATACATTCAAAGGCGAAAACCACCTGTCCAGGGGCTCTCACGTAGGAGCCTGGATGAAGCGCTTGGGAAACGCTTAGAGAGGGTGTCCGCAGAAACCCTTCCTCAGGCTGTCTGTTAGGCCGTGGCCCGGGCTGCCCCTCTCAGCGTGCGTGCGCGCACCCCTCCCAAGCCACCTGGGACGCCCACCGCCCCTCGGAGGGCAGCAGGACTGCGTTTGGCATCCGCATGGGGCCTCGACTGCCTGTGAAAACGCCCTGCCTCCCGTGTGGCACGGCGTGAGCACCAGGGGCGGGGCCCGGCTGGCGCTCCCATCCCCTCCACCCCGAGCCTGACGACGCCCCGCCCCACGCCGCCTGCGGGCACAGCCTGCGTGAACGAGGCTGCCGGCTCTGGGGCTCTCAGCACACTCGGGCTCCCCCGGCCCTTCTCCGCTTCTCGTGGACGGGCCCACGCAGTTCACAGCCCGCCCCGCCGCGCTCAGCGGGGCCCCGCACGCACTTTTCCACCGTGAGCTGCGGGCCGCATCCTTCCCCCCCGCCCCGCCCACCGCGGTACTGAGCTCCACGAGGGGGCGTGACCGCACGGCAGCCACTGAGCTTCGAGAGGCATGCGCACGTGCTCGTACACGCGTGCACACGTGCGCAGCGCGTGCACACTCACCCCCCCCACACACACACACACACAGAGGTTGTCTGCTTACGCTCGTGACCCAGAGACCACTCAGGGCAGTGAGGTCCAGGGGCTCCTTCCCCGCTGCCCTCCCTCCTCTTCCTCCCTGGGAAGCAGCAGCCTTCAGTCCCCAGGTCCATTTGAAGCTTTGGGGACTTAGTCAAGTCCTTGAACTACTCTCTCCCTCCGTTTTCCCATCTCTAAATTGGACAAAGTCCCACCTGCTTCACGTGTTTGTAGCACAATTTAAATGAGATGTTCCAGGGACTCCTGCAATGCAGAGCTCTTCCTCCCCGCTGCTGCAAGTTCTGGGATTCCGCCTCCCGGGGCAGGGCTCCATGGATGGGTCGGTGGGGCCCGCTAGTAGGAGCCGGGCTCCCCCTGGAAAGCGGAGCCAGAGACGGAGTGCTCCTGGCTAGTGATTTAGTGGTGAGTCCAACCCAGGGGCAGACTGGGGGGGGGGGGGGGGGCGGGCTGGGGGGGGGCACGGAAGCGATGCCAGGGAGCTGGGAGAGGCCGGGAGCCCCCGGGATCCAGCGGTCTCGGCAACACAGACGCCCCGAGAAGCCTGATACACCTCACTCAGGGGCACCCCTTGGAGGGGAGCCCCTGCCCCAGTCCTCTGAGCGGGTGGTGCCAGTGGGAGGGGGTCAGAGGGGGCACTGCAGGTGGTAAGGGAGGGAGCTGGCGGGGGGAGAGGAGCAGGGGGTGCAGCAGAGGGTGCTGTCAGGGCGCACACCTGTGCAGCCGGCAAGACCCACCCCGAAAAGAGCTCGGGGCACAGGTGAGGTCTCCAGATCTGAACTGGAGCGCGGGCGGTTCCTGACACACCTTTGCTTCCGAATGGAATCGTCCTCCTGGTTTTCTCTCTTTTCTTTCTAATCTTGACTCTCGTCACCTCGCACCTCTCAGCGATTCTGGGGAAAGCTTGGGCTTTTGAAGATATCATCGTCATCATCGTCGTAAGAAGCATTCTTTCATGCGACCAGGGGGCGGGGCCCCTCAGCGTGTGGGATGCACTTCCAGGGCCCCTCACCTCCTCTGCCGGGTCCTTGGGAAGCGCTGATGCTGTCGTGTCGCTGTGTATGGTTGTTGTTCTCTTGTGGTTGCTGTTTAAGTCCTGGGATCATTGAAAGCCCAGAACTCTTCAGGTCTGGAGCCTTCCAGAACTCTGGGCACCAAGTGTCCTGCCCACCCCCGTCTCCCACGGGCCCCGGCACGTGCCCGGCACACTGTAAACTAGGACTGATGGAAGATATTCCCGGAGAATAAATGTTATTAAATTTAAAACAAATGAATGGCCCTCTAGCAGGCACCAGAAAGCCTATAGCTTGTGCCTGGGGCCATAGGCGAATCGCGAGCAGCAGACCCAGGTGACAGACGTGGCTCCTGGAGGACTGCTGGGCCAGGGGGTGTCCCTCCTCCACCGACCATGTTCCAGCCTCCTGCCCCGCCCCGCCCCACATGGCAAGGACTCTTCATGTCACGGAAATTCGGGGCTACCCAGTGCCAAGGCGGGGAGCTCTGCTGCCGGGGGCTGCAGGATCGGGTCCGCTGGCCCCTCCGTTTACGGCCCAGCTGGGTGGCTTCTGCAGCAGGCAATGGGCTGACTCGCCGGGCGCCTGAGCTGGGAACTATCTGCTAGAGTGTTCCTTGCACCCCCTTTTCAGGAGAGAAGCAACAAGAAGGGGAGCCCAGCTCTAACCCGCTCCCCCAGTAAGTCAGTCAGTGCGGGACGTCGGGGCAGCGTCTTCCATGCCTGCTGCCTTTTCCTGCAGCGCCCCCGGAGGCCGGCCGCGAGCCACACCGGAGAGCTGGCCGGGGGACATCTGTGCCCTCCATCACTTCCCCGGGCGGAGACGGTGAACCTCGGGGTCCCCGGCAGCCCAGGACCCCCAGGTCCTCCCCCTCTAAGGTAAGGGCCTCTGGACCATGGCGCTGCCCCTGGTGGAGACCCTGGATATGGGGACACAGATACCGGGACGTGAGAGCCAGGCGTCCTGCAAAAGAAGGGCGTTATGGTGCAGCTCACTAAGAACGCCGTGGAGCCTCCTTCTCCGTCCCACGGCCCCCGCCTCTCCAGGCCGGGCAGGAGTGCGGGGGGCCTGCAGGACATGGATGCGGCCCCTCACCGCTGTCCCGGTGCACTTCCCAGAGGGCGGGCGGCAGCCAGGGCTCCATCCGTCTGTTCCTGGGTTCTGGGCAAGTGACAGACCCTGTGCTGCGAAGGCCTCGCCCAGCGTCCAGGGACATGGAAAGAGGGAGGGCCTTGCTCCTCCCCTGGGTTCCTCAGGTCCGAAATGCCAGAGAGAATAGCAAGCCCGGTGGGCTCTCACTGCACGTGACCTGTGCACCAGCCCAGATGGAGGGAGGCACGTAGAGTCTCCTCTCAGATGCTCCTGCCAGCTGCACGGCAGGCTGTCAGCCTGGTCTTGCATATGCAGAAGCTGAGTCTCAGAGATGGGGCTGATGTCGCCCCACTGGCAGCACTGCTGGTAAGTGGCAGAGCCTGGATTTGAGCCCAGGTGTGTCTTACTTCCAAAAGACGGAGGCAGTGGAGGTTTTCACCTGCCCGGGGAGCCAGGGGTGTGGTGCCTGAAACAGAGACATGGCCAGGAAACTGGCAGCACGTGGGGAGGGGGATGGCGAGTCCCTCAGCCTCTGCTGAGGGCTGTGGCTTGTGTCCACGGCTGCAGCGGGGCCGCTGCTCTGCCACTACGCCCACCCCGACCCGAGAAGCTCAGGTCCGCAGGTGTACGAGTTTTTCCTGCCTTGTTTGTTGCTGGATCCCCGGTGGCCTACACCTGCTGTCTGGCTATACTGGGTGCTCAGTACCTATTTGAATAAGTCAATCAATCAGCCAATCAATCAATTAATGGGATGGCTGATGACGTGGGCTAAGAATTGAGCAGACCGAAACGCCCCACTCTGCGCGTTTACTCTCGTGGAATTCATCCAGACCTATTTTCACTGTAGTCATTTTGAACATCCTTACATAATACGCCTCTCTCTCTCTTTCTGTCTGTCTGTCTGTCTCTCTCTCTGTCTCTTTAGCAAAAACACTACCCATGTGCCCCATGAATTAGTCAGTGAAAAGTATAGCAAAGTGCAGGGGCATTGGGGTGAGAATTCCACGATAAATACAAATTCCTCTCCACTCCTCTACAGCCATCTCCAAACATCATCTCATTGGGGAAAAAAAGAAATTTAAAATTGTCTGCGTATGAAAGCTTTCAAAACTAAAACGAGAAAGCAGGGTTTTTTTTTTTCCCCTCTCTATATCTTGCAATTGGCTCAGAAAGAAGTTTGAGAAAAATCTCCGTCCGTCTGCTGCCCGGTCTTCCCTCAGCGGAATGTTGCTCAGTCGCGGTACACGAAGCTGAAGAAATCATGAAAATGTGCAGAAAATCTCATCCCGACCCACACGGCTGATCACTTTCCAAAACAGCGTCCTTGCCAAATGGGCCTCTGGCTTCATCCACTCAAACGACTTTCTTGCTCACTGCCCAGAAGAGGCGTTTCAGCAGGGAAAGGGATCCACGCGTGAGCTCGACACGACACGCCCGTTCTGATCGAAAGAACTGGGGCAGGAAACAAACACGGACACGCAGGTGAAGTTTACCTCGCGTTCCCCTTCCAAGGTCCTTCTCCCCCAGGACGTCCCAGGCATCCTGGCAGCTACCTCTCTGCACACAGCCGGCTGCTCGCGTTACACGCTCATTTCACAAACATATGTTTAGGGCTGCGGTCAGCCTGGCACTGTGTAAAGTGCCTCGTGGGCACGAACTGTACGCAATCCGTAAGGCTGATATTACGTCCATTTGATAGATGAAGAGGCGGAAGGTCAAGTTCAGGAACTTGTCTGAGGCCACACAGCCGGCAGACAGCAGGGCCAGGGTTCCTACGGAGGCCTCTGCTCCAGGGCCATCCATGTGCCCCACCGACGCAGGGAGCCTTGAGGTGGACCCGCCTGGGTCTCACCCTCAGAACCCCCGGGGAGCACGGAGATGGTCTGCTCCTCCTGCTGCTAATGGGAGGGAGTTAAAAGACCGTCTCCAGAAGCTTCTGTGCCCAGGCCCTTCCAGAAGCCAGTCTCTTGCATTCAACTTTAAACTGGGGATGGGGCTCCCAAAGGGAGATTTTTCTGGCACCTCCACACCAATACACACGAATCAAGTGGCCATTGTGTGTAAGCTTCTATCACACCAGTCATTCTAGAGAATCCAAGACACTAGTCATTCTAAAAACTCTGAGACAGCTAGCTCTCTGCTCCTCGCTTTGTTCTGAGGACCGTTTGACAGGCTGCAGAGGTGGGGGAAACACTAATGTTTGGGAACAAGAACGGTCTTCCCAGCACACTTTAAAGCCTCAAGGCTGGCAGTGGGTCTTGGAGGAAACACCGGGCAGGCACAGTCTCTGACGGCCTTGGTTTTACTGCTTTTTGGTCACTACTAACATTTGCTTTGTGGATCTTTATATTTATTTGGTTATAAATGCCCACCTGTTTCCTTAGGGCACCATGACCTTAGAAACACTTGGTCCTTGATGTGGAAAAACCAGCCAGGGAAGCTGGTGGGCTGTGTCCTCATTTGGAGAAACGAGAAGAGGAATCAGCGGTCCAGATGTGTCCGGGGCCCTTCTGGAAAGAAAGTGGGATGGGAAAGAGAGGACTCTGCGTCAGGAAAATCAGTGTGGCCTCACGCCTGGAAGGGCCTGGGCTGTCCAGGAGCACCTCTGCCCGTGGAGCAGACCTCTGCGAGGTCACAGGTGGGAAAGAGACAGCCCTGGACCACAAGCCAAGAGGCAGATGGCAGCATGACCCGGGCAAGTCGCATCACCCAGGCAAGAAAGGCTTTGCCTTGGATCAATTGCATGCAAATTTCTTCCGCACAGAACTTGTTCTTCCCAAGAAATTTTACTCAGAAACCTCTCTTAGACCTGCCAGAGGGAGGAGCGATCTCCCCTGATGATCCTCTGCCCTGGGGGGTCCTGTTCTGTCCCAGGAGCCCAGGAACCCCTGCCCTACCCGCATGCTGGGATCAGTGGATCAAAGGGGCAGGAGAGTGTCACATCAGCCAGGCTGCCCCTGCTTCGAGGCAGTACAGGTTCTCAGGCCGTCACGCTTTTCCAAGACAGAAATGAGGGCCCAGAACTGACCCCCAGTCACCATTCTCTTAGGAATGTCCGAGGGCTGCCGTAACAAAGCACCGCACACGGAGTGGCTTGAACGACAGAAAATTACCATCTCCCAGCTCTGAGGCTGGAAGTCCAAGACCAAGATGTCTGCAGAGTTGGTGCCTTCTGAGGCTGTGAGGGAGAATCTGTGCCAGGCTCTCCCCCAGCTTCCGGGGGTTTGTTAACCATCCTTGTCACTCCTTGGCTTATAGACGCGTCACCGCCATCTCTGCCTTCATCTTCGTGTGGCCTTTCCCTGTGTGAATGTCTCTGTCCAAATTTCCCCTTTTTAGAAGGACACCAGTCGTTGGGTTGGGGTCCTCCCCGCTCCAGCACAACTTCTTCATAACTAATGGCATCTGCGGTGACCCTATTTCCGACTGAGGTCGCATTCACAGGTACTGGGGGTGAGGACTGCAGCCTAAGGATTTGATGCAAACACAACCCAGCTCACACCCGTTCTTACTCAACAATTAGGGCAGGTTTAGCTGTGCCGTGCAATCCCAACTCTCCCGCCTCCCTTCCGGAGTGAAGACGCTTCTTTTCCTCTTCGGTCGTGACATTTGTTAAAAAGCAAGAAACTTAATTTCTAGATAAAGGAGGACCCCCACCGTTGCTCCTCGCTGGGCCAAGAGGATGCAAACTTTCACCGTAGCTTCACGAAGAACAGCAGTAACTGTCACAGCCTGCGAGCTCCACTGCCTTCCTCAGAGAAAGAGAGGTCATGCACGTGTGTATAAGGGGGCTCTTCTAGCCCTCCAGCGGAATCGGGCCGAGGGTCTTTCTTTAAAAGCCCAGTGTGGGAAACTGATGAAGAGAGAAGCTCCCTTGTGGGAAAAGGGACCGGGCAGCTGAAGCATCTCACTGTGGGACAATCCCATGTCTCTCACCTCAGTGCCTTGCTGCAAGCAAACATGTATTCCATTTGTCTGTAAGGCCGCTCTCCGGGGAGCATCAGTGTCAGGCCGCCTGCGGCCGAAGCGTGCGGGGCACCCCTGGGCTCCTGCGGCGGGGAGGGCACCGCTTCCACGAGCACGGGGCTTGCCTCCCTTCGGGTGCCCCCCGTATCCCGGCGCTGCCCCTGGGGCTGCGACACGGCCTCCCCCATCCTTACCTTCACCCAAGCCCCAGCTGCAGACGCCGGCAGACAGCAGCGCCCTCCGGGGCAGCCAGGGCGGTAAGGCCCCGGCCACAAATGCCGCCACGGTGCCCAGGCTCAGGTGAGCGAGTCCGTCCAGTGATCTCGCCCGTGTCATCGGCAGAAGGACCCTGCCTCGTTTTTAGCGAGTCAGCCCCAAATTGCATGACGGAGAAGTACGTAATGGCTTCTACGAATGGCATAATCTGCCAGGTTATAAGAAGCACGTATACAGGTGATGAGAAAGTATTCTGTGTTTATAAATTAGGAAGCTCAGATGCGCCCAGACCACGAGGGGCCCATCGTGTGCCCTAAAATTGTTTATCAAATCACAGTCCTGGGAATTACCTGCCGCCGTCCCCTGACAAACCAGACTTCAGAACAGAGGGCCGATGTCTTTCCTGCATCAGCAGAACCAGGCAGAAGTAAAGCGGGTGTGGAAGAGCTTCTGTCTGGCGGCGCTGGAATCAGATCTAGAGCCTCCCAGGCCTCTGGGCTCCCATCACCCCCGCCTCTCAGCATGAAGGCCAGAAACGTGAGCCGTCCGCAAGCCTGGAGAGCTTGGCATCTGCAGAAGAACCCCATCAGATGTTGTATTAACCTCCAGATTTCTCTCCTTGCATTTAACCACGGTGAGACTATGGCATCGGATCCACCTGGACTTTTGTTCTAAAAGCAAAGGTTTTCTGAATTGTCCCTTTTGTACACAATAAAGCACAGGGTGGACCTGTGTTCTAATTTTAGTCATGTTGGGATTGTGACAACTTTTAAATGACTCACTGAATAAATTTGAGGTTTTTCGGTGTCCCTAATCTTTGGCCTAATGTGGTGGGAAGACAGGGCCCAGAGCCCTGTGTACCAGGCTTATGACAGCACGTGGGGTCTTGCTGTTCCACGAGGGGAGAACGATTGCCCCACTTCACAGAGGTGGAAACTGAGGTCAAGAGAGGGTGAGAAGATTTACCCAAAGTCCCATAGCTGGGAAGTGGTGGCACCAGGGTGGCTGTAAAGCTGGTTTACTTTCCAAGTCTGTGCCCCTCTTTACGACACCAGACTGCCCTTTATAACTGGATGCTGAAACCATTTGCTCCTCCAGACCTTTATAAAAACTAAGTCAGCAAATCAGGGAGCCTCCAGAAACCAGTGTTCATTATTGACATCTAGTGAGGCAGCCATAGGAACAAACCCATGTAGGGAATTATGATGAAATGGGGATGAATTTTTCCTGTATAAATATGATTTGGGGGTCGTTATGTGGAAAAATAAAGGGAAGACAGTTGAGCAAATTTTTTTAAATCCTAGTGAATGTAGTTTGCAGATTGAAGGCAGAAAGAACGCCAGGGTAATGATCAAGACCCAGTTTTGGTTTGGGGAGTTTTTTAATAGATTTTATGTTTTTAATTTATTTATTTTTGGCTGCGTTGGGTCTTCGTTGCTGCGCGCAGGCTTTCTCTAGTTGCAGCGAGGGGCGCTACTCTTCATTGCGGTGCGCGGGCTTCTCGCTGCGGTGGCTTCTCTTGTTGCGGAGCACGGACTCTAGATGCACGAGCTGCAGTAACTGTGGCACACAGGCTCAGTAGTTATTATGGCTCATGGGCTCTAGAGCGCAGGCTCAGTAGTTGTGGCTCACGGGCTCTAGAGCGCAGGTTCAGTAGTTGTGGCTCACGGGCTTAGCTGCTCCGCTGCGTGTGGGATCTTCCCAGACAAGGGCTCGAACCCGTGTCCCCTGCATTGGCAGGCGGATTCTTAACCACTGCGCCACCAGGGAAGTCCCTATCGAGACCCAGTTGACAGGGTATTACAGAAAAAACACTGAGGGGCAAACCTGCTGCTTGTGTCCAGGGAGGGGCCAGCTCAGACAGGGTGGAGGTGACATAAATGTTTCCTGTGGCAAAGTATTCAGAGCTCAGTTAGAAAACTACAGACGAGAAGAAAGTGTATTCAGTTACAAGACAGGTTTTTCTAGTTTCACCTAAAATTTCCGAGTGAGCTTAGTAGCCCTGGGGATAAATCAGGGCAGCCCTCATAAATCAGCAATGACCAGGTTAACAGATGTTAAACTATACCAATAAAACAACCAGTTATTTTACCAGCCACGCAGGTTTCTTTGGGAGCAGCAAGGAATAGTAACTCGGGACAGGCAGCTTTGCAGAACCACCTACTAGCCCAGTAAAGCAAAGGAGAGGAAACACATAGAGGAGAAGGGGAGGTGGGAGAGGCTCTCACAAACAAAAGGTCCATTGGAGGAAACTGGGCATATGAAGGATACTGGCTTGTCATTGGCTGAGCTGTTGCCAGGCAAGGAGAAAGTCTCCCTTCCAACTGCTGGGGTTAGTTAGTAAAGCTGGGTCCCTTCCTGCCTGAGGTACCAGGTACTTCTCTTTTCCGGGGATCTGTGTTGATGTCCAGTGGCAGGTGCAATCAGAGCGCCCCCTTCTGGCCTCCCAACTCCATTTTGTGAGGTTTCTGTTTATTAATTCTCCCACGAGATGACCCCACCCATCACTAGCTGGTTCCCACCTTCCCCCTCACTCCTTGCTTTCCACCTTTTTCCCTCTCTCCTTGCCCCACCCCAGGTGTGTCTCTGATCCAACAGCCACTATTACTGAATTCTGTGTGTCCATCACTTGGGTACATAGCCAATGAACACACCGAGTACCTTCCCTCAAAGCAGAAGCTTTATTACTTGTGACAAATAAGGAGTCAGGCAGAGAGCTCTCAAAGCACTGTCCCCCCAGGACAGCAAAATCAGGGAAGTTTTAAGCCAAGGGTGCAGGCACATTCATAAAAGGGCAAGTGTGACCTTCCATGTAGAGGTGGAGTCCTAGATGCCCTCGCTCAGTGTGACAACAGCTGAAACATAAATTTCATGTTCAAATATGGCAGCAACCCGTGCCCTTGGGGCAGAGATATTAGCATTAAAACGAGGCAACGCCTACTCCAGGTTGGTGCCATCCAGGTACCGAGTTGAGTGACATGATAAGGGTCAGCAAAGGTCAGCGTCATCAATCCTTCGGCTCCAGTTAGCCTGGTGGTTGAGCACTTAAAGGGGTTTGGATCCTGTAAAACAGCTCAAGAACAAGCATCAGGCTGATCTTCACCTTTGGAACAAAACTGGGAGTCTTCGAGACTGAGTCACTGTATCCGCTATGGTGACTTCTCTTGCCTGATAACAGTCAATGATTTCTACCTTCATTGTTCCTTTAAAATCATTCATTACTGAGACCTACCCTTTGTTCCACATGAAGACCTAGGAGGCCACAGTTTGTCTTTCTCCCAGTCATCAGTAAAAACGACTCAAAAGGGTTCTGAAATACACACTCTGGTTCTTAACTTCAGCTTGTCCAGCACAATGTTATCTAATTTCTCTTATCACCCGGTATTCACACACCCTGGTTTAACCCAGCCCTCCCTTAACACTGTCCCACTAACACCAGCGCTCCTGTTTTCACCTGCAGTTCCTACCTGAGTTAACCTTGAGGCTCCAGCGCGCAGGTGCCCCGACATGGGTTCCTGTGTTCGCTGGGGCTCCCCATCTGCTGAACCTACGGCAAGGCAAGCCCCCCACCCCAGGGCCCCATCCCTCCTCCAGGACCTCACAGTACGTGGGCTCTGTGGTGCTCTGAGTGGACAAGACACGACTGGTGGCCACTGTTCGGTAAAAGGGCTGTATTGTTGAGACAATCCACCACCGGCCTTCGGGCAGGAAAAGCTGTGGGGTGAGGATTTGCTTCAGTCGCAGAATTACGTGGCTGCTCTCACTTTTATTCATCAGGAAAATTGTGCAGAAAACCCTCCTTTTCCAGGTCATGAGGCGAGTCTAGCCAGGCCACATTCTGCAAACTTTGGGCAGCAGCTGTGTCCCCGGCACGGTGCCAGGGATAGTGGGGCCATCTAAGACTGTGTGTATTGATGTATCAGCTTCCGTGGAGAAACTGGAGAAAAAGAAGCGTGGAAAACAAGTGAAAGGTGTGTGTGGAGGGTCGGCGAGGGGGCTGTGCTCTGTAGGTCATCGGAAAAACAGACAGAGAAGGATCATCTCTGAATGGCTGCATTTGGTGTTGGGAGAATATGCACACGTGCACCCACACTTGTTTTGGGTGTCTATACCCAGAAGCCATAATTCTAGGAAGGAATTTGAGGTCTACAGTAGAAGAAAGTCAGAAAATCTAAAATCAAATCAAAATCTACCAGTTATTGGTGACTCCAGACCATTCGTCAAGTATATAAGCCTTGGCTTCCTCAAAATGTAGACTAGAAATAATCATTCTCGCCCCCGACCCCTGGAAAGATTGCTGAGACAATCCAATTGAATGTGGATTTTTTAACACATAAATCACTGTAAAAGCGCAAGGTACTTACTCTTCCCCTGAAATAAAGAGAACATCCGCATACTTGGTGTCATTATATTCACTTTCTACTCCTAGGTTTTGTGATGGTAAAATGAGGTGCTGTAGATTGCATAGCCCCCTGAAAAGATTTCTTAGACACTCTGATCAACGACCAAAAAACCTTTTTTCAAATATGTGATGTCTGAAAACAGCAAAATGTTTATTGTAAAACCTAATAAATGCCTCTTTAGAAAGAGAATCCAGAGTCTACCCATTTTCACGTGGCTATCGTGAGGCGCAGAGGACATGGTGAAGCTGAGACCTTCTTTGAACTCTGGAAAGTTGTTGCTGGTGTCACTGGCCGTGTGAGCTGGGAAGTAGCACGTGGCCACTTCTGAGTACCACCGAAGGGAGGTTCCAACGCCACTGGAGGCTAAGGAATGACGGGGGGCTGGGGGACGGGATGATAGCCATGAAAGTGAGGAAGGTGGAAAGGAACGACGGGGGCAGAGAACACAGAGGCTCCCTGGGCAGGACAGGGCCTCTCCCCGGCCCCTGATGGATACCATTATCCTCGCCCCAAAGGCTGGACTCCAGCTCCACCCGAGCAGGGCGCCCCTGGGCATTGGACAGGAGCGTCTGGCCCCCCGGCCCAGTGAAGGTCATGAAACACAGCATGTTCTGAGACACATGTCCATCCTCAGCGGACACTGTCCAGCCATTAGGTCAAGGTCCTGAGACTAGGTGTTCGCCCGACTTCCTTCCTGATCTTTGAGACCAAAGCAGCTGCCAACCCTTGTCCTGGTTCTCACGTCTGCTTTCCACGGATGTGACTCTGCTGGCCGCACGCAGTTACAGTGTCCCCTTTATGTCCTGGAGCACCTCACCAGGAGAGGACTGTGAAGCAGGTGACACCTGAGGGGGCGGCAGGGACAGCTGACACGCCCCCCGCCCTGGGAGCTGAGGACTTCTGGACACATTCCTGGGCGGGAGGCGGGGGTGGGAAAGGCTGCCAGGGCTCCCCAGAGCACGTGTCTCCCCTGAAAGCACCCGTATTCTTCTTCTCCAGCGTGGTCCCACTGAGCAGGGAGGGCACAGCCCTGGATTATTACTTAATTAGTGTGATAAAACTGGTATTTCCAGATGGCTCTGAGCCAGGTGTTAAACCAAGCAAATGAGGTCTCTGGGAACAGGGTGTGGACAGCACTCTGGCCCCGAGGGACCTCATTTCTGCAAACTGTACTCGGGACTGGCCCCCCGGGGGCTGTCCTGTCCCAGCTGGCTCCATCCTGAGATGATCTGGAAGTCCGTCTCCTCCAGAAGCAGGTCTCTGAGGACAGAAATTGACCCTGGTAATGAGGAGCTTGGTAGGTCACCGTTTGGGGAAAAAAAGAACATAAGCAGCTAAATAAGAGATGCAGTTTCTTCAACTCCACTCCGTTCTACGGCATTCACTTCCTCATCCACTTGCTTCTGGGAATGTACTCGCTAGTCTGGAAATACCCCCTCTCTGTTGTTCCTTGAAAACAAAGAACGGAAACACAAGAAAAATCCTTTCATTACCTGGTACAGTGCTACACACGGACACAAGACAGGGGGAGATCAAAGCGGGGTTTGTAGTAGCAAACAAAGAGGGATTCATTGACTCAGCTGCAAACAGGCAGGCACACAGCAGACAGACCAAGCTGTGCCTTTTTTTCTTTTTCTTTTTCTTTTTCTTTTCAAAATATTCTAGACAGGAAAAACAAAAAGTTTGATTCAGGAAGAGGAAGAATCAACCAGGGACTGAACGGATTCCAATGGATCTGAAATCCACATTTATCTTCTTAAAAGGAACCCCGGGTACAACGTCCCTGGCCCCATAAGCAGGGGGCCCTGGAGAAAGTGAGCATTTGCCCCCAAGGGATTTCCCAAGAGGGACCTGATTATAAACTGGCCCAGGTGTCACCTGAAATGTTTGCGACAATTTCTTCAGTTGTGAAGGTGGACTGCAGACAAGGCCCATGCTAATCCCTTCTGCCCTGGAGCCCAAACCTACGGGCTTAAGAGAAGGTGCTGGAGATGGGTGAGCGCTGCCAAGCTCTCTGGATCTTCCAAACCTCTGTCAACTGATTAGGAAAGAGAACTACCTGCAGACACAATGTGCTCCCAGGTTTATAAATTCCTATCGTGGGATAAGCAACACTGTTCATTTTCCTCACACACAGGGCATTTCACGCGAGTTCCCTGACTGAGCTGCCTTGGCTGGAGGGGGTGTGTGGAGAGGGGACAGGGGTCAGGGCACAGAGGGGGCTGGGACTGAACCCCTCCTCTGCAGGGCCAATGCATGGCTTCTCAGGGGACTGTCCCCCCAGAGAGCCTGCAGAGCCCGCCAGGATTAGGACCCTTGGGTTCCAAACCACGTCCCCAGTGCCCGGAGAGGCTCACGGCAGCCCGTCGCTGCTGATGCTCTGGGCAGAACCCTCTTTTTTTGTTCTAGAGGAGTCTGTCCAGAGTCAGGTGCCGGGCAGGCTCAGGAGAGACCTTCGCCCACGAGAGCAGATGCCCAGGGGCTCGTGGCTTATGAGCCATCAATAGGTGGTCTGTTTGCTTGTGTGTGTGTGTGTGTGTGTGTGTGTGTGTAGGGTGTGTGTGTGTGTAGGGTGTGTGCGTGTAGGGTGTGTGTGTGTGTGTAGGGTGTGTGTGTGTGTAGGGTGTGTGCGTGTAGGGTGTGTGTGCGTGTAGGGTGTGTGTGCGTGTAGGGTGTGTGTGTAGGGTGTGTGTGTATGTGGGGTGTGTGCATGTAGGGTGTGTGTGTGCGTAGGATGTGTATGTGCGTGTAGGGTGTGTGTGGGGGGGTGCGTGTAGGGGGTGTGTGTGTGTGTGTAGGGTGTGTGTGCGTGTAGTGTGTGTGTGTGTGTGTAGGGTGTGTGTGTGTAGGGTGTGTGTGGGGGGTGTGAATGTAGGGTGTGTGTGTGCGTAGGATGTGTATGTGCGTGTAGGGTGTGTGTGTGTGTGTGTGTGTGTGTGTGTGCCGTATGTGGTGTGTGTGATGGCAGAGGGCAGGGGTCACTGTGGACCGGGGTGGCCTGGGAAGCTTCCAAGTGCATTAGGACTTGTTGGTGCTCCCCAAACAGGAGGAAAGCCCACCCAGATCTCCCTGGGCAACGAGATGCAGGGAGGTGAGTACTGGCTGGTGGGTAACTGAGCCCAGATCCCAGATCTCCTCACCGTGAGACGTGATGATGTGAGAGTTAGGATGCGTGTAAAGCTCCTGTCAGGCAGCCAGAGCTCCAAAGAGTTGCCGGTGAAGCCCTTAATGATATCGTTAACTGTGCCCTGGAATATTCTTATTTTACTATTGTGAAATATTCTTGCAGTAAAATATCTTATTCAGGCATGGGAATAATCTATCCTTCCTCTCCTCTAGAGACGCACAAGTAACAAAGCCCTGAGGCTTGCTTTAGGTTTGTATAGGGTTTTACATTTTGCAAAATACTCTCAGATGAAAAATCATCTCATCCAAGTTACCTACCACTTACTCTCCAGGCTGCTGCCCTAACCGTTTTGCACCCTAGTTTCTGCTTCTGTGAAACAGGGTTGATGGTTTATAATCAACTTTTAAAAAGTTAAGTGTCTATACCTGTGTACACAGTGAGTTCCCAATAAATGTTAGACAGCCTCCCAAGCTGGTCTCCTGGGCAGGTTCTGTGCTCTACTTCAGATGCTTGGTCCTGAGGTTCCAGGGTCAGTTGGCCTGGTTGATAGAAGATACCCATGAAAGTGAACCTCAGAAAGTGACAAGTTCAAAAGGAAGAAGGAAGGGAGGGAGGAAGAGAGAGAGACAAAGAGAGAAAGGGAGGGAGGAAGAGAGAGAAAGAGAGAAAGGAAGGAAGGAAGGGAGGGAGGGAGGGAGGAAGAGAGAAAAAGAAAGGGAGAAGGAAAGAAGGAAAGAGAGGGGACCAACCAGACCATGTATGGGAAAGGTAACCAGACCTCACATGGCTCCAAGTACAATGTAACATGCTTCCATTTTCCTCTTTGATTTCCTCCCCAGCAGAATTTCCCAGCATATAGAGTTGGGGCCAAACCCAACATCTTACTGTGTTGTCTCTGGCTAGAAGTATAATTGAAAACCATTAACTATGTCCATATCCAGGTCTACTCACATTAACACTATTATTTCAGAGTTTATGAATCTGAACTCCCAAACAACACAGTGACTTTTTTTTTACTGAAGTATAATTGACTTACAATATTATGTTAGTTGCAGGTGTACAACATAGTGATTCAAAGTTTTTATAGATTTTATACTCCACTTAAAGTTGTTATCAAATATTGGCTATGTTCCCTGTGCTGTGCAACATACACTTGTAGGTTATTTATTTTATACATAGTATTTTATACCTCTTAATCCCCTACCCCTATCTTCCCCTCCTCTCTTCCCTCTCCCCACTGGGAGCCATCAGTCTGCTCTCTGTATCTGTGTCTGCTTCTGTTTTGTTATATTCATTTGTTTGTTTTATTTTTTTTAGATTCCATATGTGGTAACATAAGGTATTTGTCTTTCTCTGTCTGACTTATTTTACTGAGCATAATACCCTCTAGGTCCATCCCTGTTGTTGTAAATGGCAGAATTCCATTCATTTTTATGGCTGAGTGATATTCCATTGTGTGTGTGTGTGTGTGTGTGTGTGTGTGTATTTATTTATTTATTTATTTATTCCAGGGATGCAAAGATGGTTTGATATCTTCAAATCAATCAATGTGATACACCACATTAACAAAAGGAAGGATAAAAACCACACGATCATTTTAATGGACATGGAAAAAGCATTTGACAAAATTCAATATCCATTCATGATAAAAACTCTCATTGAAGTTGGTATAGAGGGAACATATCACAATAACTTTTGTAAAGGCATTTTAGTGCAAAACTATAAAACATGGGAAATAGGTGTAGTAAGAAATAAATGGACTTAAAAGCATCATGCCTTAGAAAAGTGTTTAACATACATATATTCTGGGAATCAACTGGGTTTACATGACATGTGTAAGATGAGTTTTATATATATATATATATCCTAAATATTTAGTGACAGAAATGATGAAAAATTATCTCATCAATCTTTTGCCAAAAATTAGAAGCTTCAGTGCCCACTCACTTTAAAATGACTTAAACCCCCATGACATCATTTTTAATCAAAGTTTTATTTACTAGGATATTCTTGTTAATATCAGCAAAAACCAAACAAGAATTTTGATGTCCTCAGCTTGTTCTTCTAGCCTTTCCTTTAATATTTATTTTTATTGAAGTCTAGTTGATTTACAAAGTTGTGTTAGTTTCTGCTGTGCCGCAAAGTGATTGTTACACATAGTTTCCATTATAGTTTATCACAAGATATTGAATAGAGTTCCCTGTGCTGTACAGTAGGACTTTGTTGTTTACTTCTAGCCTTTCCTTGATAGATGTTTCTTTTGGTCTGCACCCGGAGTCTCTCCCGCCCAGGAGAAGATGAAGAGTGGGTAACAACCACCTGTGCTGGGCCCAAGGCACCGCCATTTCATAGCTTAGTAGACAATTCAGCTCAGCTAAGAACGAACACAGCCTCCCACTCGCGAGAGCAATGTCACTGGAGAGTGGCCAGCAGAGCAGAGGTGACCCCAGCAGCGCCCCGAGTGCAGCCCACGGCGGCAGGAACCACTTCAGCCAGGAGAATTTTTAAGGGCTACCCAGGCTGTAGGACATGCTGGGACTCTAGGAAGGAAGAGGGGCCCTGGGGGCAACCGTGGGACTCCTTCAATTCTTTCCTTCCCTCCTTCCTGCCTTCCTCCCTCCCTTCCTCCCTTCCTTCCTTCCTTCCTCCCTTCCTTCCTCCCCCAAGTATGCACTGAGTACTTACAGCATGCCAACCTCTGTCCTAGGCATTTGAGATGTGTTAACAAACACAATAGGCAAAGATTGCCGCCCATGTGGAGTTTACGAGCAGTGGGAGGGGGGTACGCAGGGAGATACACAGTGAGCACTAAAGAGCAAACAGAATGAGTGATTCATTTGTCTGGTTTGTTATAAAGTGACAAGTGCTATGGGAAGAGAGAAAGAAGGAGGAAGGAAGGGAGGGAGGGAGGGAGGGAGGGAGGGAGGAAGAAAGGAAGGGAGGGAGGGAGGAAGGGAGGGAGGAAGGAAGGGAGGGAGGAAGGGAGGGAGGAAGGAAGGGAGGGAGGAAGGGAGGGAGGGAGGGAGGAAGGAAGGAAGGGGGGAGGGAGGGAGGGAGGGAGGGAGGAAGGAAGGAAGGGAGGGAGGGAGGGAGGGAGGGAGGAAGGAAGGAAGGGGGGAGGGAGGGAGGGAGGGAGGGAGGAAGGGAGGGAGGGAGGGAGGAAGGAAGGAAGGGGGGAGGGAGGGAGGGAGGGAGGGAGGGAGGAAGGAAGGAAGGGAGGGAGGGAGGAACTGAAGGAGGGATGGAGGGGAGGGAGAGGGAAGGGGAGGGGAGGGAGGGAAAAGAAAGGAAGGCTGGAAGACAACAAAGTAGAGGCAGGCAAGGGTCAGGGAGCCCCTGGGCCAGCCTGGGGAGAAGGGGCTGGTCGTGGCTGGGAATAGAGAGGTAGCCTCTGAGCAAGGGCTTGAAGGAAGTGAGGGCGAACACTCCAGAAGGAACAGGCAACAGAGAGCCCTAAGGGTGCAGCACATCTGAGCATTCCCTGGAACAGCAATGAGGCTGGATGCCCCGAGGGTTCCAGGAGGAGGGGCCTCCCCAGAGGGCCTCGCAAGTCACTGCTAGACGTTAGCCCCCGGGAACCATTGCAGAGGTTTGAACGGAGGAGTGACATGATGTGACATATTTTAACAAGGTCACTGTGGCAGCTGGGCAGAGAACAGACTACGAGGACGGGTGTGACAGCCAGGAGACCAGCTGGGAGGCTAGGGCAGGTGGGAGATGATGGTAGCCCAGACCAGGGAGCAGTGGAGGAACGCGAGGTGGGCGGTCAGTTTCTCATGAATTTTGAAGGTGGAGTCAGATGATTCCCGATGCGTGCACGTGGGGTGTGAGGGAAAGAACAATCAAGGGTGTCTCCTGAATTTGTGTTCTGAACAACTAGAAGAATGGGTGGGATATTAACTGAGGTGAAGAGCACAGCATGTAGATGGTTTGGGGGAGGGGGGAGGGGCAGGGTAATAAAGCAGAAGTTTGTTTTGATCATGTTGAACTTGGGATGTCTATTAAAAATCCCAGTGGATTGTCAAGGAGGCAGAGGCTCTAGGGCCCTAGTGTTGGGAGTCGAGGAGAGGGCTGAACTGATACTGAAAACTGACGTGATATTTCAAGCCACGATCTGGATGAGACCCCGAGAGCACAGAAGTGGACCAAGGACGGTACCCCGGGATCTCCAACACTAAAGGGCTGGGGAGGGAGGAACCAGAACCTGAGAAGGAGAGAACAGGGAGAAGAGAAGAAAAGCAGGGGAGAGATGGCAGAGAGATCAGTAGAAAAAAGAGTGAAGGTGGAAAGGTCAGCCCTGAATCAAACGCTTCTGAGGGCTCAGGTCAGATGGGACCTGAGAACTCACCAGCTCCCCTTTGGGGCTCGGAGCCAAAGATCATTTTCCTACCCTTGATTGTCCTTCCTGGGTTGTGCAAGATTCTCCCTAGGGTTCATGCTTGGTTTTCATCAAGGGACTCCATCAAGTTCAAGGTCCAATGTGGTGAAAACAAGACTCAAGGATAGGAGCTTATTTATTTAGCCTTGAGCTTCGAGTACAAAATGCCCCAGCCCAAGGCTATCGCAAAAAGAGCTCAAAAAAGAAAGCCGCTGCAGCCATCACATCCCCACGCAGAAAGGCAAGTTCACCACCCTCAAGCGTAAATAGAAAGCCACCAGCCTTCAGGACCCGATAAGGCCAGGTTGCTTCCATTTCACGGGGTGCAGGTGGGGAGGGCTTGGCTCCATGATACCCTGATAAACTACAGATGCGTTAACAGTAGTTTCTTTCAAAACCAAAGGAAAGCTTCACTCAGATGGACGTAATCGACAGGTATTGATGAAAGAAAAGCCTAAGGAAATATATTGCCCTCAAATTCTTCCTGAAGCCATGCAGTGAACCTGTTACTCCAGCCTGGGGGCCAGCATCCTCTCCACCTGCCATGTAGCAAGTTCCTTAACTTGTCCGGGTCTCCACTGCATCACCCGTAAACTGGGGGTGATAATGTTCCCTGCCCACTGTTGCTTAAGCATTCGATGAGACAAAGTACGTAAGCGCCTGGCATATGGCGGCTGATGAATAGTAACTATTATAATGGTGAGTGTCTGGCTTTAAACACTTCCCAAGAGGATAAGTTTCGCCAGGGGTCCTCATCCCCCAGGCCCCCAGGAAGCCCAGAAGTCCAGTACTGAGAGCTCTGGATCCACTCTCCCTGACCAAACCCCCTGAGTGACGCTTACGGGACGGGAACGCAGGTGAGAACACCTGGACCCCAGGTGCGTGGGAGAGGTCGCTCTTGACCTTTTCTCCTCTTCACGCAGGGCAGTAAGGCCCTTTGCAGGAGTCTGGCTGGCTGAAGGGAGCCTGAGTGCACTGTTGGCTTGTGATTCAAATCCTATTCTTGTGGTCTGAAAACGAATAGTTACCATCTCCCTCTGTACACAGGTCCACATCCTGCTCTTTGCCCGGAGGCAGAAGTCTCCCGTGACTTTCTTTTTCAGGTGCTTTCTTGTTGGCTGTAGGCTTGGCCCCCATCCACCCGAGGGGGAGTGGCCCCAACCTCCCAGAAAAAAGCAAACAAACTCCACCCTCCAGACCCAACCCAAGCCGGTCAGCCTGGCCGGGTCCACCTGCCTGGCTCACTCAGGGACAGGGCACCACACCCGCCTGCCCCAGGTCTCTAGAAAGGGATTTCCTCCGCAGGACGCTATGGCGCCCACGTTTCTCACCAGGGCAGGAGTGTCAACATTCCAAACCCAGAGTATACACGTTGAAAGCGTTTCTGGTAAGTTTTTATAATGGCATAAATGAAGTTCTACGTTTTGAAATTAAACAAAAAATGTTTACACGTGGTTGAACCTGTATTTTTCTATCACATCAGTAATAATAATCATTGTTATTTATGAAAATAAAAGCTCGTGACTATCAAGCAATTAAAATGTGCCAGCTCTGGATGAAGTGATTGGCATTTGTTATGTACTAATTTCACCGTCTCCGGTGAAGTGGGTTTTCTCTCCCATTTTACAGATAAGGAGGGTAAGGCAGCGTGAAGACGGGACACAGTAGAGAATATCCTGCTTCAGGTTCAGTCCTTGCGGTGGGACCCGGGGCATCTCCCCTCTCTCCTCAAGTAGCCCTTCCCACACCCCCTCCCACCACCCCCACCCTAACCCAGGCTAGCGCCCTTCCCCCTCAGCCCGGCCCTACCCCTCCCCGCCCAAATGAAAGAGCTTGGCGAAATCATCAGGACACTGGGTTCTCGGTTGTGGAGCAGTTTTATTTTTTCACATTCTGCCTCCTCTGCTTCAAGAATCCTTCCTTGCGCTTCCCCGGTGGCGCAGCGGTTGAGGGTCCGCCTGCCGACGCAGGGGACGCGGGTTCGTGCCCCGGTCCGGGAGGATCCCACGTGCCGCGGAGCGGCTGGGCCCGTGAGCCGTGGCCGCTGAGCCTGCGCGTCCGGAGCCTGTGCTCCGCAACGGGAGAGGCCACGACAGTGAGAGGCCCGCGTAACGCAGGAAAAAAAAAAAAAAAAAGAATCCTTCCTCAACAATTGCGTTAAGTCTTTCAGTCCTATTCTCAACAGCTGTTCAGATTCAGCTCTGAGTTTTACTGCATCACTGGTCACTGTCTCTTATACACTGCGCCTTCCTTTTCTTGAATTCCTCCTTCTAATTCATTTTTTCCGTTTGGTTGATGTATTTCACGAGTAAGATCTTTCTCAGAAGTGGCACAGGAAGGCACACTACACTCCCCGTTCCCTCGCAAAGGAAAGAGAATCCTGTTGTTACCGACAGATCCAGCTGCTTTACCGCTCAAAAATCAATCCTCGAGGCAGGCAAAGGTAGGTAGAAAGGAAGCTTGCTTTTAATCAGAAAGACAGCAATCTGGGGGGGACGGTAGACTCAGTGTCTCCCCAAAACCACCCCCGAAGATTCTGCTCAGCCATGAAAGCTTTTAAAGGGAAACAAGGTTGGGGGGGGACTTCCCTGGTGGTCCAGTGGTTAAGACTTCGCCTTCCAATGCAGGGGGTGTGGCTTTGACCCCTGGTCAGGGAGCTAAGATCCCACATGACTCGTGGCCAAAAAACCAAAACATAAACCAGAAGCAGTATTGTAACAAATTCAATAAAGGCTTTAAAGAATGGTCCACATCGGAAAAAAAATCTTTAAAAAAAGCGGGGCGTGGGGGGGCCTCCTTGGTGGCGCAGTGGTTGAGAGTCCGCCTGCCAATGCAGGGGACATGGGTTCGAGCCCTGGTCCGGGAAGATCCCACGTGCCACGGAGCAACTAAGCCTGTGAGCCACAACTACTGAGCCCACGAGCCACAACTACTGAAGCCCATGTGCCTAGAGCCCGTGCTCCACAACAAGAGAAGCCACCGCAATGAGAAGCCAGAGCACCTCAATGAAGAGTAGCCCCTGCTCGCCGCAACTAGAGAAAAGCCTGCGCACAGCAACCCAACTCAGCCATAAATAAATAAATAAGCGGGCCCCCCCCCGGGGGGGGGCGGGACGGAAGTCATGTCAGTTAATCATTGAGATGGGGGGTCAAAGTGGTCACCGTCCCCTCTGTGTGCAGGCTTGTTGACTCCTTGTGGTCTTTCTTTAGGTGTGACCTTGTTCCTACAGTTTGTTCTCGAGACTACTGAAGGGGAAGCTAGGGAAGAGATCTGGCCATCTGCTAATTATTCTTCATTTCTGCTTCTCTGGTCTACAGAAGGAATCCAAAAGTTAGGCAAAGCATTGCGTGAGCAAAAGATTTGAAAAGTGCACTTCAGTCTAAGATGAGTAGAGTATGGGCGTGCCTAGTTTAAGGTTAGTGACAAGACAGAGGGGCCTGGAGCAGAGAGCTCTTTTCGGCCACAAGCTGCTCACACTGGGGCCGCCCCGTTCACCTCGGATTGGTTGGTACCGCCGTTCAGTCTTCTGGAGACACTCCCCTGCCAGCCAGATACACAGTTTAAACAGTTTCCTCTTTATCGTTGAAATTCCCGAGTGTCCTTTTCGATAACTGCACCCAGTATTTGGTGAGGATGTTTGATCTGATGTCTTGAGCTCAAGGAATGTTTGTATCTTTGGTCTTTGCTTCTCCTCCATCATCTCAGTTCTACCTTCCTGAAACTTGTGACGTGAAAGTAAAAGTGCCCTAGATCCCCTTCCCCATAAATCTATCCTTTCGTGGTCCCCACTTCTTCATGACGGTCTTTACTCCGGGGCTGACCACCATTCCCTGACCTACATTCAGCCGCTCATTTACACCTCAGAATTCAGCTCTGTCCCTTTTACCATGTACTGCCTGCCTCTATGAGTTTTTCTTTTATTCGCAAAAATTATGTTTTTGTCTCCAAGAATTCTTTTTTGAGCTCCACTTGCATTTTTTTTTTTTTTAACAGTAAAAGCTCTTATTTCCTTCTTAGAATAGCTCCTGAAATTTCCCTCAGGAAAAAAGTCTTCGAACTCTGTGTTAAGCTCTCCGCTGCCCCCTCCGATCAGTGGCTCAGCTCTTGGTTCTCTTCAAGTGTCTGGGAACTTCTCACCGTCTGCACGGATCGGGAAGGAAAAGCTAAGACTGATGAATCTTGGTAGTAGTACAGGTTGTCTCTGTAGCCAGTTTAGTGGGAGTCCTTGGGAGAGGAGAGGATGGCATGGGGGCCGGGTGTCAGCTGATGTGCTTCCTCTTAGGGATGGAGCAGGGGCAGGATGGGCGCGGGTGCCCAGACCTGAGAACCAGGGTGCGCGGGGGGGGGGGGGGGTGCCATTTTGAGCCGGGGATGGGGGATGGGCAGTGCCTAGGGGTCCTTGAGTCCGAGTCCGCAGGCCACAGCTGGACAGTCACCCTATATGGGACGCTCTGGTGGAATTTCTGAGATTTTTATTGAGTTCTCCCATAACTGCTCTGGGTTTGCCCACCCCATTTCCAGCGTCTCTGCTGGTGGGATTTTATCGGTGTCTCTGCAGGGCAGAGACAAGGGCCCGGGAGCTCCGGGCAGGGGCCGGGCCTGGAGCCCTGCTCCCACCTTTGACAATGGCATCCTACAAGGAAATGCAGAACTGCCCTCCGGGTCCCCACTGTCTGCTAGGACCTTGCCAGACCAGATGTCCCACATCACACAGCACGCCACCCATGGGGGCAATCTGAGGTCAAGTGCCGGCGTTAGCTGCTTTTTGGAGAAGAAGGGCCTTTCTGTTATTCGCCTCTTGGGGTCCTTTTCCTTCACTCCTCCAGCCCCACCCCGATGTCTCACATGGGCTGCTGCACCCTGAGCTTGCGGGGGAGGGCATCCTGTGCCCCGAGCTTGAGAGAGAGGGTGGTTTCTGGGGCCCATGTTGCTTTTTTCTCCTGTGCGACATGAAGCTGATCTGATTTAAACTGGACCAGCCAGGGGCTCTGACACTCCACTGGGCACGGTAATCAGCTGGGAGGGGGAGGGGTCGATGATGCGGTTTCCCAGCCGTTCCCCACAACCACAGCAATCTGACTCACATTTTCTCCTGCCCTTTCTTCCTTATTCTTTCTCCTTCACTCCCTCCCTTCTTCATGCTTTTACTTTTTTCCTCCCACGAACTCATAAATCCACATAAAAGACAGTCCCATGCTCTAAATGGCCCCTGTCAAAACAGATGCTTTTGCAGGCACTAGCTTTATTTGTCTTCCTCCAGACTTCTACCAGGAAAGGGAAGCGATTAAGTCTTTCAGACGGTGACTGAAGTAAAAACAGCACATTCAAGAAGACGTTCGTGCAGAGAATGAGTCGGTCCGTGGCCGGCAACCCACTTCTGATTTCACCACTCAAGGACTCTGCCTGTATTGGCACGAATAGTAATTAATTACGATGATGCAAAAGTCACCGAACTTGCAGGAGCTCTGAACTCCAGAGCTTCGCTGGGTGCGGCGAAGATTCCACCCTCTCACCTGTGCCGTCATCACCAAATGAGTCCCGGTCTCTTGAATGAGAAATGGAGACCATTCCTAGTGCCATGGGAAAGAGCAGCGAAGTCGCAGAGGGGGAGGGAGGGCATCCCGAGGCATGCCGACCGCGCCCTAGAGCCGAGTGACAGGAAGGATGACAGGGAAGATGGGCGCTCCCCCAAATCCCAGATATACGCAGCCAAGGGGACAGAGTCTTAAAATCTAAGAAAACAGTTTCAGGAAAGGTACAGCATTTCTTGAGTGGCTACTAGGTAGCAAAGACTTCCACAAGTGTCGTCAATTTCACCGTAAGATACACACCTTCGCGGAAAGAACCACTGTTTCATGCACCACTGAGAAAAAAAAAAAAAAAATGTTACCGTTAAATCATTATACGATACTTTCTTAGCACTTAGGTATTTTGTTTAATGCCTAGAAAAGAGGTTTTCGGCCCAATTTAGGTATTGCTATATAAACATAAAATATAGGTGAAATAAGCTGGTAAGTTATTCTTAAATTTTTTCATACTCCAGCCAACTCTCCTGAATCTTTTTTGGCCTCACAGTCATCAATATCTGTGTTTTTCCCTACAATCAACCTCTGTGCCATTAAAGTATGAAGTGATACAGTTTCCTAAGAGTGGTGTGTCCGTTTCCTATCGCTGCTGTAACAAATGACCACAAACTTGGTGGCTTAAAACAGCATGAATTTTATTATCTTATACTTCTAAAGGTCAGAGTCTGACTTGGATCTCACTGGGCTAAAATCAAAGTGCCAACAGGGCTGCTTTCCTTTCTGGTGCCTCTGAAGGAGAATATTTCCTTGCCTTTACAACTCTCTCAGGTCACCTGAATTCCTCGGCTGGTGCCCCCCGCCCCCTCTCCGAAGCTGGCAACATTGCATCTTTCTGACAGTTCTTTCCTAATCATGGTTCCCTCTGACCACAGCTAGGAAATTGGGATAATCTAGGCTGTTCCCCCAAGCTCAAGGGCCTTAATTTAATAGGGTTGCAAAGTCCCTTCTGTCATACAAGGTAACTTATTCCCAGGTTCCAGGGACAAGGACATGGCCATCTTTAGGGGACCATTATCCTGCCACCACAGGGGTTTCCTACTGTGGTCCCCAGGGATCCCCCAGCCCCTGACACCTTTTTGCAAGCATTTATGCTGGGCTTCCTGGACGTTAACAACAGAAAAGTTTTAGACAATCCCAAGACTCATGCACCTTTCTCAAATGATCCTTAAGTGGTCTGGCAACTGAAATGCCAAGGACAGTGGTTTCCACTCATGGCACAGAAATCATAACCAAATGCATGCCTTCTCAGGTGACTAGCATCTGCATCCTGGCTTTGGAGCAGTTACAATGCGAACAAAGAGAATCAAGGGAGCCTAATAAAGCAAGCAAAACCATACCGATATACAACTCCAGGGGGCGCCATTCATGCTGATTCTGTGAAAACACACCCCTGGAGGAGTGTGTTAGAAACACACTCCTGATTTAAAGGATTTCTAAGGAGTGTTCCTTAGAAACCAAGGCTCAGAGAGCAGAAGAAAGTTGCCTGAGGATGTTCCAGTGGCCTGTGGCAGGAGTTGACCCCAGGTCTCTGGGCTCAGAGTCTTTGTGCCTTCCTTCGCCTGTTACCTCCACACTCATTCAAAGAGCAGGGCTGGCGGTGGACAAACATTTGGAGACCTCCACGAGTTTGGCAGCCTACCTTTCTAGGTAGAGCCTTGCCTAGGTAGAACCCAGCTGATGTAATATAATACTGATGGGCCTTATTTATCCAAGTGATGTGTTCCTCCAAGTGTACATGGCTTTCTGTAAAGCCATGACCTGTTTTAAATGCATGAGGGAACGTTGGTATAAGGAAGTCGGAAGTGAGCCCTTACTTCCCTGTGTCCCAAGATCTGCCTGATGAGTCATTTTAAGGAGACAATGTATAAAATAATGCCATTTGCAGCTACATGGATGGACCTAGAGATGATCATACCAAGCGAAGTAAGTCAGAAAGAGAAAGACAAATACCGTATGATATCACTTATATGTGGAATCTAAAATATGACACAAATGAACCTATCTGCAAAACAGAAACAGGCTCACAGACATAGAGAACAGACTTGTGGTTGCCGGGGGGAGGGGCAGGGAAGGATTGGGAGTTTGGGATTAGCAGATGCAAACTAGTGTATATAGAATGGATAAACAACAAGGGCCTACTGTAGAGCACAGGGAACTCTATTCAATATCCTGTGATAAACCATAATGGAAAAGAATATTTAAAAAAATGTTTATGGGCTTCCCTGGTGGCGCAGTGGTTGAGAATCCGCCTGCCGATGCAGGAGACACGGGTTCGTGCCCTGGTCCGGGAAGATCCCACGTGCCGCGGAGCAACTAAGCCCGTGAGCCGTGGCCGCTAGGCCTGCGCGTCCGGAGCCTGTGCTCCGCAACGGGAGAGGCCACAGCAGTGAGAGGCCCGCATAGCGCAAAAAAAAAAAAAAAAAAAAAAAATGTTTATGTATGTATAACTGAATCACTTTGCTGTACAGCAGAAATTTACACAACATTGTAAATCAATTATACTTCAATAAAATTTTTTAAAAATAAAGAAGGCAATGTGGGTTAGGAAAAGGACATAGGCTTGGACAGTTTATGGACCAGATTCATATCAGGTTGGCTATTTACTGGCCGTGATCTCAGGCAGACCTTTGACTTTGCCTGGCTGCCCTCCTCCATGGCCTGAGCATAGGATGCCCACCTTGGAGAACAAGTCAGAGGATGTGAGTTAGAGCTAAGAGTGTCCAGGATGTGGTGGGAGCTCAGTGCTCCTGTCCCTCAATGTCCCCTCATAAACAGGGACATCCACCCCCCCCCCCCCCCACTGTTTGAGGATCAAGGTGAGATGGGATTTGTGGCTCAGCTCGGAAAGTTGACGGGCACCAGCAACGGGCAGACAGAAGCAATGATAACACAGATGTCTGTATACTGTGTCCTAACCTGAGCCCTATCATCCGTCTTCACTATGTTGTGCAGATTTAACTTCTCAACATGAAACGCTAAAGTCTCCTTTTCAGTGCCCATTGCCACCATCCTCATGGACTCCTGCCATGACCTCCAAATTGGTCTCCGTCTCCAGGCTCACCACCCCCAACTCTCCTCCACCCAGAAGCTGGAGTGGTGTCTCCAAAAAAGAAGTATATTTTAAAGAAGTCTGTCTGTGGTCTTTGATGGAAGGGGCTGTCTGGTCTTATTGGTCCATGTGGCTCTGGCTGTAATGTGGCATCTGACACAGAGGGGCACTCAATGTATGTCTTTTATTATTATTATTATTTTTTTTTGCGGTACGCGGGCCTCTCACCGTTGTGGCCTCTCCCGCTGCGGAGCACAGGCTCTGGACGCGCAGGGTTGGCGGCCACGGCTCACGGGCCCAGCCGCTCCACGGCACGTGGGGTCCTCCCGGACCGGGGCACGAACCCACGTCCCCCGCATCAGCAGGCGGACTCTCGACCACGGCGCCACCGGGGAAGCCCAATGTGTGTCTTTTAAAGGAGCGATGTGGATCCGTGGACGCTGTTGGTAGGCTGTCCCCGGCAGATGTTCCTCTGGAGGTCCTTCCCAGCTCGACCATCCTGTGATCTTCAGAAAATCCACGTCAAAGGGGTGGCCCAAGCCCCGTGACGAAGAGCACAGGATCTGAAATCAGAACTCAGATTTTGAATCTGTGCCTCGGTTGTCATCTGTAAAATGGGAATGATAATGATGTCTGTGGATAGGGTTAGTTATTAGGATTATCTATTTCACTAAGAACCCTGACTGGTACTTTCCCCACCAACCCATATTATTTTGAAAGACGCCTCATTTCATTCATAAACACTGCAGCATATGCCACCGCTAGATGAGAACTCCCCCCCCTCACACACTCAACGCCGTTATTACATCTGAAATGTTAATAATTCCACAACATCATCCAGCTGCTGTTCAGATGTCTCTGTCTCATAAGTAATTTTTTCAATATGTTCAAATCAGGATCCAAATAAAGTCCCTAAATTGCAGTTGATTGATAAGGGTCTTGGGACTCTTGTGATCTAGAGAAGGGCTGGCAGACTTTGTCTATAAAGGGTTAGACAGTAAATATTTTAGGTTTTAAGGGCCATACAGTCTGTGTTGCAACTACTTCAGCAAACAAGTGTGGCTGTGTTTCAACAAAGCCTTATTTACTAAAACAGGCAGCAGGCCAGATCTGGCTCCCAGGATATGGTTTGCCAACCTGTGGTCTAGAGGCTTAATCAGATTCAGGTTTGATTTTTTGACCAGAACATTTCACAGGGGGCATGGTGGCCTTCCATCAGGAGGCACGGAATGCTGTGTGGTGTTATCAGCTGTGGATATGCTCAGTGCCCAGATCCATACATTCTTTAGGGGCTGCAAAATGACAACAGTCTAATTCAATCATTCCTTCACTTACTAGCTGCAATACTTCTATAGAGAAATTTCCCTTCATTAGTTATTTGGTTCCACTGAGGCATGGTTTGTACAAGAAAGTCAAGATAATAAATGCTTGATTCTTTTCCTTTCTCTGCCAGTTTTGAAAAACAATGAATTGGGTTCCTCAGCATTCTGCAAAGATAAACAATGGACTTTTTAAAAGAACATTATGAACGAATAAGTTTCAACATAATTGAAGTGTTCTGAGCCATTGCAATTACTACTTTTAACGATGTTTATATTGTTGCAGCTCTGCCGCAGCTCTTGAGAGGACCTCAGGAATCTTTGATAACATCCTTACGTTCTGGTATGACAGAATGTCCCTGGGTCATCTTGTTGGGTTTCTGTTCCAAGCCTGGAGTCAGCCTTCTCCAAGGAGGCCTGGTGTTGAGGGAAACGATATTTAGAAACCCTAATTCAGGCACTGGGGATGCTCATTTTTGCTAGGTCTTTTCAGTCAACACAGCGAGGAATCTTTTTTTTAAATATGAAAGACCTCAGGGATGCATACTGAAATTTCCAAATCAATTCAGGATTATGAGGGCACTGAGCCTCTTCAACGTGACATTTTATCTCATTTCTCCCAGGCTCAAATTCCAGGTTCTCCTGGAAGCTTTGAAAACTAGCAATTCTGGAGCCCTGCCTCAAGGCGCAGGCAGGATCCCCAAGTGATTCTAGCGAAGAGTCAGGCTTGAAAATGCCAGGCGTGGATGAAGAGCCCAGTGTGCAATGCTGCCAAGGGGGTGGGTAGGGATAAGGATGGAGAATTGTCCACAGGGACAGAGCCTGTCAATGTGTGGGCGGAGAGTTGTAGGTGAGGAGTGAGTGGGGGAGGGGAGGAAGTTGGGATGAGGGGTGCAGGCAGCATTTTCAGTGGAAGGGGCTTCAAGAGCAGTAGCCACAGAAGGGCAGCATCAGGACAGGTTTGAAAAGCGAGAGAAGGGCTTCCCCGGTGGCGCGGTGGTTGAGAGTCCGCCTGCCGATGCAGGGGACGCGGGTTCGTGCCCCGCTCCGGGAGGATCCCACGTGCCGCGGGGCGGCTGGGCCCGTGAGCCGTGGCCGCTGCGCCTGCGCGTCCGGAGCCTGTGCCCCGCGACGGGAGAGGCCACAACAGTGAGAGGCCCACGTACCGCAAAAAAAAAAAAAAAAAAAAGCGAGAGAAGAGGAGCCTTTAACTTAAACTTTTTTAGTTGCTGAGAAGGAGCCTGGGGGCAGTTGGGAAATGAAGCTGCAGGAGAATGAAGAGATAAATCCACAAGCTTCCTCTGGGCTGCAGGTGGCCTGGGCCCCCCTCCTGCTAAGTCTGGGGGGGCCGCCACTAGGAAAAAAGAAAGTGCCCCTCGATCTAGTCTGCAAACTTAAGGACCAGCTCTTATTTTGCCTTTTCCTCCCAGTTGTTGACACAGTGCCTGGTACAAAGGACTCTTTATATGTTGAAAAGGACTTAAGGAGCAAACATAGAAACCAAAGAAAGCTAGTGTAAAACAACAGTTCTCAAAGTGTGGTTTGTTTGTTTTTTTTGTTTGTTTGTTTGTTTTTGCTGTACGCGGGCCTCCTGTTGCGGAGCCTGTCCGGACGCGCAGGCTCAGCGGCCATGGCTCACGGGCCCAGCCGCTCCGCGGCATGTGGGATGTTACCGGACCGGGGCACGAACCCGCGTCCCCTGCATCGGCAGGCGGACTCCCAACCACTGCGCCACCAGGGAAGCCCCCAAACTCTTTTTATGATAATACAAAAATGTTATTTGCCTTGTTCATGCTCATTCTCTCCTGCCTGTTGGTAGAATTTTCTAGAAACTTCATAATAGACTGAATGTACCATAGAAGCAGATATGAGAATCCAGCTGCCTCCTATTAAGGCAGAGAGAAATTTGCAAAAATGCAAAATAATGTCACTTCTAATTTTTCTCAGAAGTTAGTTTTCATTAAAATGTTATTGATGTTGCTGTGTGATGGGTTTGTTTTGATTTTTACATGAATTACTACATATTGTTAAAATGTCTCAGTTCTATTTCCTCATTTGCTGACTATTGATAGATATGATCCACATAAACAAAAGCTCTTTGGGGTCCTCAATTTTTAAGAGTGTAAGGGGGGCCTGAGAGCAAAAAGTCTGAGAACTGCTGGTATAAAAGGAACTCAGCTAGTCGTAAGCGCCAGGGAACATCAACATACGCATCAATGACAATCTTTCTGGCCAAGCACGCCTCGTATTGGCGAGCTCCTTGGGCTGGGAGGTGAGACCCTTCCTCACCTCCTGCTGGCCAGGGACATGATGATGGTGTTTGCTCTTTGCAGGGAGGGAGGGCCCATCTCACTGTAGGGCTTTGGTTTTCCTGAATGGACCAAGGAAGTGTATGGCTGAAAATGGAGGTGGTGAGGCTGGAGGGAGGAAGGGGAGGAGGAGGAGGAGAAGGAGGGGTGGAGGTGGAGGGGGAGGGGAGGAGGGGGGAGGCTATGGGTACGGTGAGAGAGTGTGGGCCAGTACGGAGAGGATGTGGGGCCGCTATCAAGGAGTGAGGGGGTCACCTCCTCCCTCCGCACTGCATTGGTCACCAACACCATGGAAAGTGGCTTCTTTCTTGGAGAAGCCCTTCAAGGATGCTGTAAAAGATGCCCGAAGCCAGCCAACGGGAAGACTGCCACATATGATTTCAGTTAAAACACCTGGGAGGTAAAATGATTGTTTCCCAAATCCAGCCAACACCATAGTCTGAGTAGGGATCAAGAACTCTAAGACCATTCATAAAAACAGAGACCACAAAGGGTACAGTCACCAGAGGCTGTCCCTCCTGCCTGCACCATTTTCTGATACAGCAGCTCTGCCCTCCTTTAAAACTGCACAAGTTTCTCTGTGACTACATCTTACTGCGCTTGCTCACTCACAAACCTAAACTAGCCCTCTTAAAATGAAAAGCTCATGGATACTCATACTAGATGGAGTCAGGAGCTTCCTGAAGGACAAACCTTAACTAGACTGGATTTTTAAAAAACTTCTCTTGTGCTGTTTAATTACTAGAGCAAATGTCTCTTATGTTGCAACTTATATGTCTTGTAGCCCATATGTCAATGTCCTTAATAAATTTCACGGGCTTTTTACAAGGTTACAATCTTCTGAGAGCTGTCTGGATGTCTTTGGAAACCCCACAAGACTGCACACTGAGGAGTATAAATAACCATTTTTTTAAAAAAAAATTACACTTCTTCTACAACCTTGAATTTGAAATGTGAATATATGAATGTAATAGTTCTGGGATAACTCTGCAGATTTATGGGGAATATCAACTTAGGTTATGTCAGGGGACCCAACCAGGCCTTTCTCTGTGTGGCTGGGGATTTGTTAAAGTTGGGATATAGTTTGGGGAAATGTGATTTATAGTTAAAGCCATCTGAAAATCAATACAGCTGAAGATCTCTGACATAAGGGTCCCTTGCAGAGCTAGACCTGATTCTAAAATTGGGAAGACAGCAATAAAAATCAAATCTTGAGTAGAAGTAACTGGAAACTGCAGGGAGAAGGGAAGCTTTCCTCCAACCTCCCCGCTGTTTGAAGATGGGCTTGTATTTTTTTTAAAACAGCCAACGCAATTCAGCTGGAGGAGGTAGAGTTTTCTACTCCTTGTTTCCGTAGAAATCGATGGACTTTAGCTTAAGGAATTGTCCCCCCCTGCGTTTACTATCTAAAATAAAATAATAACCCTTGCGGCTTGCATTACTGAATGCATTTCTGGGTCTTGGTGTCTGTGGCTAAACAAGTGTTAATTAGATTATCCGCGGAGAGCCCGGGGGGAGCGGGAAGTTGGGGGGGGGTGGAGGCAGAGCTGTAAATTCAATGGCCCCGATTTTGGATGATGTCTGCAACTTGCTGGGTGGACTGAGGGAGTCCTTGGGCAGGTAAAGGAGCAGCTACTGGCAGCATCGCATCTGCATTACGGTCGAGCAGGGGGCGGAGAAGCCCAGGCTCAAAGCCAGCTGCGGACGCCACCTCCCCGGCTCAAACGGTGGGCGCGAAGGGAGAACCGAGGCTGGTGCAGCTACAGCAGCCAAGCCCCCTACCTCCCCCAGATTTCTAGAGAGAAGTCTCCAAAGCTCTCGCGTCCTCCCCGGGCTCCCGCAACCCTTGCCTCTCTCCCAGCCTCCACTCAGACCTCTTCAAAATCACTCAGGGGCCCCGAGCTGGGGACGGGGAACGGGCAGGAACGGGGGTGGAGGGGGTGGGCACAGAAGAGGCCCCGAGAAGCAGCAGGACCCCGGTGGGGGTGGGGGGCTGCAGGGACGTGCTTGGCGAGGGGAGGCGCCGACTCTTTCACTCCTAGAGATGCTCGCGGCTTTTCAGCGTTTCCCTACGTGACCCCCACGTCACCCCTGGAAGTCCCCGCCACTAGGGGGCCGGGGAGCACCGGCGGGGCAGCCGCGCGCGCGCGGCCAGGGAGCCAGTTCAGGCTTTCGCTGCCCCTTTAAGGGTTCCCGAAACTTTCCCCCCTGGTATCCGATGAGTCTCGTCATATCCGTTGGCCGTGGCAGCCGGGGCGCGTTCCGAGGAAACTGGGGACTCGAGTTTCCCGGAGAAGAGGCGCGGCCCGAGACGAGCGAGGGTGAACAGGGCAGGCCTGGGCGGACCCCGCGCCTCGCTTTGACCTTGGCCGGGGAGGGGGGAGGGGCCCGGCCCTTGCGGGGCAGCCGCTGCCCGCCAGAGGGGGCAGCGGCGACCAACTTGCTTAACTTGGCGCGGGCTGGAGCGGCTCCGGCGCCTCCTCCTCCTGCCGCACCTCCTCCCCGGTCCTCCTCCCGTCCGCCGCCGCCGCCGGCCCCGCTGCGCGCCCAGCCCTGCCCCGCAGCCCAGCGCGCCGCAGAGTCGCTGAGCCGCTGTCGCCGGACGGGACGGGCCCGGCCAGGCGCGCCCCCCGAGCCCCGCCGCGGGCATGGGCGCGCTGGCCCGGGCGCTGCTGCTGCCGCTGCTGGCCCAGTGGCTGCTGCGCGCGGCCCCGGCGCCGGCCCCCGCGCCCTTCACGCTGCCTCTCCGGGTGGCATCGGCCAGCAGCCGCGGGGCGGCGCCCTCCCCTAGGCCCGGACCCCCCGCCGAGCCCCGCGCGGACGGCCTGGCGCTCGCCCTGGAGCCCGCCGGGGGTGCAGCCAACTTCATGGCCATGGTGGATAACCTGCAGGGGGACTCTGGCCGCGGCTACTACCTGGAGATGCTGATCGGGACGCCCCCTCAGAAGGTAGGTCGGTGCGCGCTCGCCAGCCCGCTCGGACCGGGCGCCCTGTAGCCGGGGGCTCTTGGGGGCGCCCAGCTGTGCCTCCACGCAGCTTAGCGTCGTCCCCCAAAACAGCAGCTGTCCCCGGAGAGCAGGTCTTGGGGACGCAGAGGGGCTCCGGGCCGGGAGCCGGGGCGCGCGCACTCGGGACATAGAGCGGTGGCAGTCCTGCCCCGGGCGCAGCCGGGGGTGTGTGCAGGCGCTTCAGAACTTGCTAAGCTCTCCCTCTCCGTGTGGCTGCGAGGCGAGAGACCTGTAACTTGCCTCTAATGGGATTGCCTTCTGGCGAGCGACACGCCTTTTCAGCTTGGAGACCTTGCGGTGGGCCCAGGAAGCGATGCTGCTGTTACCCGGGAATCACTGAGCGTTAATATTCCCGCCCCCTACCCCCGCGCTGTCTCATCGCTAAGGAGGCTCGTGAACGGCCTCCAAAGGCGCAGTACCTTTTCAAAGGGATTCTTGCTTTATCTCAGCTCAAAGCAACCCTGTCCAAGGAGGCTCGCTCGCTGGCTGCCCGCGGAGGGAGCAGCGTTTCCCCCGCTCCACTCGCCTCTGTCGGGGTTGGCTGCTCAGCCCCTCTGTTCCGGTCAAAGAGTCTACACACGTGTGGGGAGCGTGTTAAATGCAGTAAAGGGACTGGGGGAAAAAAATGCGCTGAGCCAGGCTTCCGGGGACCAAGAGGTCTCCCAGTGACAAAATAAAAATAAAATCCAACAGCGATCTTATCCTCATTTTCAATTATTAGCACTTTCTGTAGCAAGAAACAAATGTGCCCAGGCCCGGTCATCTTAAGAAAAACAAAATCCCAGGAGTTGGTTTGGCCCCCTCCTCCTTCCAAACTACCTAATCTGTGAGTTGAAGTCAAGTTTTTCTTATCCATAGAATACGGTGTGTGAAGATACTTTATTTTTAACATTGTCATTTGGGTTTTAATTCAGCCATGATTCCCCCATAAATAGCACATACTCATGACTTTGGTGTAATTCTAATTAAATTATTCAAGACTTTCTTAAGAGGAAAGACATGCCATGCTAATCTCTTTAAAAAAAGAAACTCTACTGAATAACTTCTAAACTTGTTTAATTAGTTTAAAAAAGAAAAGCCTTCAAAAATGTATTTCGGCTCAAAACTTTGATTCTAGTTGCCTTTCTTCTAAGCGCTGGCTTTGGCATCTCCTCGGGTGGATGGTGGCTGGAGAGCAGGGGGAGGGCGGGGGTGGGGGGTGGGGTGGGGAGAGTCAGCTGAGGAAGCTTAACTTGACGAGAGGTTGGAGCTGGTAAAAGTCACCACGTGAGAACACGCGCTGGTGGTGAGAACCTGGTACATTTCACTCTTAACAAGATTTCGTGAGATAGTATGAACCTCTTTTTGTGGCCTAAGGATAATCTTTTGGAACAGGCCTTAAATCATTCACCACTTGGGAAATGTGTGCCTTGATGTTTTGAGTGGAAGGGAATTCTTGCAACTAAAATAAAGTAAATTTGGGCAGTTTGGGTCCTGACGCCTGTCTTCCTCCAGAGAAGAGGGGAAGGGAAAAAAGCATCTAGAAGAACGAGAAAATATTTCTCTTGGGCTTGCAAAAAAACAAACCAACTTTCCTAAGTAATAGTTTGTCTTTATTAATTAAATCCAATGATCTTTACTCTGAAATAATGAAGTTTACTGAATTAACAAGAATGTATTGAGTATCTTATACTGATATCTTTACCTTGGCCAAGGAAATAGTTCATTCAAGGTTAGTTCTGTTACACACATTCACATGTTTCCAGGGAGGGCTGTTTTTAACAATCCAGATTTAATTTTTACATTTGATGGGAAGTGAAATATTTTGTGCCTCCTTCTTGGCCTGATATAGTAATAAGCTGCTTTATAGCAGAATTCATGTGTGCTCTTTTCAAATGCCTACTGTAAACTCTTAGGTGTTAATGACGAGTGAGTGCATCAGGATTCATTTCTTACCTACCTCCCCCTGAAACATCTCCGACCACCAGCCAGGTATTTGCAGCAGGCAAGAGGGGGCAGCCATGGGATGACTTCTGAACTTGAAGGAAGTTTTTTCCTGCTCCGTTAATCGCCAAGCGTCATGCATATGTTCTCTGCTGATTCTCTGAAGCCTAAAATAAAACTTGCTTAGGTGGAGAGGAAAATGGAATTGTACGTTCAAGCAGTAAATAGTCAAGAATTTTTTGAAAATTAAATAATAGTCATAGCGAGTGTGGAGGGCTCGCCTTGTGGCTGGCACTGTGCCGCGTGTCTGATGTGCCACTGCAGGAAACCCTCACGACAGCTCCAAGTTCTTACCCTGATTGAGGAGATGGGACAGCTGAAACTTGGAGAGGTTGAATGACTTTCCCAGGGCAACGGCACAAGAAAAAAGGAAAGCACCAGAAGTTGAACCCAGGCAGCTGGACTCCAGAACCCAAGTTCTCAGTGACCTGGCAGATAACCTGGTCCCTTCCCTTCCTCCCTTCTGACTTCTTTTCTTTGGTTTTTGGTCTCCTATCACCCTTTTCAGCCAGAGATCCCTGAACCGTACACCGCAAGGTATTAGGAACTTAACATCTGACACAAACTGGACTCTCCCAGCCCCTGCCTTTTCCCCCATCGAGTCCCCTTCCTTCCAGGCAAAGCTCAAGGCTCAGCATCATGAATAATTGGATCCAGGTGTGCACCGGAGGGACCGCGTGGGAAGATTCAACGGGAACCCGAGCCCCACCACCCCTACTCTCCCATGGGAAAGGCAGCTGTTGGAAATGTGCTCACTCCCTGAATGCTTTCATCAAGAACGGGGGTCCCACGTTCTGCCCGACACCCTTCAAGACATCACAGTCACGTGCCCGGAGGGCCGTGTGTGAGCGGCCTCACGTTGGCGTGGAGATGAGTGCGGGGGCTCTGATAGCATTATGGGATTTCTCTCTAACAGTGGAGAACCAGAAGCTGCTTGAACCATGTAATTTGGTCTTATTGATAATAATAATGGTGTTCTAAAGTGATTGTCATTACAGCAATTTCCATTATTTTTTTTTAAAAAAGACTTCCACGTTGACACAATAAATCCAACTGAAAAAGCTGAAGGTCCGAGGCTATATACCTGGTAATGGCTTCAAAAAGTCTTTTGGGGTTTCTGTTGAAAGATTTTCTGTCATCTCCACTAATAGAGGTAAAACAGACAGCAAAAGGCGTCTCGGACTTAAACATTGGAATGTACGTAAAGAGCTAACGAATTATTTGGGGGGCTCACATTTTAATCATGGCACGTGGGCTCACTTGCTTCTTAGTACACAGTCTTCTGGAAGATTTTGGATTGAAGATATGTATCTGTCATACACAATTTGAAAGTTTGTCTTTTTCAGAATAAGCCACCCAGTGTCCTCAAATTACATTCAGCTCACTGCAGGGGAGGCTGAAAAAGGGTCGGCAAGAAGAAATTGGATGGAAAAAAATTGAGATGGTAAACGGCTAAGGACAATGAAGAAAGAATGGATCGCTGGGATGGAAAGAGCCAGAAAGTCAAAGCTGGGTTCCCACTAGCTCCTTTTGGGAGGAAGGTGCCCCTCCTGAGCTTTGGAGCAATCATTCAACATCAAAGCCTTTATTATGGAGGACTGTGAAAGGCCAAGCCAAGGAATCCACTCCAGACAACTTGGAGAGACAGAGTCTGAGGAATCGTTAACAACTGTGTATTAATAGCTAACCTTAATTTCAGGCTTTTCGGGTTCTGGACACCATGCTAATAAGCATTCTGCCTGGATCACTTCCACTTCATTTTCTCTCCACAACAGCATGTACATGCCGAAGTAGGTACGGTTATTTGACTTGGTTTTCAGATGGGGAAACTGAGGCTCAGAGAGGCCAAGTCATTTGTCCCAAGTCACACTGATGAGTGCCACAGCCGGGGCTTATCCATCAGGTCTGCCCCAGTCCGCAGTCTAAGCACTTCACCACTCTGCATGCTGCTCTTTGAGTCGCAGTGACTTTTTTTCTTAAAAGAACCATCTTTATTTATCTGTGAATGACCTGGAGGTAGCGGGAAGCGTCCCGGACCCACTGCAGGGTCCCAGATCCTAGTGGCGTTACATACTGGACAGTAGGCAGGTGGCAACCTCCCCAGGCTTCCTTTTCCGCATTGGTTGACGATCTTTTAAGTTCTTCTTAGCCTCCTGCAGCTGCTGTAATAAATGACCACAAACTAGATGACTTAAAACAATAGCAACATACTTCCCTCACGGTTCTGGAGGCCAGGAGTCCAAAGTCAAGGTGTCTGTGGGGCTGCGCTCCCTCTGAAGGCTTCTGGGGAGGATCCTTCCTGCTTCTCCCAGCTTCTGCTGGCTGCAGGCAGTCCTCGGTGTCCCTTGGCTCTTACTGCATCCCTGCGAGCTCTTCCTCTGTCTTCCTGTAACATTCTCCCCCCAACCCCATGTTTCTATGTCCAAATTTGCCTCCTCTTACGAGGATACCAGCCTTTTGATTAGGGCCCGTCCTGATCCATTCTGACCTCATCGTGGCTCTGATACATCTATCAGGACAGGAACTGGGGTTTAGGACTTAAGCATCCCTTTTTTTTGGCGGGGTTTCGGGGGACACAATTAACCCATAATAAGTTTATTCTAAGTTTATCATTCTGTGGATTTTTTTTTCTTTCATTCTATCCCATCTTTTAATTGCCAATAATTTTAATTTGGAATTCAAGTATAATTTTCATCAAAGGCAGCAGCACATGGTGGTTTTGGTGTTGTGTCGACACAGAGTCTGTGACAAGATATTGTGTTGGGGACAGGGCGTGGGGGGGTGGTCGGGGAGGGGAAGGTTTGGGTTATTTTCTGGATTTCGGTATCAGTTTCCTCGCTAGAGAGTGATCACTTACATTTTTAAAATGTCTTTTGTCGTGTTGCATGAATTCTAGAATTGCTGTAATTATTGCATAGCCTGGGAAAAGCCCACTTAGACAAGCTCAGATCACTGGTATTTAAATACCTATGACTCACAAATACTCGTGTTGAAAGCTCGTGTTTCATGTTTTAAAGACTTTGTAAGGCATCTGTCACCCCTTTTCAATGGAATCTGTTTGACATGAAATACACGCCTTTTCCCCTCAAGCATCTCCAGCATTTTCTTGACTTCTGCCTGACTTCCTTTGTTGTGGGTAGGTGGCTTGACCTCCTCTGGGCTTCCTGTTTCCTCCTAGAACGATTGCTGACCCCGTTCTAACTAAAACCAAAAGGAAAAGGTCGAGGTGAGCCAGTGCCAGAGGGATTTCTCCTCCACGGTGGCTCTGTCAGACCTGCGGAGAGGAATTTAGAGGCGGCATTTTCCCTGCCTTGGGCTGTGGGACAGCACGCCCTGGGGGTTATTTTATATCCCAGACGCTGAATGGAGCAGGTCAAGCCTGGATTCAGGGTCCACCTGGGCTGAGGATGGGGGTTGGTGGCTGCAGCCCCAAGCAGAGGGCGGCAGGGGTGGGCGTCGGGTCCCTTCTGATGCTGAGCAAGGCACTTCTCCCTGGAGCCTAAGGGCCTCCTTTTAGGGCTAACAATGGGCCTTGCTTACACTTGGCCCCCCTGCCGTCTGTCACAGGTTCCTCCTCGCACTCTGTTCTGCTCGCCCAGCCCAGGCTGACTGCTGACAGTGGACCTCATTGTTTGTTCGTGACAGCGATACCACCTGGGAAACAGAACCCACCTGTGAGGCAGGTGGACGGCCCCGCTCGGCTTCTGTGCCTCGTGCATGGATACTGAGGAGTACGGTGTGAGTTAGGGGGGGTGTGTCCCAGATTCTGGGCCAGTTTCCCGGGCTGTGGCGAATGTGTGTGTGATGCCTGGTTGGACTGGCTGTCATGTGGCTTCCCTTCATCCTCTCCTGGCCCAGATGGACTATTTGATTTTTTTTTGCCTATCGCTACTCAGTAAAAAAAAAGTCGCTTTTTTGCTCTTGGAATTCTCAAAGAGGTAAAGAGACTCTTGGAGAGCCGACATTCACCACAGGAAGGAAACAAAACTCCAGGTTTGTTTCTGAGTTAACGCTTGCTACCCCGCACGGGTCGCAGGTTGGACGTTTTCTAGTTTCATTATACGGCGCATCATATACCAGTACCTAGAAGCACACAGTCTCAGCCCTGCCATTTTAGGAAGATGAAGAGGGCTGTCTGCGGTGTAAAGGGGTGGTGCCCTGGGCCGGTTCATCGTGCCCGCGAGCCATAAAGGGCCGCGGAAAACCCCTCCCTCCGTTTCACACTAGACTGAGGACACACTGGGAGGAGGATTTCTACCCGGCCCTCCCAAGAACCCCGCGCACCTCCAGCCCTCCCCAGCCCCGTGCTGGATAAATGCACTTCTTGGCAGTGTGGCCCGAGAACGACTGCAGTGTGTCTGCCCTGCAAACCCCCTGCCAGAAACCCAAGAGAAACACCCACAAGGCAGCCCCCTCAGAATAGGGCAGCGCGGGGTGGGGGTGGGGTGGAAAGCACTGAACCAAAAAGTTTTCCAGGTAGCCTAGGGGGGCCGGGATAATCGGGCCTGACCCCCTTTCAAGGCAGGATCCATTGCCAGAAGGGAAGCTGCTGCTTTGTGAAGGTGGGTGTGGACTCCAAGCCCCGGAGGGGGCCTCCAGAGCCCTTTTCGCTACATTGAGCCTGCCTCCTGGGGGAATTCTTGAGCTTTTCCCAGTCAGGCGAGCCACCAAGGGGCACGCAGTCAGCGCGTCTGTCACAGCCTTCGGGAATTAGGCGTTTCCGGTGCCGATCCCAGGTGGGTTGCTTGCCAGATATTGATGGGGGCGAACAAGTTCTTCAGCCTTTCGGGGCCTCAGTTTCCTCGTCTGTAAACAGGGAATTTCACCGGGTAACCAGAGATGCTTCCTAGAAGCGCTGACACTCAAGTGATTATAATCCATTTTGTTGGTGAGAGCTTCCGATAGCCCTAATTTTCGGCAGCTGCATGCAGGTGCATCACCCGGGGGTCTATTAAGATGCAGAATCTGGTTCAGGCCTTGGGGAGGGGGGGGGCGGGGGAGCGGGGAGGGGGGGCGGCGCGGAGGCTGGATGCTGCTGGCTCCAAGGGCAGAACTGGAGTCCTTGCTCCGCAAACCAGCTGGCTGCAGGGAGGATTAAGCACACCTTGTAGGGTTGGTTACAAATACAGATTCCCAAGACCCAGGCCAGGCTGACAGGGCAAGAGAGCCTGCACCGGGGCCTGAGAATCTGCATTTTATCACATCTGTCAACTCCGTCCGCCACTTAAGCAGCAAGCCTGACCCCATGCCTTGGACACTATTTGGAGGCCACGAAGAGGCCAGAGTCTCCTCTGCTGGGTGGTTTCCTGAACGGAATGGGTAGGTTCTTTCATCTTCCTAAAGGCTGTTGTCTGATTAAGTGTTAACTCTGCCCATTTAGGAAATCTCTACCTGTAGCAGACTGGGTTCCAGAAGCTTCCTTGCACTTGGCAGGTTGGAAAGATGGAGTGCACGTTCTTCAGAGCAAGAGCTCTAGGGCCCTGCTGTTCAAAGTCTCTGTGCTGACTATGTCCTTTTAAAATTTCCAGTGTGTCCCTATCAGTCATTTGTAAATCTATGAAAATGAATTACCAGGAAAAGGAAAGTTTAAAAGACATACAGGTACAAGAGCCATATTTTAAATTGTTAGGTTCAGCGGACATCCGGTTTTCTGTTGGAGCTGATCTCAAAGTTTCCAGGGTTTTCTCCCCCATCCTGTGGTTACCTTATTGCTGACAGGTAACCATTTGTTTGTGGATGGGTGCCACCAGCAGGGCATTCATGGAGTGCAAGTTAGAAGTTGTTACAAGTGGTTCCAGTTACATTTGTTTTGCCACCTCCTGTCTTTAGCGGGACAGTGGTCATTTTCACTAAAGCAAAAAGGAAATGTGAGTGTTGGGTTCTCGGCTTTCAGCCTCCTCAGGAGGGGGTGGGTATAGAGCTTTATCCTAGGGGTAGCAAGTAAGTCTAACTCAGAGGTTCCCGATCCAGGGAAATTGTAATCCACCAGGGGACATTGGGCACGCTCTGGAGATATTCTTGGTGTCACAGTTTGGGTGGTACCACTGGCATCTGGTGGGTGGAGGCGAAGGATGCTGCTTGACACCCTACAATGCACGGGACAGAGCCCCTCACCCCACAAAAGGTTACCTGCCCCCCAGTGTCAGCAGTACCAGGGATCTGAGATCCTGCCCAGAGCAGGGAGGGAGGCTGTCCGTCAGAAGCATCTGTGCGGGCACCAGTGGGGAGGGGCAGCAGGCCCACCCCCGTGGCTCTGTGGATCTTTGCAGTCCTGTCTTGTTCCAGTGACGTGGTTCTTCTCCCAGATGCAGTAAGGCACTTCTAACACGAGTGGTCGGCGACTAAAGAGGTGAAAGAATTTTGAACTAGACTCAAAGGATGAGCATGCTTTGTTCCTTCATTCTGTGTATTTATTAAGCACCTGCTGTATGCCAGGCCCTATCCTAAGCCCAGGGATGCAACAGGCAACTAGATGAAGTTGGCCCTTGCTTTTCTAGAACCTTGCGTGCTTGTTGGGAAGACAGATAGTAAGGAAAGTAAACAGAATTTTTGAGGGGTACCGAGAGAGACAGTACAGGCTGGTGATGGGCGTGGGTAAAGACCCTTTAGAAAGGGGGACCCATGTTCCAGCATGAAGCCAGGCAGGCAAAGCCGATACCAGGAGGGCATACAGCACCAGCACAACGGGCCACAGGGAGCCGCTCTGACATGCCCGGCTTTTGGAGCAGTTGCTTATTCACCTACTTTAAAATTGTGCTTTGAGGTTCGATTTCATTAGAACCAAGGCCTTGCAGAGTGTGAAAACATTATGCTACGTGCTTCTAGGTCACGTGTGTGCAGGGTGTGAGGAGTTGGGGGAGGGGAGTTAAGCCTCGTTGTCAGGGAGAGTTTCTGAATAAGGAAGGAAAGTTAAACTCGGGGTGCGAGGGGCGGTGGGGTGCAGGAGACCACTTAGACTTGTGTCTTGGTTTGGGTTTCCCCAGAAACAGACAGAGACGGGCATGTGAGTCGGACAGTCCATTTGGAAGGGGATGGGGCAGTGAGGGGAGGGCAAGCGTGGGTGAGGAAAAGGTTGCAGGCGTGAGCAGGGGGCCGAGTCCCCTGGGATCTCTGAGAGGGATTGTCACCTAGACTCAGCTGCCCCCAGCTGAAGGATGAAGGAGCCAGACGTTTCTCATCCACTCCGCTCGGTCCCGGGTGAGGGCTAACGGGGGCAGCTCTGTGGTCCTGCAGCTGCTGGCAAGAGAAGCCGGCGGGCAGAGTCCCCCGAGACTTTAGGGTCAGGGGCACAGAGTTATCGGCATCAGTGCAAATGTACTGCGGCCGCGGCATCTCTCCCGCCTGGAGCCCTGGCTGGCCCGGGCTGGGCTAATGTTTGAGGAATAAAGGAGTGATTACTCTCCACCGCGGAATGTATTTGAGAGCGTCATTTTGGCCCACGAGTCACAAAGCAGAGTTTTAAAGCTCTGCTTGAAAATCCTAACTTCCCGGAGTGTTCTAGAATCTAACTCACGAAAGCCTCTGTGAGTCAGTCCGGAGCGAGCCTCTCATTGCTGCGTGTACTTTGAACTTTTTTCTGGAAAAGGAAGATGTGATGTGTAGAAGCACTGGGAGAAAATGGTTGGGGGGGCAAAGAGAGATTTCGTTTGAGGTTAAAAACAACCACAAAACCTCCTTTGAAAATCGAATGCTCTGAGCCTAGGGATTTTCAAAACCTTTTGAGTGGCTGGCGCCTTGTGATGTGGAAAAGCAGGGATGCAGAGGTCACAAAGCTGCCAAGTTCCTGATCTAGGGACACTGACATGTCATCTAATCCATAACCACATTGACCCAAGTGTAGCTCCCCTGTGTGCAAAAGAAATTCACTGCCTGATAACTTTGCTTATAGTCTCCATAACATCAACTCTTCAGTATACACAAATTTCAAAAATATATAAAATATTTTTTTGTTGTCCTCTGATCAGTAAGTGTATGTACATTTTGGCTCATTTACCCTGTAGGACGTGGGTGACTTCCGTTTCCCCACCTCCTTGGTTGCTTCACCCAAATAGGAGATGCTGCAGTGCCCATTCAGGCTGGGCTGGTGGTAGGGGTGGATTCCTCACCTTCCTCTCCACGTCTGAGCAGGTACTCCGCTTGGAGCCCGCTCATCTCTGTGTCTTCGAACGCACGCCTTGTTGTCCTGGGTTTATGAACCGTGAGGCTGGCCGGAGAACTGAGAAATCCCACTCTTTGTGTTCAGGCTTCCGGGGAGGCAGGGACCTGCTGAACCTCAAATCCGAGCCTCATGCCCCAGCTCAGCTTCACCAGAGCTCTGTGGGGGGCTCCTGGGGGTCAGCGCAGCCAGTGGTCACTGGTGCCCTCTTCCCGTTTCCTGCCGGTCCTTCAGTCAGCACCACCTCCGAGCCCCACCCAAGAGTGCGTGGAGACACGGGAGCCCCGGGCAGTCCCGGCTCCTCTGGCCAACAGCACCTTGATGTATCCCTCAGAGACTTTTTTCTTTATTATTGAAGTATAGTTGATTCACAATACTGTATTAGTTTCAGGTGTACAGCATAGAGATTCAGTATTTTTACAGATTACACCCCGTTAAAAGTTACTACAAGAGAATGGCTATAATTCCCGGTGCTGTACAATACATCCCGTTGCTTATCTATTTTATGCATTGTAGTTTGTATCTCTTAATCCCCTAGCCCGATCTTGCCCCTCCCCCTTTCCTCTCTCCAACTGTATATATATATATATATATGCTTACTACATCTTCTTTATCCATTACTATTGATGGACAGTTGGATTGCTTCCGTATCTTGGCTATTGTCAATAGGGCTGTTTGGAACATTGGGGTGCGTGTGTTTTCTTATTCTTTGGCTATATACTCAGGAGTGGAATGGCTGGATCATAGGACAATTCTATTTTTAGTTTTCTGAGGAACCTCCGTACTGTTTTCCATAGTGACTTCACCAACTTAACATTTCCACCAACAGTGTAGGAGGGTTTCCTTTCCTCCTCATCCTCACCAGTGTTTGTTATTTGTAGACTTTTTGATAATGGCTATTCTAGCAGGTATGAGTTGATATCTCATTGTGGGTTTGATTTGTATTTCTCTCATGAGTAATGATGTTGAGCATCTTTTCATGTGCCTATTGGCCATCTATATCACTTCTTTGGAAAAATTTCTATTCAAGTCTTCTTCCAGTTTTTTGATTGGGTTGTTTTTTTTTTTTCACATTGTGTTGCATGAGCTGTTTATATATTTTGGATATTACCCCTGGTTAGTCATATCGTTTGCAAACATTTTCTCCTCTTCCAAAAGGGTTGTCTTCTCTTTTCTCAGTGGTTTCCTTTGCTGTGCAAAAGCTTTTAAGTTTAATTAGGCCCCATTTGTTTATTTTTTTGCCTTAGGAAACAGAGCCAAGAAAATAATTGACTACGATTTATGTCAGAGTGCTTTGCTGATGTTCTCTTCTAGGAGTTTTATGGTTTTAGGTCTTACATTTACGTCTTTAAACGATTTTGACTTTATTTTTGTATATGGTAGGAGAAAATGTTCTGGGAGTGTGATACCTCCAGCTTTGTTCTTCTTTCTCAAGATTGCTTTGGTAATTCAGGGTCTTTTCTGGTTCCATATGAATTTAAGGATCATTTGTCCTGGTTCTGTGAAAAATGCCGTGGGTATTTTGATAGAGATTGCATTAAATCTGTAGATTGCTTTGGGTAGTATGGCTATTTTAACAATATTAATTCTTCCACTCCAAGAGCACAAGATATCTTTACATTTCTTAGTGTTCTCTTCAGTTTCCTTCATCAATATTTATAGTTTTCAGAGTATTAAGTCTGAAAGGTAAGGTTAGGTTTGTTCCTAGGTATTTTATTCTCTTGGATGTGATTTTAAAACTTTCTCTTTCTGATAGTTCATTATTAGTATATAGAAGAGCAACAGATAACCGAATATCAATCTTGTATACTGCAACTTTGCTGAATTCATTTATTAGTTCTAATAGTTTTTTGGTGGAGACTTTAGGGTTTTCTACGTAGAGTACCCTCAGTCTTGAAGCTAATTTTACATTGTCATCTGCCTTGAGGCTGTTGATAAGCCCAATGCCATTGTGATTTCTGATTTTTGTCTATGAAGTGTATATGAACTATACATGAGATATTGTAAATGTGTTATTATTAGATCAGGTATTCTGAAACTTCATGATGATGTCTTTTTTTTTTTTTTTTTTTTTTTAATGCTGGATGCTCGGTGAGTCTTTTCAGTCTAGAATTTCGAGACATTCAGTTCTGAGAAATTGTTTAGTAACTGTTCTCTCCTTTGGACCTCCTGTTATCCAGATGCTGGGGCCATCCTGTGTGGTCTCTCCCTATTTCCCATCTCTTTGTCTTTTGGTTCTACTTTCTATATTCATTTCTGCTATCTTAATTCTAATTTTCAAGAACACTTCTCTGAATGTTTCTCTTTTGATTGTGCCTTACTCCTGTTTCAAAGTTGCATACCTTCTATTACTCTGAGAAAATTAGGATTTTCCTTTGAAGTTTTCTTTCAGCTTCCTGCCTTAACTTCTGAATTCATTTCCTCAGGATGTTTGTCATGGTCTCTGTGTCTCACCTAGAGGCTTTTCTCAAACAAATAGTGGTGATTGTGGCTGTCTTTTTGTATTTAAAAGAGAAACATTACAAGGCTGATTGGAAGTTCAAGGCTGTGTGTACACAGGGTATGGAGTATGTTCTCATTACGTGTGTCCATGTCTAGTTTTTGAAACATGGCAGTGGTACTGATTCTGTTACCTGACCTGTGGCAGATATTTTCAGTCAAGTGATCTCAAACTAAAACGCTTTCCCCAGTCTCTTGTCTCCAGCCTGAATCTGTTCACTGGAGCATCCTTTGCGACTAAGGACACAGCTGTGGACAATGAGATCTAAATGGGGTCTCCTGAGGGATTTCAGGGAAAGTGTATGTGTGCCTGATGAAGCTGGCAGGTGTGGCTGGGATTATAATTTCTCCTCCCTCCTGTGTTTGATGCAAATGCAAGGCCTTCCACAGGGGAAACCAACTTCTGACCTTGAACAGTAGGTCAGGGAGAACAGCAGAGGTCTGACACTGACTTTCCCTGAGATGTTTATCTAACACCAACTTTCTCAAGAGACTTCTTGATGTGGAGAAAAATAAACCCCTACATGTTTGGGCTACTCTAAAGCTATAGTTTTCTGTTTACTTGCAGCCCAAAGCATTCCAAATGATGCATCGTCATATCTTTGGGGGGAAATAATAGCTTAATAATAATTTAAAAATAATTTAGGGCAATCTGTCCTTCTTTTCCCCTCCTTGAACTCTCCAAAGAAGAGAAGAACACGTCTAAAAATCTTGCCGCTATTGTCTTTGTTGGTGTTATGGACAAGGCACTTATTTCCTCCAGTGGTCGGGGTGTGTCCCTGTTACAGGAATCTAGGCTTTGGTCACCACAGAAGGAACCCCACAAAAGAGGACCACCAGAGGGAATTTGTATGGGGTAGACCAGAGATCAGCCAACTAAGCCCTGTGGGCCACGTCTCCCGGTTTCCTTAATAAGGTTTTATTGGAACGCAGCCATATGATTTGTTCACATGTCCTCTGGGGCTGCTTTCATGCTACAGGGATGGAGTTGAGTGCGTGAGACAGACACCATTTGCCAAAGTCTGAGATCCTGACTCTCTGGCTTTATACGAAAAACTTGGCTGACCTCTGGGTTGGACTGTCAGGTGCTGGAGACTAAGGAGGGAGTAGTAAGGACCAACTGGCTAGCAGTGGTTTCTGCCCACTGCAGGAAGCTGCAGGTGGCAGCCATCCGTGGTGGGGATGGGGAGGAGGAGACGGTGGTTCTAAGGGGCCCCCTGCATGTAGACATCAGCCACATCCAGAATCTACCATCCATGAGGTCAAATAACAACGTTCCTGCCCCTTACCTTTCCGCTCCCCCTGTTTCAGTCCTGGAGAAATCTGGGGCATCAGTGTGATCAAGGTGGGGAAATGGAAATGAATCCAAGCGCACCTCGCCTTGCCCTCTGTATCTCTGAGCCTCAGGCAGGCCCATTATATTGGGTGCCAGAAAGAAGCTTTGACGTTAAACAGGACGGGACTTATAATACCTAAAAATAAATTTATTGCCACAAAGCTATTAGAAAAATATAGCTTTGGCTAAGATTTCACTAAAGCATGGGGAAGAGCAATTTACAGAGCTTGTTTGAAGGCATTTGTGTGACAGAAATTTCTACTAAAATATTATCCCATCCTGCAGAGACTGTGGAGGGAAGTTTAGAAATGTCTGGGCAGGGCTTCCCTGGGGGCGCAGTGGTTGGGGGTCCGCCTGCCGATGCGGGGGACGCGGGTTCGTGCCCCGGTCCGGGAAGATCCCACGTGCCGCGGAGCGGCTGGGCCCGTGAGCCGTGGCCGCTGAGCCTGCGGGTCCGGAGCCTGTGCTCCGCAACGGGAGAGGCCACAGCAGCGAGAGTTTGGAAAGTTACTTGTAATACCAAACGATTGGAAACAAGCCAAATGCTCATGGGCAGGGGACTGGGCGTGTGAACCATGGCACATCTGTCCCATGGAACGTGAGGCGGCCGCAAAGAAACGAAGATGCTCTTTAAAAGCTTCAAGTGAGGACAGCAAGGTGCAGAAAAGAGAGGCCAGAGTGCATCTAAGAAACTGGATCCAGCGCACGCAGGTGCCTCTCTCTCGAGATTGTCCAGGGCAGAAGTCTCCAACGTTGAGCAGGTTCTGCAGCCATATGAGCACAGCCTCTGTTCCCGCACACACACTCCTCTTCTTACAGAGGCTGCCGTAGTTTTCAGGCTTCAGCATATCATCGGTCTGGTTTGTTTTTAAAGACAAGACCTCTGGAGATGAGTTACGTGCCTTTATTTCCCAGAAAGCCACAGTTCCAGATTTGCTGACTTTTATTGCAACTATAAGTGGCCGTCAGCAGCATGCTACTTCATAAGTATTGAAAAAAAATAACAGATATAACTAAAACATGTCCTTTAAGGTGATATTTTTATTTTCTTTTTAAAAATATTTTTAAAATTTTATTTTGTTTATTCTTCTTCTTTTTTTTGGCTGTGTGGGGTCTCCATTGCTGCAAGTGGGCTTTCTCTAGTTGAGGCGAGCAGGGGCTACTCTTCATTGCTGTGTGAGGACTTCTCACTGTGGTGGCTTCTCTTGTTGCAGAGCTCGGGCTCTAGGCGCACGGGCTTCAGTTGTTGTGGACCGCAGGCTCAGCAGTTGTGGCTTGTGGGCTCTAGAGCGCAGGCTCAGTAGTTGTGGCGCACAGACTTAGTTGCTCCGGGGCATGTGAGATCTTCCTGGACCAGGGATGGATTTTTTATTTTTATTTTTATTTTTTTTTGCGGTATGCGGGCCTCTCACTGTCGTGGCCTCCGGATGCGCAGGCTCAGTGGCCACGGCTCACGGGCCCAGCCGCTCCGCAGCACGTGGGATCTTCCCAGACCGGGGCACGAACCCGCGTCCCCTGCATCGGCAGGTGGACTCCCAACCACTGCGCCACCAGGGATTAACCCTGAGCTGGAAACGACTTTTCAACAGAAACTTCTGCTATAGAGAGTCTTTCGAAGATGATATCTTTAAATGTCTCCATCATGATTTGGTTTCTACTACCAAAAATGATATAAGTTTGCTACCTATAAAAATATTTTTGAACCCTTGACCTGGAAACTGAATTTTCTGCCTGGGTAAAAATCTTCCAGAGAATTTCAGCGTTAAAGAAAAATAACAACCTAGAGATAAGTTGTACCTTATGGTTGGTTTGCTGGAGCTACTTATGGACATTCGGGAGGATGAAGGGTTACCATCCACTGTCCCCATTTTACAGATGAGTAAGCAGAGGCGCAGGCGGTCACAGTGTTGGGGCAACACACTGCGTGAGGCCAGAGCCAGGGTTTCAAAATGAGTGAGCTGGTCCCAGACCCTGTGCTCTGAACCACTTCGCCAAGCTGCCTCTTAGCACCTAAGCTACGGATAGACACACACACAGGGGTTGAATACTCAGATAGATATCTCTTCCTTGATGGGGCAGTTTATCCAGAAATCTTACTGGTCTGTGAGAATTCAGGAGCCTTGTAAGGGACGGCGGACCCTGGCCGATCCAAGAGAAGCTGCCCATTGCCGAGCTGAGCCAGTGTGTCTGCTCCTCACGCTAGTTCTTGGAAAAGCACAGATGCTTAGAAAATAGCCTTTCATTTGTTCACTTGCCTGTCTGTCCCTGACACTTGGCCTTCTGGGGAATGGACCGGCTGCCTTCTTTAATAAGCTCCTCCGCCAGAGCAGTCCCAGAATAGAATTAGACAATTGAAAGCTTTATCTAAACCATGAATATCAACTCCCAGCGGTGGTTGCCAGGCGGTGCCTGTGTGTGCATACTTACCCCTCTTTCCAACTAGCCTGTAGGAGTTACACCGCTTAAGTTTTAGCAGTGCCCGCGAGACAGTCTCAGAGGTCAAGGTGGCGGCTGCCCCTCTTTGGCCGCCTGTGTGTGTCGTGGGGGAGGTGGGTTGGCTTCCAGTGGAAAGCAGAGAGAGGAGGAGGCCAGAGGAGGCCGGTGGGGAGCAAGGTGCTGGAGACGCCTCTGTGGGTGGTGGAGGCCCTGCCGAGCGCACAGCGGGAGGCCTCTGATCTGGGTGCCCGGATGAAAGCGGCATCGCCCAGAGACTCGAGGAGTAGGGAGTTTTCCTGGGACGGCCCTTCTGTCCTCCATCAGGGTGACCAGCTTCCGTAACTGGACCGCCCAAGCTCCCTTCTCTTCTGGCTTGGGATTGGGCTCCCGGCCTGCCCTTCAAGCCGGGATGGGAAGGTTCCCATGGCTGCCGTTGGGTCCCGTGCAGGCCCGTGCTGACCCTCGCCCCTGCCCCCCACTCCACGAGGGCCCTGCTTCCAGCCTCCTCCCCCGGAGCCTGGATCAGTATCCCCTCTCCTGCTGGGCTCTGGTGGCGAGGACATCAGGGCAGCTGGTGGTGTTGACGGTGAGAGTGACACGTGTTTGTGAGCCTGTCCTAATCTGTTGAGCCTTTATATCCAGGCCTCGGTTTATGTGGTTTGCACAGTTTGCTTGAATAGACTGAGCTGCACACACTTGGCCAAGTGTCCGATCCGTCTTCACCGCCATCTCCTCCTCCGCTGGATTTGGACGTAGTGTTCCCGTGCCCGCAGGGCCTTGGATCGAAACTGTGTGGTCTGCAGGGGTCTCGGGGCCTCATCCCCGCCCTGTGCTGCCCTGGCCCCTGTTATGAGCTGAACTGTGTCCCCAATATCCATACGTTGAAGCCCTGACCCCCAGTATGTGACTGCATTTGGAGATACAGGGCCTCCGAAGAGTACATTAAAATGAGGCTGTTAGGGTGGCCCTAATCCCATCTGACTGGTGTCCTTTCAAAAAGAAGAGATGGGGCTTCCCTGGTGGCGCAGTGGTTGAGAATCCGCCTGCCGATGCAGGAGACACGGGTTCGTGCCCCGGTCCGGGAAGATCCCACATGCCGCGGAGCAACTAAGCCCGTGAGCCGTGGCCGCTGAGCCTGTGCGTCCGGAGCCTGTGCTCCGCAGCGGGAGAGGCCACGACAGTGAGAGGCCCGCATACCGCAAAAAAAAAAAGACAAAAACAAAAAGAAGAGATGGGGGTACGCAGAGCGACACTGGGAGCCCGTGCGGAGAGGGATGAGCTCATGAAGGGGCAGCAAGCGGGCTGACGTCTGCAAGCCCAGGCGAGGGGCTGCAGGAGAAACCAGCCCTGCTGACACCTTGGTCTTGGACTTCCAGCCCCCAGGACTGTGGGAAGGTGAACGTCCGTTGTTCCAGCGTCCAAGCCGGTAGTGTTTTGTACTGGCCGTGCCAGCAAACTAACAGCTCCTGCTTGTGTGCAGCTCCTGATGGGGGCCGAATGCAGACGGCCGTTCCAGCTCTGGGCCCCGAGCCCTCACTCAGATTCCACAGGTTTCCAGCGTCCCAGGCCCCCCCCACCCTTCCCATCCCAACATCTCGGATCATTTTATGTTGGCAGGAATGAGGAGAGGAGGACCTTCCGGGCTAGAATCGTCCCTATGCTGTAAGATCCCATCTGGACCATAAAAAATACTTGTGCTATTAAGTCTTTTGTTCTTCAGTAAATGAATGTTAATATGACAGAAACACACTGAACGCCTGCCGGGCGCTCTTCAGCTCTCTTTTGCACTGAAGGTAGACCTACGAGAAACACATTTCGTAGAGTTAAGTTTATTTGTTTTTCACAAACCAAGACGCATCCGCTCGGGGCAAAATCGTGACATTCGGGTGAATCAGAAAATTGTGGCTTCTTTTATAGCCACTTATCCAAAGGCTAAGACCATCTCGCTGCCTGCCCTTCTGAGCACTTGAAACCGAAAGGATTGGGATGTTTTGTACAAAACCTGGCACTTAAGCATCTGAGGCTTTCAGCCGTGACTCTTATGGTCTCATCTCCATCTGGGCAGTTCATTGATCTCCAAACCTGGCAGCCTCCTCCAGGGAGAGAAGATTTAAGACTGAGCAGCTCAAATCTCCCTTTTGTCCAGAAACCAAGAGGTGTGGCGGGCGCACTCATTAGGCACATATTAATACTCGGTGGTAAGGCTGCGAGGCTCTTCTTATAAATCAGAGTCCAGGAAATGGCGTGGGGAACTTTCTTTCCAAAGTCTGCACTCACACTCATTTCTGCAGGAAATCTGTTTTGTCCGTGGAGGAGATAAAGTTTGAGGTGATTTTGGCAGTTTCAGACACTAATCTATATTTTCCAAACTTGCAAGCCCAGCCTTTTTTAGGATTGTGGTCAAGGATTAAAACTTGATTGTTTTAAAACTTCAGTTGGCTTCTAACAGTCAGAGGCCTTGATTGGACAGAGCAGGGTGAATTGGAGCTCTAAAAAAAATCTTTATCAAGTTCACATCCCACCTTTGTCCGAAGTCGGCTTTTCTATAGTTTTTGATGTATTAGGGAACTGTGAAATCGTGTAATGCAAGTTTTACGATGAATTATTTTCACAGGTCTTTGTGCTAAGTGGGCAGGTGTGACTGCAATTCGGTGTTTGTTGTGTGTATCACGGCGTGGGTAATGCTGAGTTGACATGTATGGAAATTGATCATTAGGTGATTGATTAGTGGATCGTTGGAAGTTCGTATGGAGGCTGGATATTAACTTTTAGCGGGTCCCAGAGGAGCTACCATGGTGGGGAAGGGGCAGGGAGTCAGGTCATATGACCAAGGCTTGGAGGATTCCAGGGAGATATACCTCCTGCCCACCCACCATCCCAGAGGAGGGATGCCACGGGCTCTATGTAGGGCACACTGCACTGCACTTCAGATATCCAACAGGCTGCTTCATGGAAGAGGGCGCTGCTGCAGAGGGCAGGCGAGGTCTCCTGGGAAGCAGTGGGGACCGTGAACCATTTAGCTGACTGAAAACTCCCTGAGGACAGGCCCCGAGTTCCTCTTGCTACCCCGTCATCCCAGGATGGAGTGTCATGCCTGGCACAGGGTAGGGCCTTAAAAAAATATTTGCTGAATTAAACTGAGCAAGGAAGAGCATTCCAAAATGAATACCCTGAACCTGTGACAAGTTTGGGGCATCAGGTAATGAGCTTGCCATCTCTGAGGCGTCCGGCAGAAACCTGACCACCTGTCGGGGTGGTTCTAGACAGCAGCGCCGCGTTACGGGGAGGCTGGACCACATCGGTGGTCCCCATACCTGGCTGGTTACTAGTCATTCTGTTAAGTGCATGAACTCCAGCCTTCCTTCTCTGGATTGGAGATTCCGTATGCTTTTTTAATTCCTGGAGTGATTCCAGTGGACAAAACAATGACCCCCTAAGGTTCATTTCAGTTCTTCAATTTTTGTGTTTTGTAATATCTCATCTAGTGACTGAGTTTGGTTGTTGTTTTGTTACGGCGGTTACTAGAATTCACAAGCGACTAAACACATTCCATAAATATTTGATGTGCACTGAATACTTGCCTGACCCTCTTCTAGGCACAGAGGCTGCAGCAGTGAGACGTGGTAACCAGAAATCCTGCCGCTTCGCATCTTACCATTTAGTGAGGAAAGACAGACAAATCCAGTAAATGTGCTGTATTTGGATGGGGGTAGAGGCTATGAAAAATATTAAAACATGGGCAAAGTCACGCTGAGAGTGTGACTCATTTATGTAAGATAGCTGGGGAAGGCACCTTTGACGTGGGAGCTGAGACCTGAAGAAAGAGGGAGTGAGGTACGTGGGGGAGGGGTGTTGCCGGCAGGAGGAACAGCCAGTGCAAAGGCCCTTCTTGGGAAGAGTGTGTGCCTGTGTTAGGAGGAACCCCAAGGAGCTTCCAGCGGGTTGTAGGAGAGAGGGTCAGAGAAAAGCGGGGGCTGGGATTGTTGTGGATGAGCGTGACATGGTTTACTAGGTACATTAGGAGTTTAGTTTTGGAAAAGCCAAATTGAGATGCCTTTTGTAACATCCAAGGTGAGTGGTCCAGGAGCAGCTGGATCTGCATCTGGAGTTCAAGCAAGAGGTTCCAGATGGAGACCTAAATTTGAGAGTCGCTTGGGCAGAGGAGATGTGTACCGTCTTGAGATTGGATGCATTCCCCGTGGGGTGGGTCTAGACAGAGGAGGTGGGCTCCAAGGATGGGGACTGAGACACCCCAAAACTTAGAGGCTGGGGAGGGGAAGAGGGGCTTGCCAGGGCCCTGAGAGGCCGCAGAGATGGGAGGAGACGAGAAGAGGGTGTGTCTGGAAGCCAAGGGAAGCAGCGTCATCGTGATCAGTGACAAATCCTCCAGCGGCCCCAGGGAGGGGGCTTTAAGGGTTGACTTAGGCAACGTGAGGATCCTGGCTGATGTAGGGCGGAGCTGTTCCCACCGGGTGGTGGCTTCCAGTGGGAATAGGAGGAGAGGATTCGCCGTCAACTCTTTCAGGGGCTTTATTGTAAAAGGAGTGCAGAGAGATGGGGCCGAGGTGGGAGGAAGGTGTGGGGTGAACAAAGTTCGGTGTCGTCTTTCTTAAGATGGGAAATGTCACAACCTGCTTATAAGGTGGGTGTGGTCCTGGTCGAGGAGGGAAACACTGACGATGTGGAGGAGAGATGAGGGAGTTGGGGGTGTATTGTCCTGCGTGGTCAACGGGGTGTGGGTCCGCTGTCCGTGGAAAAGGCTGGAATTAGGAAGCAGTGGATCTGTCTCTACTTGTGCAGCATCTGCCATATTTGATGATGATACCCCAGAGCAGTCACATGTGTGTTGGAGATTTTGCCAAGGTTAATACGTTGCAGTTTTTTTCTTTTCGCTAGGTCTTAGTTTCTCCCATCTCTAAAATGTTCTGGAAGGTTTCCGTATGGCTGTTCTATACCCTAATTAGGAAAACATCTGTATTTGCTGGCACAGACGCAAAAGAGGGATGCGTCCGTCATTTCTCTTCTGGGCTAAACATTCTTTCAAAATATCTGGACACCATAAATAATGTGGAGATTTAATGTCTTTCCTGAGAGGAATTTACTTGGAAGGGCTTTAAAAAATCTTTCCAGAAGAGAATGATATCTTTGATCGCCATATGCCTATTAAAATATTTTTTTCCCTCATGGGTTTAATAAGAAGAAAAAACCAAAACCTTTTAGGAAGCACATAGAAATGTCTGTTTCTTAAATGGCTGGACTGAAATTAGCGAAGGGTAGCAAATCTGAAAACAATGGCATTTTTGTGTTATACATTCCAAGTTTGGGCCCATCAGATCAGCATGCAAAGAGGTTCTGTAAAATGGAGATACCATTTGAGATTTTAAGAAGATGTTGCCCTAAAGGCCAGGTCACAGCATTTCACACAGAGATGCATATGAGGAATCTTAGATTATCAATCATTACGGTTAACATACCCATGTACAGTCATCACTGCTGCTAGAAGGTGTTTGCACCCTTGTGATACTTAGGACTTCAATCACAATTTCTGCTTTCAAAGCACTTAATGATAGCATTGTACGTGTATTTTCACTACGCGTACATGGAGTTCATTTCAAACAAACTCCGAGAGGCTAACCTCGAAAAGCTATTTGGCCAGGTCAGTTTCAGATTCAGTGCAGTTATGATGCAGTCATTTGTATGCTCAAATGCAAAATAATAGGATTGGCAGTCCATTTCCCTATTAGGAAATTTACTTTCCTAATTCTTTTGTGTTTTACACAGTGTTGAAATCGATTATAGTACCTTGATAAAGATCAAAAGCAGGGGGAGTTTTTTTTTTCTTTAAGAGTGTTGATTGGAGTGAGAAAGGGCTTAGAAATTAAACTTCTAATTCAGTGGAAAAACCTGAAATAAGTCAACTACAGTTATTTGTGCTTTATTCCTCACCAGTCCTATAGCCAATTCAACAGAGACTGAAACCCATTACAGAAGAGAAGGCTGGTCTTGGGTCTGAACGTTAGGTGATAAATTCCGTAAGGGGCCCATATCTTCTGTCTCCATGGCCCTGACATGTGGTCACCACTCAATAACTATTCACTGAAAAGAAATGAATCTTCCCAAGAAAACTGAAACAGGATTCCGAAGAGATATTTGTACACCTACATTCATAACAGCATTATTTACAGTAGCCAAAGTTGGAAGCATCCCAAGTGTCCGTTGATGGATAAATGGACCCCCCCAAAAAGTGGAATATACATACAACGGAATGTTATTCAACCTTAGAAGGGAAGGAAATTCTGGTACCTGCTACAACATGAATGAAACTTGAGGACATTTTGCAAAGTGAAATAAGCCAGGACAAATACTGGATTCCAGTTACATGAGGTCCGTAGAGGAGTCAAATCTATAGAGACAGAAAGTTGAATGGTGGTTGCCAGCGGCTGGTATAGAGAGTTAGTTGTTTAGTGGGTACAGAGTTTCTTTTTTTCTTTAGATTTTATTTATCTATTTTTGGCTGCACCGCGTGGGATGCGGGATCTTAGTTTCCCGACCAGGGATCGAACCCAGGCCCCCTGCAGTGGAAGCGCGGAATCTTAACCACTGGACCATCAGGAAGGTCCCTGGTGGGTACAGAGTTTCTGTTGGAGATGACGCAAAATTCTGGAGATGGATGGTGGTGGTGACGGTTGTACGACGATGTGAATGTCTTAACTCTGCTGAACTGTACACTTAAAAGTGGTTAAGATGCTAAATTTCATGTTTTGTGTATTTTACTACAATTTACGAAATGAATCTTGATACCTAGAATAATAGTGAGGAGTAACCGTTTTATAGTAATAGTAACTTGAAAATCTTGCCCGTTGCTGCAGTGAGTATGTATGCTTTATTTTTTTTCACGTTTACTGAAAATGTAACAATATTTGAATGTTGGGAGCCAGGATGAAGTTAATCCCATGTCTTTATTTCTGCAAGTTCAGATCTGAAATGGCTTTCCGATCAAAGTTATCAACTCTTGAGCAAAAGGGAAAATTTAGTGAAACTCCAGAAATGCCTTGAGGGTTAAGACATTACGCCTTTGTTGAGAATCTGTTTAAACACTTTTGAAAAATGTGCAGGAAGAACCGATTTTTAGACAGAATGACGTCTCCTAAAATCCCTGGAAATGTGTAAGGGGTTTTGGAGAGAGCGGCTGTAGTCATCTCTTTGGGGAAGAAAAGGCGGACTTGCCCTCTGTTAATAGCACTTTCCCTATTTAGCCCTTCCCCCCACAATCACCAAAATAAGGAGACAGACCTGCTTTTGTCCTTTTTCACAGTGCTTTCTGAGAAGCAGTTCGGCGTGAATTTTCCTTTCTGTGGGAAAAAGGATCATGTTTATTGGCATCAGTGGATGAGGTCCATCCAGCCTTGTGACTCTCATCCGTGTCTGTTTAAATGTCCGCTTTCATTCTTCAGTCGGTGGGATTGCATCCTGCCAGCAGGCGGACCGTGTGAGCTCAGAGGCTGAGGGGAACTCCGCAGCCCAGGGAGGTCCCTGGGGCCCTGACATCCTCCATCGAAAGGGCACCCCTTGTGTTCTTTCTCGCCTCCCTAGCCCGCTGCCGAGTTTGCCTGCAAAGAGGGAGGGGCTGGCCAAGCAGGTGGAAGCATCCAGCCTACCTGTCTCCGAATTGCCCCTTGCAAACATCGAGGTACTTTCTGGCTTCCAGCTCTTACTTCCAGAAGCTTGGTGGACGCGAGCCCGCTTAGAGCAGCTCCCCTTGTGGTCCGTGATCCCGGGAGACTGTGCTGCCACGCGTAGCCCTCGGCAGACAACCAAGTACCTTCTTCAGGTGTGATGGCAGCTGCTCTGTGAGCTCTGGGCCCAGAGGTGAAGTGGCTCCGCGTTCTGGCCCTGGCTGCGTGATCACACCCTTGGACTTGAGTGCAGATGTTGTCTCTGATTCTCAGCAGCCTGAACGGATGGCTGGAGCCTCGGAATATTAAGGGAAACAAACCCAGGGTCAACTCTCACGTGTAAGGATGAGACCCAGCGATGGAGGCCCACAGGTGCAGCTTCGTTAGGGCAGGGGCCTTAGAGCGTTGTTTTCTTTCTCAGGTGTCCGCTAATGCTGTTGCTACACCCCTGTTAAAACTTGTCCTCAGAACCCAGGAGTCGCTGCGACCGGGAGACCCTGGAACTCACTAAAACCCAGGGAGGGCTTGGACCCTGAGAAAACCCAGGCCGGAGAGAGCAGAAAGTAACTGGACTGAAGTCTCTTGTGACAGGGTGCCCTCGGTGATGTTTGGGCACCATTCATTCGTTCAGCAAAAGCTTTATTGAGCACTTACTGTGTGCCAGGCACTATGCTTAGAGCCAGCGACACAGAGACACTGGGGTGAGCCAGGGAGGTGGAAGGGGAGAGAGGAACATGAACAGTTTTAGAAACATTCTGGAAGTAGAATAGATAGGACGTACTGACTCCATGGTGGGGAGGAAAAGACAGAGTGAGTGAAAACTGCATTCCTGGCTTTGGGATTAGAGCGTTTCCCCCCCCCCCGCCCCGATGGGTCTCTGCCTAGTTCCGGCCAAGTGCAGGTGCTGCCGACACAGGGCCCCCCCAAATGTTTCAGTGCGTGGTCACGTCCGTCTCAGCGTCACCTGTGGCAGGACCGGCCACGGTGCGTGGGGAAAGGCTGCTAAACACACAGGGGTGCCGGTTCTGGAGCTTATGCACGTTACTTCTGGGCTGCGTCCACACCAGCTGCAGCGCGGAGACCTGGCGTGAAAGTCTGCTGGGGAGTTGGATGCGTGTGTGGCCTGGCACGGGGGTGTGTCTGAGAAGTCAGCCCTGTAGCCAGAGGAAAACAAGTCACACCGCCCCTCTCCGAGAGACGGAAACAGCCCGATGCGCCGGGCCCTGTTCTGGGTGTGTCACACACACACGAGGGGCGTCTCATGTGCCCCTCAGAGCAACACTGTATCTATCATCTTACCTTACAGGTGAGGACACCGAGGCTCAGAGATACTAGTTTACTTAAGGTTCCACGGCCAATAGGAGTGTCAACTGCAACAAAATAAAGCATAACATAAAAGTGGAGAGTTTTGTTTTATTTGGCGGACAGAACTGAGGACCTGAGCCCGGGACACAGCATCTCAGATCGCTCTGAGGAACTGCTCTGAAGAGGCAGGTGGGGAGCCGGAGTATTACAGGAGTTTTTGCAGCAAAGACCAGCTAGTCAGAGCAGCAAAATATTATCGTTAATTAAAGAAAACCAGACATCGCAACTTAACGGATTTAGCGCTTTTCTGTGTATGGGAAGAGGCGAGAGTCTGGGTTCACTGAAATCATTCCTTTGCTGGGCACCTCAGCTCCCTGGGGCCGGTACCCTGTGCTTTCTCATCCTGAGCTTCCTCAGGGCTCACCGTCAAGCAGGCTGTAATGTGATGGCTCGATGGCTGCAACATCCTTTGTTTACTGAGATGGCAGGTGATATTTTTCCTTCACAGGAGGCTAAGCCAGGGTTCACATCCAGGTCTAACAGACTCTAAAGCTGATATTTTTCATGCTACTCTGCTTTAGAGAAAGTGCAGGGTGTATGTATCCTGGGACCACAGGTAGAAAGTGAACTTGAAACCAGCATCCCATGAATGGACATAGTGGCAGCACATTTTAAGGACGTCAGCTATGGTGTGTGATAAAATCTCCTCCCCCTCCACCTTGGAAATCCATCCTTTCCACTCGTCCTAACGGGGATGGGTTGTTTGAAAAGTTAGAAAATTCAATCACAGGGCAGCCCCTCCCTCCAGTAACTGTCCCGTCACCCCCGTGACAGGTTTCAGCTGCAGAGGTAGTGGCAGCTCCCGTGTCCAGAAGGATTCTGATTTCGGGGTGACTTTTAGTTTCCTAGAACAAGGACCGCCACACTTAACCTTCGTACAGCCCACAGCCTCTGCAGCCGGCCTCAACCTGCCAAGCCCGAAGCGTTCAGTGGAAAACTGCCACCACGTTCAGATCAGACAGCCAAGATGGTGTCCCTCCTCCTCCCCAGCATCCTTTTGGCAGTTGAGGTTTCCCAGGAGCCAGGGAAAAGCCGTCCGCAGGTCTCTGGGCTGTGTTTTTCCAGCAAGAGCCCCATCTGCGAGAGGAAAGCACGTGCGCGCGCGCGCACACACACACACACACACACACACACACACACACACGTGCACACACAGAGCCTGAATAGATTGTATAATCAGGCCCCTCGTAGCTAACTTCGGTAACATCTGTTTGTGTTAAGTGGAGCCCTTCGAAAATGATTTTTTTTCCTTCTCTATAAAAACCTTAATTTTAGAACGTGGAGAAATGGCGCGTGGCAATTATTCTTGCTTCCTTCAACAAGGCGTGTTTAGGTAAATGAGATTCATTTCCAGACTTGAAGCCGCAAGAGAACCTGATTAACAAGATCGGCCCCTACAGTCCCATGTCGCAACTGTGTGCCGACAGTCCTGCGGAGCCAGGCCACAGAGGACCCCGCTGCTGTGCGTTCTGCTTGCTGGCGGACTTGGGCAGATGGGCTGCTAATGTAATTAGGAATCGTTGTGTTAAGTGAGCCATTATTGAAATTATCTGCTCATTTTCCTATCTGTTAACCTGCTGAAAAAGAGGCAGCGACATCTGAGAAATCTCCGGCTGCTCATCGCTAACTAGACTCGGAGCTCGTTCTTCTCCTTAATGCCGCCTTTTTCCTTATTGCAGCAAATTAGCAGGCGGCTTTCTGTGGGGTTATTGCCCAGTGCATTAGCCGAGAATTGAGAACGGACAGTGGGAACCGTGCACAGTCTGGAGGTTTCCACGGGTGGTGAACCTGTGGGCGGGGAGCTCCTCCGACAGACGTCTGGTCTCTCTGGGGCACAGGAGGCGAGGCTTGTGTGAGTCAGCCTTCCCTGTTCTCTCTACCTGGAGGCACTGGTAGGGGCCGGGCAGCAAATCAGGAGGGAGGAGACTAATTCAGGGCAGCGCTACCGGGGATCCGGGAGGTGGCGCAGGGCGCACTCAGAGCCGTCCGCCCGGGGATCGGGACGTGGAAGCTTCATCCGTCAGCTGTGTATTTGGGGTTCAGGGCTGTGCCCGGCAGCGAGCATTCCTTCCCGGGCACCTCAGGCCTGACATGGATGCTGGAGGGCTTTTTTTTTCTTCCTTTTTTTTTTTTTTTTTGCAGGTATGACTAGGGCTTTACTGGGAATCAGACAGGGCTGGGGAGGAACCACACCGCACCCTGGATGCTGGAAGCCCCAGCAGCTGGAGTGAGTGTGGCGCCAGGTGGACGGGCACCGACAAACTCCCCCCACCCCGTCATCTTGTTCCTGCCTCTGGTTAGCCTTGGATATTTAAGAGGAAGCTTCGGGTGATCATATAGGAACTGGGAAGTTAAGTTAGGCACTCTAGCCAATTCTAGAAAAGCTAAATAAAGTATGTGCACAATTGTATCAGGAGTTTGGCCGGGTGAATTCTCTCCAGCTTCTTGGCAGGCTTGCCTTCTTTATCGGCTTTCCACTCCTAGGTGGAGTTCTTGTGTATTTCCTCCTTATCTTATGGACCAGGTGATTATCGAATTCCTATCAGAGGTAGTCATTAGGGAGATGGTTCCAAAGACTAAGAAAAAGGGCTTTGCCCTCAAGCAACTTACAAGCTCACCGAGAGGAAACCTGTGCACCTCGGAGAAATGAGAGGCCAGTAAAAGGCATCGGACAAGGGAGGGGGCCAAAAATCAGGGCACGGCTGTCAGAGGAGAGGAATGGATCAGGGCCGCCACTGAAAGGCCTTTTGGAGGATGTCTCAAAGACAGCACTGTGTGTGGTTTGTAATTAACCTCCGCTGGCTGGCAGAGAGCATGAGAGGTGGCTCGTAATTGCATCAAAACAAAAGGAGGAAAATAAAACCCCATAAGATGTGCCATTTTAAAAACAAGTAAGCGGCTTCCCTGGTGGCGCAGTGGTTAAGAATCCGCCTGCTAGTGCAGGGGACATGGGTTCGAGCACTGGTCCGGGAAGGTCCCACGTGTCACGGAGCAACTAAGCCCGTGCGCCACAACTACTGAGCCCTCGTGCCCATGCTCCGCGACAAGAGAAGCCGCCTCAATGAGAAGCCAGCGCACCGCAACAAAGAGTCGCCCCTGCTCGCCACAACTAGAGAAAGCCTGTGCAGCAACGAAGAACCAATGCAGCCAAAAATAAAAATAATAAATAAATAAATTTAAAACAAACAAACAAAAAAACAAGTAAGCTTTGTCTAGGCAGAGCAGGGCATGGTGCTATAGAGTCCTGACTGTCCCCTAAAGGGATCTTCCTGGAGAATCTGTTAGCTTCAAATCGCTACAGAACCGGCCCTGGCCAGAGGTTCCTTGGAGTGTCATGGAGTTTGTGGCAATGGCCACCGATGACTGACCTGTCTCCCCACCTCCTGCTGAAAGTTGCGTGTGCGATCAGCACTAGCATTTATTACTCGCTTCGTATGACTGAATTTACTCCTCATAGACTTCCTGTGAAAGGGGTCGGTCGCCCCCTTCCCACATGAGGCAGCAGAGGGACAGGACAGGAGGAGGAGGAGGACTTGGTCTTGGTCCCCCAGGCCTTGTGTGCTCTGTCACTGCCCAGCAAAATGAAGAGCCACAGTGACGTGAGGACAGGACCGCCCTCCTGACACGGAGAAGAATCTGTCCACCATCGAAAGCTGTCCGGTTCCCACCCAGCAGTAACTTGTGCATAATGGCTGTCCTTGTTTCAGGATTATTTTATAAAATTTCGTTCTGCAAATTTGGGTGGGGCTGCTAAAATTGGGGGGAATATCGTCAAAGAAGCATCCTTCAAAGAAGAAAGTCTTCACTTAGAGAGTAATGGGATTTTCACACCTTGTCTTTCTTGTCTTCTGGAAAAGGTCATCTAAGATCTTTTGCCCTCTCCACATTTTGTGTAGAATTGGTCAGTGCACCATGTAGGTTGCTTTTATAAGTCAATAATCACATTCCGTTTGTCTGGAATGTGCATTTTTCCTATTTTTATTTATTTATTTTTAACGTCTTTATTGGAGTGTCATTGCTTTACATTGTTGTGTTAGCTTCTGCTGTATGACAAAGTGAATCAGCTATACGTATACATATATCCCCATATCTCCTCCCTCCTGCGTCTCCCTCCCACCCTCCCTATCCCACCTATCTAGGTGGTCACAGAGCACCGAGCTGATGTCCCTGTGCCCTGCGGCTGCTTCCCACTAGCTCTCTGTTTTACATGTGGTGATCTCCATTCAGTGGAAGTCTCTGGGTCCCCTACTTTTTCATTTATTCAGCAGCTGTTCACCGAGCACCTGAATCACCCTGGCACTGTCCAAGGTGCTGGCTGGAGAAAGGCTGCTGAACCTCACGTGGGCCCCACTCGCATGGCGGTGCCCTGTGCTTGGATGTTCTCTGGAGAAGACAGGCTCCAGTGTGAAAACGATGCACGGTGCGGGCCCGCTTCTTCCATAAAAGAGCCCTGAGGTTGGCAAAAAGACGGGAGCAGTGAAAAGCCGGTGACCATCAGGATACAGGACGCTCGCTCCCTGTGGAGACAGACTTTTGTCTGCGTTCTTAAATTCTGGAAGAAATGGCACGTGGGTTCTACAGGAGGCTGCTTAGCGTAGGGAAGGAAGTGGGGACTTCCATCTCTTGGCGGCCTTTCTGCATTTCTTGTAAAGCAGAGATGATGTTTCTTGCACGCTTCTGAATCGTTTTCAGTTGTGCTTCAAAAGTGCAAAGCGTATCCCGATTTTGTATGTATTTTCAGTGTCCCTTTACGGGGCTGAACGACATGCTCTGTGGTTAGACTGTTGTGTGTACTTGGAGCTGAACCCAAGGAGACAGGAAATGATGTTGGAAATTCCCGGGATAAGGACGCAGTAGGGCACGTGCAGGGAGTGGAGGAGGGGTGAAGCATCCAGAAGAATTCTGCGCCCTGAGCCTTTGCCGGTCAGTGGTTTCAGGGTGGATCCTGCAAATTTACAGGGCAAGCGACTGTATTTTTTTTTTTCCTTTGCAGTTGAGACTAGGACTTGCAAAGGGAAATTCACGGCCCTGGCGAGAAGTCAATGTGAGAAAAGTCCGTTTCCAGGTCATCGCACAGAAAAAAAGGTGTCGGCAGCTCAGAAACATTACTTGAAGCCCAACTCAGAGCATTTACTGCTCTCTAGAAATCCATTCCTTACCTGGCTTAGTGGCTGCCTCATTTATCGGGGCCATCTCCCGCCTCAAATCTTATCCTCTAGGAGCAGCCGAGGTGCTGACCAGCTTGGTCTCGCCGTGACTCCACATTGAATTTTCTTGAAAGCTGGCTTCTGCTGCAACAGCTGGGGAGAATGACTGTGCCAAACGCCTGGCAGTTAGGAGTCTTCTGTGTAAAACAATGCCGTCTATGTTTGGGTGTAACTTTCTGTTTCGTGTCGCCTGCCTCTGCGAGCAGGGATGATGTGCAGCGTGGCAGGCGTGAGGAGGGGAGTGGATAAGAGCACTTGGTTCTGATGTGCGACGATGCAGAGGCTGTAGGGGGGATTCCACACCCAGGAGAGCGGAGTGAAGTGTCTGCAGAGAATGGATGGGGCCGTCGTGCGCAGGACAGCGGTCCTGGGGCTGGTTGTGCAGGAGCGTTGTGTGTGGATGTGGAATGCCAGCCTGGGAATCAGCTGCCAGGTGGACCGGCCTTTCCACAGGCGTCCTGCTGGGCTGTTGGGTGCGTGTTTGCCCGTGAGACCCAGGAAGGGCTTGTAAAAAACGGCCTGCTTTCGTGATGCCGTGAGCCTGGAATTCTGGGCTTTGGGGTTTTTTTTTTCCTTTCTTCTTCATCTCTCTACTACTTTCACCAAAGCAACTTTAAAAGCTCATCTTGCCTTCAGGAACCTTTTAAATGCAGGACATGGAGACGGCACTGGGGACGCCAGGCCATGTGAGTTACATATATTATTAGGTCAGCTTGGACACTATGTCTGCCGTCAGGACCCCAAGCTTCATGCCGGGGATGGGTGAGGTTCCGGAGCTTTCTGATTCCGTATGTGATCTTGTGATTTATGGGAAGAAACACACGTTCACACAAAGAAATATGTATTTGGTCTTTGTCCCAGTTCCTGGCTCAGGGTTCCTGAAACCCTTGGGACTTCCTGGGTGATAAGGGTGATACAAGTGTCTTTTGTTTCTCATAGCAAGTCCCTTCCAACCACACCTGTGTAATGTCAGTCAGCTGGCTCTGGGAAAGCCCTGAAGGGTGGGGACCCAACCCTGAGAGGAGAGAGTTGGGACTTTCAGCCTCATTTCCAGGGAGGGGAGACGGGTTGGAGGTTGAATCAGTCACCAATGGCTAAGGATTTAATCAGTTATTGCTACAGATCCGTAAAAATCCTAAATGGCAGGATTCAAAGAGAAAATGTGACAGAGGAAGTGATAGGATTAAGGAAAATGTGTATAATTGGATGTAAGTGAGATAAACCCATCTCTTAAAAGAATTGAAGTTAAGGAGATTTTTTTTAAAAAAACATGCAGAGATTCTGATGTGAGTGCCCACTGAAAATTAGAGCGTTTAGGAGCAGAAAGAACGGGAGAAGTCTGCCGGGTGGTACTATCTGGCCCGGCCCCGGGGGCCTGCAGACAGATCTTCGTCCTTGTTAACTGACTGCTCAGTGGTCCATGTGAGGAATGCTGGGCCTCCCCAGCTCCCCTCCTGTAAAATCCAGGCTCCTGCAGATTTAGTTGGTGCCCTTGGAATGTTCATGTGAAATTCAGGTGAAACCCAATCCAACCCAAGTTGTGGCTTGGGAGCTTGGGCTGTTGAACATCAAATATTTGAATGGAGAGCGAGATGATATAATTTGTTAATTGCGTTCTGCCTGAAATCAATCCACACAGCTCTGTAGTGAGGCCCCGCAACTTTTCTAGTGACTGTGCTCGTAAACGGAATTAAGAGAATTCATTTCCTAAAGCTACGAGGCATAAAGGGGCGTTTATCGTCTCTCTGTTCAGTGTGAGAAGCCCCAAAACATGTTGAGTGGAAGCCAGACCTTCCTCTCGCCCCCCCGACAAAGACCCCCCGTGATTCCATTTATATAATGTCCAGGAACCGCCGAAATCAACCCCTGGTAATAGGATTCAGAAAGTGGTTGCTCCTGAGAAACAGGAGGGATTGACTGGAAAGGGGCATAAAGGGACCTTTGAGGAATAAGAGGAATTCGTGTATCTTGGTTTGGGAGAACACCGCGCCAGAACTCACCAGTGGAAAATCCAGGATCTTCCGTTTTTATTTGTGAGTAAATGCTGACTCATTAAAACTAAAAAAAAAAAAAAAGGGCTTCCCTGGTGGCGCAGCGGTCGAGAGTCCGCCCGCCGATGCAGGGGACGCGGGTTCGTGCCCCGGTCCGGGAAGAAATGAATGGGAAAGGTGGACACCAAACTCAGGATGGTGGTTTCATTAGGAAGATGGGAAAAGAGACTGGGAGGGTTATACAGGCGTTTTTGCATATATATGTAATATAGTTAAATTATAATAATCTACATTTTAAATTTTTAAAATAAGAATATCAGGTTAAAAATGATAGCAGTAATACAGATGAGAATGGTGAGGTTGATTTAAGGTAGTGACAATTGGAATTAAAGAAACGACTAGGGCTTCCCTGGTGGCGCAGTGGTTGGGAGTGCGCCTGCCGATGCAGGGGACGCGGGTTCGTGCCCCGGTCCGGGAGGATCCCACGTGCCGCGGAGCGGCTGGGCCTGTGAGCCGTGGCCGCTGCGCCTGTGCGTCCGGAGCCTGTGCTCCGCGAAGGGAGAGTCCACAGCAGTGAGAGGCCCGCGTACCGCAAAAAAAAAAAAAAAAAGTGGTACCTCTGACAGGTGTTCCCAGGTGCTGTGCAGCAGAGATGAGGGATGCCCTCTGCCAAGAGTCTGGGAAAGCGTCCTGGATGGGTGGAGGGAGAGGAGGGGGTGCATGAGGATTTCCAAGTGAGATTGGAAAGGCAGGAGGAAGGCTACCCCAGCCAAGTGACAAACCCGGCCAAGAGCCCAGGGTGAGAAAGGGCTCCGCCTGGTTACCGAGTGCCGGCAGCTGAAAAAGGAATTCCCACTTATTCCACTGAATTTACCTTCTTTTAAGGTTTGGTGCCTCTCTGAGGCTAAACTGATTCCACCTCGCCCGCGCAAGCTTCACGACACACTGTGTTCAGGGTTCAGTTTTCCAACAGCTTTTTAAAAATATTTCTAATCGATATTAGTTTTTTCCAAGTAATACATTGTTCATGGTACCTAATTTTTAAAAGACGTAGTCAAGAGTGTTGCCTTATTCAAGTAACCTGATGGTTTCTCTGTTTTTCCCTTAAAAATTAAAGCTGCAGATACTTGTTGACACTGGAAGCAGCAACTTCGCCGTGGCCGGGGCCTCGCATCCCTACATCGACTCATACTTTGACACGGAGAGGTGAGTGACAGCTCCGTACCTGGCGTGGCCGGGCTTGGGGGCACCGCGTGAACACTTGAGAACACACTGGGAGAAAGTCACTGCAGCGCTGTTTCATTTTGAGGGGGATATATTCCTGTATGTAACTGTGTATGTGGAGGTATCCGTGTGTGTGTGCACACGGTGGTCTGTGTATGTGTGTGTGTATCTGTGTATGTGGAGGTATCTGTGTGCATGCACACGGTGGTCTGTATATGTGTGTGTGTAACTGTATGTGGAGGTATCTGTGTGCGTGCACACGGTGGTCTGTATATGTGTGTGTGTAACTGTGTATGTGGAGGTATCTGTGTGCGTGCACACAGTGGTCTGTATATGTGTGTGTGTAACTGTGTATGTGGAGGTATCTGTGTGCGTGCACACGGTGGTCTGTATATGTGTGTGTATAACTGTGTATGTGGAGGTATCTGTGTGCGTGCACACGGTGGTCTGTATATGTGTGTGTGTATCTGTATGTGGAGGTATCTGTGTGTGCGTGCACACGGTGGTCTGTATATGTGTGTGTGTAACTGTGTATGTGGAGGTATGTGTGTGTGCGTGCACACGGTGGTCTGTGTATGTGTGTGTGTAACTGTGTATGTGGAGGTATCTGTGTGTGCGTGCACACGGTGGTCTGTGTATGTGTGTGTGTAACTGTGTATGTGGAGGTATCTGTGTGTGCGTGCACACGGTGGTCTGTATATGTGTGTGTGTAACTGTGTATGTGGAGGTATCTGTGTGTGCGTGCACACGGTGGTCTGTGTATGTGTGTGTAACTATGTGGAGGTATCTGTGTGTGCGTGCACACGGTGGTCTGTGTATGTGTGTGTATATCTGTGTATGTGGAGGTATCTGTGTGTGCGTGCACACGGTGGTGTGCATATGTGTGTCTGGTGTGCGGGTGTGGCACGTGCATATGCATGCGTACATGTGTACATCCATTCCAGATGAATCCGCGGGAGGATTCTCCTAATAGCCTTGGTGTGTCCTCATGAGCGCCGCTTTATAGAAACTCAGTCGACACACAGTTTTGTGGTCAGACCTGAATTGCAGGGAGCAGGTGACCCTTTGATGTCTGTTGGGCCCCTCTAGCCCTAACTTGGAGGTGCGCCCGAGCAGGGCAGGGGACATCGGAGGTGAGTGTGGGACTGTTTCGGGCAGCAGCCTGGCGTTGCTTGGAAAGCCACCTTTGCATTGCCATGAAGGTCGGTGCATCGAGCCAAGGTGTGGTTCACTGAAACAATTTCTGTGCCAGGAGGTGTTTCTGACGAGAGGAATCCATGATTCACTTGGAAAGGAGGTATTGTGAGCACAGAGCACTCAGGCCTGAGGCAGGGCTGCAAGCTAGCAGCTGTGGGAAGGGTTGTGAGGAAGGGAGGAGCCCAGATAGAAGTCTCTGGAATAAGGCCAGTCTGTGTGTCCAGGCCCTGGGACTCGTGTGGGTCACTGTTCATCTCTGGAGGGAGGGGCCCATGGGGTCAGAGTCCCTATCCCCCGGGTATCTGTTGCTGCCCTAATGCTGTGCACATTTTAATTTCACATCTATTTTTGTGACCCTAGAATCTAAACAAAACAGATAAGAGAAGTAAGCTGACGTGTGGTTTGCTTTTTAGGGTCGTGAGCTGGCATATCACATTTCCCTGCTGCAAATCTTCTTCCTGTCTTTCCTTTCTCACTTTCCCTACTCACAGTCTTTGGTTCCGGGGAGTAAACCCCAACAACTTCAGTTCGGGGGGGAAAAAAAAAAAAAAGGAAGGAAACATATGAGGGAAAGTAACACATGGGAAGGGTCAGCAAATCCCGGGCAGCATCAATAAGGAAGGAGACGTTATACAGAAATGCTCATCTCTCTTCTGCCCGTGCATCTTGGTCTCCATTTTGGTGGCACAAAGAGGTGTGGTCTCCTGTGTGTCCAGCTGGACGGAGTGGTAGCTGGTGCCACATGGGCCCCTGGGGCTACGGTGATATCTGGTTGGCACCTCCTTCAGGGACTCTGTGGCTTAGTTTATGACTCAGCGTGTTGGTAACCTTTAATCACTGAAATTCTGGAAGGAACTCCTGGCTTGTGATTGCTTTGTGAAGTCTAATATGTGCTCTGAAGTCGTTACTGTGACGTCAGATGCCTGTAACTTGGGGCAAGGGGTGTACTGCCAGGGGAAGGAGGTTGACTTTTGATCGCTGGCTGCCCTTTGCCCTTTTTCCCACTCAGACTGTGGTTTGTCCAAATCCTGTGCCCCAGACAGCCCGCTCCCCTCACCCACTTCATCGTGGAACAGAAGTCAGTCCAAAGCGCTCATTTTTATTCACGTAGCACAGGAGGTCCAGGAACCAAGAAGTTGGCCCAGGTTCGGGCTTCTAGGACAAGAGGTCCCGAACTTGAGCCCTGGCACCCCCTCTGTAGAGTGAGTGCTTTGCAATGCCCTGAACTGAAAAGCAAAGGTAGTGTAACTTATCTTCATCAGTGATTCTAAACACACTGATGCAACATGCAGGAGTTTGGGGGTGCGGGGGAAAAGGAGGGAATTCACAGGAACAGGATGAGTACCTGACCGTGTCAACACCCTGGGTAGGATACACGTGAAGTTGGAGGATGCCTGAGCCTGTGAGCATCACCCCAGACACGGGGCGCCCAGTGCAGACTGACAGATTGGATTAAAATAGACTCAGACACCACACAGAGCAGCTTGGTTTGGTGATGTGAGTTTCCCAGATTGGTGAAGAATCTTAGTAAAGTTTCCCCCTGAAAATATCACCTTCCTCAATTTACACAGTAGCTGCGTTCCTAGAAAACGCAGTGTTATGTTAAACTATGTAAGAGATGTTTATCCCGGTGGCAAGGCAGTTCCAGCTCTGTGTTTTTTCCACTCCAAGGCTCTTCCTAGTCTACACATTCACGCAGTTTCCCCACGCCTACTGGGGGCTCTGCCTGCCGTAGAGACAGAACAGACATCCCTGGAGCTCAGTTACGTCTTTAACAGTTTTCCTCCCCCGAGCAATTTTGTTTTCCATCACACATCTGTGGACACATGACACAATAAAGCAACAGTAAAGCCACGTTCGTTCGGGTCATGTGCACATCCACTGTATGGATTTAAATGTGTAAATCTAACACCATGGGTGGCTATTTCCTTCCCAGTAGGTAAGTGGCACAGCCAGGGGTCAATAAAGGTCAGAGTGTGCTTTCAACCCGGTTACCCTTTTGCTATGCAGATGCAGTTATGGAAATGTACAAGGGTAAATAATAGTCACCATTACAAATATTGCGTGCAGTGTCATTTAGTAAGCGTACAATGTTTAATCGACGGCAGACAACTGGCTGTCTTTCTCATTTGCCTTCTACTTTGTTCATTGTCGTGTTGCACCATGGTTCTCTTTCAGCCTTCAGTGGGACACATCCTTCTAAGCTTCCTGCTAGCCAGTTTGGGGTTCAGGTGGCAGATGGCTTTTGTCTTTCACACTTAAAGGTTGAGCTCCTCCGGCTCTTTTGCACCAGATTTAATGTGAAGACTCCTGGGAACGTGCATAGCTCCCATGATGGCTAGGCCCGCCCTCCTGCTAATCCCACAGAAGAATTCAAGGCTCCCTCCCAGATTTCTGAGCACTCAAGGTTCTCCTCTATTTCTCCTTCCTGAGCAAAGAAAGAGAGACGTGACAGAACCTGCCAACATTCAGGACAAGCCCCAGACTCCCCTGTATTGTCAGTTTCATCCCATTGGCACCTCGCCATTCAGACTTCAGCCTGCCTTCCTCATTTGCAAGTATGGTTGACATTTACTTAATACCTTTAGAACGTGACCCATTTTGGACCTCTAGCCCTGGTACTGCCTTTCTCGTAAGGAGATCTCTTCTTCAATAGGGCTGTCAGGTTTCTTCTTAACTGAATCAAATGTGAAACATCGCATTTCTGAACGTTAGGCAAGTTCTGTTCCTAAACAGCTTCCCTACTAACGCATGTGTTTTGTAGGCTAAATACTTGCTTAAATTTATAGTAACTTTTCTTTCTCTCCTTTCCTCTGTTTTTTTTTTTCTCCGTGCTTCTCATAGGCTTATGTCAGCACAGATTTATTATTACAAAGACATGAACTATAGTTTACATAGTAAATTATGTACAATTAATTTGTCTGATGCTTTCAGATAACTTTAGAGTTGGCCTAAGGTACACCTTCCACCATTGTATTTGATGGAAGCCGAGGGAATGTTCTACGTCCTTTCTCAATTTTTGACAAAGGTTTCTTTTCTGAGATGTAGCTCCCTGCCTTGTGATGTTTCTGTATTTGCTTGTCGCTCTGATCTCTCATAGTTATAATAAGGTTTCTGGTTGGGTTTGTCTGCCTCTGATTCAAGTCCCCCAGTCTCTGGATATTCAGGTTTCATGCTTCCTGAAACATGTCCCAGTAATTGGAGATTGGACTTGGGGTACTTTGACAAGATCTCTTTGATTTATGGAATCAGACATCAGGTTACCATTAAGCCATTTGTGTAGCTTTGTCCCACCAGAAGCCCTCTTTTCATGGTGGTGAATGTTCCAGTGAATTACTATATAGCAAAAAGACTATCATGTGTTTTTTTTTTAGATGTACTTCTTTTTTAGCCAGTAAAATAGCCTGTAGTCAATTGGCTTCATGAGAGAGTCAAAAGACTCATCCCCCCTGACCTTATACTAATCTATTCAGGAAATTAAGTATATTTTCATTAAAATGTTTCCTCCTCCTCTACTCCATCTGGGGTGAAGCCCACAGAGTAACTGTGGCAAGAGAGCAGTTTCTTTTCCTCGACTGGTGCTTGTATGAAGAATTGGGATACTAGAAGATTACCAGCTAATTTCCTTAAGGAGGCTGAACTGGAGCCTTGAGACCCAATGCCTTATCTTTCCATGTGCTGATGACAGACATTTTTGCCTGGTTATTTAGATACTTTCTTGAGCCTGCCCATTGCTTGCTTGTCCAGGAGAGGTCTTGCCTACTGGAGCCCTGAAGCATTTGCGTTGCTGAGGATGTTGGTGACCCTCCAGGATGGACAGAAGTCCCTGGGCTGTCAGTGGCCCCATTTACTCTGATCTGGTCACTTCCAGACCTTACAAGAGCAAAAAGGGTATCTGGTCACCTGGTCCACCCCAAAGGTAGACCCAAAACTCTGAAATGTGCAGAAGAGCCCCGGGAAGTCTTGGGCAGAGTTTTTCAGGAGACTCAGCGTTCCCTGCGTGGGGTGGCTTGCGGGAACCAGAGCGACCCCAGGATTCGACTCTTTTGAATTCTGCCCTTTCACCTGTTCACTGTCTGTTCTCTGGGTTTCTTTAAAATAATAAAATGTTCTGTGGTTCTTTTCTCCTCAGTTCGATTGATTTCACTTTTCAATCCTGCATTCCCTGAACACTCTCATCAGAGGCAGAATGTCTCCTGAATTCGGTTCAAAGTGATTTTATTGCTGTGAGTGGACGTTTTCCTGGCTACTCACATCCTTCATGGATGGCTGTTTCTGTGCACCCAGAAGTGATGCTGCAAAGAAGCAGTCAATCTCGGGTTCGCTGTCAATATAGTTAATATATATGCAGAACAGTTGAGAGCCAAAGCATTTTAGTGCCCAAGAGGGGGGATGTTAGAACATAAAGATGGAGGAATGCACTTTTAAAAAAAGTCTACTGGAAACTATACATTAATAACCCTCAGAATTGCTTATGGTTCATCTCTGGGGTTTCTACTCTTTGAGGTTTAGTTTGAGGAGCCCAGTGAATATGAGCTAGAATTACTTTTTTCTCACATTATCTGGAACTGTGCTTTCTACAAGGGTAGCTACTAGTCACGTGGCTATTTAAATATTTTTAACATCTTAATTGGAGTATAATTGCTTTACATTGTTGTGTTAATTTCTGCTGTATAACAAAGTGAATCAGCTATACATATACATATGTCCCTATGTCTCCTCCTCCTTGCATCTCCCTCCCACCCTCCCTATCTCACCCCCCTAGGTGGTCACAAAGCACCGAGCTGATCTCCCTGTGCTATGCGGCTGCTTCCCACTAGCTATCTATTTTACATATGATAGTGTATATATGTCCATGCCACTCTCTCATTTCGTCCCAGCTTACCCTTCCCCCTCCCCGTGTCCTCAAGTCTATTCTCTACGTCTCCATTTTTATTCCTGTCCTGCCCCTAGGTTCTTCATAACCATTTTTGTTTAGATTCCATATATATGTGTTAGCATACTGTATTTGTTTTTCTCTTTCTGACTTACTTCACTCTGTATGACAGACTCTAGGTCCATCCACCAAACTACAAATAACTCAATTTTGTTTCTTTTCATGGCTGACTAATATTCCATTGTATATATGTGCCACATCTTCTTTATCCAGTCGTCTGTCAATGGACACTTAGGTTGCTTCCATGTCTTGGCTATTGTAAATAGAGCTGCAATGAACATTGTGGTTCATGTCTCTTTTTGAATTATGATTTTCTCAGGGTATACGCCCAGTAGTGGGATTGCTGAGTCCTATGGTAGTTCTATCTTTAGTTTTTTAAGGAACCTCCATACTGTTCTCCATAGTGGCTGTATCAATTTACATTCCCACCAACAGTGCAAGAGTGTTCCCCTTTCTCCACACCCTCTCCAGCGTTTATTGTTTGTAGATTTTTGATGATGGCCATTCTGATGGGTGTGAGGTGATACCTCATTGTAGTTTTGATTTGCATTTCTCTAATGATTAGTGATGTTGAGCATCCTTTCATGTGTTTGTTGGCAATCTGTATCTCTTCTTTGGAGAAATGTCTATTTAGGTCTTCTGCCCATTTTTGGATTGGGTTGTTTGTTTTCTTCATATTGAGCTGCATGAGCTGCTTGTATATTTTGGAGATTAATCCTTTGTCAGTTGCTTTGTTTGCAAATATTTTCTGCTGTTCTGAGGGTTGTCTTTTCATCTTGTTTATGTTTTCCTTTGCTGTGCAAAAGCTTTTAAGTTTCATTGGGTCCCATTTGTTTATTTTTGTTTTTATTTCCATTTTTCTAGGAGGTGGGTCAAAAAGGATCTTGCTGTGATTTATGTCATAGAGAGTTCTACCTATGTTTTCCTTTAAGAGTTTTATAGTGTCTATACTTACATTTAGGTCTTTAATCCATTTTGAGTTTATATTGGTGTATAGTGTTAGGGAGTGTTCTAATTTCATACTTTTACATGTAGCTGTCCAGTTTTCCCAGCACCACTTATTGAAGAGGCTGTCTTTTCTCCATGGTATGTTCTTGCCTCCTTTGTCAAAAATAGGTGACCATATGTGCATGGGTTTATTTCTGGGCTTTCTATCCTGTTCCATTGACCTATATTTCTGTTTTCGTGCCAGTACCATACTGTCTTGATTACTGTAGCTTTGTAGTATGGTCTGAAGTCAGGGAGCCTGATTCCTCCAGCTCCGTTTTTCTTTCCCAAGATTTCTTTGGCTATTCGGGGTCTTTTGTGTTTCCATACAAATTGTGCAATTTTTTGTTCTAGTTCTATGGAAAATGCCATTGGTAGTTTGATAGGGATTGCATTGAATCTGTAGATTGCTTTGGGCAATATAGTCATTTTCACAATGTTGATTCTTCCAATCCAAGAACATGGTATATCTCTCCATCTGTTTGTATCATCTTTAATTTCTTTCATCATTGTCTTATAGTTTTCTGCATACAGGTCTTTTGTCTCCTTAGGTAGGTTTATTCCTAGGTATTTTATTCTTTTTGTTGCAATGGTAAATGGGATTGTTTCCTTAATTTCTCTTTCATATTTTTCATCAGTAGTGTGTAGGGATGCAAGAGATTTCTGTGCATTAATTTTGTATTCTGCTGCTTTACTCAATTCATTGATTAGCTCTAGTAGTTTTCTGGTAGCATCTTTAGGATTCTCTAAGTATAGTATCATGTCATCTGCAAACAGTGACAGTTTTACTTCTTCTTTTCTGATTTGGATTCCTTTTATTTCTTTTTCTTCTCTGATCGCTGTGACTAAAACGTCCAAAACTATGTTGAATAATAGTGGCGAGAGTGGGCAACCTTGTCTTGTTCCTATCTTAGAGGAAATAGTTTCAGTTTTTCACCATTGAGGACGATGTTGGCTGTGGGTTTGTCATATATGGCCTTTATTATGTTGAGGTAAGTCCTCTCTGTGCCTACTGTCTGAAGAGTTTTTATCATAAATGGGTGTTGAATTTTGTTGAAAGCTTTTCATGCATCTATTGAGATTATCATATGGTTTTTATCCTTCAGTTTGTTAATATGGTTTGCATATATTGAAGAATCCTTGCATTCCTGGCATAAACCCCACTTGATCATGGTGTATGATCTGTTTAATGTGCTGTTGGATTCTGTTTGCTAGCATTTTGTTGAGGATTTTTGCATATATGTTCATCAGAGATATTGGCCTGTAGTTTTCTTTTTTTGTGACATGTCTGGTTTTGATATCAGGGTGGCCTCGTAGAATGAGTTTGGGAGTGTTCCTCCCTCCGCTATATTTTAGAAGCGTTTGAGAAGGATAGGTGTTAGCTCTTCTCTAAATGTTTGATAGATTTTGCCTGTGAAGCCATCTGGTCCTGGGCTTTTGTTTGTTGGAAGATTTTTAATCACAGTCTCAATTTCAGTGCTTGTGATTGGTCTTTTTATATTTTCTGTTTCTTCCTGGTTCAGTCTCGGAAGGTTGTGCTTTTCTAAGAATTTGTCCATTTCTTCCAGGTTGTCCATTTTATTGGTATAAAGTTGCTTGTAGTAATCTCTTATAATCCTTTGTATTTCTGCAGTGTCAGTTTTTACTTCTCCTTTTTCATTTCTAATTCTATTGACTTGAGTCTTCTCCCTATATTTTCTTGATGAGTCTGGCTAATGGTTTATCAATTTTGTTCATCTTCTCAAAGAACCAGCTTTTACTTTTGTTGATCTTTGCTGTTGTCTTCTTCCTTTCTTTTTCATTTATTTCTGATCTGAGCTTTATGATTTCTTTCCTTTTGCTAAATTTGAGGTTTTCTTGTTCTTCATTCTCTAATTGATTTAGGTGTAAGGTTAGGTTGTTTAGTCGAGATGTTTCTTGTTTCTTGAGGTAGGATTGTATTGCTGTAAACTTCCCTCTTAGAACTGCTTTTGCTGCATGCCATAGGTTTTGGGTTATCGTGTATTCATTGTCATTTGTTTCTGGGTATGTTTTGCTTTTCTCTTTGATTTCTTCAGTGATCTCTTGGTTATCTAGTAGCGTATTGTTTAGCCTCCATGTATTTGTATTTTCTACAGTTATTTTCCTGTAATTGATATCTAGTCTCACAGCGTTGTTATTGGAAAAGATACTTGATACGATTTCAATTTTCTTAAATTTGTCAAGGCTTGATTTGTGACCCAAGGTATGATCTATCCTGGAGAATGTTCCATGAGCACTTGAGAAGAAAGTGTATTCTTTTTTTTTTTTTTTTTTTTTTTGCGGTATGCGGGCCTCTCACTGTTTTGGCCTCTCCCGTTGCGGAGCACAGGCCCCGGAAGCGCAGGCTCAGCGGCCACGGCTCACGGGCCCAGCCACTCCGCGGCACGTGGGATCCTCCCGGACCGGGGCACAAACCCGCGTCCCCTGCATCGGCAGGCGGACTCTCAACCACTGTGCCACCAGGGAAGCCCAAAAGTGTATTCTTTTGTTTTGGGATGGAATGTCCTATAAATATCAATTAAATCCATCTTGTTTAATGTGTGATTTAAAGCTAGTGTTTCCTTATTTATTTTCATTTTGCTTGATCTGCGCATTGGTGAAAGTGGGGTGTTAAAGTCCCCTACTATGATTGTGTTACTGTTGATTTCCCCTTTTATGGCTGTTAGCATTTGCGTTAGGTATTGAGGTCCTCCTATGTTGGGTGCATAAATATTTACAATTGTTATGTCTTCTTCTTGGATTGATCCCTTGATCATTATGTAGTGTCCTTCTTTGTCTCTTGTAATAGTCTTTGTTTTAAAGTCTATTTTGTCTGATATGAGAATTGCTACTCCAGCTTTCTTTTGATTTCCATTTGCATTAAATATCTTTTTACATCCCCTCACTTTCAGCCTGTATGTGTCCCTAGGCCTGAAGTGGGTCTCTTATAGACAGCATATATACAGGTCTTATTTTTGTATCCATTCAGCCAGTGTGTGTCTTTGTTAGAGCATTTAATCCATTTACATTTTAGGTAGTTATCGATATGTATGTTCCTATTACCATTTTCTTAATTATTTTGGATTTGTTATTGTAGGTCTTTTCCTCCTCTTGTGTTTCCTGCCTAGAGAAGTTCCTTTAGCATTTGCTGTAAAGATGGTTTGGTGGTGCTGAATTCTCTTAGCTTTTGCTTGTCTGTAAAGGTTTTAACTTCTCCATCGAGTCTGAATGAAATCCTTGCTGGGTAGAGTAATCTTGGTTGTAGGTTTTCCCCTTTCATCACTTTAAATATGTCCTGTCACTCCCTTCTGGCTTGCAGATTTTCTGCTGAAAGATCAGCTGTTAACCTTATGGGGATTCCTTTGTATGTTAGTTGTTGCTTTTCCCTTGCTGCTTTCAATATTTTTTCTTTGTATTTATTTTTTGATAGTTTGATTAATATGTGTCTTGGTGTGTTTCTCCTTGGATTTATCCTGTATAGGACTCTCTGGGCTTCCTGGACTTGATTGACCATTTCCTTTCCCATATTAGGGACGTTTTCAACTATAATCTCTTCAAATATCTTCTCAGTCCCTTTTCTTTTTCTCTTCTTCTTCTGGGACCCCTATAGTTTGATGTTGGTGTGTTTAATGTTGTCCCAGAGATCTCTGAGACTGTCCTTAATTCTTTTCATTCTTTTTTCTTTATTCTGCTCTGCGGTAGTTATTTCCACTATTTTATCTTCTAGGTCACTTATCCGTTCTTCTGCCTCAGTTATTCTGCTATTGGTTCCTTCTAGAGAATTTGTAATTTCATTTATTGTGTTGTTCATCATTGTTTGTTTGCTCTTTAGTTCTTCTAGGGCCTTATTAAATGTTTCTTATATTTTCTCCATTGTATTTCCAAGGTTTTAGATATCTTTACTATCATTACTCTGAATTCTTTTTCAGGTAGACTGCCTATTTCCTCTTCATTTGTTAGGTCTGGTGGCTTTTTACCTTGCTCTTTCATCTGCCACGTATTTCTCTGTCTTCTCGTTTTGCTTAACTTACTGTGTTTGGGGTCTCCTTTACGCAGGCTGCAGGTTCGTAGTTCCCGTTGTTTTTGGTGTCTTCCCCCAGTGGATAAGCTTGGTTCAATAGGTTGTGTGGGCTTCCTGGTGGAGGGGACTGGTACCTGTGTTCTGGTGGATGAGGCTGGATCTTTTTTTTCTGATGGGCAGGACTGTGTCTGGTGGTGTGTTTTGTGGTGTCTGTGAAATTATTATGATTTTAGGCAGCCTTTCTGCTAATGGCTGGGGTTGTGTTCCTGTCTTGCTAGTTGTTTGGCATGGGGTTTACAGCATTGGAGCTTGCTGGACGTTGAGTGTGGAGTTGGGTCTTAGCATTGAGATGGAGATCTCTGGGACAGCTCTCGCTGATTGACATACGTGGAGCTGGTAGGCCTCTGTGGTCCGATGTCCTGAACTCAGCTCTCCCACCTCAGAGGCTCAGGCCTGACACCCGGCTGGAGCACCAAGACCCTGTCAGCCACACGGCTCAGAAGAAAAGGGAGAAAAAGAAAGAAAGAAAAAAAAAAGATAAAATAAAATAAAGTTACTAAAAGAAAAAGTTTTAAAAATATATTATTACAATAAAAAATTAAAAATTAATAAAAAGAAAAGGAAAGAAGAGAGCAACCAAGCCAATAAAGGAATCCACCAATGATAACAAGCGCTAAAAAATAAACTAAGATAAACATAAAAATCAGAAACTGATCAGTCACAGACAGCAAACCCCAAGTCTACAGATGCTCCCAAAGTCCACCTCCTCAATTTGGGTTGCTTTGTTGTCTATTCAGGTATTGTACAGATGCAGGGTACATCAAGCTGATTGTGCAGATTTAATCTGCTGCTCCTGAGGCTGCTGGGAGAGATTTCCATTTCTCTTCTCTGCTCACACAGCTCCCGGGGTTCAGCTTTGGATGTGGCCCCGCCTCTGCGTGTAAGTCGCCTGAGGGCGACTGTTCTTCGCTCAGACAGGACGTGGTTAAAGGAGCCGCTGATTCGGGGGCTCTGGCTCACTCAGGCCGGGGGGAGGGAGGGGCACGGAGGTGGGGCGAGCCTGCGGCGGCAGAGGCCGGCGTGACGTTGCACCAGCCCGAGGAGCGCCGTGTGTTCTCCTGGGGAAGCTGTCCCTGGATCCCGGGACCCTGGCGGCGGCGGGCTGCACAGGCTCCCGGGAGGGGAGGTGTGGAGAGTGACCTGTGCTCGCACACAGGTTTCTTGGTGGCGGTAGCAGTGGCCTTAGCATCCCATGCCCGTCTCTGGGGTCCGCGCTGATAGCCACGGCTCATGCCCATCTCTGGAGCTCCTTTAAGCAGCACGCTTACTCCCCTCTCCTCGTGCCCCAGGAAGCAAAGAGGGAAGAAAAGGTCTCTCGCCTCTTCGGCAGCTCCAGACTTTTTCCCGGACTCCCTCCCGGCCAGCCGTGGCGCACTAACCCCTCAGGCTGTGTTCACGCTGCCAACTCCAGTCCTCTCCCTGGAATCTGACCTCCAAAACCCGAGCCTCAGCTCCCAGCCCCGCCCACCCCGGCGGCTGAGCAGACGAGCCTCTCGGGCTGGTGAGTGCCGGTCAGCACCGATCCTCTGCGGGAATCTCTCCGCTTTGCCCTCCGCACCCTGTGGCTTCGCTCTCCTCCACGGCTCCGAAGCTTCCCGCCCCACCCCGCCACCCGCAGTCTCGGCCCATGAAAGGGCTCCTAGTGTGTGGACACCTTTCCTCCTTCACGGCTCCCTCCCAGAGGTGCAGGTCCCATCCCTATTCTTTTGTCTCTGTTTTTTCTTTTTTCTTTTGCCCTACCCAGGTGCGTGGGGAGTTTCTTGCCTTTTGGGAGGTCTGAGGTCTTCTGCCAGCGGTCAGTGCGTGTTCTGTAGGGGTTGTTCCCCATGTAGATGTATTTCTGATGTAGTTGTGGGGAGGAAGGGGATCTCCACGTCTTACTCCTCCACCATCTTGAAGATCCTCATGGCTATTTAAATTTAAATTAATTAATGTTGCATAAAGAGTCGTTCTTTATTCAAACTGTCCAGACGGTCGCAGACTTATGATGGCTTGACTTAGGATTTTTCAACTTGACAATGGTGCAAAAGCAATGCACGTTCAGTAGAAACTGTACTTTGAATTCTGAATTTTGATCTTCTCCCAAGCTAGCAATATGCTGGACGATCCTCTCTTGTGATGCTGGGCAGCAGCAGCCATAGCTCCCTGTCAGCCACGCAATCATGAGGGTGAACAGCGGATACCACGCTGGACCCAGGCAGCCACTCTGTTTTTCACTTTCAGTATAACATTCAGTAACTTACTGGAGATATTCAATGTTTTATTATAAAATAGGCTTTCTGCCCAACTATAGGCTAATATAAGTGTTCTGAGCATGGTTACGGTAGGCTAGGCTAAGCTAGGATGTTCAGTAGGTCAGGTATATCAAATGCACTTTCAACTTAATGATAATTTCAACTTACAAGGGTTTATCAGGATGTAGCCCCATCGTATCTTGAGGAAGATCTACATCACGTTTTAGGTGCTCTGTAGCCACTTGTGGCTACTGTATTGGATGCATAGGTAGAGAATATTTCTGTCATTGCAGACGTTCTATTGGACAGCCCTGATCCAGAACATAGAAGAGCTCCATCTTTGAGAAACCTAGAAGGTTCCTCCGCTCCCTGGATCATTTTAACCCAATCTTACCCAAGACTTGTCCCTTTTCCTGTAGGTTGTTGGACTTCAGAATGAGACAGTTTTGGATATTCAGAAAGAGTATCTCTATAGGAACATTTTCTAGAAAAAATATCTTACATTTTCTAATAGCAGTCCATAGATTGAATAAAGGTAGCAAGTGATTAGATAATTATAATAATAGCAGCTATTTTTATGTGTACCTGCTGTGTTCCAGGGTTTTGTTCTAAATGGTATACAGTATTAACTCTCCTAATGCTTCATATTAACCCCATGAGGTATGGTACTGTACTTGTCCCGACTTTTTAGCTGAGGAAACTGAGGTGCAGAGAAGTTAATTAACTTGACTTAGGGTCACACATGGCTCCTAAGTGGTTGAAGTACTATTTGACAGCAGGCAGTGTAACTCCACCTACCTCTCCTCTCTCTGTAAATGGCACCACAACATCCAGAATGTTCGCCCGTGAGGGAGATAGCAAGCTGGTCAGTACACTGCAGAGGACATGCTACTTAGATGGTCAGCCTGGTCCATCTTATCAGTAACATTGGCAGATTCTAATGAGTTTTCTGTAGTCTGGACAGAATAAAAATAAAAAAACTTCTCAAAAGCAAGTCATGGTACTATAGAATGTTTGGGGAGATAATAATCTTCTAGATCAGAAGTTGGGAAACTAGGGCTGACGGGCCACATCCAACCTGCTGCCTGTTTTTGTAAATAAAGTTTTATTGAAACACAGACACACACTTTTGTTTGTCTGTCATATGTGGCTGCTTTTTCACTAGCAGAGTGGAGTAGTAACAGAAATCATGTGACCCACAAAACCTGAAAGATTTGTTTTCTGGCCCTTTACAGAAAACGTTTGCCAACCCTGTGCTAGATCACATGCTCTAAGCCTTTCAAAATAATTAGCCTCTTCCATTAGCAGTAGTGTTTTACAGTCAAATGCTCTACCACTGATCTATACCCCCAGCAGTAGCGCAGTTTTAAACTTGAGGAATGGCCCCAAATTGTCAAAAGGGACTGACAATTTAGTACTTTAATTGCTTTTCATCCTAAACGGGTGCAGCCCCTGCTGTGTGCCAGGCATCACTGAATTGATGCTGGCACTAAAACTTGGCACTAAAACACCAGCCCTCAAGTGCCTGCATTTCAATGACCTGACTATGCGCTTTATATGTGTAATTTCTGATAGGTCCCTTAGAGCTCCATGTGCCTGGGGTCCATCCACACGTACTTTTTGGTCTGTGCCTGCCCTTGTCAGAAGACGTCTGTACATAAAATGTTCACTTAATGCTGCTCTCTTTTTAAGATCATGGTGGAGTTAGGTAAAATAGTCAGAAAGTGTTAAAATTAAATATTCTTCATATTTCATATCCCATTATGAAGTTAGAATAAATTAAATTTCTCCAAAATGTGTCTGCCAGACATTTTAAAAATAACCTTTTTTCCCTGATTATAAAAAGTTATATATGCAGAAAATATGGAAGGATCTAACCACAAGAATGAGAGTTTCCCCTACAAAACCCCACCACCCAGAGGTAGCACTGCTAATATTGGAGTGTATTAAATTTTTTGGAAGAAGTTTCTGCCACATATACAAATGTTTCTTTTACCTTATTTTTTTACTGTGTCATTGAAAATGTCTTACTCAACTGCATTTTTCAGAGCTACTTAATATTCCATCATATGGATGTACCATAATTTACTAAACTATTTCCTTTTTACTGGGCATTTTTTAGGTTGTTTCCAACTGTTTGCTGTTATAAATAAAACATAATGACTGTCTTTGTTCATGAATCTCTGTTTGCATCATGGGTGTTTTCTTAGGATCAGATTCTCAGAAGTGCAATTACTGAGTTAAAGACTGTTACCATTTTTAAAGCTTATGAGATGTACCAAAAAAAGTCATATCATCCCTGACTTAACTTTCTCCCTGACTCCCAAAAAGACCATATAATCCATACCGCAAATTCATATAATCCTGTAGCAAACACTTAGTAACATGTATTAATGTTCAAAGACTTAATGTTAAAACAAAATGGAATGAAAACTGCAGACAAGCAGGAACACTTTCCAATGATATGTTTGGTGATTTGACACTTCTCTTAGGAATCTGCTCATTTTCCTAGGGGAAGCCTGGTTTGAATGCCCAGATATTTGCTCAGAGATGTCCCTTGGGTTCCTGCCTGTAATGAATAGAGTTTTCAAGCTCAATTAGGTATAAGAATGACCTCACAGGATTGGACACCCCAGGGCCTTGACACCTACTGTTCTCTCTCCAGGATGCCCCCCCCCCAGAGAGCCCCGTGACTTGTTGTTTTCAGGCAGGTCTTACACAAATGTCCTCTTTCAGAGAGGCCTCAGTGACCACCCTCCCCTCACCCTGCTCTCTTCTCTGGGTGACTCATCACTCTATCATCGCCTGGAATTCTAGGGGTTCATTGGTTTACTGTCTGTCTCTGAAATCCCGAGAGCAGGGTTTCGGTCTACCCCACCCACTGTCTGGTCTTGTTCACGTTATTCCGTTTCAGTAACTCTCACCCTTCGGGGTTGTGGGGTCGTCACGGTGACTCGTCAGCATCCGCCTTCATGTTTTGATGCGAGTATAATCAGCTTGGGTCACAGGGACGACCTTGAGAGGAACCTGTGACCCCAGGAGGCCGTGCGGGCCCTGAGGAGGGACAGCCCTGGTACTGGGGGGGTGTGGCTTGATCTTGATTCATCACGTTGGCTCTTTGTGTGAATCTGAGCCCCAGGCCACGAGCTGGTGGCCGCTCTTTCTGGGCTGCCAGCCCCTCCCTTTCTCACAGAGTAGCAGTGCAGGGTCCCCGCAGAGCCAGAGGGCCAGGCGGCGCCCACCCCCAGTTGTGGCGTCCCAGGCCAGTGCAATTAAGTACGACATCTGGCTTACGGGGCAGGACTTGGGCAGAGAGAAGAGTTAAAGTTGGGGCTGCACGTTGACCCCAGTACTCGCTATGCGTGGCGCAGAAGACGCCATTACCCAAATGTCAGCGATTGTTTTTTTATGGGAAATGTCACCTTGTCAGCGTGAGGAGTCTTAATTATGAAGAATTGCTTACGCAGATCTTCTGGGCGTAGGGCCGCTGTCTTTGCAGCCGGGACCGCCATGTGGTCAGAACAGGGACAGGTGCACGGGTTACAGGACACGATGCCTCTTCTCTTTTTCCAGGTCCAGCACCTACCGCCCCAAGGGCTTTGATGTCACCGTGAAGTACACGCAAGGGAGCTGGACTGGCTTCGTTGGGGAGGACGTTGTCACCATCCCCAAAGGCTTCAACAGTTCTTTTCTGGTCAACATTGCCACTATCTTTGAGTCGGAGAATTTCTTTTTGCCTGGGATTAAATGGAATGGGATACTTGGACTGGCTTATGCTACCCTGGCCAAGGTGAGAATAATGGGCGGGGATCTAAGGAAATGGATTGATGGGACAAGATTCTGAAGCCAGTCATTGGAGGGGCCAACAGACGGGCCCAGCTGTCCGAGGCAGTCGGTGAGATTCGCATATGATCGAAGGGTCGGTGTTCGCACAATTAACTTTATCTCGACGCATTTTTACAATTTAAGATGAACGGTGACGTTCTCGAACCTTCCTACAAGGTACACTCATAGCATCACTTTTTTCATTGGCCTTTCGTTTATTTTACTTGTCGAGTTGACAGGTGTTAACAAAAGCTGAATCACTTTGATTATGGTGTTTGTTTAGGGGTTTTTATTTGGGCAGGATTAAGAGTAAACACATTTATTAAATTCATACATTCACATAAAGACGTGACCCCGGAACCCCGGCAGGAAGAGGTGTCCCACCAGGCAGAGAGAGCACCGCGCTGCCTTTCCCTGACTCGGCGGCGGGAGCACAGGCAGCCTGCCAGCGCGCCCTGCGGGACCGCCAGCCGCTGGAATTAGCGATGCAGCGGGGAGATGGCGGGACCCTCGTTCTCATCAGCGTCAGAACCGTCACAAAACAGGGAAAAACAGGATTGAATGTTCTCCAGTTATATCTGTCCTTGACCCCACCCAAAGGAAGCAGTGTTCATGAGCAGGAGGTGAGGTGGGCTGGGAAATGTCCACCCGGAAGGGATGCCAGGGGCAGGCGGATCCGCCTGGACGGTGTCCCCTGGGCTCCGGGAGACCAGGGCAGGTTAGCATGCACACTTGAGGAGAGCTTGCCCCTCCTGGCCTGTAAGCGGGCACCCCGGCTCGGCCTCTCCTCATTCAGTTAGGCTTCAAGCCAGAGCTAAGTGTGGAACAAAGAATCGTGGGTGCAGAAAGGCCTGCTTTCTCTCCATAAGGACATTTGTTCCAGCTCAAGTTTACTAGCAAGCGATGTAGGGCAGCGATGACGGGGTGGAGATGGGCCAGTAGGCAGGGGCCGTTTCCCAACACTGTGGCTTCTCAAGGACAGAAGGCAGCCTGTGACGCCCTAGGCTGAGACCATTGCAAGGTGTCTGAGGCCTCCCCACAAGACAGACTTTGTAGGCCCCTGTTATCCCCCTTTTAGAGACGTGTGGACGGAGGGTCAGAGAGGTTTACCCCTTGCCTAGGGCTGGGGTAGAGCCCCCCTCCGTAGAGCCCCCCCTACGGAGCCCAGATGGCTTCTGGAGCCGTTTGTTTGCTCAGCACTGTAGGAAAAGCTTCATATGAGTTCCCAAGCTTGTAGCAACTTACTTTCCTAAGTGCTTTTCACTGACCAGGTGACCTCAGGCAAAATGTTTCATCTTCTTGTGACTCTGAAAATAAAAGATGTATGATCGATTCGATGCTGGTTATTTAGAGGAGGGTGGTGTGAAGCTAAATTGTCTGGAATTAACAGTATGTAAAACTTCCTTGAGAATAGACTGCTTTGAGGTCCTTTGGGGTGTCCAGACTCCCCACGTGACTTTTTATCTTTTCACCCATGAAATTCCAAGATTGCCAACTGTCTTCACTTCCTAGGTTTGGGGAGACGGTAACAGGATTTGTAGGAAGTGAAGCACGGCTAGAAACAGAACTGGCAGGGCGGTCTGGGTTGGTGGGCCCCAAGGGGTTTCTGAAATAGGCTCCCCGAGCACCCAGTGGGGTCATAGTGTGTGGTGGCCCCCGGCCGATGCCAGGAGCCTCTCATCAAGGATGTGGTCAGAACCACCTGTGGGGTCTGGCACACAACCGTTGCCTGGTTCTCTTGGGCTGGTCCTGGGCAGCTGTGTGCTTTTCAACCTTGAAGGATCCCCAGTCCTACTGAAGAATGACCTGACAGAATAATAATAGATCCTATCCTGTGTGCCGGGCACTATTCCAAAGCACTCTGTGTGTACCGAGCCATTTAAGCCCCAGAAGAGCTCTGGGATGTGGCTGTGACCCCCATTTTACAGATAAGGAAACAAAGGAGCAAGTCACACGGTTAGCAGGTGGGTGGTGGAGCCAGGATTCAATTCCGGGCAGTGTTTATCTCACTGCCTCTCAAGAAGGTGGACACAGACTCTGGGCCATCACCAGACCCAGCCCGTTTCAACAGGGGGCTTTGTCTCATTCCTTGACCCAGACAGAACCTAGTTAGACAAGGTTACACGTAGAGAGTGTACTGAATTCTGCAAGAGAGTCCACAGCGGCTGGGGAAGAAGCAGATAGGAGGCCAAATACAGATGAACTAAAGAAATGGGAAGGTTTCTGTCTGTCATAACACTCCTGTCACTCCCTCTAGAATTAGAGTTTTAATTCTTACAGATTATAAATAATCCTTCCTTATATTAACCGTAGGTGCTCAGAAGATGCCAAGCATCTATGCTGCTACAGTTTTTTTCATCAAGAACTAACCGTTCGTAGTAACCAACTCTAATGTCTCTCAGTTGTCAAAGCCAAAATCGAAACATAGCTCTTTGACCTTCCTTCCTGACCACCAGCACCTGTGACCCACCCCCAGCTAAGACCTGTTCACAGACCATCCCTCCTTTTCAGTCCCGGAGAAATACGGCTGGTCTCTGAAGGTGTGGTCACATGTGACCGAAGCACAGAGGACATTATTGACATAGGGCAATGGGGAATAATGAGCTTTTAAACTGCGGGAGAATATAGCATCGTTCGTTTCCCGGTTGCCAGAGTTCAGGAGACGGCCTGCAGAGCTAAGCCGCCTCCCAGGGTCCGGGATCTGGGATGTGACCTGTCCTCATGGGTCAGGCACCTGTCATTTGCATGACGGACGACTGCAGCTGAAAGGGGTGAATACAAACTCTTTCTGAAGCTGCAAAGGCAGCTCCTGGAGACGCTCTTCTCTCCTTACTCTGAAATGTCTAAGATTAGACTCCACCACCTACCTGGGTAACCCACTTCCACATCTCACGCCTGCCTCACAAGGCAGTCAGGATGGTAAATGGGGCAGCCTCTTAACAGCTTCCAGAAATACTATCTTATTTTTCCAACAGAGCCGCCATCCCAGAAGGAAAAATACCAAGTCTTAGGGAGTTCTGTTGGAGGTTTCTGAATCAGTGTACTTAATCATAAGCTTGTTGATTCCTTAGCCTTGAAAATACTAAATATAAAGAAATGCCATGTTGTGTACCGTGCCTGGTGCCTGCATGGGGTCACTCCTTGTCTGCACTGTGAGTCCTGAAGCAGCTGTGTGCTCTTCCCCGACCCTCCTGCAGCCATCAAGTTCTCTGGAGACATTCTTTGATTCCCTCGTGGCGCAAGCAAAGATCCCCGACGTTTTCTCCATGCAGATGTGTGGGGCTGGATTGCCGGTCGCTGGAGCTGGTACCAACGGAGGCCGTCTCGTGGGTATCTTTTCGTCTCAAAGGGGGAACATCAAAGATCAGTGGGGCTGCTCTTTCTGCTTTATTAAGATCCTGATAGAAATACTAGACATGTAGGCGTACATAGGTACTGTCAGATATTAATACTCCTTGTTTGAGAGCCCTTAAAAATGGATAAAAGTAGGTATTATTTTTATCTTTCCTAATCATCCTGCCATCTCATAAGATGATTCTCATTGCTTCCCAAAATTCCTTTATTTTTTTTTTTATCCCCATACCTTTTTTTTTTTTTTTCTCAATTGGGGTCTAGTTGTCTTACACTGTTGCTTAAAGTCAAATTCCTTTAAAGCTTTTTAAAAAAATGTTCCTTGGAAAGGTAACTGTTTTTGTTGGGTGTGGCAGGGGCCCATGAGAACCAGTGGGGTGGGGTGGCAGGTGGGTCTTACTGCTGGGGAGGGGAGGCAAAGGGGGAGGACTGGGATTTCATAAATTTGGTGGGGAGACGGGGACACCTGTACATCCTTTCTCTCGCTCTCCACACATGCACACACACACACACACACACACACACACATACCCATACACACATGCATACACACACATGCACACACATACACACATAGACCCCCCCACACACACAGACCCACACATATACACACATGCACACACATACACAGCTATACAAACCTACACATACACACTTACATACACACATATACACATGCATACACACATGCACACACAGACCCACACATATACACACACATGCACACACACAGCTATACAAACCTACACATACACACTTACATACACACTTACATACACATGCATACACACACATGCACATACACAGCACACACATAGTGAAGCAGAATCAACACTGTGAACATGCCATAACCCAAGTGTCCTCTTGATGGGCCCTGCACCCAGACGTCTAAAGTAGGAGGTGATGGGGAGAATGTACATGAAGGGGCCCCCCCAGGGCGGGTGATGTTGACCCCTTTGCTCTCCAACTATGAAAAGCAGGCTCATCTACTTTGATTGCTAACAATACACCTGCTCTCCACACCTTTTTAATCACCTTTTCAGCGGAGAGGGTAGCCTAGATTTGTGGGATCATGCTATACAGGTGTGCAAAATGAAGTTTTGGTTAGGGAAGCTCTTTTGTTCTGCTTTCCATGCAAATGTGCAGGGCGGGAAGTCATCCTCTGTCTTCTGAGGAACTAAATTTTTGTCAGTCTGTATGGTTTACAATTTTACTGCATTTCTTTGCCAGTGGCCGGGGTGGGGGCTGGAGGGGAGGATCTCAATATTGTGGAACTGGAACTGTATGTACTAACTTTAGATAAGGGAAACCATCAAAGCATCCTGATTAGACTAGGGTATAAAAGTCTTTGATCTTTGGATACATGGCCCCAGAATGTTCCCTGTTTAATTTTCAGGTGTATGTATTTATTTATAACATCCCAATAAATTAAAAGTACTAATTCTAGTGAAGTTTTGCCTTATAAGAGCATGCTTCTCTGTGTAACTTGTTACATGCCTGTATATTTTTTTCTCTTATACCTGTAAATATTTTCCATCCCAGGTCCTGGGTGGAATTGAACCAACCTTGTACAAAGGAGACATCTGGTATACCCCTATTAAGGAGGAGTGGTATTATCAGATAGAAATTCTGAAATTGGAAATCGGAGGCCAGAACCTTAATCTGGACTGCAGAGAGGTATTTCCACTGTGTGATCTCTTTGTGTCTACCTGTCTGTGTGTGCCTGGGTCACTTAAATATTACAGCTGGGATCTGAATATGAACTCAGAGGGTACATTACATTGCAAGATAAATCAAAAGTTCATGACATTAAAAGTTACAGGGCCTTTTTGTAGATGATTTTATACCAGTGATCCGCCCCCCCCAAAAAAAAAAAATTGCTTCCCTTCAACTGCTTCTCTTAATAGAGAGGAATTAGCCTAAAATGGTGAGTGAAGAGAACATCCGTATCATCTTGGCCTGATGGTCCCTGATCTCTGTTCTAGACAACGAGAAGGAAGCAGGGTTTTATCAGTGTAAAATGGGACTAAAAATAAGCAAAATGAAACCAGAAGTAAATCATCAGCTTCATCCTCCATTCACAGCTAATCCCCCTTTCCCCCTAGTATACAATTCTCACTCGAAGAAACGTGCTCTAAAGATGTGCATGGATTTTGATGGTGCTCAAAGGAGGCACATGGGCAGAGCTGGGAGACCACATCTCTCGTTGACCTCGTTCACAGCCTCTTGCTGCAGTTTGGCTTGTTTGTGGCACATGATGACGTGCTTATGAGGATCTGAGGGAGACTTGGTCCCCTACAGTATTTTCAGAACGGTTTACAAGAACCACCAGCATTTCATCTTACTGTACTCTTACCTGTCATCACTGCCTTTCAGTGTAACCGTCACATGGTACCGTAAGTTCTCATATACGCAGAGGCCTCTGAAAACACAGCCAAAGCTTGATAAAGGGATGGTCCATTCCACTGGGATGGTGCTTCAGTCCTAAGTCCACAAATCTGTTTATTGTCAAGAGGCATTTATTTGCCATTGAAGAGTCCAACGATAGAATCAGATGGGAGGGCCTAAAATGAAGCACAGACTCTGCACGTGTGTGCGTGCGTGTGCGCGTGTGTACGTGTTTGTGTGCGAGAGTGTGTGTTGGAGAGTGTAAGCATTTATTTGGAGGTTTGATTCTCGTATTCCTGGTTCTTTTCTGCCCCCCACAATCAGCCAAGCTTGCCACACAGAGCAAACAAAAAAACCCAGAACATCCCACCCCACCCCCCAGCATTTCAGTGTGCGAGCTTTTCTTACACGTACAAGTGCGAACAAACTAGATTATATTTAAATTAACTTTGTTTCTAAACTGAAATCAGTTTTACACTTGAAAAAACAGGGATCAGTTGCTGTATTTCAATTTCTCAAAATTCTTCACTCCTCCCACCTGCTACCTAAACAAATCCTTATTTCCTTTTGACCTGCTTGGTGTATTTGGTCCTATGACTCATGGGTTTTTGCCGTAGAAGCAGGAGGATTAAGTTGCCCACGACTCAGTCCATTCCTGGGCCGCCTTGCTCGCACAGTTATGTCGCTAGAGGTTGGGTGACTGCTCTGGGCTTGGCCCACTGACCTCCATTCTTCCCCCTTGGCCACATAAAGAATGACAGAGGCGGGGGCAGGGCTGGGGATGCCTCTGTGTGTGTGAGATTCTCTTACTGAATGTGGCTTTGGTTCCATGCTAAATGCAAATATGGGGTGTCTGTTGAAAAACTGTCCTTCCCCCTCTTTCTCCAGTAGCAGGGTACTAGAGACTTGATTTCTCATGATTTGTATAAAGGACATTTAATGTATCATTTCAACCTCTAAAGACAAACGGGTCTTCCCTCTTCGGGGGACCCTTGACAGGATCTGGCCACTGCTGAGCGAGAGAGAAGCCCTGCAATTAGGCTGTTGATTTCGGTCAATGTCGCTGCCCTTTGCTGGCCTCGGTTTCTTTGTCTATAATGAGAATGTTGGGTGGAGGTACCGTGACAGCCGAGCGCGCGTATCACAGATCCACGGGGACGGCGGGCTGGAGCCGTGCACCGACGCGGGTGCCCTGTCGCTCATGTGCGCTCCCCCCACCCCCTCTCCCGTTCTAGTACAACGCGGACAAGGCCATCGTGGACAGTGGCACCACACTGCTGCGCCTGCCACGGAAGGTGTTTGACGCCGTGGTCGAGGCTGTGGCCCGCACGTCTCTGGTGAGTCCTCGGGATGCTGGGTGAGCCTCGGAGGTCACAGCAGGTCATGACCGCATACTGGGGAGTTACCACCACGTAGTCTGAGAGTCTCCCTCTGAGGATTTTGAGGGGGTTTTCTTTTAATGATTACTTATTCAGTTCACAGTCTTATGCTTTGATATTCGCCAGCAAATGATTCCTTCACGTTAACCCCAGAGGCCTTGGATCTGAAGGGGCGACGCTTTTTAGTATTTCAAATAACATTGCAGTTAGCATAGTACTTGTGTAATCTAAGGGGGCAAAGAACCACTTGGTAATATGCTATATTAAAGTAAATAGTAAACCAGGAATATGTTTGTAGGCTTCAAAACAAACCAGAAATTGCACTCCCTTTTTTGGCCTTCCTGCAAGCTCTGCTGGGATTGTAATTCCTCCTTCTGTAAAAGAATGAGATTCACCGAAGATGGAGGGCAGTCCTCCAGTGTAATCATTCTTTTATGGCCATGCTTTGAAATACCATTAAAATCACGGTCAAGGACAACATGCCTTTTGAGGGCCTGGTTAACAGTATTCCCAGTGCGGCCCCACCTTTCCAGTTAGTTCAAGGCAACAGGAGAGACCACAGGGCATGGTGTGGAAGGACCGCGGCCTTCAAGGGCAAATGGAATTGACTTTCCTCCAGCTCGCTGAGTGCCTGGGGAGGGCTCCTGTGCCCCTTGAGAGCCCACGTGGGGCTGTGACGAGGGGCGGGCTTGAAAGCCTGGCTCAGTATGTGCTCGGTCAAGAAGAGCTTCTGTTTCACGTCCAAACCACAGAGCTACTACTGTTTGTCTCGGCACAAGATGAACGTTTCTCTCGACTTCGTGGGTGTCTTCAGAAGCATCTGTTCACGCAGGGCTGCCCTGGCAAAGTGACCGAAAATGAGCGTCTCCTGCACAAAGTCTTCATATTGGCACTGACCCCAGTTGGGGCTGACGGTCCTGCAGCTCCACCGGGCTGGCCGAATCCAAAGAACGATTGATAGGAGACACACGGCAGTCGCTTTGTTACAGGTGACAGCGGAGCAGGGGAAGGAATGGGGCAGGGTTTTGCTCGTCCTGGACCCGAACTTGAAAAGTCTGAAAGTGCTGTCGGAAGAGCAGCAGGGAAATCAAAAGAATACAGAGGGGAAAGCAGGAAGAAACAACACCGAGGCCCTTTGTGAACTGAAAGGTCAAGGGAGCAGAGGACAAAAAAAGGCACAGCAATATATGCCTTTTTTGTCCACTGCGTGTCTAATATCTGCTGAATCGGAAAAAAATGGCAGGTAACATTTTTAGTGCCTTAAATTTAGAAAACTGGGCTGGAAACGCAGAGCAATCTGCTGCTTTTTACAGAGTGAAAATGTCCTCGGTGAAATTAACACGAGCACCTTCAGATTTCATATTCTGAGCTCTGAGTGTTTTACAACCGTCCCAGGGACATTCTGGCAGCAGCAGCGTGGGACTTCAACAAGCCCGTGACCAGCCTGGGTCTCTGCAGAGTCCGTGACTTCAGCGGGGACCAGAGGGGCGCTAGCACTCCTGAGGTGGGCACAGCATGTGTTCGGCGGTGCCTGACTGTAATTAAAGCATGAGAAGGAACGCGAGTACAAAATTTGTTTGCCTAGTCTAAAATTATCCTCTGATTTCAGTGCCTCCATCAGGAGGGAGAGGCCTGGGCAGGATGTTTGTCTTGAGCAGGGAAAGCGCCACAAGGGTGGGAGCCGTCTCTGTCTCACTGTGCGTGGACCAGAGACGTGCGTGTTCTTCCTCTCTGCTAGGTTCATCTCAGCTGGCTCTCTTGGCTTGGGTTTTCTTTCTTAGTTAAGGAGAGGACTGGCTTTGAAGAGTTAAACATCACACAAATGCCGGGCTCTGTCTCTGGGCCTAGATTCTTCAGATGAGATTTTAGAAATGAATGGTTGGTAGGTCTGTAGTTCTTTTGTATTATTGAAGTATAGTTAATTTGCTATGTTGTGTTACTTTCAGATGTACAGCAAAGTGATTCATTTATACACATACATGTATTCTTTTTCAGATTCTTTTCCGTTATAGGTTATTGCAAGATATTGAATATAGTTCCCTGTGCTATATGTAGGTCTGGTTTTTTTTGTTTGTTTGTTTTTGTTTTTTTGTGGTACGCAGGCCTCTCACTGTTGTGGCCTCTCTTGTTGTGGAGCACAGGCTCCGGACGTGCAAGCTCAGCGGCCACGGCTCACGGGCCCAGCCGCTCCGCGGCACGTGGGATCTTCCCGGAGCGGGGCACGAACCCGCGTCCCCTGCATCGGCAGGCGGACTCTCAACCACTGCGCCACCAGGGAAGCCCTGTAGGTCTGTATTTGTAAATGACCCTGGTGGGGAGTTCTGTGTTTGGCGGGGACCTGGGCTTCCTTCCTGCCCAGCTGTGGCGCCCTTGTTAGGTTAGGCCCAGTGCTTCTCCCTCTGTAAAACCCAGAAGTAGGATGACACCTGCTGCAAATTGACTTCTGACTTTCAACTCTATGATCTGAATGTCCAAACTCTCCCCCAGGACACAAGGCTTGTCCCCCAGGGAGGCTTTGCAGACTTGCAGGCACCTCTTTGGAGGCAGACGGTCCCCCATCCAGTCCTGAGCTGTGCCTTTTAGGCAAGTTACTTGGCCCCTCTGAGCCTCATTCTTTAGCTGGAAATTGGAGCTCTGTGCCCTCTGTGCAGCCCTAGCCATGCTTCACTTTTCCTGGAATCCAGCAAAATGACTGCCCCACCCCTTCTTAACTCATCCAGCAAGGGGTTCTTCCCTGTGATACATATTTCAAACTGGCTTCATTCTTATAAAATATACAGGTCTATGAAGGCCAGCATCAGAGACTTTGCAAATCAGCACTGACAGTTTCAGTGGAGAACCTGTGATGGGTGAAGAGACCGCAGGAGCTCCCTCCTGGTGGTCTGCCCCGAGGGCGGCGGCACATGTGCCTGCGAGGTCCTGAGCAGGCAGCTCTCAGTCCGTATTCGTCCGGGGACACCCAGGTTTCTCACTTCCTATCTTCCTTGACCTCTGCAGCGCCCCTGCTCGCCTTCCTTACCTGTTCTCTCAGCTTCTGTAACACCTCCTCCCAGGACCTCATCTCATCCCTGTTTTCCTCTTCATGGGGGTCTCCTTTGCTGGTCCCTTTCTCAGGGTGGGTGCTACGCCCCTCTCTTCTCCCTGCACCCTCTCCTAAGCCATCCCATCCATGGCCACACCATCACTTCCCATCCATTGGTCACTGACTTTCACATGCATCTGTCTAGCCCAGGCTGATTCCCTGGAGGTTAGACTCAAAGCACCAGTGACCTACACAAATCCCGCTTGGATGCCTTAATCCCATCCCATGTGCCACAGCGCTCGGATCCCTGATAAAGGATCTCTGATAAATGCACGATGGTGCCCCTAGGTCCTTTCCAGCCTCATCTCCTGCCCCTTCCTGTCCTCTGCGCCAGCCTCCATGGCCATCACGTTGTCTAGTGGGACAGGTTCCATGCTCTGCCTGCTCTCCCCACCACATGTGCCTGACGCCCACCTGCCCCTCAACTCAGCTCATGTGCTTCTTCCTCAGGGACCTTGACAGATACCCCTTCCTCCCAGTCAACACTCTTCTAGCTCCACCCCACATCCCCATCACATGCCCTCCTAGCTCCTCCCCATCACGTCCTCCTAGCTCCTCCCCCTTCACATGCCCTCCTAGCTCTTCCCCTGTCACATGCCCTCCTAGCTCCTCCCCTGTCACATGCCCTCCTAGCTCTTCCCCCATCACATGCCCTCCTAGCTCCGCCCTGTCACATGCCCTCCTAGCTCCTCCCTGTCACATGCCCTCCTAGCTCCACCCCGTCACATGCCCTCCTAGCTCCTCCCCGTCACATGTCCTCCTAGCTCCTCCCCGTCACATGCCCTCCTAGCTCCTCCCCGTCACATGTCCTCCTAGCTCCTCCCCGTCACATGCCCTCCTAGCTCCGCCCTATCACATGCCCTCCTAGCTCCGCCCTGTCACATGCCCTCCTAGCTCCTCCCCATCACATGTCCTCCTAGCTCCTCCCCCATCACATCCTCCTCTAGTTCTGACCTGAGCAGTGCAGTGTGCTGGGTGTGTTAAAAGAGACACATCCAACATAGTCCTTCCCTCGGGGAGCTGGCGGGAACAGGGCAGGCCTGCTCTGGAAACTTCACTGGGCCTGCTGAGAAGGCACAGAAGTAATCTGTAGTTAACTTGCAGATTCAGCAGTTAGTGGAAAAGCATGGTTGGCATTGCCCTTCTGGTCCCCGGATGAGAGGCACAGGTGAACAAACATTCTGCATTCTCGGCCATTCACTTTTTTTACCCGCGAACATTCCCTGGGTCTTTCCTGTGGGCCAGGTGTTAAGTCTATGAGAAGGAGTTGGGGGGGCAGGCAGCACACCTGTGTCATTAGAAGAATCAGATTCCAGTGCAAGAAACGGAAGTTAACCAATCACACCAATAAATTTAAAATTAAAACTGCTACAAGAAGAAAGGCCAAGGAGGAGAGATACATGGTGGAGTACCAGCACTGTGGGGGGAAGTCACGGAAGGCTTCCTGGACAAGGTGGCATTGGAGGTGAGATCTGGGGGAGGAGAAAGATGTTCCAGAAGAGCAGAGAGCCCCCGCAGGGCTCTGCACCAGTAGGAAGCTTACTGGGCTCAGGGAATTTATAGGGAAGTTAATTCCCAAAAGGGCCTTGAGCACCACATTTAAGATCTGGTCTGTCTTCTAAAGGGTATTGCCTACTACAGTGTGACCTTGGGCGAGTTATTTCACTTCTCTGAGCGTTGGTTTCCTCATCTGTAAAGTGGAGGGGATGACGTTACTGCCCTGAGGTGGGTGTTTGAGGATTAAAGTACTTAGCGCTGCGAAGTGCTCCTAGCAGTGTGCCTAATACCAGTAAGTCTTCCACATGCCTCGGTAGTTTTAATAGTTGTGATTTTGTCCTCACCATCACTCTTCCAGAGGACTGATGTCTTGCTTTGCGTCCAAATTAAGCAGTGTTTATCACGATGGGCCTCTGGCGAGGTAATGAGGAGAGCTGAGAGCTGCTTCCTGTTGTTGGGCCAGACTCGTCATTGTTTGTCATGTGATCTTGTTTTGTCTAGATCCCAGAATTCTCTGATGGTTTCTGGACGGGGTCCCAGCTGGCATGCTGGACAAATTCTGAAACACCTTGGTCTTATTTCCCTAAAATCTCCATCTACCTGAGAGACGAGAACTCCAGCAGATCATTCCGCATAACTATCCTGCCTCAGGTATGAACTTGGACTGTGTTTTCTCTTTTTAACATAGAACGTGCAAAAGTTAAGCACTTCGTGCATAATGAGAGCATTTCAATATCACAGCTGTATTAGGTAGCAATTGCCACGATAATGCTGCGTAACAAACAACCGCAAAATCCAGTGGCTTTAATCAGTGAGCTTATATTTCTGCTCGTGAGTCTGGGCAGGTCTGCCGGTCTCGGCCGGCTTGCTCACATGGTCTCTGGTCAGCTGGTGGTTGGCCTGGGATAGGTTGGCCTTGGCTTCGGATGATCTCCGACGGCCACACTTGCGTATCTGGTGGCTCGATTGGTGGAGGGATGGGGCCATTGTCTCACCACCCAGCAGCTGCCTCAGACAGTGGCAGCAGGATTCTGTGAGAGAGAAAAGAAACCCGCAGGTGCTCCTGAACTCGAGGACCCTGGGACTGGCCACCACCTCTTGCACAATGTTTCCCAAACCAGGCCAGGGGCGGCCCAGATAACCAGGGTGGGGACGTAGACACCACCTCCCAATGGGAAGAGCTGTAAGGTCACATCACAAGGGTGTGGCTACAAGGAAAGTTAAGAATTGAGGCCATTTTTTTTTTTTTTTTTTTTCGGTACGCGGGGCTCTCGCCGTTGTGGCCTCTCCCGCTGCGGAGCACAGGCTCCGGACGCGCAGGCTCAGCAGCCACGGCTCACGGGCCCAGCCGCTCCGCGGCACGTGGGATCCTCCCGGACCGGGGCACGAACCCGCGCCCCCTGCATCGGCAGGTGGACTCTCAACCACTGCGCCACCAGGGAAGCCCAAGAATTGAGGCCATTTTTGCAGAATCTACCACAACGTCAATATATGTTTACTTCTGGTTTATTTATGAATAGAGACTAACACTGGATGCTCAGAGATGGAAACATCAGTTTTTCCATATTCAGTAAATCGTTGATTCCTCCTTCATCCTAAGCATCTTGTTACACAGACCAAGTTCCATCTTCCCCCGTCATGTGTCTCACCTCTTCCTCCCCCTCTCCATCCCACAGCCCTCACTCACATCCCCTCTCACTACCACCTCAGGACCCTCCAGCATGCCCTCCACACAACCCCACCCTCTCCTCCTTCTAAAGCTATCGCCAGATTCATCTTGCTAAGCCTCAGCTCTCCAGCCCACTACTGCAGTCCTGCAGGCCTCATTCACCGGTGTGGCTTTCCACGACCTCACGGGACCCGTGCTGACTCCTCGGCGTATTTCCCGCCGCACCCTTGACCCTCCACTGTTGGCGGCTCTCCTCCAGCACTGGGTGCCCGCTGCCGTCTCCTCGCCTTTGCTTCCGCCAACCCCCCTGCCTGAGATGCCCCCTCCTCCCCACTCCATCTGTCTATCCACATTCTTCCCATCCTTCAAGACCCAGTGCAAACAACCCCTCTTTGTTGAACCTCTGCTGAGCAGAATGGCGCGTTTGTGAGCTCGCCCTTCAGACTCATAATGCATGTTTTCTAGTCTCCTCATCTGGCCCGGAATCACGTCTTCAGGGTAGAGTTTATGCCCTTGGCTTTTTCATTTGACTTCTTTTTTCTCTAATCACACACACACACTTATATTTCTTCCCCCATTAAATTCTTAGTTCCTTGAAGATGAGAAGCGTGAGATTGAAGATCATCCTTCCCCGCCCTAGCGCTGCCATTTGGTAGAGGGTGGTGCATAATCATAACTGTTTGTTGAATGGACAGATCAATGTGTCTCTGTTGCAATTTGCTGAATTTGGGATAAAGGAGTGGGACTGGGGGATAGGGAAAGAGAAATCATTTCAGAAGAAACAAGTGAATGATAATTCGGCTTTTCCCCGTTCTCAACTTGATATGGGGGGAAGTGCATTCCAGCAATGGAGAGTTGTAGGGGAAAGGATTGAAAGCTTTATGAGAAATACAGCCCAACAGAGGACACATACGCGGAGAGCCGGAAGCTTGAGTTATATTCTCAGCACTGCCCTTGACTCACACTATAACTTTGAACAAATCACTTAGCCCTTTCTGTGTCAGTCTCTTTAACTCTAAAAGAGAAATAATAATACTTGCCAAAGACGTTTTCAGAAGAGTGCAATATCCTGGGATGAACAGCACTGCATTAGAGTGATGTTAGAATGATATGTCTTCAGCATCTTTAAAATAATGTGCTCTTTGTGATTACATTTTGGTCAGCCCAACAGCAAAATGTGGACATTATTTCATCAGTGCGATTTGTAACTAAAGTTGAAACCCAGCTTGAGGACAAAGGTGAATGTGAACTGGAGAACAAATGGCATGTGGGTGAGTCGACAGTCAGGGACTCATAAGAAGTAGGAGGAAAGCAGGCGTTCGGGGGGAAATCTATAATTATGTCCAGGGCAGGCAGAGCTGAAGGTGCGCTGGGGACCATCAGCCACTTTTAGGGCTGAGTACTGGGTGAGCGTGAAGATATAATGAGGGATGTTTGAGAGCATTGCATTTAATTTGCATAACTCTGGATAAGAATTCAGTTTTCTTCTCACTTATAAGACTGTAGATATCTTTAGGTTAACTTTGACATGTCCACATTTTCACTTTTTAAAAATCGGCTTGCCCGTGTTTTCCTGATTTCTTATTCACCGTCCCAGTCCCGTTTGCTTTGCATTGCCTTGTTGAGAAAGGATGGCAGTTATGAACCATTACCCGATGAGAACCCCACAAGCACAGCCCTGGGAACAGCGCTGGGGGGTCCCCTCCTAGCACCCCAGCTCTGCCCAACTGAAGCTTTTCCTAACATTCAGGGCAATCACCAAGGCTCCTTGTCACCAAAGTTTTAGGATGAGGCCCCTACCCAGGACCTCAGGCGTCAGCAGCAGTAGATGAGCAATTGATTGCTAGTGCAGAAGAGTCATATGCCCAAACACAGCGTGTCCATCCCCAGACTATTTTCCAGAGACACATGGGCTCAATCCTGTTTGGCCTGTCTAAAAAAGCAGCCCCCAAGCCCAGCCCTCAGGCAAATGCTGATTTTTTTTTCTCATATAATCCTAAAAACGTAAATAGTTCAGTCTAAATACCACCGGTTTGTCTGTTTGTGCTATTTTAGTTAGAAGGCAGGCATTTTATTCTGAGACCCAGCAGTACTGGAGCTTTCCCAACATGTTACAGAATTTACAGTCTGGAATTTTTATTGGAAGTCAACTGGCACACACACAGAAAGGACAGAGGGAAAGATACAAATTCAGTTTGCATCATGTTTGTAGCAGTGTCATCATTTGCATTTTATTTGGTGATTTGGGGGCTTTTATTATGGAATTAGTTCATTCAAAGGTAGGACTGTGTGTGTGTGTGTGTGTGTGTGTGTGTGTTCTAGGACCTGCTTACAGAGCCCTAGATGGAAGTGTTCCGGTGGTAGCCAAATGTATCCGCCACCTCTTCTTAATTGACGTTGACCCTCAGGAGAAGTTGTCTATTTCATCACATTGCTCAAGCTCATTCATTTAATACACATTTGCTGAGGCCCTACTATGTGCCCGGCATATGCTAGATGCCTGTGTGCCAAGACTGTGGTGCAGAATAGCATGATTCCTTGCCTTGAAGTAGGGTTTACAGACAGACGTCAGTCAGGGCAGGGTTCCAGCCGCTGGACCCACCACCCCGACGTGGCAGCTGCTTGATGTCCAGCAGGCGATGACTCTGGGAACAGTGCTGGCGCGTCCTTGCTCACCTTCCCGCCCCGAGACCCCCTTCCCTCCGGTCTTCCCTGCACGTGGCAAGCGCGCCGATGTCCATCTTCCTCACGTGTCCGTTTCGATCACGCGGGGAGCGTGTGCTGTGATTCATCCTTGTATTGCTGGTACTGAGGACAGCGTCTAGGCCTGATGAAGTGCTCAGGAAGTGTTGAGCGCGTAGACGACGGACGGACGGACGGACAGGTAGACGTCTCCCGGATGGGTGTACCACTGTGTACGGTCAGAGGTGGTGTGCACGTCCCTAGCACTTCAGGAGCGTTCATCGCCAGGCACGTGGCCCCAGCTCCTGGATGGCAGGGCTGGCGGCGTCCTCTCCATTCTCCGTAGCTCCCAGGGCACCGTGGAGAGTCCGAGCACACAGCAGCCTCAACGGTTTTGTGACATTGCCTGATTCGTGTTTTGTCTCGTTTGCTCTTTGCTCTTCAACAGCTTTACATTCAGCCCATGATGGGGGCTGGCTTGAGTTATGAATGTTACCGATTCGGCATTTCGCCTTCCACAAACGCGCTGGTGATCGGTGCTGCCGTGATGGAGGGCTTCTATGTGGTCTTTGACAGAGCTCGGAAGAGGGTGGGCTTTGCAGCCAGCCCCTGTGCAGGTAAGCGATGCTTGAATCGGACAGGGGGCCCTCACAAGAGCTCCTGATGTCAGATAACTGACTTGGAAGCAGTTCTTGATGATGAATCAGTTGCCGTTGAATTCTTTCACTCATGCCTATCTCAGAGGTCAAAGTCTTACCCTCAGAGCGTACTGGGGGATTGCGGAGAGGAGGGAGTGAGAATAACCCATGTCAAACTTTCAGTCCAGTGCTTGACACGTGGCAAATGTGCCATAAATGTTAGTCATTGCAGTTATCTCTCATATTAAACTTAAAACGGCATCTCATACCAGGAATAAAAATACTCTATGGGGCCTTGGGGATGAATTCCAGATTTTGGCCAGGAAAAGCAAAATGAATAAAAAAGAAAATGCATAGATAAGCTGTGTGCATTTTCTTCCGTAAAGATATCCTCATTCTGAAATCAGAGGTAAATGCCTGTCATTGCTATTTCTAGAAATCCTAAAATCGTGAGTGCATCCTTCTCCTAGTGCGTTTTTGAAGAGATGCTATGAGGGAGACACAGCCGGATTATTCGGTGAAGTCTAGCTTGAGGATTGGGTGGATCTTCAGAGAAACCAGGAGAGCACAGGAAAGTTGATAGGAGGGTTAAACCCCTTCCACTTGGAAATGTCAGAGTTAGCAGCTTGCTTGAAATGAAGTGTCCCCACAGTCCGCGGTTTAGAGGGAGAGGAGCAGGTACTTCTGGCTGAGGCTGTGGCCCAGGCTCGCGAGGAGAAGGCAGATCACAGGAGTGGCAGGAGGTGGAGTTGCTGGAGAGATGGAGAGAGCGCGTGCACCGGGGCGGAGGCCGAGAGAGATGCCGCACTCAGGATAGGCTTTCAGAGGACTGAAAATGTCCCAGTACACTGGATTTGGGGTCAGGAACAGAAGGGAGTCCCCGAGTTGTACTGGTAACATATGCTAAGGGGGAGGACAAGAAATGTGAGGTAGAAAAAGAACTGACAACAAAAAGATAAAACAGAGGAAAATCAAGGGTTGTAGTGAACTACAAGACTGCCGTGTAGTGAAGGAAAGGAAATATGAATTTGATGAAGAAAGAAGTCTTAGACATTAGATGTAGTTGTATGACAGGCAGGGAGGCTGGCTGACCATGCTGGTAGCCTGTACTTGGACCAGACCTTCACTCTGATCTGAAAGCAGCTGGGGGGGGGGGGGGGCGGGGTTGGAGGCAAGCAGAGGAGGTGAGGGTACACAGGCAAAATGCCAAACGATCACAGCTGATTTATTCAGGAGGTGAGGTTTCGGTTCTTATTTCTTACTACCTGAATCGTGGTCGTAAAATAGAGGCCCTGTAAATAAAGCAGGTAAGTGATGCTTCATATTCTTGTTTCAACATGCTGTCTATTCCCACGAAGTAAAATAACAATTTGGAGAACAGAAAAAGAGAAATAGTCAATGGAAAAATTAAGTATTAGGCCAATTCATATTCTATATAAATAAAATCATCTAACCCCAGGTACATATTTGATATCTTGCAATATATCTTCTTAAATATCAGTGCAGATTTCTTTGTATTAGTGAACAGGCTTGGAATCCTTGAGACTTGACATTTTCTTTATATATATTTTTTTAATGATTCATACAACTTTATTTGTGTATTTTGAAACTTATCAATACTGAGTTAACTTTATTTTTTTTAAACATCTTTATTGGAGTATAATTGCTTTACAATGGTGTGTTAGTTTCTGCTTTACAAGAAAGTGAATCAGTTATACGTATACATATGTTCCCATATCTCTTCCCTCTTGCATCTCCCTCCCTCCCACCCTCCCTATCCCACCGCTCTAGGTGGTCACAAAGCACAGAGGTGAACTCCCTGTGCTATGCGGCAGCTTCCCACTAGCTATCTAATTTACATTTGGTAGTGTGTATATGTCCCTGCCACTCTCTCACTTCGTCACCACTTATGACATTTTCTTTTTATCTTAGTCATGAGTAAATGTTTACCTTTCAGCTGTGTACTAACTCTTTAAACCTGTTAGATTATCCCTGAAAGAGAGCTTTCTCTGTAGCATTACCTGGGACTGTATAACCTGGAACACCACCGTATCTCCCAACTGTGACTCTATCCCTTCTTCTAACCCAGAGAATCTAAGAACTACAGCACTTTCCCCACAGTTTCTGTTCTCTTGTTAAATACCATTAACGTATAGGCTACGATGGCAACAGCTGTTATATCATCCCCTTTACTTAATACCTCAGAGAGCATAATCACCGTCTGTTTCCCAAGTGAATTACTGTTGGAAATAGTTTAATATTAAGTGTCTCTAAGCAGACCATCTCTTGCACTTCATCATGAATTCTTTGTTAGGTGCTCTTATACAACTTTTTTTGTGGCTATTTTTTTTTTTAATGTACTTAAGGTCTTGGTACTTAAACATTAGATTTTACCAGCAGTGGGAATATACTCTGATATGTCTCCTCTTTAGTGCAAATTGTTTAGCCATTAAAGTAATTGCTTCCCTCAGGGCAGCAATTAGGAGCTAGACTGTGGTCTAAATAAAGCACCATAGTAAGTGGAAGCGATACCCTGCCTTTCTTTTTCTCTTTAAAAGTGTTTATTTTTAAGTTATAGCATGTTTTCAATGGCAAGAAATCATGTATTATGCGCACACTTCGGAACACCCAGATTTAGCAAATGCTAACATTTTGTTATGTTTTCTTCAAAAATTTTTCATAGAAATAAACGTAAATATAGCCCCATGCCACTGCCTTCCCCAGAATTACTCTTTATCCTGAAATGTGTGTATATTCTTCTCCTAATTACCGCAAACTTTTAGAGTTTCACTTCGTGGTTATAACTACCTTGGATTAGTTATCCATTGCTGTATCACAATTACCCCCAACTTAGCGGCATTCCATGGCCTTGTGCAGGTGCCTAGGGCCAGGAATTGAGAGGGGGCTTAGCTGGTGGTTCTGGCCCATGGTCTCTTGTGAGACCGCAGCCACCTAAAGGCTGGAGGGTCCACTTCCAAGTTCACTCACGTGGTTGTTGGCAGGAGTCCTCTTTCCTCACCATCTGGACCCCATCACCAGCCTGCCTGAATGTCCTCAAGGTAGGACACTGATCACCCCAGAGCAAGTGAACCGAGAGAGAGAGAGAGAGCGCAAGAGCGCATGCAACGGAGTCCCCAAGACAGAAGCCACAGCCCTTTTATAACCTAATCTTAGAAGTGCCGTGCTATCACTTCTGCCTACTCTTCTGGTCACACAGGGCAGCCCTGGTTCTATACTACTTGGGAGGGGACTACACAGAGTAGATATCAGGCAGCAGGGCTGCCTAGTAAATAAGTACCTACACCAAAACGTAGGTTGGTTTGTTTTGGTGTTTCGGCATATTTTAATTTATATGAATGCTTTAGTGCTGTGCGTATTCCTTGTCAGCTTGCTCTTTTTGCTCAACTTTACATTTGGTAGAATTTCCATGCTGAGAGGAGTACTAGGTCATTCATTCTGACTGCTGTGTAGTATTCCATTGTGAGAACATACCCAGATTATTTACCCACTCTGGCCTTGAGTAACATTTGGGTCATCTCTGATATTTCAACTGTGTTGAACATCTTTGTGCACGTGAGTGAGATCTTCTGGAAATGGAATTTCTAGGTGATGTGCTATTCCAGCCTTCAGTGTTACTGCCTGCTGACTAATTTGTCTTCCAAATAGCTGGACCACCAAAGTTACACAAGAATTTTCATTCCCTCAAAGTATTACATATTTGTTTTGTTTTGTTTTCTTTTTTGCCAATATGGTGTGAAATAGTGCTACAATTAATTAATTAATAGTGCTATAATTAATTGCTCCTGAGATGACATAACTTTTGATATGTTTATGGGATGGTTAAGCTTGTTCTCTGATAGTGAATTTTTCTATTAACAGCTTGTGCACATTTTTCTAATTATTTTTTATTGACATACTAAGTTCTTTATATATTTTAGATACTAATTTTCTGGGTTGTATGCATGGCACATATTTTCTCCTAATCTCTCTGGCTTTTCTTGGGTTCTGTGTCTTTTTTTTACATTTTTAATTTAATGAAGTAAAATTTACTAATCCCTTTTTATATAGCTTCTGTTGTGTACTTTGAGAAATTCTTCCTTTCTCTAAAAAAATAGAGATTATTTTTCTTCTAAAGGTACTTTAATACTTTTGTTTCATTTTCTTCTAAAATGTGAAGTAGGAATCTAACTTTTATGAGGCCACTGAGTTTTCTCAGCATCATTTATTGAATATATGTTTTCTCACTGATTTTTTCAATATTTTATTTAAAAAATTTAATATACAAAAAATACTAAAAATAATACAATAACGTCCTGCATACTGACCATCTAGACTTAATTTTAACATTTTGCCATGTATCAGTATGTGTGTGTGTGTATATATATATATATATATATAATTTTTTTTTTTGCTGAACCATTTGCAAATAAGTTGCATATATCATGACATTTCACCCCTAAATATTTCATTGTTCATCTCTTAAAAATAAGTACATTCTCCTACCTAACCATAATATCAGTATGACACCTAAAAAGTAAAGTATTTACCTAATATCATATAATATCTAAGCCATATTCAAATTTTCCCCTAAGCCATATTCAAACATGTCCCCAAAATGTTCTCCTCAGCTTTTATTGTTTTTGAAGGCCAGTTGTATTATAGAATGTATCATACTCAGATTCATCTGAGTATTTCCTGATGGTATCATTTAACATTTTTGTTTAATATCATATTCATATTTCCTGGAAACTTAGGACTAGAGGCTTGATTAGATTCAGGTTAAATATTTTTTGCAAGGTACCTCCTGAATTTTAATAATTTCTTTGTCACATATATATATATCTGGGTCTATTTCTGAGCATTCTGTTCTGTCCCAACAGGGATGGTTGTGTATCTCTGTGCTCTAACATATGGTTTTAATTTCTGTAGTTTATAGTAAGGTTCAGTATCTGGTAGGTGTTTGACTCTTCTCCTTATTCTTCTTTAAAATTGTCCTGGCTACTTTTATCCTGTTATTCAGCTTGTCAAGATCCCTGAAGAATCATATTGAGATTTTGATCAGAACTACATTGAATTTATAGATTAACTTGAGAAGACATCAAATTTCTACTGTATGAGTCTTTCCCCCATGAATTTGCTAAATCTCATTTGTTTAGGTCATCTCTGATGTCCTTCAGCAAGGTCCTGTGGTTTTCTCTAAAAAGGTCTTACACGTATACTTATTACTAGATACTTCTTAGCGCTTACTGTTATTATAGATGAGATTATTTAAAGTGGTATTTTCTAATGGATTATTTGGTATACAGGCTTTCCATTTTATTGTGTAGTAATCTTCTGTCCAGCTGCCTTGCTGAATTCTCCATTTTTTAAATAGTTGTTAGAATCACTTGGATTCTCTTTGGAAAGGTAGATGATCTGCAAATAATAGCTTTTTAGCATTTCTAATCTTTTATCTTTTAGTTATTTTTCTTTTTCTGATGCTTTTAGAGACACTACTGAATAGAAAGTAGTGGTGGACATTTCTCCTTACTTTAATGGGGGTGATTAAAATACTTCACCATTGAGCATAATGGATGGGTTAGGTTTGTGGAAGTCCCTTCCAATCCTCAATTAAGGGATTCCTAGTTGCTGACATTGTTTAGTATGAATTTTTTTAAAAAGCTGCTCAACAGTTTCTACTAATGTTAAACATACTGCTACTCAATGACCCAGCAAATTTCACTCTTAGCTCTATGCAAAGGAGAAATGAATGTATATGTCCACTGAAAGACTTGACCAGAAACAGCTTTATTCATAAAACTAACCAAAGTGCTGCAGTCACGATAATTACATAAAACTATCATTTTCATCAAACTAAAAACAGTCCAAAGTCCTTCAAAGGAGAATGGATAAATAAATGGTCATCTTTCTATTCACTGGGACACGACACAGCAATTTTCTTTCTGCTGCAGAATGTACTTTAGGATTTCTCTTATAAAAGTCCGTGAAAGGTAATTTTTATTTTGCCACACTTCTTGAATCATAATTTAGCTGTGTGTGGAATTTAGGTCAACCGTTTTCCCTTAGTGTCCTGGAGATGCTATTTTATTACTCTCCTACCATCATAATTGCTGGTGAAAAGACTCCAGTGAGTTTCAGTTGTTATACCTTTAAGGGTAATCTATTCCTTCTCTCTGGGTGCTGTTGAGACTTCTTTTATTTAAAATGTTTAGCGTTCTGAACTTACACCATGATATATCTAGATATATTTTTTCATCTTGCTCAAGACTCACTGTGCTCTCTGATTCTGATAACTCATGTTGTTTGTCATCAACCCTAGAAAATTCTCAGCTGTATCTCCACAGCCACTCTTCTACTCTCGTCTAATCTCCTGTGAAATAAAATTTTGGGAGTTCTCGTTATTTCCTCCATAACCCTTGACCTTTCATTCAGATTTTCTGTGCTGTGTTTTGTGTAGGTTCCTCAGGTACATCTTATATTGGTCTAGTTCTCTCTTCAGCTGCGTTCAATCTATTTAAACTATTTTGAGTTTTAAATTATATTGACTGTATTTTTCATTTTCAGAAATTCTATTTTGTACTTTCTCAAATGTACTAGTTTACTTTTCTGTAGTGGCCTGTAATAATTTTGTTGTGGCTTGTATTTATCTCCTTTATCATTTTTTATTTAATTTTTTTAAATGGCTAATATTCAAAAGGTACAGTGATTTATACAGCACCCCACTCTCTCAGATTCAATCACATGAGTACATAAAATCTTCCCTCATTATTCCTTTTGTGAGCCTCATGATCTCCTATTGTATGGGTGTTTCCTAATTTGTTTAATTAATCCTTATTGATAGGCATTTGTGTTGTTTCTAATCTTTTGTTGTTACAACAGTGCTGCAATGGATACCGTTTATATATGTCTATTCACAGATAAGAAAGTATACTTCCAGGTTGGATACCTAGAAGTAGAATTACTGAGTGAAAGAGTATATAATTCGTAATCTTGGTGAATATTGTCACATTACTTTCCATAGAGGTTATACTCGCTTATACCTGACTGTACTAGTTCTCTAGCAATGTATGTGATGGCCTGTTTCTCCAGTCAGACTCACCAACATAGTGATGCACTTTGGGGAATTTTGCCAATCTGATAGGTGAAAAAAGATCATCTCAGTGCAGTTTTAATTGTATTGCTTTATATGTGTGAGGTTGAGTTTCTTTTCATATATCTAAGGGTGTTTGTTTTTCCTTTTCTGTGATCTATACATTCCTATCTTTTCCCCATTTTTTTCTGTTGGGTTTTTAGTGTTTGGTGTCAATTTGTAAGAGCTGTTTATGTCTTCATTTGTCTGGAGGAAGAAAAGCTAAAATTCTTATCTAAATCGGAAATTATTTTTAAACTTTGCTTCTGATGAATTTTAGTGTAAAAAATGTTTACTTTTATGCATGTAAATATATCAATCTTTTGCCTTAAGTTTCTTGGGTTTAATGTCCCTTTGAAAATTACCTTTCTCACTAAAATTATTTTGTGAGTTATTTAAGTATATACTTCTATGTTTGGTTTCCCTTGGCATAGAATGTACAGATTAAATCTTTTCTCACCAAGATGACTACCAGATTGTTTCTATAACATTTATCAAATGATCTATCTTTTCTTGACTAATGTGAAATCCCACTATTACTGCACACCAAATTCGAGTAACTATTTGGGAGATATATATTTATTTCTGGGTTCCCTATCTTGTTCCATTGATATGTTGTATAGTATTAGTTTCCTTTTATTGTTCTTTTTTCAAAACTTCCCTGCTAGTCTTAATTTTCTTTTCCTTTATGAACTTTTTTTTTAACATCTTTATTGGAGTATACTTGCTTTACAATGGTTTTTATGAACTTTTGAATCAGCGTTTAGTTAAAGAAATAATCTTGTTGGTATTTTAGTGAGTTTTTAATCCCTTTAAACACAGGTGTTGTATAATGCAAGCAGATTGTTGTATTTTCTATCATTGATAGAGAGCTAATCTCCTTGTTTTTGTGTCTGCTCACTGTTCTCTCCTGGTGGATTTTTTTTCTCACTTGGTTTGTAATTTTTTCTTGTGAGCTTATCTTTTTTTTTTTTTTTTTTTTTTTTTTTTTTGCGGTATGCGGGCCTCTCACTGCTGTGGCCTCTCCCGTTGTGGAGCACAGGCTCCGGAAGCGCAGGCTCAGCGGCCATGGCTCACGGGCTCAGCCGCTCCGCGGCATGTGGGATCTTCCCGGACCAGGGCACGAACCCGCGTCCCCTGCATCGGCAGGCGGACTCTCAACCACTGCGCCACCAGGGAAGCCCGAGCTTATCTTTAGTGAGAGTGTTTTGTTTTGTTTTTTTTTCCAATCTGAGAGAGTTCAGTGCACTTTGGGTTGTAAAAATGTTCCTATAAAGCAATTTGCATTTTTCTGTTGAGTGTTTTTCAAACCATGAGAAGTATAGTGTTTCCTACACCAAGTTGTATAAATTTAGATGCCAGCCATGATTTAGGTATTGGTTTTGAGGTTCTGTTTCTCATGGGACAGTCTTTCTTGCACTCAGCTTCCACCCTCCTCAAACCTCAGACAGAGTTAGGCTTCCTTGTTGGTAGAGTTTTCCTGGCTCCCTGTACTGATGGGCCAGACTTTTGCTGGCATGTCATCTCTAGCACCTCTGTCCTTGGTGCTGGGGTCAAGTCTTCTGTCCACCCCCAACTCGTTGGGAATTAGAACCTAGCCCTAAGGCCTATTTCTGAGCTCAGCTACAAATTTAAAATTAAGTGTTGTTTTTGTCCTCATTTCTGTGTGTTATAGCAGGAAAAAGTTCTACTTTTGCACCAACCAGAACTTGAAAATCTTTGGGAGCTGCCCTTCTCCCCTAGCGTCTTTATTTTGGTTTTCATAATAATCTGTGTTTGTCAGACAACACTTAGCTTATGGGATTAGGCTTCTCTATAAGGGTTGGGGTGGGAAAGAGGGCAGTGAGTGGGAGCTCTTTGATTAGAATCTCCTGGGGAGCTTTTTAAAATATGCATGGTCTACATCCTCACCTCCTTTTTCAGCCAAGGTATACAAGAATGGTGGTGGGTGGGTGCGTGATGGGTATTTTGGAAAAAGATCCCCAGATGCTTCTCTTCTGCTGCCCCTGCTTCTCCTCAACTCACCCTCCACTCCTACGGACAGTCACTATTCTAGTCTCAGATCAGAGCCAGATAAACAAGGTGGCAGTAGTGGTGTGTCGTGGAGGTGGCCAGCCTGGGTCTGCAGCACACAGTCGCACATACCTGGAACAGGTACCGGGGACCGGAGCACATTCACCTGCCTCTCTGTTGCCCGGACCAAACGTCCTATAGCTAGGAAAATAGTAGCGTGTTAAAACTGACAACTTTCTCTTAATGTATCCAAAGCTTCTGAAATACCACCCGTCTCTTTTTATAGATGGAGACATTTAGCACCCAAGAACTGTATAGATTTCAGCTGAGACAATTTGAGACACATCATGGATTGTGGCAGTCGTGGAGCTGTGAATTTTCTTTGCGGCAGGTTGAAACTGGATATTCTGGTTCATGTTTAAAAATAGGAAAGTTAGCTATTAAGAACAGAGTCTCAGAGATATGCCTCTGCCATCTACTTAGAGTACAACCAAAAGATGCCAAAGCCAAGGGCCCCCAAAGACATAGATTAGGCAGCCCTGCTTCCTCATTTTACAGAAAAGAACACTGAGGCTTTGGGATGGTGAGTGGCTTCACGTGGTTTCAGAGCAAAACGGTACTGAATCCCCTGCACCGGGTCCTATAACTCCAGGACAGTCTTCCAAGTAAACCACGCCCACTCAGAAAGCATCTCAGTACCAACTAATCCATGGGAGGGGACGGGTCACTTCATTTTGTATGCTGTGGTGGAAAAGACCCGACTACTATAATTTTTATAGTTGGTAAAGGAGCTGTCTTCCTCAGGCACTCATTATCAGCCGGGTCCTGACCTTCTAGGAGACAAGACAGAAAATGCATAATTAAAATTGTAACCCAAGCCCCTGATGAAAGAATTTAAAGTAACTGTATTAACAGCTGACATTTAGTAAACACTGACCTTAGTCCAGGCACCCTGCTAAGTGCTTAACTCCTATTGACTTGGTTATCTGTACAACAAGACTCTGCTATTATTGGCTTCACTTTACAGATGGGGAAACTGCGGGGCAAAGAAGTTCAGTAACTTCTGAACTTCTAAGCGACAACTAGGGCTTGCACCCCCGGGACCAGGCTCTTAGCCACGGCACACTGTGGCCTCTTATAAATAGATCCAGTGTGAAAAGTGAAAATCTGTTCTGTGACCACAGAATTAGTAGTATGTGTAATAAATGCACAGGCTTTTCAGTGAATGCCATTTCTAGAAAATATTCTCCAGAAGTAATTTTAAATCAACTTTCCTTTAACATTGGGTGGCTGGTTAGCACATGTGAGAAGGCTGTTTTTTCCAGATAATACATTATGTCTGACAGCCTTATTAAATTGGGGCTAGTTCTCAAAAACTTTTTTAAAAAAATACATAACTTCTGCTTATAAAAATAATACATGTACATTAAAGAAAATTTGATGATGATGGGTTTTTTTTTACTATTTTTATTGTATTTATACATATGTACAGATGGTCCTAGATTTATGGTGGTTTGACTTGAGATTTTTTGACTTTATGATGGTGTGAAAGCCATATGCATTCAGTAGAAAGCTTACTTTGAGGTGTGGATTTTGATCTTCGGCTGAGCTAGCAATATGCTGTCGATGCTCTTGGGAGGCTGGGCAGCAGCAGCCTCAGCTGCCGGTCGGCCCCGCGGTCTCCAGGGTAAACAACCGGTGATACGCTTAGAACCATTCTGTACCCAGACAGCCATTCTGTTTTTCACTTTCAATATAGTATGCAGTAAATTACAGGAGCTATTCAACACCTTATTATAAAATAGGCTTTGTATCAGATGATTTTGCCCACCTGTAGGCTAATGTAAGTGTTCTAATGTAAGTGTTCTGAGCACTGTTAAGGTAGGCTAGGCTCAGCTGTGATGTTCAGTAGGTCAGGTGTATAAAATGCATTTTGACTTAATGATGTTTTCAACTCATCATGGGTTTACTGGGCTGTAACCCCATCATAAATCTAGGCAGATGCGTGTGTGTCTCATATGGAAACGTATGAACTTGGGCGTTCCACTTGAAGGACAATACTAAAATACTAAAATCCCTAGGTACCTAGCAGAGCTGGCCTTGGTTTTGTTTTTCTTTTTTACCCTAAATGCAATCATTTCACGTGTTATTCTTTGACATACTTTTTTGACTGCCTCGTTCTTTTGATTTTTTTGAAAGCGTCATTGAGATATAATTGGTATGAAATGAGCCATTTGTGTTATAGGGTACAATTTGGTAAGTTTTACATTAGGTGTGCGACCTAAAAACCATCCCCACACACAAGATGATAAACATTTTCATCGCGCCCCAAAGTTTCCTTGTACTTTTCTGTCCCTCCTGCCCCCCAGCCCTTGCTGCCTCCGACCCCAACCCCAGGTAGCCACTGATCTGCGTTCTGTCACTATAGATTACTTTTCACTTTTTAGAATATCATATAAATGGAATCATAGCATGCATTCCTTTTTGTCTGACTTCTTTCACTCAGCATAATTATTTTGAGATGGATTTCTTTTTTTCACGTATCAGTAGTTCATTCATTTTTATGCTGAGCAACGCTCAATTGCATAAATATATCATAATTGGCTTACCCCTTTCACCTGTTGAACTTCTGGGTTGTTTCTGGGTTTTTTTGGCTATTATAAATAAAGCTGCTCTGAAAATTAGTGTAGAAGTCCTTGGACATAATTTTCATTTCTCCTGAGTCAATACCTAGGAGTGGAATGGCTGGGATAGGAGAGGGATAGGTTTCACTTCCTAAGAAATTGCCAAACTGTTTTTCAGAGATGGCTGTGTCATTTTCCATTTCCACCAGCTGTGTATGAGAGTTTCAGTGCCTCTACATCCTCACCAACATTTGATATGGTCCATCTTTTTCATTTTAATAGGTAGTTAGTGGTTTCTTATTGTGGTTTAAATTTGCATTTCCCTAATGACTCATGGACTCGAACATCTTTTCATGCGCTTATGTGCCATTTACACATTTTCTCTGGTGAAGTGTCTTTTCAAATTTTCTTGCTCATTTTTGTACTGAGTTGTTTTCTTATTTTTGAGTTTTCAGAGTTCTTTATATTCAGAATACAAATCCTTTATCAAAAATGTGACTCGCAGATATTTTCTCCCAGGCTTTTCAGTCTCTTAATATTATCTTTCAAAGAGGACATGTTCTTAATTTTGATGAAATAAAATTTATCAATATTTTTCTTTTATACATTGTGCTTTTTGGTGTTAGGGCTAAGAAACTTTTTGCCTACCTCAGTGACACGAAGATTTCCTCCTGTGCTTTTTCTAGACATTTTATAGTTTTAGAAATGTGTTATTTAGTTTCCCAATATTTAGGGATTTTCCAGCTATCTTTTAGTTGTTGATGTCTAGTTCCACTGTTGCCAGAGAACATAGTATGAATTGAATCTTCTAAAATTTATTTTAACTTGTAGTGTGGCCCAGGATATGGTCTATCTTGGTAATGTCCTATGTGCTCTTGAAAACAATGTACATACTGCTGTGTGGGTGGAGTATTCTGTAATTGTCAAATTGATTGATAGAATAGTTCAGGTTGTCTATATCCTTACTTATTTTCTGTCTCCTTGCTCTATTATTGAGAAAAAGGATGTTGAAATCTCTGACTATATTTGTGAAGTTGTCTATTCTTCCTTTTGTACTTTTACCATTCTTCTTTTACATATTTTGAAATTCTGTTGCTAGAGGCAGAAATTATGTCATATTTATGAATTGAACATTGTATCATTATGAAATTACCATGTTTATCTGATAGTCCTCTGCTCTGGATCTACTCTGTCTGATATTAATATAGCCACTCTGGGTTTCTTTTTATCAGCATTACCATGATACATCTTTTTCCATCCTATGACTTTTAACATCATTGAGTATTTACATTTAAAGTAGGCTTCTTGTAAGCAGCCTATAGTTTGGTCTTGCTTTTTATCTAAGTTTGACAATCTCAGTTTTTCAACTGGGGTGTTTAGACCAGACTTCAGTAAACAGCAGCCAGCAGGCTAAATCTGGCACGTAGCCTGCTTTTCTATGGCCCATGAACTAAGAATGGTTTTTACATTCTTTTTTTGGGGGGGGTGGGGGTGCAATACGTGGGCCTCTCACCACCATGGCCTCTCCCATCACGGAGCACAGGCTCTGGACACACAGGCCTGGCGGCCATGGCTCATGGGCCCAGCCGCTCCGCGGCATGTGAGATCTTCCCAGACCGGGGCATGAACCTGTGTCCCCTGCATCGGCAGGCGGACTCTCAACCACTGCGCCACCAGGGAAGCCTGGTTTTTACATTCTTAAAAGGTTGTTTAAAAAAAATTGAAAGGAATATGTGACAGAAATCATGTATGACCCCAAAAACCTAACATGTTAACATGGTCCTTTATGGAAAAAGTCCACAAACCCCTAGTGTAGAGTATTTATATTTAATGTGGTGATTGATATGGTTTGGTTTAAGTCTGCAGTCTTGCTATGTGTTTTCTCTGTCTCATCTGTTCTTTCTTTCCCTTTTTTCTCTTTTTCTGCCTTTTTTTTGGGCTGCATTGGGTCTTCACTGCTGCACGCGGGCTTTCTCTAGTTGCGGTGAGCAGGGGCTCCTCTTCGTTGAGGTGCGCAGGCTTCTCATTGCAGTGGCTTCTCTTGTTGCAGAACATGGGCTCTAGGCACACGGGCTTCAGTAGTTGTGGCACGTGGGCTCAGTTGTTGTGGCTCGCGGGCTCTAGAGTGCAGGCTCAGTAGTTGTGGCGCACGGGCTTAGTTGCTCCGCGGCATGTGAGATCTTCCCGTAGTGGGGCTCGAACCCATGTCCCCTGCATTGGCAGGTGGATTCTTAACCACTGTGCCGCCAGGGAAGCCCCTGTGCCTTCTTTTGAATTGAGCCTTTTTTTCCCCTTGTTTATTAGCTATGACTCTTTGCTATGTTATTTTAGTGGCTCTGGGGTTTGTAGTATCCACCTTTACCTTATCACATCTACCACTTCCTGTAGTAAAAGAACCTACACAGTGTGCTTCCCTTTCCCCCCTCTGTCATTTGTGCAGTTATTATCATACATATTACTTAGATGTGTGTTATAATATATTGTTATTATTTTTGCTTTAATCAGTTATCTTTTTTAAATATTTAAAGTTAGAAATGAAGATTTTACTGTTGCCTAGATAGTTACAATTTATAGTGTTCTTTTCTGTGTGTAGGTCCAGTGTTTCCACCTGATATTTTTCTTCTGCTGGAAGGGCTTCCTTTAATTCATTTTATAGTGCAGCTCTATGGTGATGATTTCTTTATTTTTTTTTTCTGCTTTACTGAGATATAATTGACAAATAAAAGTTATACATATTTAAGGTATACAACTTGATGTTTTGATATATGTGTACATTGTAAAACGATTACCACACTCAAGCTAATTAACATGTTCATTGCCTCACATAGTTAGTAGTTTCTTTCTTTCTTTCCTCCTTTTTTTTTTTTTTTGGTAGTGGTAAGAACACTTAAGATACACCCTCTTAGCAAATTTCATGTATACAGTATTGTTAACTATAATCACCATGCTGTACATTAGATCCCAGACTTAATCTTCTTGCATAACTGCAACTTTGTGTGCCTTAACACCTCCCCATATTCCCACCCCCCAGCCCCCAGCAACCACCATTCTACTCTCTGAATCTATGAGTTTGACTTTTTTAGATTTCACATGCAAGTGGATCATGCAGTATTTGTCATTCTGTGTCTGGCTAATTCCATTTAGCATAATGTCCTCCAGGCTCATCCATGTTACACAAATGGCAAGATATCCTTATTTTTTAAGACTGAATAATACTTCATTATGCATATATGTGTGTGTGTTTGTGCACGCGCGTGTCTGCCTATGATAAATTCTTTCCGCTCGTGTTATGTCTGAAAACATCTTTTTTATCTTCACTTTTGAAAAATATTTTTGCTTTGTATAGAATTCTAGGCTGGCAGGGTTTCTCCCCCTGGTATTCTAAAGATGTTGCTCCACTATCTTGTAGCTTGTATTATTTCTGACATGAAATCTTCTGTAATCCTTTTCTTTGTTCCTTTGTACATAATATTTCTTTTTCTCTCTGCTTTAAAGATTTTTTTCTTTATCACCGGTTTTTAGCAATTCACTGGTGTATTCATGTTTCTTATACTTGGGGTTCTCTGAGCCTCCTGGATCTGCGGGTTTATACTATCAAATTTGGAAAATTTTTGTTTACTATTTCTTCAAATATTTTTTGTCTCCCATCCTCTCCTCTCATTTAGGTGGTCCCATGGTTTACTGATTTTCTATTTTTTTCAGTGTTTTGCTCTTTCTTTGTTTCATTTCGATAGTTCCTATTGGTATGTTTTCAAGTTCACTTGTCTTTTTTTTTTTTTTTTTTTTTTTTTGCGGTATGCGGGCCTCTCACTGTTGTGGCCTCTCCGGTTGCGGAGCACAGGCTCCGGACGCGCAGGCCCAGTGGCCATGGCTCACGGGCTTAGTTGCTCCGCGGCATGTGGGATCTTCCCGGACCAGGGCACGAACCCGTGTCTCCTGCATCGGCAGGCGGACTCTCAACCGCTGCGCCACCAGGGAAGCCCAAGTTCACTTGTCTTTTTACTGCAGTGTATTATCTGCTATTAACACCATTCAGTGTATTTTTCATCTCACGTAATGCAGTTTTTAATCTCTAGAAGCTTGACATAGGTCTTTTTTTTATATACAGTTTGTATGTCTCTGTTTAACATGGCTAATACTTCCTCTAGTTTCCTGAGTGGAATAGAGTTATAATAACTGTCTTAATATCCTGTCTAATAACTCTGTCACCTGTGTCATTTCTTGCTAAGTTTTAGTTGATTAGTTTTCCCCTGCCACGTATTGTGTTTTCCTCTTTCCTTGCATCTTGGTAATTTTGTATTGGATGCCAGACATTGTGAATTTTACCTTGTTGGGCACTGAATATGTCTGTATTCTCTAAAATACTCTTGAGATTTGTTCTGGGTCACAGTTAAGTTCCTTAGAAAGAGCTTGATCCTTTTTTGTCTTGCTTTTAAGCTTTATCAGAAGGATCAGAGCAGTGTTTAGTCTATGATTAATCTTTCCTATTACAGAGGAAAGACCCTTAGTACTCTAAGTACCCTGTGAATTGAGTGAGTTTTTCTGGGCTTTTGTTTGTTTTTGTTTGTTTTTTTCACTGTGGGAAACAGAGTGAACAGGAAGTAACTGGCAATAGGCATTATTCTCAGCCCTGTGTGAACTCCAAGCACTGTTTCTTTTAATCCTTCCAAGTAGTTCTTTCACTGGCCTTCATTCATTGTACGGTCAGCACTCAGCTGGAGGCTCAGGGGTGGCCCTCTGGAGATGTGTGGCATTTCTCCGCGTAGCTGTCTCCTCTGCGTCCCTCTCCCTGCAAACTCTAACAGCCTTTGCTTCTCTGGATTTCTGCCCCTGTCTCCCCAACTTGGGGAGGTCACCATACTCCTCCAGTGTCACCCTTCTCTGTGCCACAACCCGGAAACTCTCTCCAGGCAGTAGTAAGAAGGGCACCTGTGCGGCTCACACCATCTGTTTCCCATCTCTCAGGATTTACTGTCTCTCCTTGTTCAAGTTTTAATATCTTCAGAGTCTTTTTTTTTCATGTTGTTTTTTTTGGGGGGTCTATTTTAGTTGTTTCAGGCGGGGGGGTAAATCTGGTTCCTCTTCCATCTTGTCTAGAAGCAGAAGTGGTTTCAAGTGATTTTTCATTTCTTTGTGCTTTGCTCTATTAAGATATTTTCTTTGCACTAAGCCTGTTTCACTCTCATAATTGCATTTGTTAAAGCTTCTCTATTTACAAAGTAAATAAATCTTTGAAAAGACAAATGACCTACTGTGGAAAGACATCTGCAGCAAAAAAAAAAAAAAAGTTTTTTTACCATATAAACGACTCTTACTGATCCATGAGAAAAAGATAGAAATTATAGTAGAAATAGAAATGGCCAGTGAGTGTATTTTTCAAATGGTCCCCCCACTAGTAATCAAAGAATTGTAAACAGTATGAGCTTGGATCGAGGACCATCGTTCTTCCTTCTTATAGATGCTGGTGCAAGAGTGGGAAGTAGCACCCCCATCCTATGCTGGTGGGCATGTGTGCACAGTGGCTCAGCCTTTCTTGTGGGCACGTTGTCAGCATATATGCAGATGCCTAAAATTGAGCCTACCTTGACCCATATTTTACTTTATTTATTCATTCTGAAACATAATAAGAATATGGGCAAAGATTTAGGTACAGTATGTTTCATATATCAGTGTTTATAATGGTGGAAATATGGAAAACCACTTAAATAGTCACAGATAGGGATTGATAAGCAAATTCGATACATCTATAGTTGGGTTTTTTGCGTAGTCATAAAAATAGCATTGTGGAAAATTAAGTGATATCGAAAGATTTTTATCACATGTAATGTGAACACACAGTGTATGAAACAGCGTGTGTTACATGATCCCACCTTTGTTTAAAAAATTGATGCCCATGATTATACTCTAAACTGTGAATATTGACGTTTCTGAGTGGTGAATTTATGAGTTTTTATTTCCTTATTTACTTATATTTTCAAATCTTCTACTGTATGTATGTATCGCCTTTGTAATAAGAAGAGTGGAGTTATTTTTTGTTATTTAAAATGTTTGTTAAGTGCTATAGGCCAGGTATTGGCAAACTTTTTCCACGAAGAGGCAGATAGTAAATATTTTAGGTTTATGAGCCAGATGGTCTCTGTGACAACTGTCCCACTCTCCTGTTTCAGCACAAAAATAACCATGGACAATACATAAATGAATGAAAGTGGCTGTGTTCCAACAAAACTTGATTTTTTTCAAAAGGACCTGGCCGGCTGCCGGTAGCTGAAGATGCTATAGGCATTTGGGTGTCTAGATTAACTGAAGGCCAGCATCCCTCTGTTCATAGGTATTTGCAGGCTCTGTTCCTTGCTCTTCTCTCCCAGCACATTTAGAAAAAGCCATGGATCCACATTAACAGAATCCACATTTGTACCAAGAAAATGTAACCTCTTTGCAAACTATTTGAGTTTGTCTTTTCCCACATTTTAAACCATACTTTTAACTATTATTTCACTGTTATTTTGACGTTTTCTTTCCTCAGTAAAAAAAAAAGATCTTACTTGGCCGGTCTTAGGATCTTGAGGCTTTACTTACAGGAAAACTAATGCTTAGCAGTGTTATTTTCTGGCACCTAAATATTCATTTCTGCAGTTAAATACAGGTAAATGGGTCATGAGGCCTTTTTCTTTTTCCAGGTAAAACTTGAGATGCCAAGCAAATTCTATGCTTCTGAAAGGAGCGGATCAGGCTAGTGTAGAGACAAATGAAATACTGGCAAATCCCGAACGTGCTTCAGGAAATCACTTCAACTTCCTTCTCCAGGAAGAACATTTTTCAAGAGTCAGTTTGCAAAAGTCACGGGATGAATTGTAGCTGTGTTTTTTCTTGGTTACCAGTTATGCCCTGAATCTGCTGTTGCACTCACTAACCACTCTTGATTCTGGGTCCTGTGTACACTGGAGATGTGACATAGGACAAGAGTGCAATGGGGAAGGGTCTCCTGGGCCAGGCTTACCCAGCTGGTCTTGGAACCAATGTGGGTCACGCTGATGTGAGCACGTTACCTACTGGGGAATCCACCACGGAGCACGCACTCGGGTTGACTCCACAGGGGAAAATCCCTGTGATTCTGGCGGGTACGGCTGAGTTTTCTGTTCTAGACGCTACCTCTCTTCCTACTTCCTTGCCCTACTCTTCCTTGCTCATCTCCACTGAGGAAGCACAGCCACACAGCTCCTAACGGGCTCTGACTGACACACGCTCACCTGCATGGCGCTCCAGCCTTGCCAGCCTCCGCGAATCACCTGGCGCTTCCGCATGGGCCCTCTGCTCCCCACCGTGTGGGTCCAACACCTGCAGACCTTGAAACCTGCTGTCGTTCCAGTGCGAAGGGGACTGGACCCTCCGAAGGGATGTGGCCACCGAGACCTCCCTCGGTGCGTGCTCAGATGCCTGGGCCCTTGGAACCTGAGTGCCCATGTGACTTGACGTGGGCTGGTAAAGCACGGGGTTCTCTCCTTTGTCAGGTGATAGAGATGGACTGCTCATTTCATAGCTGTGGATTTTCCCCCTTCTGTCTCCTCAGAAATCGCAGGTGCTCCAGTGTCTGAAATTTCTGGGCCTTTCTCAACGGAGGACATAGCCAGCAACTGCGTCCCTGCCCTGCCTTTGAATGAGCCCATTTTGTGGATCGTGTCCTATGCTCTCATGAGCGTGTGTGGAGCCGTCCTTCTTATCTTAATCGTCCTGCTGCTACTTCCGTTCCGGTGCCGGCATCTACCCCCGGATCCCGGGGTCGTCAACGATGAGTCCTCTCTCGTCCGGCATCGCTGGAAATGAAGAGAAAAGCCTAAACTCTAGCAACCTTGAACTCAAGGATTACGACAATTCAAGGGGCAGCAGGCAGGGGTTATAAGGCAAGGTTTCTTCCTGTGTCCATTAGTCTTAAGTCTCTGTTCTGCTCCCAGATGCCTTCCAGATTCACTGTATTTTGATTCTTGATTTAAAAGCTTCCTCCTACTCTCCTACTTCCAAGGAAAATGATAATAAAAGACACCTCATTCATAATCAAAACAGAGTGAATTGGGCTTCAGGCTTTATGTAGCTGGCTATGCCAAACTATCTAGGTGTGCCACCCCCCCCAACCCCGCCAAAAAAAAAAGAAAAGAAAAGAAAAGAAAACCAAGAGCCTTGCTTGTTTGGCTTATTCTCTCCTCCCTCCTATCTCTGGAGAAATAAGTGCATATAGTTTATAACTCTTCTTAGCTAATGGGAAGCTTTTTGTATTAATCACATTTGAGGGTAATTTGTACCAGGCTTGGCCTGCGTCAGCGTGGTACAAGAAGGCTCATGGTATGACAGCAGAAGAAGTCTGGGGCCGGATGGTATAACCATCCTGCCTGCTTCCGAGTTGGAAAAAGAGCAGCAGCCCCTTTTCTGGGTCTCTCTGTGCTCTGAACGGGAGCTGGACTCTACTAGGGAGAGATGATCACTCAAGTCTTCACCAGCCTCTTCTGAAGATGGAAGGCCTTCGAGTGGGAAGGAAACCTACTCTTTGTACTCAATACTTCCATAGTATTGTGGGTATAAAAGTAAAAACTACCTCTGTTGAGACTTTCTCCCAGGGTCCTGAGCCTGATGGGGGTACAGGCAGCCTGATTCCAGCCGCTGCCCTCACCTAAAGAATCCTCTTTCCAGCAGGCGAGACGTAATAGGTGCTGAACCACATGTCAACCTGGAGACGTTCTGTCACCAAGCTGGTTACCATCACATAAGCTTACTCTTACTTAAAATGAACAAACACTGTATTAAGGAGAAAAACAAATTCTCTTTCACTAGCTTAATTGTTTCTTTTTCCAGTTCTCCTCTGAAGGTAGGTTGCTGATTATTCTTTTGGGAAATAGAGAAATGGCTAAATACCCGTACTCCTGACCAGCTCTCCGCGGAAGGAAGGCACAAGACATGCAAAAGATGCTAGGGAATTTCTACTTTTTCCTGTGCTTTGGAACCACATGCTTCTCTTTGCAGGACTCCCTAGGCTCGAGCACACCCACCGAAACAGCTTAACCAAGTCCGTCAACAGTTGACCTACGTGCGTCTTCCCTTTGGCGTGTTCAGTCTTTGGTGATGAGTTGGGTGTGCAGTGGTCTCCTTATTTGGGGCAATCCACGCTTGCTGTCATGTATTTGAGGGCTTTGGCAAAAGAAAAGCAGATGACTTTAATGTGATGTCATTAGAAGAAGGGTTTAAAGCCAATATCCCTTCTGTCACTGTGTGCCAAGTTCAGGGCTCCCTTTGCATTGCTATTGGGATGGGTTGGATATATACTACAACCCCATTGGAAGGACTAACTGAAGTATCTCCTCTGGCTGGAGTGTTATGTGTGTTCAAAATAGGTTTCCTGTGGATGTTTCAGCCACCTGCCCTGCACACTGTCTCCCCAGGTCACCTCCATACTGAGAAATAGGTGACCATGGCAAAGAGATGTGGAGCCACTTATACATGCCTTGGTGTCCTCACAGACTCTCCAGAAGCCACGAGAATCTGTGGGATTCTTGTGAAGAAGGTTTGAGTTGTGTCTTAGAACAGGGATCTTCTGTGTTCTTCAAGATTCATTCAGGCATAGCCGTGGTGGGAACGATGCCCTCTTGAAATGGGATGATAGGAGATTCTGTTATCAGAAGCTCATTATCATTTCCACTCTCAGCTAGTTGAGAGGTAATAGTTTCAAAATACATTTCAGAGATAGGAATCTGGAATTCCAATGCTCTTTTTGCCCTCTTGGCTTTTTCATGGGTTCCTATTTTGTGGGCCACTTTACCTAGATGTGAAGGTAACAACCCTAGACAGTGCCTTCCCCTTGGTGTGAAAAATCCAAACCCCTGAAATAAAAGGAGGGAATTGCAAGTATGACCCGGTTAGTTTTGCTACTTATTTCTTCACTCAGGCATCTTCTGTTTCATTTTCCCATGTTCTGTTTCCGAGCTGGGGACCATTTCTCTAGCTGCAGACTCGCAGGCACTGTTCCCAGAACACTTGATAACGGCAAGTTAGATTTCAAGCTCGGGTATTTGAATGAAGTTTGTTGTAATGCTCTGTATTTCCTATCAGATTTCTCTACCTTTTCATCTGAGATGTCATTGGATGTGACATTTTAATGGAAATGCTTAAATTACAAAAGCATAACTTAGCAACAAGAATGAAATAGACAACTGAAAGTAGGACATTCTCCTGGCATACCTTGCTGCTGAAAATCGGACTTTGAGTCAAAACCCTGTTAGTGACACTCAACTCCTCCAGTTATGTAAATTGATACTTAGCTTGGCAAACCTTCAAGGAGGCTCGCTTTGAACAGGCAAGGGGGTAGCAATCCTTTGGGGGTGTCATTTTTACTTCACAGCATACTGTGGAAGGTTATGGACGACGGTCCTCTCCTGAAAGACGAAAATTAGCATTAGGTTTTTGTCAAAATCTTGTCAACTCCCTGATGGAAAATGGATGCTTCTACACGAACAATGTTGTTTTTTAATAGGCTGATGCTTTATATTCTTGATAAGTTATTCAGAAGCCTGAAATGAAATCCTGTCTTCAGAAACTGAAACTGTTTATGAAAACTAGTAATGGATGGGGATTGATTCTATTCTCTTCCTCTGGAATTTAAAAGAACCACAAGTGATTGGTGTCTGATCACTATGGCATTTACCATGGTGAACAATTTTGTATTTCTCGTGAACCAAAAAACAAGTACCTGGCATTAAAGAAACAGGTTCCTTGTGTGTGACAACAGGGAAGGTCTCCCTGAACGCAGTCCACTCCCAAACTTTTGTAAGGATTTTTTTTTTTTTTTACCTGATTCTGTGTAATGCCGATGCTTAGGTCAGAGATAAATTTGGGGTCAATTACAGTGCAAAACTATGAAAGTAACTCACAGTAATGCAGCATTAACAACTTCACAGAGCTTTGGGTAGTAGATTTTGCAAAGCAGTTTTGATTTGGGGATTCTGTCATCTCCTTTAAGAGGAGAGGAAGGATTATTTCTTTATTTAATAAGTTCTCCTCTCAAATGGAAATTTGTTAAATCCATCTTACCAAGTCCCACCGGGGGGGTCGCCAGGCATGGTTCAGTTCCAAGTTCTGGCCTAGTGCCACTTGATGTCATTGGAAATAAATCACTGCCCGACAGCCTGTTTCCATAAACAACAATAATTGAGTTTCATAGACTTTATCCTTATTAGTAGAAACCAAATAATTGAGTGGAATTCCAGTGCATTTTTCTCTTGCACAAACTTACTAGAATTTATTACTGAACTGTTCAGAGGGAAAACTTGCCACTAGAAAAAAAAAAAAAAAAACTAAACACCATAAAATGTAAAATTATGGGTTCTGCCAAGAGGGATACTAGATTTCTAGTGCAAAGAAAGCTCCACACAACAGAAGTTATTGTGTGCATTTCTAGTGGGTTTTAAGAATTTCAGATTCGAACTTACGGCAGTTCACCAATTAAACAGCAAGATGGAAAAATACATTTTGAGAGTGGGGAGGGAAACATAAAAATATAATCGAAAGTATGCTAACAACATAAGCAGAATAGCTCTTTTGGAAAAGTAGCTTCAATTCCAGGAATCCTCAGATTTCTTTTACCCTTAAAGCTGCTTGAAGCAGTTGGAGATGTGATTTAGTTCACACAGCCGCAAACCCCAAACTTCAAGAACATTCAAGCTGGAGTCGTGTGTCAGGTGTCAGCACGGAAACAGTGAGAAAAGGTGGCCCCTTACACTTAACACGGATCCAGGTGAAGATTGGGGCATCCAAGGAGTACAGAGTAGGTGATGGTTGGGACTGGGAAAATTCTAGAACCTGGGAAGGGTGGTGGGGTAAGAAGTCGTATCCCTTGGTCAGCAGATGACTGCAAAGGTCTGCACTAACTAAAAACAACACAGGATGTCGCAGGAAACTCATTTCCCTGCGTGTTTGGCACGGCCTACATTTTTCAGGAATTTTCCAAAGGAACCGTTCCCTCAGGATGCATAATTTGTCAAAGAGAAACTTGCTTTGCAGCCATCACCTGTGTTCTCACAAAACTAGAGACACCTGAACTCCCAAGCAGGACCCTGTCCTTAGGCTGTAGGTTCGCAGTTGTGCACTGGGAAGTTCATAGGGCAGGGTCAAGGGTCTGGAGCCAGAGGGAGGTTGGCAGAGTTTGGGATCTGAGCGTGTGGGCAGGCCTCCTGGCTGCAGCGACCCTGGTAGTTGCACTGGAAGCCAGAAAACTCAGACACGGCCATGTCCACCCAGCCCTGCTGGCCAGCCCACCGACTCAGAAAGAGTCCTGCAGCTTCTTGACCATGCTCCTCTGGGGACGCCTGCTGTCAGGTACACTTCCAGAAAGAAGGGCTTGAGGGCAGCAGAAGACCCCCTTGGGGCACTGTTGTCCCCGCGGAGCCTGGGCACCAGCATCCTCGAGTGCGCGCCAGTCCGCGTCAGAATCCGTGCGGCTCCGGGCTCCCTGGGAGACTCGGTGAGAATGCCTTCCCTGGCGGGGGTGGCGGGTGGGAACAGCCCGATGCGCCAGGTCAGCAACCTTGTGAGATGTGGTCGTGAGAGCAAAGCCGGGCCTCCTGGTGATGCAGTGTGTCTGCGAAACCTCTCGTTAGTAGGATCGAGTAGGAGTGTCTCAAGGACAAGATGTGACCAATCAGTACAGTGTTCCCCCCCGCCCCCCATCTCTCAGCTTTCTCTGGGTTTCTTATAATCAGATATTGCATACAGACGTCCAGTGTTTCTAAACTGCATTGTACTGTGTGACCTCACAGCACACGTGCTCTTAAAGGGCACCCGGTACCTACAGGCTGGCCAGAGGCACATGAAGGTTCCCGGTAAACTCAGATACAGCCCGCAGCACAAGGGACTCCACAGCACCTGATCTCTGGTGCTCAAAGGCCTCCACGTGTCCCATACAGCCTTCGGGTACTTGTTGGGACACCACCGGCACAGCGTGGATTCTGGATGTGTCCAGCTAGCATCTCAGGGTACAGGAGAGGGTGTGGTGGTAAAATATCTGTCTCACCTCTAGATATCGGCTGGTCAGGGCTTGCCGGTACCCTGGGAGCAGCAGTGAGAAGCGGGCAGTTCTTTTTGCAGGTGGAGAGTTACCTGCAGAGGATCACCTGGGTAAAGTTTAAATTGCACGTAACACACAGGTGTACCCCACACGTATCAGCCTGAATAGAATATTTTTTGCCAGTGTAGATTTATAAATTATATGACTATAAATTACAGATTTATTAAATAGAGTTTGAATACAAGCACAGCTGTCATTACTAATGATATCACTGAAAGGAGATTTGAGGTCTTAAAAATCTTTGAAACCTAGCCTAAGTTGACACTGATGTTTTTACATACAACTTCCTTCCTTTTGGTTGGAATAACTGTGTTTTTATTCATGAAGCACGCGTGGATCAGAATCGCATGAGAAGGCAAGTGTCTCCAAGAGGGCTTTTTTTTCTTCTTTTTACACGCTCCATGTGAGGGTAGTTGAACGTTTCCTAATATAACTAAGGTTTCAGCTTCATTTCACCTGCGCCTCACGTCCTGCTGCTAGTCAACACTTCTGAGTGCGAGCTAAGAAAACCTCCAAAAATTATCTCTGTGAGATAAAAAATAAGCAAAGCTAATTAAGGATTTGTTCACTTATAATGAAAATCACCAAAAATAAAGTTCCATAACCCCAGTTTCTTTTACAGTTTTGTGTCCTTTGCTGCTAGTATTAACAACTTGGAATTGTTTTTTCTCATTTCCTAATTGTGGATGTAATGTTACACATTCTTACCAGTGAGGCTGGAAATTCTGGTTAGGGTTGGAATTAGCATAACGAGAGGGAAAAGAATGAATGAGATTTACCATGTGCTAATATGAGATGAATTTTTGTAATCTAGAATGATGTATTTCCTGCTATATCTGTTAATTCGCACCGTTAAATATACTTAAAATGTAAAATCCCTATGTTCAGTCACTTAAAGCAGCCACTCATTTTTTCTTCTCAAAAAGGGTGACTTTTCTGCACCAGCAGTGTTTCTCTTTTGGCTGAAGAGCTGCAAGCGTTGTATTCTAAAAAAAAAGTGCTGAAAGTAGTGCTTTAGAAAATGTACGTATGTGTGTATCTCACATTTACATCCTTTAATACACAATGCGTAAGTGTAACTCGTATTTCTGAAAATGCTTCAGGTTATTTTACATTTCCCTTTTGAAATTTTCCTCTATTTTTAGTATATCATGTTGATTTAAATCAAAATCGTGATAGGACCAGGAGCTGGACTACAGAGGTATTCATGCTGAGAAGATGCTATCTTAGCGACTGACCGGTATCCAAACTGTTATGCGCCTCAAAAGTGGAATTTTCTACAATAATCTTATTTTTCTACCTGTCTGTTCCAATTTGAGATATGTACCATTGAAAAGGAAATAAAAGAGTTTGGTCTGTTTGAATAAATAATACTTCCAACTTGTTGGGCTTGGGATTTTTTTAAATACTTGGGTCAAGCCACACTTCTGAAATTACTGTCGGTGACGTGTCACGCTCTGCTTACCTCCCCTACTTTAATGTGGGTTCCTGGAAAGTATCCAAGAGAAAACCGAATGAAGGCAGGGGCCAAGTCCAGCCGTTAAGGTATACAATAGGCTGGAAATGGGAGAAGAGAACCGTCCCGGGGAGGAGTGGAGAGAACCCGCCTATAGAAAAGCCCCCCAAATAAGCACATCTAAACAGTCAGGAATTTAACAGGGCTGTCATACGGGGACTGAAGACGGCCGGATTGGGAATATGCTCCGGACCCACTGCCACAGTCACCCAGCAAGGAGATGGCATTCTCCAAATTCTACAGATGAGAAACCAGCTCCAAGTCACATGCCCAGGAAGACGCAGGCAAAGGGTTTGCCCTGGGAATGGACCCAGCTTCGTCCACCTGCAAAAGCAAAGCTTCCAGGACTGCACGACACTCTCCCGCCCAGGTGCCGTGCTAAATCACACCTTCCAGAAGCCTCAGGATCCAGCCGATGGGTCAGTCTCTAAAGAGGGGTGTGCGCCAACTCAGGCGAAGCAGAAATACTTTATGGAGACAGACATCATCCCTGAGCCAGGAGCAACACTTGAAAAGTACACTTCTTTCAGGGACTAGACACTTTGGGGTTGACAATACCCACGCAAGGAAAAAAAAAAAAAAAAAAGAGGGTCAGACCATTAGGAGGGGAAGCAATAGTTACTGGAGAAACAGAATAGGAGGTATAATTTCTAATAATAAAGGAGATTATTGATTTCAGTTTTCACTTTTCTCTATGCTACATTCCCAGGTTCACCAGTCTTGCGGGTGGCGTTGCAAATGTCATTTTCCATGCTTGCCACTAGGTGGTGCTGTTGTGAAACTTTGCGGAATGACGTTTGTGCCTTTATTTCTTTCATCCTGTGTGGTTTCACAGACAACTTTTATCCACTGTGTCTGTAATTAAACTACATCCAGCAACTATCAAGAGTATCCACTCCATTTTTCTCCAAAGTAGACTCTGCCAAATATACTGGCCAGATGTGCAGTAAATCTTGGAGGCAGTCCCCAAAGACGCATCTCCTGCCGTGGCGGGAGAACTTGGCTCTGTTACAGAGAAGTACACCGAGTTAGGGAGATGCGGAAAAGTCACCACGTGTGGTGGCAGAGTCCAGACTGGAAAAACCAGCCTGTCTGATTACCCGACCTATGATGTCAACCATTAAGATACTGTCTTGGTAAGGTTAAAAATTGGAAATTGAAAGGAAAGTTATTTTTAAAAATTAAGATGTATGCTAAGAAAAAATGCTATCAAGGAAAATACTGGGGAAAATATTTGTCACAAATACAAGGAGAGAAGCTAACATTTATTGAACAGCCAATTCTGGCATCTTAGATGCATTATGACATTTCATCCTCAGGACGCCCCATCAGGTACACATTATTACTACAAAATATTGTAGGCAGGGAACCCAGAGATCACAGACTCAGAGAAATCGAAGGGTACAGAGAAAGGAAGGTCTCAACCCAGTGTGTCATCGTGGTAAATAAATAAAACAAAACTGAAAAGGTCCTTCGCATGTAAAAATTGCATACAAATAATCTAAATATTCTGGTGCTTTGAAATCCGGTTCCTTGCTGACCCTGGAGAGATGGGACTCCCAGGGCTGGCCAACTCCCAGAGAGAGCAAGCAACTCCCCTGCAAGCAAACTACTCACCTGGGTGTGTGTCTCTCAAATACAGAGCAACCAATCCAGAGCCTGCATCCCTAAGATCTCCTTTGCCCTTTATGGACCGTCACACTCTGGGCCACCATCAACTGCCCTAATCACCCCAGGGTCCGGTACCAGATGATTAAGGACAGCCCCCATGCCCCAGAGCCTGCTGAAATGATTCAGTCTGGGCAGTCCTAAACCTATTTACCCTGCCTTGCCCACTGCTTCCTGTGGAAACTACAAGAAATGCTCTTGCTGTCTCCCCTCCTCCCCCTTCCGCATGCCCCCTTGGCCTGGTGCTTCCCTGGGTGGCCCACACGGGACGCTGTGCCTCCTGTCTCTAGGGATCTGTGAGTGAAACAAACTTCTTCCTTCGTGACAGTCATTTCCGCTGCCACGTGTCTTAGCTCGTTAAAGCAAAACCAAGGTACCCTTCATCACCAAAGAAAAAGAACATGAGAGGCCGGGAGAGAACCATGCAAAGGCTATGAACAAGAGCTGACAAATATGGTCGAGAAACCTGCAAGCGTCCAGTCTTAAGGATAAATGGTTAAGTAGCTAAAAGTCAAATGAGCAAAGTTTTCCATGACAAAGAAGCTGCCTTAGTGGTCAGCGATCTCCTCTTTTGCTGATGAGAAGTGTGAATTGGAAAAATCATTTGAGAGAGCCCTAAAATGTCCAAGTCATGGCTGAATCAATACTTCTTTTAGAAATCTATTCTAAAGAAACAAATGTGGACAGACAAGGAAATAGTGTAGAGCGAGGAAAGCAATTTGCTGAAAAATATGCTAATACGGCGTCCATTTTTGAAGAGAAATATATTAATGGGAATGTGAGGGTATAAACTATGAGTCTAGGGAGTCTATGAAATTCACACTAACCTGTTACCCCAACAAGTGGGGATCATGAATGGAAAGGGATGGCTTAGGGTTTTTTTAATTAATTTTTATTTTAATTCAAGTAACACATTTACGTCATTATTAAAAATTCAGATAATCTCAAGAGAGGCTTATCACAAAAAAAAAAGTGGTCACCTGCCTCACCCCTACCCACCTTTAGATGCTACTTGCAGAGGCAGCCTTCAGTCCTGTTTGCCCTGGTACTTAACTTCCATGTTTCTAAACGACGTGTTCATGCTGTGTTTGCTACGTGATCGGCCAACAGACTTGATTCTGTTGATTGAGTAATTGCCAACAGTGTTTGAGTTACTGTCACTGTTGATGTGGTTTTAATGCATAGGAGGAAAAATATAATTAATTAATATTGAAATAGGATTAATATGTTATATCCTGCAGTTAGTCATCTCACATAGTATTATCATATACTTAGTCTCCTAGATGTCCTTTAAAAATATTGGGTAATGTTTCTAAAATCATCCTGTGGGGATCTGTTTTGGAATCATGCTAAATTCATGGATGAATTTAGGGAGAATCTACATTGTGCAAAACAGAGCCTTCGAATTCAATGGAATGGTGTAGTTCTATCTATATCTGTCATCTATCACATCCCTCAGTAAAGTTTATTTCATGTAGATCCATACCTATTTCTTGATCATTTAATTCCCAAGGGTTTTGAGTTTTCTGTTGTCACTACGGGTGGGGTATTTTTTTTCTATAACATTTTAAAATTGGTTATTGCTCATATATCTGAAAGTACCTATTTTTCTGTGTCCTGTAACTGAACATAGAAAATAAGGTTAATGTTAGTAAACTATTGTTTCTAACAAGTTTTTTTCCCTGCTTTTATTTTCTGGGGGTTTCCAAGAAGAAAATGATGTCATCTGCAAATGATGGTAATCTTATCTCCTTTGTAATATGTGCACCTTTTATTTTCTGTTCCTTTCTTCTTTTTTTAATGCCTATCCTGGCATATAGCACGCTGTTTAAGCCAGTTTTTTTAACTTAATTTATAATAGGTTATACATTCACAAAGTTCAAAAATCAAAACAACATGTGGTGAAAAATCTCATTCCCACTACTGACCCCTCATCTATCTAGTTTCAACCCCTTCCCCCCAACCTCTACCAAGGTGACCTGTTATGAGTTTGTCATGTAGACTTTCAATATATCTTTAGGCACTGATTGGCATATATTCTTATTTCCCTCTTTTTTCCATAAAAGGTGGCGAACTATGTATGCTGGGCTGCTTTCTTTCAAAAGGAAGAAAAAATTCACGTAGTTTACCTTGGAGATTGCTCCATACATTTTTCCAGGTGCATTATTCTCTGTTTAACCAGTCCCATGTTGACAACATCTGGGTTTCCCATCTTTGCTCCCACAAACGTTGCTGCAATGAATAACCTTATACAAACATCATTATGTGTGCAGCTCCATCTGTAGGATTCATTTCCAGGAAGGGAACTGTTGTCCAATTGCCTTTCTAGGGATTGGTCCAGTTGACACTCCTACAAGTAATCGATGACTGAGCCTTTTTCCCTGTTTTCTCATCAGGAAGTTGAGTATTGAGCTTTTGAACGTTTGCCAAGCTAATAGGTGGAAAATGATATTTTAGTGAAGTTCTAATTTGCATATCTTTTATTATGAGCAAATTTAGACGTCTTCATATACGTAAGAGCCAATTGGAGTTCTTTTTTTATGAACTCTTCGAATCTCTTGCCCACTTTTCTATTGGGCTGTTGGTCAATTTCTAGGGAATCCTATATATTGGTGTACATGTTACAGGGTTCATATATGAAGGTCTCTTTGTACTAGCTCTCTGACCTCAGTAAATTACTTAACCTTTCCTGCTTGAATTTCCCAGTTGTGAAATGAGGTTAGTAATAATTCTCAGGGTTGGTGTGCAGTTTAACTGAGCTGATCTTTTTAAGTGCTTAGTTCAATGCCTATCACATCAGAAGAACCGTATGTGATGATTAATTATTTTAAGGGGTATGATTATCAGTTGCAGTTTTTGTTTCCAGTTTGTCATGTCCTCTGGCTTTGCTTATGTTGGTTTTGGGGTTTTCTTGGTTTTGTTTTTGCCTTTGAGAAAGGTGTATACACACACATATTCAAATTTACTAAACACTTTTTACTGAGTCTTCTGGATTTGAGTCTGTTAGAAAAGGCTACCCAACTCCAACTTTATAAAGGAACTTATAAACATGTTTTCTTCTAGTGTGTTTATGGCTTGTTTTTTAAAACATTTCATCTTTAATCCATTTGGAATATATGCTCGTGCAAGATGTGGGGTATGGTTTTTCTGTTGGATGGTTTACCCAGTTATGTCAACACTATCTATTAAATAGTTCATTTCCACTGCTTTAAAATGGCATCACATACTTAATTGTTGTGTGTATTTGGGTCTGTTTCTGAACTTTCTTCTTCCATTTATATTTCTTCTCCATTGGTCTGTCCCATCACTTGCTGGAACTCTGCTGTTTCAGGTGTTAAAACTTTAAACCTTTAACAGTTTTAATAGTCATCATGGCTACTTCATTCACATTACCCTTCTTTTTCAAAGTTATTTTTTCATATCAACACTTGAATCAGCTTATATAGATGCCCCCCCGCCCAAATACACATTAGGATTTGGCGGGGATCACACATAATTTATCTTAGGGAGAGGTGACACCTTTCTGATCTTGAGATAGCCTATCCAAGAAGAGGAAATGTGTTTCTATTTGTTAATTACATCATTTTTGTTCCTTCAGAACATTTTTAAACTTCCTTGACATAGGTCTTGCCAATTTCTTATTAAATTTATTTCTAGGCATTTAATCTTTTTTGTTATTGCAAGAGATCTTTTCTCCCATTAAATCTTCTAACTGGTTAATTTTTTGTGAATATGAAACCTGATGGTTTATGTGTATCAATTTTGTATCATGCTATCTTCATGAATTCTTTTGTCTGAGCTTTTCAGGTGAGTATTTGGGGGTTTGCAGGTATACAATTAGTGATAGTATCATATCATTCTTTCCAGTTTTCTACCTCTATTTCCCTTGTCTTGTCTGACTACATTGTCCAGTACCTTTAGTAGAGAGCTAAACAGTAAAGCGTATCCTTACTTTGTTCCCAATTTTAAAAACTGACACTAATGGCTGAGAAAGATACACTTTATTATGTTGAGGAAGTATTTATCTCTGATGGTTAATTTTATGTGTCAGTGTTTCTATGAAGGTATTTTCAGGTGATATTAACATTTAAATCAGTGAATGCTGGGTAAAGCACATTACCCTCTGTAATGTGATTGGGTGGACCTCATCCAATCAGTTGAAGGTCTTAAGAGAAAAAGACTGAGGTCCCTGCAGAAAGAGAGAACTCTGCCTCCAGACTGCCTTCGGACTTGAGCTGCAACATCAACTTTTCCCTGGGTCTCCAGGCTGCTGGCCTGCCCTGTCGATTTTGGACTTGCCAGCCTCTACAATCATGGGAGCCAATTCCTGAAAATAAATCTGTGTCCTGTTGGTTCTCTGAAGAACCCTGACTCACGTACCATCTCTTCCTATTTTCTTGAGCACTTTATCATAAATCTTACAATTTTGTTAGGTGCCTTTTCATCTTCTGTGGAGGATATCATGTTTTATCTCCTTAGATTTAACAACATTGTGAGTTATATTATGAGACTTCCTAATATTAAACCATTTGTGCTTCTGGAATCATCTTTATTTGATCATGATGTATTATTGCTTTAACATGCTTTTATATTCTGTGTGATCATATTTTACTTAGCATTTTCTAGCCATATTCACAAGTGTAGTGGGTCTGTAGTTTCCTTTTTCTGCAGTTTGTCAGGTGTTATTATCAATGCCGCATTCACTTCTTAAAAAGAAATTTGATGTTTACCCTTTTTCCTGTGCTCAGGAAGAGCTTCTGTACAGAAATGGAGTAGCTGCTCTTTAAGAGTTTGGTAGAATTCTCTTAAGAAGTTCCCTAGGCATAGTGTTCTTTGAGGAGCTGGAATCTTGACAACTTTCTCTGTCTTCTGGGGAAATACTCTGTTTAGATTTTCTCTCTCTACTAAAATGTTTTGATAAATTATATTTCATATAAAATTATCCACTATAATCCAAGTTTCCAAATTTTATTTAAAGCCCCACAGTCTTACGATGGATTCTTTTCCCCATGTCTCCTGTTTTGTGGTTATTTTCCCCTTATTTCCTATGTTGCGTATATGTGTGCTTTTGTAATATGCATCAGGTAGCTCATGCCCTATCCATTTTATTGTTTATTCTAAGGATTTATTTTTAAATAAGTTTTCATTGATTAGTTCTACTGTTTACTGCTCTTATTTATTTCCACTTTTAATTTTATTAATCTCTCCCTCTTAGTTTTTGATTGATAATTTGTTTTCATTCAGTTTCCTTGATATAATAAGCAGTTATGGCAATAAATATTCCTCTGAGTGCTGACTTAATTATATTTCAGACATTCTGACATATAGTGTTATTATCATTATTTTCTAAAAACTCTATAATTTTTCGGTTTATTTCCTCTTTCACCAAAGGGAGTCAGAGAGATTTTTTTTTTGAAATTTTCCCGTGGAATTGGCTTTTTGCTTTCTAATAGTTTCCCCTCTGGTTGCTCTGTGATCAGTCAGTTTTACCTGTAACATGTCCAGCCTTTGGAACTGACTGAGATTTTCTTTGTGGTTTAATGCAGGCCAGTTTCCATGTTCTATGGGTGCTCGAAAAGACGATGCTTGTTTTCCCTCATGGCAAACAATTTGAACTACATCCATCAATTCTACTTTACTAAGCTATGTGGGTTTTCACATCTTTCCTTTTTAAGAGAAGGTGTTACGGGCTGAACTGTGGTCCCCTCCCCACCAAAATTCATATGTTGAAATCCCAGCCCCCAGCACCTCAGAATGTACCCATATTTGGAGATAAGGCCTTTACGGAAGTGATTACAGCAAGATGAGACCCCTGGAAGGGCCCTGACCCAAAATGACCGGCATCCTTACAAGAAGAGGAAGAGACCCCAAAGGCCCCCGTGTGCAGACGGACGACCATGTACAGAGGCAGCAGGAGGGTGGCCGTCTGCAAGACACAAGGAGAGCAGCCTCAGGAGAACCCAACTCTGCTGCCACCTTGATCTGGGACTTCTGGCCTCCAAAACTGTGAGAAAATAAACTTCTGTTGTTTAAGCCCCCCAGCCTGTGATATTTCGTTCTGGCGGCCCCAGCAAACTAATACAGGAGGACTTGAAGTCTCCTATCTGTTTCCATAGAGCTCATCTAATCTGTTCTAGAAACGTTGCTACTGTCTTACTTTGTCCATAGGTATGATATTATATATTCATTAGGAATTGTCCCTTTAACAAATAAGGCAAAGTGCTTCCTTTTATATCATTTAATGCCTTTTGGCTTAAATTCCTCCTTGACTGGTATTAAGACCGCAGACCTCATGTTACTGCTTGCATAAGCCTCCTGGGAGGTGCCCAACTCTTATTTCCAACCTTTCCGAATCACCCACAAAGTGGAGTTTTTCTGTCTATCCGTTCAAGAAATCTTTAAAATAGATAAGCTAATTCCATTTACGTTCATTCTCGTGACAGTCATCTTGTATCTGTCTTACTATTATGTTTTATGTTCAATTCGTATCATTTTTTTCTTTTTCTCTATGTGTTTTCTTTGTTTTGTTTTGTTTGAGGGATATGTGTGTGTGTGTGTGTGTGTGTGTGTGTGTGTGTAGTTCTTTTATCCAGGAAAGCGTGTGCTTTTAGTATGGTGGTTACTTTTATACTTATGGCTTATATGATGGCAGAGAGAGAGTCCCTTAGTCTTACTTTTTTTTTTTTTATTGGAGTATAGTTGTTTTACAATGTTGTGTTAGTTTCTGCTGTACGGGAAAGTGAATCAGCTGTATGTATCCATATATCCCCTCCTTTTTGGATTTCCTTCCCGTATAGGTCACCACAGAGCACTGAGTAGTGTTCCCTGTGCTATACAGAAGGTTCTCATTAGTTATCTACTTCATACATAGTAGTGTATATATGTCAGTCCCAATCTCCCGATTCATCCGACCCCCTCCCCCGCTTGGTGTCCATACATTTGTTCTCCACGTCTGTGTCTCCATTTCTGCTTTGCAAATAGATTCATTTGTACCATTTTTCTAGATTCCACATATATGTGTTAATACATGATATTCGTTTTCCTCTTTCTGACTTACTTCACCCTGTGTGACAGTCTCTAGATCCATCCACATCTCTGCAAATGGCACAATTTTGTTCCTTCTTATGGCTGAGTAATTTTCCATTGTATATATGTACCACATCTTCTTTATCCATTCCTCTGTCGATGGACACTTAGCTCCCCTCCGTGGGCAATGATCAGATGAGCATTTCTTTCCTGCTCCCCTACCCCTGCCATCACCTGATTTTGCCAGTCTTAATATTCATCTTTGTACTGTGGTGTATGTGTACACTACTTTTGATTGACTTGTGGCTCTATTTGATGTCTTTTGGCTCTCAGCCATTGTAGATGAGAATCAATGAGTTTATTCCACCTCTTGCCTTCCTTCCTGCTCACTTGAGAGTTTTGTTAGTTTTATTGTTTCTGCCTTGTCCAGGACACATAAAAGCTACATTCTGTTCTGTCTCCCTAACCCTAACCCACACTCTGGGTGTTATCATTACAAAATACTGGGCTAAGTGTCACCACTTGCCTCTTGATTGGTTAAAGTTTTCTTCTGTTTCCTCAGAAAGGACTTAGAGAAACAGTATTTCCTGAATCCTTGCTGGTGAAAATTATTTGGCCACGTATAAAAGCTTCATCTGGCCCTTCCTTGTCTTGAGCAGCCTGTGGCCTGGCATCACTGCCTTCTGGCTTTATACAATGTTCGGGGGGAACTGAGGCCAGCTTTACATCCCTTCCCTACCACCTCCTCTTTTAAGTGATTTAATTTTTTTTCCCAGCTGCCCAAAAGATTTTTTTTTATCTTTAAAGCCCTGTAACTCAAGGATGTGACTTATGCTGACCATTTGGGGTCAAATTTCCTGGCACAAGGAAAGTTCACTCTTTCTTCTGATCCATGGCTTTAGCCCCTCACTCTTTATGTGGACTTAAATTTTACATGTTAGATCAGCTTTGACTGCATTCTCTAGCTATCATTATTATAGGATTTTCAAATATTCCTTTATTTCCATACATTTTTACTTGCCTCATTTCTTTTTTAAATTTTCATTGTTTTATATTTTTAATTAATTTTTATTGGAGTATAGTTGATTTACAATGTTGTGTTAGCTTCAGGTGTACAGCAAAGTGAATCAGTTATACATATACATATATCCACTTTTTTAGATTCTTTTCTCATATAGGTCATTAGAGTGTTGAGTAGAGTTCCTTGTGCTATACGCTAGGTCCTTATTAGTTATCTATTTCATATATAGTAGTGTGTATATGTCAGTCCCAATCTCCCAGTTTATCCTTCCCCCCACTTCCTCTTGGTAACCATTAGTTTGTTTTCTAAGTCTCTGAGTCTGTTTCTGTTCTGTAAATAAGTTCATTTGTATCATTTTTTTCAGAGTCCACGTATAAGTGATATCATATGATATTTGTCTTTCTCTGTCTGACTCACTTCACTTAGTATGATAATCTCCAGGTCCATCCATGTTGCTGCAACTGGCATTATTTCATTCTTTTTAATGGCTGAGTAATATTCCTTTGTATATATGTACCACATCTTCTTTATCCATTCATCTGTCGATGGTCATTTAGGCTGCTTCCATGTCTTGGCTACTGTAAACAGTGCTGCAGTGAACATTGGGGTGCATGTATCCTTTTGAACCACGTTTTTCTCCAGATATATGCCCAGGAGTGAGATTGCTGGATCATATAGTAGCTCTATTTTTAGTTTTTTAAGGAACCTCCATGCTGTTCTCCATAGTGGCTGCACCAATTTACATTCCCACCAACAGTGTAGAAGGGTTCCCTTTTCTCCACACCCTCTCCAGCATTTATTGTTTGTAGATTTTTTGATGATGGCTATTCTGACTCTTGTGAGGTGATATCTCATTGTAGTTTTGATTTGCATTTCTCTAATAATTAGCAATGGTGAGCCTCTTTTCATATGATTTTTGGCCTTCTGTATGTCTTCTTTGGAGAAATGTCTACTTAGATCTTCTGCCCATTTTTTGATTGGGTTGTTTGTTTTTTTGATATTGAGCTACATGATCTGTTTGTATATTTTGGAGATTAATCCCTTGTTGGTTGCTTCATTTGCAAATATTTTCTCCCATTCTGTGAGTTGTCTTTTCGTTTTGTTTATGGTTCCCTTTGCTGTGCAAAGGCTTTTAAGCTTAATTATGTCCCACTTGTTTATTTTTGTTTTTATTTTCATTTCTCTAAGATGGTGGATCAAAAAGATCTTGCTGTGATTTATGTCAGAGAGTGTTCTGCCTATGTTTTCCTTTAAGAGGTTTATAGTATCCAGTCTTACATCGAGGTCTTTAATCCAATTTGAGTTTACTTTTTTGAATGGTGTTAGAGAATGTTCTAATTTTATTCTTTTACATGTAGCTGTCCAGTTTTCCCAGCACCACTTACTGAAGAGACTGTCTTTTCTCCATTGTATATTCTTGCCTCCTTTGTCATACATTAGTGTGACCATAGGTGCATGAGTTTATCTCTGGACTTTCTATTCTGTTCCATTGATCTGTATCTCTGTTTTTGTGCCAGAAACATACTGTTTTGATTACTGTAGCTTTGTAGTACAGTCTGAAGTCAGGAAGCCTGATTCCTTCGGCTCTGTTTTTCTTTCTCAAGATTGCTTTGGCCATTCAGGGTCTTTTGCATTTCCATACAAATTGTTCGAATTCTGTGAAAATGCTATTGGTAATTTGATAGGGATTGCATCAAATCTATAGATTACTTTGTGTAGTATAGCCATTTTGACAATATTGATTCTTCCAATCCAGGAACGTGGTATATCTCTCCATCCATTTGTGACATCTTTGATTTCTTTCATCAGTATCTTATAATTTTCTGAGTTCAGGTCTTTTGCCTCCTTAGGTAAGTTTATTCCGAGGTATATTTTTCTTTTTGATGCAATGGTAAATGGGATCGCTTCCTTAATTTCTCTTTCTGGTCTTTCATTGATAGTATATAGGAATGCAAGAGATTTCTGTGCATTAATTTTGTATCCTGCAGGTTTACCAAACTCTTTGATGAGCTCTAGTAGTTTTCTGGTAACATCTTTAGGATTTTCTATGTATAGTATCATGTCATCTGCAAACAGCGACAGTTTCACTTCTTCTTTTCCAGTTTGGATTCCTTTTATTTCTTTTTCTTCTCTGAATGCCATGGCTCGGACTTCCAAAATTATATTGAATAAAAGCAGTGAGAGTGGAAATCCTTGTCTTGTTCCTGATCTTAAGAGAAAATGCTTTTAGTTTTTCACCCCTGAGAATGATGTTTGCTGTGGGTTTGTCATATATGGCCTTTATTATTTTGAGGTATATTCCCTCTATGGGCACTTTCTGGAGAGTTTTTATCATAAGTGGGTGTTGAATTTTTCAGCATCTATTGAAATGATCATATGGTTTTTATTCTTCAGTTTGTTAATGTGAGGTATCACATTGATTGATTTATGTATATTGAGGAATCCTTGCATCCATGGTATAAATCCCACTTGATCATGTTGTATGATCATTTTAATATGTTGTTGGATTCGGTTTGCTAGTATTTTATTGAGGATTTTTGTGTATGTTCATCAATGATATTGGCCTGTAATTTTCTTTTTTTGTGATATCTTTGGCTTTGGTATCAAGGTGATGGTGGCCTTGTAGAATGAGCTTGGGAGTGTTCCTTCGTCTGCAATTTTTTGGAATAGTTTGAGAAGGATGGGTGTTAACTCTTCTCTAAATGTTGGATAGAATTCACCTGCTAGGCCTTCTGGTCCTGAACTTTTGCTTGTTGGAAGTTTTTTAATCACAGTTTCAATTTCAGTACTTGTGATTGGTCTTTATTTGAGATTTTTCTTGTTTCCTGAGGTAAGATTGTATTGCTATAAACTTCCCTCTTAGAACAGCTTTTGCTGCATCCCATAGGTTTTTGGATCGTGGTGTTTTCATTGTCATTTGTCTCTAGGTATTTTTTAATTTCTTCTTTGATTTCTTCAGTGATCAATTGGTTGTTTAGTAACATATTGTTTAGCCTCCATGTGTTTGTGTTTTTTACAGTTTTTTTTTCCCTCTAATTGATTTCTAATCTCATAGCATTGTGGTCAGAAAAGATGCTTGATATGATTTCAATTTTCTTAATATACCGAAGCTTGATTTGTGGCCCAAAAAGTGATCTATTCCTGGAGAATGTTCCATGTGCACTTGAGAAGAAATTGTATTCTGCTGCTTTTGGATGGAATGTCCTATAAATATCAATTAAGTCTATCTGGTCTAATGTGTCATTTATGGCTTGTGTTTCCTTATTAATTTTCTGTCTTGATGATCTGTCCATTGGTGTAAGTGGGGTGTTAAAGTCCCCCACTATTACTGTTGATTTCCCCTTTTATGGCTGTTAGCATTTGCCTTATTGAGGTGCTCCTATGTTTGGTGCATACATATTTACAATTGTTCTATCTTCTTGAATTGATCCCTTGATCATTATGTAGTGTCCTTCCTTGTCTCTTGTAACAGTATTTTAAAGTCTATTTTATCTGATATGAGAATTGCTACTCCAGCTTTCTTTTGATTTCCATTTTCATGGAATATTTTTTACCATCTCCTCACTTTCAGTCTGTATGTGTCCCTAGATCTGAAGTTGGTCTCTTGTAGACAGCATATATATGGGTCTTGTTTTTGTATCCATTCAGCCAGTCTATGTCTTTTGGTTGCAGCATTTAATACAGTTACATTCAAGGTAATTATCAATATGTATGTTCCTATTGCCATTTTCTTAAGTGTTTTGGGTTTGTTTTTGTAAGTCTTTTTTCTGCCCTGCCTCTTGTTCTCTTCTCTTGTGGTTTGATGACCATCTTTAGTCTTGTGTTTGGGTTGCTTTTCCTTTCACGCGTGTGTATCTATTGCAGTTTTGGGGTTTGCTGTTCCTATGAAGTTTTGATATAGCAGTCTATATATGTACAAGGTTGCTTTAAGTTGCTGGTCTCTTTGCTGCCTAGAGAAGTTCCAGCATTTGTTGTAAAGCTGGTTTGGTGGTGCTGAATTCTCTTAGCTTTTGCTTGTCTGTAAAGCTTTTGATTTCTCCGTAGAATCTGCATGAGAGCCTTGGTGGGTAAAGTATTCTTTGTTGTAGTTTTTCCCTTTTATCACTTGAAATATATTGTGCCATTCCCTTCTGGCCTGCAGAGTTTCCGCTGAAAAATCAGTGGATAACCTTATGGGGATTCTCTTGTATGTTATCTGTTGCTTTTCTCTTGTTGTTTTTAATATTTTTTCTTTGTCTTTAATTTTTGTCAGTTTGATTAATATGTGTCTCAGCATGTTCCTCCTTGGGTTCATCCTATATGGGACTCTCTGAGCTTCCTGGACTTGAGTGAGCGTTTCCTTTCTCATGTTAGGGAAGTTTGGGGCTATAATATTTTCAAATATTTTCTCAGGCCCTTTCTCTTTCTCTTCTCCTGCTGGGACCCCTATAATGAGAATGTCGGTGCATTTAATGTTGTCCCAGAGGTCTCTTGAGACTTTCCTCATTTCTTTTCATTCTTTTTTCTCTTTTCTTTATTCTGTTTTCTGGCATTGATTTCCACCACTCTGTCTTCCAGCTCACTTATTCGTTCTTCTGCCTCAGTTATTGTTATTGATTCCTTCTAGGGTATTTTTCATTTCAGTTGTTGTATTATTCATCTCTGTGTTCTTTAAATCTTCCCGCTCTTTGTTAAACATTTCTTGTGTCTTCCTGGTCTGTGTGTCCATTCTTCTTATAAGATTTTGGATCTTCTTTACTATCATTACTCTGAAATCTTTTTCAGGTAGATCGCCTATCTCCTCTTTGTTCAGTTGTTCTTCTGGGTTTTTATCTTATTCCTTCGTTTGCAACATATTTCTCTGTCTCATTTTGTCCAGCTTTCTGTGCTTGTGGTCTCCTTTCCACAGGCTGCAGGATTGTAGTTCCTCTTGCTTCTGGTGTCTGCCTCCTCGTTGGTGAGGTTGGTCCAGAGGCTTGTGCAGGCTTCCTGGTGGGATGGACTGGTGCCTGCCCTCTGGTGGATGGAGCTGGGTCTTGTCCCTCTGATGCTCAGGGCCGTGTCAAGGGGTGTGTTCTGAGGTGGCTGTGAACCCAGTACGACTTTATGCAGCTTGTCTTCTGATGGGTGGTGCTGTGTTGTTTGGCCTGAGGCTTTCCAGCAGTGGATCCTGCAGGTTGTTGGGTGGGGCCGGGTCTTGGTGCTGAAGTGTGGACCTTCAGGAGAGCTCACTCCAATCAGTATGCCCTGGGGCTTCCGCTATCAGTGTCCTTGCCCCAACAGTGAGCTATAGTCAACCTTTGCCTCCCCAGGAGACTCTCCCTAGGTAGGTGTAGCCCAGGTTCCTATGGAGGTACTGCTTTGTGCTAGGTCCCAGTGCACGTGAGACCTTGTGTGCACCCTCCAAGAGTGGAGTTTCTTTTCCCCCCCCACCGGCCCTGAGGATCTCTTTCCCTTAGGCCCTGCTGACCTTCAAGCTAAATGCTCTGGGGGTTCTTCCACCCAATGCCAGACCCTCAGACTGTCCTGGAGGGCTATTTTTCTGTGGGAGTGTCCCTGTGTAGCCTGCGTGGATCTAATATTTTTTGGTGTGAGGGTTGTTTTTAGTATAGATGTCTGCCACCTCTTTCCTCCGTGTATGCTGGCCATTATCCCCTCTGATAGGAGGTGTGACTGACGTTGTGGTGACCAGAGCCTACGCTGGATATTGAACAGGGCCTCTCCTTTGCTCTGTGGTTGTCCCTGCCTGTCAGGGGCAGGGTCTGCTCCCTAGCTATTGGAGTAGAGGTCCTCAGATCTGTTTCTTAGCTGTGTTTCTGATCTGTGGTACAAGGTAGTTGGGATTGGAGCACTCCCACTGGGAGAGAAGCACTGTTCACCTGTGGGTGTGCTCTGTTGTATCACCTTTCAACCATTGTGCAAGCTCTCAGATTACACTGTTGTTGGCCTGCTCTCAGCCCCACCTTAACCATGGGCATGCCAGCAATTGGCCCTGGCATCTCGCAGACGTTGCTTTCACCAGGCCACCAGCACAGCTCCACTGAAGTCGGGTCCCAGGATTGCAGTAATCATGGATCTGGACCCACCGTGGGCACGATGGGAGCATCTCAGACTCTGGCCTGGCCCAACCCTCATGTGTGCGTGCCCACAAAGTCTACAGCTGCTAAAGCTAGACCCATCTTGGCTATGGGAGCACTCATTGTCCATTCAGATGTTCTGTAAGTGCTGGGTTTACAAAGCTGCTCACAGCTTTGTGTGTCAATTTGCGGTTTGCCCAGCTGCGAGGAGAGACTTCAGCTTTTCCTCCTTAGTCGCACGGCCCCTGGGGCTCAGCTGTGGTTTCAGCCCCACCTCTGAATGGGGGCCACCTACAGGGCTCTGTTCCCGAGGCTGCCACGGAGCACGCAATTCCTCCCTGGCAAGGAGGGGACATGGAGGTGACGGTGGCTGGGCTGTGAGAGTGCCCACTGTGGTGGGGACAGACTGCAGAGGAGGAGGTGGCAGCAGCTGGGGTCGTGGGAGCCCCGGTGGGGATGGGTCATGCAGGGGAGCCTGCAGCCATGGGCACAAGAGAGCAGGCCCTGGCGGGAGCCCTTCCTAGTGCCTGGGGAGGCAGCAGCCGGTGTGTGGGGAGAGGCTGCAGTGGCGGTCCCACCCCTTGCACATCATTCAACAAAGGCGCTTCACTTCTATGGCAGTCTGGGTTTCCTACACACGCATTCCTGGTTGCAGAGCTCCTCACTCTTGTCCCCTCAGGCTGTCTCCTTGCAGCCAACAGCAGTCCTCTCCCTGGGTCTGCCCTCCAAACCCCACGTTCCAGCACCCAGCACCTGTGCACACCAGCGGACACCCATCTCAGGCTGGGGCTCACAGGGCTGTGGCAGGACCATCTGGGTAGGTCTCACTGTGTCCTGCCTGCCACAGACCAGTTGCTGCACTCTCCTCCGACTGCCGCCGAAGCTCCCCTTCTGTCCCAACTGATCTCCCCGCTGGAGAGGGTCTTCCCCAGATGCAGAATCTCTCCTCTCCTTCAGCTCCCTCCCACCAGGGGCGCAGGTCCTGTTCCACTTCCTCTCCTCTTCTTTTTCCCTTCTTCTTTCCTTTGTCCTACCTGGTTATGCAGGGATCTTTTAGGTGTCCGAGGTTCTCTGCTAGTGTTCAGGCAGTGCTTTGTGAGAACTGTTCCATTTGTGGATATATTCTTGATGCGTTTGTGGGGAGATGAACTGCACATCCTCCTAGTCCTCCAACATCTTGACTCCTTTATCACTTGCCTCATTTCTGTCTACTGTGTTCCTACTAGGTTTTCATAAGCATTTATTTTCTCTGGGGCTTCTCTGAGTGACTTCACCTTTTTCTCCCAGGTCTTTCTTGAGTTTGGTCAGCTTGAATTTTATCTCCTCCAGTGATTTTGCTATTTCCCCTAATCTTTGTACATCTTCATATAGGCCTCCTTCATGGAAGGAATTGCTTCAATGAGTTGTTTTTGGGGTTTTTTTGTTTTGTTTTGTTTTGTTTTGTTTTTTTGTTTTTTGTGGTACGCGGGCCTCTCACCACCGCAGCCTCTCCCGTTGCGGAGCACAGGCTCCGGACGCGCAGGCTCAGCGGCCGTGGCCCACGGGCCCAGCCGCTCCGCGGCACGTGGGATCCTCCCGGACCGGGGCACGAACCCACGTTCCCTGCATTGGCAGGTGGACTCCCAACCACTGTGCCACCAGGGAAGCCTGTTTTTTTTTTTTTTTTTAATTTGTGATGAAACACATGCTTCTGTTCTTTACCTGCTTTCTGAAGACCTTTTTCTGGTGAGTGTTCTTCATTTGATGGTAAGTTTTGTTCCTCTTTTTCACACTTTAAAAAAAAAATAACACCTGCTCATAATTATGCTTGAGTTGCTTTTTTAGATCAGACACTCACTCACTCACCATGGAATTGTAGAACAGCTACTTGCTGGAGGTTCCAATGGAGCAGCAAGTGTAGGTTTCATCCAAACTCAGAGTCTCACAATTCTAATATTCTCTCTTTCTCAGCTGCCAAATAAGTGGACTGTTTTCTGGAAATGTGGAACGTGTGTTTGCAGTTTCACAGCCCTGGTTCTTCTGATTCTCCCAGGAGTGCCAACAGCCCTGGTCCCTCTCCTTCCCTTTTCCCTTGTTGAAAAGAAGGAACAGGTTTCACACTTCAGTGTGAGCCCCTCGTGTGGGGAAATGAATGTTTTCTGGTGCCTTCTGAGGCTGGGTGCTGCTGGAACCTGTCATCACTGCCCATTCTTTATCACTTCATTCCTTCCCCATGGCCTCTGCCCTCTCTCAGCTACTTCTGGCAGCTTCTACACATTGTTTCCATCTGCAGCTTCTCTCTCCCTCCTACTTACACTGAAAATGCAGGGTTCAGGGCATGAAGTTCATTTTTTGTTTCATTTTTCTGGTTTCTCTTCTGTGACTTCTGAGAGAAGCAGGGAGGGTTGCTATCTAACATGCCCATGTTCATACTAGATGTCTGGTCTTCCCAGGTTTTTTTTTTTCTTTTTTTTTTTTTTCCTTTGGTTGCACCACACTGCATGTGGGATCTTAGTTTCCTGACCAGGAGTTGAACCCGTGCCCTCTGCATTAGAAGCATGGAGTCCTAACCAGGGAATTCCCCAATCTTCCATTGTCATTGTATATATTTTGATACCATTTAAGGTTTTTGTTTGCTTGTTTGTTTTTTCTACAGGAATGTTGAGTTTGGTTATTTAAATGTTTTTAAACTTTTTTATTGAAACTTGGGTAAAGATTTAATACAAATATATTTATTGCTGTGTTATTCAAGGTGGAAAAAATGGAAGTGATCTACGAGTCCAACAGGAAAGAAATAGAGTAACTATTACACATTCATAGGGTGGAATACCCAGCAACCATTAAAAATATACAGGCAGACTTTGGAGATGTTAACAGGTTTGGTTCCAAACCACCACAACAAAGCAAATATCACAATAAAGCGAGTCACACAAAATTTCTGGCTTCCCAGTGCATGTAAAAGTTATGTTTACACTATACTGTAGTTTATTAAATGTACAACATATGTCTCTAAAAAATATACCTGCCTTAATTAAAAAATACTTTATTGCTAAAAAATGCTAACCATCATCTGAGCCTGCAGTGAGTTGTAGTAGTAACATCAAAGATCACTGATCACAGATCACCACGACTAATATAATATTAATGAAAAAGTTTGAAATGTTGTGAAAATTATCAAAATGCGACCCAGAGACATGATGTTGGCAAATGCTATTGGAAAAATGGTGCCAACAGACTTGCTTGATGCAGTGTTGCCACAAACATTCACTTTGTAAAAAAACACAATATCTATGAAGTGCAATAAAACGTCTGCCTGCATTTTAATAATTTAAAGGTCAGGAAATGATTACATTATATTAAAAGAAAAAACAAAATAAACTGTCTATGCAGTGAGATCAATAATTTTAAATGCACACCTACATTTACAGAAACGCACACACAAACACATACAGAAAATATATGGTATCACTTACTTGTGGAATCTAAAAAAAAAATGATACAAGTGAACTTATTTACAAAACGGAAATAGACTCACAGACATAGAAAACAAACTGATCGTTACCAAAGGGGAAGGGGGGTGAGGGATAAATTAGGAGTTTGGGATTAATAGATACACACTACTGTATATAAAATAGATAACCAACAAGGACCTACTGTATAGCACAGGGAACTATACTCAGTATCTTATATTAACCTATAATGGAAAAGAATCTGAAAAAGAATATATATATATATATATATATATATATACACACAGTTATATATATATATATATTCAGTTATATATATATATATTTAGTTTTATATATATGTATAACTGGATCACTTTGCTGTATACCAGAAACTAACACAACACTGTAAATCAACTATACTTCAGCTTAAAAAAAAAAATTGAAGGAAGGGTAAAAAAGAGAGAGCGACCAAAGACTGAAACAAAAAATGCACCAAAAAGTCAGAGAAGTTATTTCTAAAAGAACTCCAGGTGACTTACAATATTCTTTTTAAAATTCTATGTTTTCTAAATATATATTACTTTTCCAATGAGGAAAAAGTATTGAAAAAGCAACCTGCTCATTATTTTCTCCCACTTGACCCTGTTCTTATTTCGTTCTCTGTCTTGGCGGATGGCAACCCCTCGGGCCACCACAAACCGGGCAGGAATCCTGAGTCATCCCATACCCTCCCTTTCCTTATTCCCCACCCCAAATCGCTTTGGGCCCTGTCTCCTAAAGAGCTCCAACTCCCTCACCCTCACCCGGATCGCTGCAGCCCTCTGTCCTCTGGGCTCTTGAGTTGGTTCCCGTATTCGCCTCCTCATCCCATCTTGAAACCACCTTCTGTATATGAGCTGGACCACTTCCAGCCCAAACACCTGCGTGGCTCACGGCAGCCGCAGAAGAAAAATCGGTATACAAGTACTCAAGGCCAGCCCCAGTCTGACCTGACTCTACCTTTCCCAGGACACACCTGTCACACCCCGGTGTCGAGGTAGCCTGCATTCTGGCACAGTACCTGGAGGTAGGAACAATCATCAAATTATGTAATAACGGGCACACAACAGACTCCAAACAACCAGGGCACATGCCGGCCGTGCCAGCTGCGGTGGGCTGACTGGATCTTCCCCGCTGGGAACGGAACAGGTGTAAGGCATGAAGTGTAGAGGGAGGGATTCTGCGTGGCACCCGGTTCCAAACAGAAGCAGTTCTAAGCCATGCTAGAAAATGATGATTTGTCCTGGTTTAGGAGTGTGAAAAGGTAGGAATCTCAGATTCCTACACGGCAACCGTGGCAATATCCAATCCATGTTTTGATTGTTTGAATAGCATTCGGTTTGAATAGCATTTTCTATGTCACCTCTGTACTTTCACTATTTCCTTGGATTCTCTGGTCACCTGATCAAGACAGCTGGAGCAGGTGGCAGCCCCGTGTTATAAAAAGCAGAGGGTCTGTCGGGTCAGGGCTTTATCTGGATACTTTTCCAATGAAGCTATTCAAATTCACACTCCACTCATCAGTGGATCAAATCAGTCACCTGACTGCTGTTAATAGTATTATTTGTTAAATCCTTGCTAATTTTGGAGGCATCTGCTTATTTGTAAGATTCATCTTTTTCTTCTGTGTATCACACATTTTGTGAGCTGTTGCTTCTTTTGTTTGGCCCATTTTTCACTTGGGGTTTCAAGTTTGCTCTGCCTTGAGAGCATTAGTGCTTGACATCACCCGGATTCTTGTTAAAATGTATGCTCTGATTCTGTAGGTCTGGGGCTGGGCGTCCTGACAAGCTCCCAGTGATGTGACACTGCTCCGTGGGGCCCCTGAAGTAGCAAGGTCTAGATAACACCCTCTCCCCAAACCCCACCATCAGGAAACACCTGCCTGCTTCCTGCCTCTCATCCTTCAGGCCCCAGCCCGGCCTCATCTCCCACTGGAAGCCCTCCAGGTCCCCCTGAGATGGGATAAAAACCAAGCACTCCCCCTGATGATGTCAGTCGGCTCGGCCCACGTCCCAGCCTGACTGTCACCTGCCAGGAAGCAGGCAGTGGAGGTGGTGGGCACCATTTACCAGAATCCTGCTCTATGCCTGGCTTCCGGAAGATAATAACTCTTTTCTGGATCTGTGAATGAATGGTTGCTTGTTTGTGTTTCTCTGTGCCTTTTACAATCTCATTAAAACATTTTGAATCCTCAGACAGTAAACATCTTAAATGTACTAGGTGTGCGTGTTGAGACCCATTTCTGTACCTGTGCTTGGCAAAAACCTGTCAGTTTTCGGAATTCCGTGGCGGTCCAGTGGTTAGGACTCCGGGCTTTCGCTGCTGAGGGCCCAGCTTCAATCCCTGGACAGGGAACTGAGATCCTGCAAGCCATGCTGCACGGCCAAAATAGGAAAAAAGAGAAGAAAAAAACATGTCAGTCTCACTCTTGGAGAGCTGCTGTGAGCCTCCCCTGAGTTCACCTGTGCCCTGCAGCCCCTTCCAGGTGTGCGTCTGTGGACCCAGCAGGGAAAGCGCTTTGAACTTTTCTAGCCCCTCCGGGATGGAGAAGGCCAGAGAGTGGGTCACACGTGCGGTGGCCCGGGCGGCTGCTCTCATGATTCCTAAGGTGGCCGGCCTCGCGTCACTCATCAGCGAGGCCTGTGTTTCCCTCGTCCCGAAAAACTAGCTCACCTGCTGAGCCTCAGGCCTGCTCTTCTAAGGCTTCCATGGGGCAGCTATGTGTGACCGGTGTGGGCAGGGCCCCTCTGACAATCCCCTCCCTGTAAGATACGGATGCTAGCGGCCACCTGACCATGGGCACTCAGGTTTGCATGACACAGGCTATGCTTATCTTTCTGTCCCAGCACTTGCCGTGTTGCCTGACAGGCAGTAGTAACTCAGTTGACGTTCTTTCATTGAATATATGAACAAATGAATGAATGAAAGCATTCACTAAGCTGAACTCTTCAAAGAAATAGGAGGTGTGAACAGCAGCAGTTTTTAACATCTTTAAAAGAGAAGAAAGTGAATCTAAGCAACAGAGCTCCAGCCACCGCCAGGAACAGCAAAACTGAGGCTTTCCTGTGGGTCCTTTATTGGGGAATCCTCAAGTAGATTTTTAAAAAGCAGGTAAATATACAGTCGATCAACTCATCACGGGGAGAGGAAGAGGAAGCGGTGTTCTCTGCAGCTACAGTGAAAACAAACACGGGCCTTATCTGTCTATTTGCTCGGTCATTTGTCCAGTCATTGAAGAAATACTGAGGGAGTGCCAGCTGTGACCGGGTCCTGTCCAAGGCCTTGTTGATTCCGCTGTGAACAGGTCAAGGGCCCCATCTGTTCTATTGTCACGGACCTTGTGGTCTGACAGAGAGGATTACACTCCAGATGACAAGCCAGGTAACATGAAAATGCCTAAACTAGAGTAGGTCCCCTACACATGAACGAGTTCCGTTCCGAGAGCGCGTTCGTAAGTCCAATTTGTTCGCAAGTCCAACTCAGTTAGCCTAGGTACCCAATCGACACAATCGGCTATACAGTACTGCACTGTTATAGCCCTATTTGCAACAGGGCCCAGGTTGAATAACCCTACGTACTAACTCAGTAGAACCTAATTCTGTCTATACCCTGGAGCTACCTAGAGTTCTTCTAAAAATGTCAGTTCCTGGGCTCCTTTCTGGACAATGACATCAGAACCTCAGGGGTGAGGCCTTTTGGTTCTGCAGATACGCCTTGTGATTCCAACGTGCGTCCCCAGCTGAGGACAGCGGCCTCCGTCAGCATCCACCGTCATGGTGGAAATCATGGGCTGGGGAAGAAGGTTGGTATTTGGGGACTTTTTACATTCCCAGCTATTTTCCAGAAGCCTCACTGGCCATTTCCATTTGTCACTATTAGCTTCAAACCCCACAGGAACTGCAGGTGAGTTTTCATTTCATGTTTATGAAAACTATGGAGGTAGAGGGTTAATAACAATCATCAACATCATGCTGTCTTACAGGTGAGAAAACTACGGGCTAGAAGACTTAGGGGAACTAGTTAGAAAAATGGCAGAGCTAGGATTGGAACGCAGAATTTACCAATTCAAATCCAACGCAGGCTTCATTTTATTCCATGGCTTTCCAGAGTCCATTTGTTCGTTCATTCATTCATTTATTCAGAAGGCACTGAAAATTTGCTCTGTACCAAGTATGGGTTTAGTTGCTGGATGAACAAGTCTTAGAGAGTTCCTGCCCACAAGTAAGGGGAACAGATCATGGGAACACAGTGTGATAAATGCCCCCGGAGAAGCACGACGGAGAGGGCCCACCGTGCTGTGCCGCCCGCAGCCCGAGTCCCACCAGCCGTGTGACAACGAACAACTCACTGCACTCTCAGAGCCTCAGCTGCCTCATCCGTAAAATGGGTAGAACAATTCTACCCTCCCTGGATTGTCATGCTGTAAAGTGACATCATGGAAGTCACAGGTCCCATTAAGGGTCTGTTCATTCATTCACCGCTCTGTGAACATATTGGGGGAGGGAAAGGAGGAAGGTGACGACCATGTGAACCCAAGTCAGTGAAAAAAGTGAAAACTTCTCTTGTTTCTCTCCTTAGAAAGAAGGTAGACATTTTTATTAAATGGGTTTTAAAAAGTTTTCTTGTCACCTCTTGAAAAACATGCGTGTGTGTGTGTGTGTGCGTGTGTGTGCGTGTGTATTTAACTATGCGTCTCCACTGGTCACTGTTAGACTTTATGAGGGAAAAGCAGCTTTCGGCTTTTAAAAGGGACGTTTCCATCACGAGAAATGAGTACGCCAGGTTCCTTGGCACAATCGCTGTAAGGCTACGCAACCAAGGACGTCTCGCTTTGCATTCCTCACCAGGTATTCTGACATTTTTTCCACCCTCTGAGGTCAAGAACAAACTGTGAGAATGATTTTTATGTTTTTATTTCTCTCAGAAAACCCCTTTTCTCCAGCCAGATCCTGTGTTGATCAAACACAGCTTAGCTGTCAACACTGATGGCTGTGATAAATGGAGATCCGATTTCTCTTCCTGATCCTGTGGCCTGAGCTCAATTACAGTTCCTGCTAGGAGCCAAAAGCATTGTTTTACAGAATAAATGTCCATAAATACAAGCTTATTATCACTCCCAGTTGAATCCAGTTCGAGGCCCTTGAAGATCAGGCCTTCAAAGAGATAAGATCTGTACGTAACACATAGGTGTGGAGACACGGCCATGGGCAAGCCACTGAACCCACGAGTATCGATTTCCTTATCGGCAAGATGAGGGTTTGGAGAAGACTCCCCACAAGAGGTCTCCTTCCAGGGGCTTCCCTGCTAGCGCAGTGGTTGAGAATCTGCCTGCTAATGCAGGGGACACAGGTTCGAGCCCTGGTCTGGGAGGATCCCACATGCCGTGAGCCACAACTAGGCCCGTGAGTCACAACTACTGAGCCTGCGCGTCTGGAGCCTGTGCTCCGCAACAAGAGAGGCCACGACACAGGGGCCCGCGCACGCGATGAAGAGTGGCCCCCGCTCGCCGCAACTAGAGAAAGCCCTCGCACAGAAAAGAAGACCCAACACAGCAAAAATAAATAAATTAATTAATAAACCCCTACCCCCAACATCGTAAAAAAGAAAGAAACCATGCCTCCCTCTCACTACTGATAAATATCCTGCGGTTAGTTTGGGTAGATGCTTGCGTTTCTTTAAAAAAAAAAAAAAAGAAAAGAAAAGAAAAAGAGGTCTCCTTCCAGCTCCTGGAAGGGCATGTAACCCCAGGTTTGGATTATCACTGCTTGTGTCCCCCCACCCCCCGTTCATATGTGGACATGGGATCCCTGGGGGTAACTGGGTCTAGATGAGGTCATGAGGGTGAAGCCTCCTGACGGGATCAGTGTTCTGATAAGAAGAAGAGACACCAGAGGGCTCTCTCTCTCTCAGACACACACACACACACACACACACACACACACACACACACACTCTCTCTCTCTCTCTCTCTCTCTCTCTCTCTCTCTCTCTCTCTCTCTCTCTCTCTCTCTCTCTCTCTCTCTCTCTCTCGGTCATGTGAGAGGTCAGCTGTCTGCAAGCCTAGAAGAGAGAACTCACCAGGAACCTCATCTGAAGGAACCTCGATCTTGGGCTTCCAGCCTTCAGAACCTGAGAGAATAAATTTCTATGATTGAAGCCCCCTGGCCTGTGCTATTGTGTCGCAGCGGCCCCAGATGACTAACACAGCTGCACCGGGATGAGAATGCTCAGAGGAAGTGGAACCACGTGAAGCCTGGACTTTTCACCTGCTCTGCATCTTCGGACGCGTCCATCCGCTCACCGCATATTTTATTCCTGAGTGCTTCCTGGGTGCCCCACCTGTGCTGGGCGCTGGGGACGTATTGAATAAACACAGTCCCAGCCTGCCAGGATCCTACAGGCCAGCAGGTGCGACAGCCATGGAAAGGAGCCAGTCATCCGGCTTTATAACAAATAGAGAAAAGAACCGTGAGGGGATCGGGTCAGGAGAATGAAGGGGAGGTGGGAAGCATTTTCACAGAAACGTTTTAATATGGAAGTTAATTCTAAAGCACTTCAACCAGGGCTCCTCATACTTTTTTTTTTTTAAAACAAAGTATGATTATAAAGGGACAGAGGACCAATTATAAAGGGACAAAGGACCGCAGTGGGGAAGCCAAGCCCTGACTTGAAGAAGTGGCGAGGATTGTGCTGGTGGACAGAGCACCGAATGGGGGCTTCCTAGCTGAGGGAGCTCATACACTACACCTGAGGTGGGCCTTTTCCATCATCCAGCCCTTTTTTTTTTAATTGAAGTGTAGTTGACTTACAGTGTGGTGGCAATCTCTGCTGTACAGCAGAGTGACTCAGTTATACACATATAGACATTCCTTTTTTAATATTCTTTTCCATGATGTTTATCACAGGATATTGAGTATAGTTTTCCCTGTCCCATAGGTTAGGACCGTGTTGTTTATCCATGCTCAATGTAATAGTCTGCATCTACCAACCCCAAACCCCCAGTCCATCCATCTCCCTCCCCCCTAGGTCCCCCTTGGCAACCACAAGTTCACAGCGACACGGGCTTTCATCAAAACACAAGAAAAATCTCAACTAAACAACCTCACCTAGCACCTAAAAGAATTAGAAAAAGAAGAACAAACAAAATGTAGAGTCAGCAGAAGAAGGACATAATAACGATCAGGGAGGAAATAAATAAAATAGATATTTAAAAAACAACAGAAAAAAATCAACAAAACCAAGAGCTGGTTCTTTGAAAAGGTAAACAAAATTGACAATCCTCTGGCTAGGCTTACCAAGAAGAAAAGAGGGAGAACCCGAATAAACAAAATAAGAAATGAAAAAGGAGAAATCTCAACTTACGCTGCAGAAATACAAAAAACCCATAAAAGAATACTATGAACAATTACATGCCAACAAATTTGACAACGTAGAAGAAATGGACAACTTTCTAGAAACATACGGCCCACCCTTGCCTCTCGCTGCTGTGGCCTCTCCCGTTGCAGAGCACAGGCTCTGGATGCGCAGGCTCAGCGGCCATGGCTCACGGGCCCAGCCGCTCCGCGGCACGTGGGATCCTCCCAGACCGGGGCACGAACCCGCGTCCCCTGAATCGGCAGGCGGACTCTCAACCACTGCGCCACCAGGGAAGCCCAGCCCACCCTTTTTGAATGCACTCCTCTTAGCCTCGGTAACTTGGCTGTGGGCATCGCACGGAGCAGCCTCATACAGAGAGCAGGCTCATTTGGTCGGGCAATTTCAGCAAACACAACCCCACCCACGCAAGCCTAAGGGAGTGGAGGGGCCACCAGGCAGGGCCGCCTTAGGAAGGTCGCTGCGGGCTCCTGCTTCTCCCTGGGGTCTCCCCGGCAGGGAAGATAGTGTGGGCCCAAGGGAGCACGTGGAGGGGACAGGAAAGGCGGTGACGGAACCCAAGCAACAGGTGGGGAGGTGCGTGGGAGGCAGGAAAGGCGGTGATGGACGCAAAGGCCACGCCCACACCCGGCACGTGCGACGCGGGAGAGGCTGTGGAGATGAGAGGTGCTTCACCTGGCGTCCGGCGGGAGGGGGAGCCCGCGCGGGTTCGACGTGCGGCCCCGGAGCGGCGGGAGAGTCTGTGTAGACCCGGCCACGCGTACGCGGCGGTGGCGGCGGTGGCGGGGATGGCGTGGACGGCGTGGACGCGGCGCCGACTGCTCCCGGCGCGCGAAGCCCCGAAGAGGCCAAGCGGTGAGCAGGCGGGCGCCGCTGCGGGCCGGGCGGGGCCGGGGGCGGGGTCAGGGCCGAAAGGAGACCCGGGAGGTGGGGCGGGGCGGGATGCTGGGCGGGGCGGGACCGCGGGGCCCGGGCCGGGGTCGGCTGGGACGCGGGCCGCAGAGCAGGCCGCCGAGGCTGGGGGCGGCACGCCAGGGGCTCTCAGGGACGAGCCCGAGGGTAGCGGCGCGGTTGATTTCCGGGGACGGAGAGCCTGACGTCGGGGATACCCTGCAGGGGTCGGACTCCAGTCCCCCGGCCCTCCTGCTCAGAGCGCGGGACACCTGCGCCCGCCTCCGTCCTCGTCCCCCGAGGGGGCCTGAGCGCGAACACCACTTGACCCAGGACCTCCCGGCTGGCTGCCACCTGCGCCCCCGACCCCACCTGAGCGGCCAGGGACCGCGCCCCCCGCAGAGGCTTCCAGAAGCTGCCGCAGGGGAGGGCGAGCCTCTGCTGTTCCCCGAAAGCATCGGCAGGCATGGCGATTCCCGGGGGCGGGGGGGGGGGTGCGTGGAAAAGCGAAAGGAGGGGTGGCTGCAGGTAGGGGGGACCAGTGAGGGCTGTCAGAGTGACGTCATGAGAACCGCGTGGCTCGGGGACCCCAGGGGATTCTGCGTTGGTGACTTCTGCAGGGTATCGTCCCTCCCTTTCTTCACTCCGTGTATCTTCAGTTCTCCAACAACTCCCCGAGGAAAAGTGTTCCAAACGTTGCGATTCCAAGCTTCAGCCGCCTCATGCTGAGGCGACTCCTGGAAGCTCCCCGGGCCGGGTGGATGTCTGGAGGGCTGCGATCTTCACAGGAAGAAGGAAGAGAATAGGGGGTGCTGTGATCCGTGCGGGGGTCCAGGCAGTATGCTTTAGGCTTCATAAGGGGTGATTTGGGTTCCTGAAAGGAGAAGGGTGGTCCTACACAGCTGAGAGCTGTGAACATGCTGCAGCTGAGTCCATCTCAGCAATCTCTGAGTTTCAGAAGTATTTTCCGTGTCGTTCCATTTAGCGGTTTTGGACTACTACGTACATATGCTGTTGAGATCTTTTTGTTTAGTTTTCTTTCCCGAAGAAAGAAAATTTCTTCTCTTTGGAATATCCTAGGCCAGGTGTCATACAGTGTTTCTTTGGTAGTCCCTTAACGTTACTTTTTTCTAAATCAAAACTGAAATGCAGCTGGATTTTCTCGTGATCGCTTATGATAGTGAGAGACAGAACGACCCATGAAGATGATAATATCAGCCATTTGTGGGATGCCTCTCCTGCATCCAGCACTGTTCTAGGTTCCTTCTCTATTCTGCCCTCTGAGGTGTTGTGCCCCTACCTCCCGCCATTGGCTCACAGCCCAGAGCAACCGGCTGCCGAGGGACAGAGCTAGGAGAACCGAGTCAGTCTGATCCGGTTTCCATGCTCTTCCTCCTAAAGATTTCAGCCACTGAAGCCAACAAAAATAGTTTCATAAAGGGCTTCCCTGGTGGCGCGGTTGAGAGTCCGCCTGCCGATGCAGGGGACACGGGTTCGTGCCCCCGTCCGGGAGGATCCCACGTGCCGCGGAGCGGCTGGGCCCGTGAGCCGTGGCCGCTGAGCCTGCGCGTCCGGAGCCTGTGCTCCGCAATGGGAGAGGCCACAGCAGTGAGAGGCCCGCGTACCGCAGAAAAAAAAAAAAAAAAAGTTTCATAAAGAGTGAAGACCAGCAACAAAGGAAAGGAACTTGGGCGTTGGGCTTTTGTTCTTGTTTCTCACACGTCTTGCGCTCCAGATGGGGTGTGTATAAGCAAAGAACTGATTCTCAGGTGGCAAAAGGTCAAGGAGGGAGAGGCATGGCGTGTGGGTCCCACGGCCTCTGTGTGGTCAGTGTGTGCATGTGCATTTCCCCTCGACCCTCGAGAACCTGGTGACCTCGGTTTAGGTACATCTTTATGAAAGGGGGCACGACGCTCCAGGAAGGCAGGAGCCCTGACTGCAGGGTCCCAGGTTCTAGCTGAGTGGCTGTGGACTGCTATCGTCCACCTTGCACACTCCAACTGCCTCACCCTACAAGGGGGGTGGCCGGGGATCTGACACTAAGCATAGGATTTCACACTTCTCAGCGGGGCTTACAGCATCTCCCATGCCAAGGACTAGATAATTAGATGCCCCTGTAAATTATAGTACCGGTTGATATTACACTTTTGGCCAAAACTTCTTTTCCAGTCTCCAAATGGACCCTCCCTTCAGCAAATGGGCAACAGTCACTCCAGCCTCCCCTAGGAGCTCGTCACTCACTTCTGTATCTATCACTCAAGTTCATGAAAACCGGGTGCCTTTTCTCCCCACAAACGAGTCACCTGTGAAGCCTAACTTCCGCTTCAGTTTCTCACTGTCTCGCTGTGTCAACCACGGCAACATGATGATGCCAAAAACATACAGGAAACATTTTAAACCGTGGGATAAAAACACCCCCAATCACAATTACAGGGATCAAAACAGTCAAAAAATTTGGACTTTTCCCAATACCTTGTTTCAAGGTGGATTTCTGCAGCGAAGGACGGGACCCAGCTCTTGGTTTCTGCAGGCAAAACCTTTCCCAGTGAAAACTCCAAGGTCACCACGGATTATCTGCACAAACACACCTGGGGCCTCTAGGAGACTGTCGGAGAAACAGTCCGGAAGTAACAACTTGACAACCAAAACAAACAAGACCAGCTCCGAGTGTCCAGATGCACGCTCTGGACACACCCACCAGTCCTTCCTATGAGCAGTGGCTGTGCATAAAGAAACCCCGGGTACAGTCCGCGTGGGACCTTCACGTGTGTGTTACCATCTGGCCCATCCAGGTTGCAACCCAGAACACAGGGGAGCAGCTCAGAATGGTGGCGGAAAGGAGGTCACAGGGGTGTCTTTACACTCTCGGTTCACTGTTCCCGGCTTCTTGTGGCCCCATTCAGACTCAGATGTCTACACCTTCTGCCAAGCCAGAGTCCACAGACCCTGGATGGGTCTTCCTCCCTACCCATTGCAGACCAGGAAGCTGTTGACAGAGTTCTGATTAGGAAGAGGGTTGAAAGTTTTCACCCAAGAGGTGCCTTCCCCAGCCTCAGCCTTCTGTCTCTCCCTCCCTCATCTTGCTCCAGGGCAGCCCGGTGTCCTGCTTGTCATCACCCCTAGCATCCCTGGCTCCGGCGTCCCGACGTCACCAGCGCCTCCCCACAGCACACTGCATGACCCCCCGCACAAGAGGCTTTACGGGTCACTGTACACGTACACTCGGCCCCTCTCCCTTGCCGAGAGTTTTCCTTTGGTCCTGCTCCCGTCTGCAGGTGGGTCCTCCCTGGGACCCTGTGTTGCTGCTTCACTTGTCATAACTTTGCACTAAAATGTGAGCTGCCTAAGACCCAGGTCTTTGTCAGTTTTGTCCCCTGATGCATTGGGGGGCATTAAATAGTGCCTGACATCTAGTAGATGCTTCATAAACATTTGGCGAATTGAATTGGACCGGACTGAGACCTGTCACTCCGCAGAGCTGCTCTGTCTGGGTTTCTGGCCCCTTAACAGGTGAACACTTCCTCCCGCAAGGTTGGAAGAGCTCTGGAGGGTCAGCCCTTCCACCCTCCTATGGCCTTACAGGATGTGTTCCAGGACATGAAGAGCCTTTGCTTTTCTCATAGTTGATCAGCTGGCCAGGGTCCTGAACTTCGCTCCCAACTCAGCGGAGTCTCTGGCTGCCTCAAAGCCTTATAGGACCAAGTGCAACATGCATCAATAATGAAATGTCCGGGTGCCTACTAGCTGCAGGTTGTCTGCACTGGTACATTCCATGCCTTAGCTCACTTAATCTCAGCAGCTCTGAAAATGGTGTTATTCTTACCATTTCACAGATTAAAAATAAAACTCCAAGGGAATTTCCTGGTCGTCCAGTGGTTAAGACTCCACATTCCCAATGCAGGGGGCCTGAGTTTGATCCCTGGTCAGGGAGCTAGATCCCGCATGCCGCAACTGAAGATCCCACGTGCCGCAACTAAGACCTGGTGTAGCCAAATAAATAAATTAATTAAAAATACCCCAAACCCTGAGGTTTAAGGATATTAACTTAGTTGCTCCAAATCCATTAGTGCAGTGTGGGACACTGGGGGAAACCCAGGTCTGTCTGACTCCAAATCCAGCATCTCTGGCCCTTTCATTTCTAAAGAGTCTGCTCAGTATTTTAGTCAGACACCCTAAAGCAGCCATCCTCAAACTTTTTCATCCAGGACCCCTCTGTACACTAAAAAGTGACTGAAGACCCAGAAGAGTTTTTGTTTCTGTAGGTTATGCATTTGAAATTAAAAGTGAGGACATTTAAAAATATTTGTTAACTGATTTAAAAATAACACTAGAGTATTGCATGTTAACATAAATGTTTTTATGAAAAATAATTTTACCTTCCCAAACAAAATATCTAGTGAAAAGAGTGGCATTGTTTTACAGTTTTGCAAATCTCTTTAATGTCCTTAGCAGAAGACAGCTGGGTTCTCACAGCGCCTTTTGTATTCAGTCTGTTGCAATATGTTGTTTTGGTTGAAGGATTGGCAAAACTCTGGCCTCACGTAGATGTGTAGTCGGAACAGTGTGGAGTATCTTAATATCCTTCTCACATAATGGTGGACATCCTTCTTTGACACTATGCCCAAATCCAACAAATGGTAGCTTCTTAAAGATGAATTGCAATGTAGAATCTGAAAATGAATGTTTCTTACTCTGTTACATGAAAATGTACTGGTCTATTTGGCACTTGGAATGGGTCTTTTGCCCTTGCATGATTTTGTATCATTCTGCATCCACCATTTGGAAAATGCTGGTTCACTGAGTCATGTAGACCTTCTCAGTATACGGTGGAAATCTCCACCATACACTTCTGGGAGGATGAGAGTGGAAAAGGCAATTAATGTTATAGTGTATAAGTTTTGACCTTGCAAATTCCCTGAAGGGTCTCATGGACCCTCCAGGGGTCCCCTGACCATACTTGGAGAACTGCTGGTCTGTAGTATAAATTGAATGGTCATTGACCACAAAGACCTGTGAGAGGACACAGAAGAGATAAAAAAAATTAGACCCTAACACTTAAAAAGAAAAGTATGTTTAATTCAGTATGTGAAATTAAGGAAAGGCAAAAAAAAAAAAAAAAAAAAGGCAGTGAGCACTTAATTTTACAAAGCAGTAAGAAAAACCAAAACGCTTTGGGTCTCATTCTCTGTTTGTGTACATATGCGTGAGTGATGATGACCAATGTATGCAGCTACCCATGACCCCAAGTCACATCCATGCCATGGCTCCTAGACCAGCCTCCTGAGAGCGGAGGGCAGCCAGAGAGTCTGGGTGACGAGAAGCACGTGGGGAGGAGAGGCAGCAGCGAGAAAGAGAGGCTTGGTGGAGGCCTTGAAGGAAGAGCAGGATACAGTGTAGTGGGGGAGTGTGTCCAGGTTGAGACAGGACCTCAAACTGTTCCCTCCAATCTCCCTGAAGAAGGGTGAACACAGCTTGCAGTCAGAGCCAAGGGCAGGCTTTAGAGGGGGCCACTCCGGGTCTGAAATGGCACTTGACCAGGGTGGCTTGTGTGCTGCGTTGGCCAGACTGAGCTGTAAATGTGCTTCTATGGCACTGTCCAGCTCGGTCATCTCTCCCCTACAATAAACCTACTTCACTGAATTATACTTTACATGCGTAAAATACACACATAGCTCTATAACTTCCACCCAAATAAAGAACTTCTCCATTGCACCAGTAAGTTTTCCCCGTGCCCTTTCCCATTGAATATCTTTCCACCCCTGTGCTCAGAGGAAACCACTATTCTATCTTTTTTCATCACAGATTAGTTTTATCCACTCTTGCACTTCATCTAAATGTGATCAATCATTCAATAGGTATGCATATTGTTTTTGAGAGTTACCCATGTTGTTGCACTTATCAGCAGTGCATTCTTTTTTTTTTTTTTTTTAAATCAGTGAGTATTTTACCCTAAGTGTACCACAATCTGTTTTCCTATTGATGGACTTTGGGGTTGTATCTGGGTTTTGACTATAATCTTCTGTGGATACTATGAACATAAATGCATGCAGTTTGTTTTCTAGGGGATAGCCTTGGGGTGGACTTGCTGCATTGTATGCTAAGTGTATGTTTAACTTTATTGGAAACAACAGCAGAATACACATTCTATCTTGGTCACCAAGATAGAACACATTCTGGACCATAAAACACACTTTAACAAATATAAAGCAATAGAAATTACACAACATCTATTGTCAGACCATGATGGAATTAAACTAAAAATCAATAACAGAAAGATATCTGGAAAATCCAAAAATACATGGAGATTAAACAACATACTTCTAAATAACACATGGGTCAAAGAAGAATTCTCAAGAGAAATTTTAAAATAATTTGGACCAAATGAAAATGAAAACACAACTTATCAAAATTTGTGGAATGCGGCCAAAGCAGTACTTAGACAATATTTATAGCATTGAATACATGTATTAGAAAAGAAGAAAGATCTAAAGTTAATAATCTAAGTTTCTACCTTAGGAAACTAGAAAATGAAAAGCAAATCAAATCAAAGTAAGTACAAGAAAAGAAATAATAAGAATTAGAACAGTAAAATAGAAAATAGGAAATCAATTAAACCAAAAACTAGTTCTTTGAAAAGATCAATAAAATTGATAAGCCTCTAATCAGACTAAGATAAAACAAGAGAGAACATAAATTACCAATATCAGAAATTAAATTGAAACCATCAGTACAGATCCTATGGACATTAAAAGGATAATAAAGGAATACTGTGAATAACTTCTATGCCCACAAATTTCATACTCTAGATGAAATGGACGAATTCCATAAAAGATACAATTTGCCAAAACTCACACCAGAAGAAATAGCCAATTTGAATCAGCCTATATTCATTAAAGAAATTGAATCAATAATTAATAACCTTCCAAAACAGAAAGTACCAGGCCCAAATGAGTTCACTGGTGAATTCTGACAAACATTTTTTTTTTTTTTTTTTTGTGGTACACGGACCTTTCACTTTTGTGGCCTCTCCCGTGGCGGAGCACAGGCTCCGGACACGCAGGCTCAGCGGCCATGGCTCACGGGCCCAGCCGCTCCGCGGCACGTGGGATCTTCCCAGACAGGGGCACGAACCCGTGTCCCCTGAATTGGCAGGCGGACTCTCAACCACTGCACCACCAGGGAAGACCCTGACAAACATTTTTAAGGAAGAAATTGTAATAATTCTCTACAATCTCTTTCAGAAGATAGAGGGAATACTTCCAACTCATTCTGGGAGGCTATCATTACCCTGTTATCAAAACCAGATAAACGCATTACAAGAAAAGAAAACTATTGACCAGTATCTCTCATGAACATAAATGCAAAATTTCTCAACAAAATATTAGCAAATAAAATCCAACAATGTATAAAAAGAATTTTACACCACAGCCAAGCAGGCTTTATCTTAGCCATGCAGGAGTGAATCAATATTCAAAAATCAATTCAAGTAATCCATCATATGAACAGGCTGAAAAAGAAAAATCACATGATTGTATTAATAGATGCAGAAAAATCATTTGACAAAATCCACCACATCCACAACACAGAGTCCATGATTAAAATTCTCAGGAAACTAGAAATACAGAGGAGCTGCCTCAACTTGATAAAGAATATCTACAAAAAAACTTACAGCTAACATCGTATTTAATGGTGAGAAACTTGAGGCTTTCCCACGGAGATCAGGTACAAGGCAAGGATGTCCCCTCTCACTACTCCAGTACTGGACATTCTATCTATTCAATGAGACTAATAAGAAAAAGAAAGAAAAGGTATACACATTGGGGAGAAAGAACTAAAACTGTCTTTGTTCACAGATGACATGATCATCTGTGTAGAAAATCCAAAAGAATCAACAAAAAAACTTTTGGAACTAAGTGATTATAGCAAGGTTTCAGGATACAAAGTTTATCAATTTGACATAAAAGTCCATCTTTTTCTATGTATCAGCAATGAACAAGTGGAATTTGAAATTAAGAACACAATACCTCTTAATTAGCACCCCACAAAATGAAATACTTAGGTATAAATCTAACAAAAGGTATACAAAATCTATATGAGGAAAACTACAGAACTCTGATGAACCAAATCAAAGAAAAACTGAATAAATGGAGAGATATTCTATGTTTGCAGACAGACTCAATATTTTGAAGATGTCAGTTCTTCCCAACTTGATCTATAGATTCAATGCCATCCCAATCAAAGCCCTTATTTTGTGCATGTTGGCAAACTGATTCTAAAGTTTATTTGTAGAGGCAAAAGACCCAGAATAGCCAACAGAATATTGAAGGAAAAGAACAAAGTCAGAAGACTGTCACTACCCAACTCCAATACTTACTGTAAAGCTACAATAATCAAGGCAGTGTGATATTAGTGAAAGAAAAGGCAAATAGATCAAGGGAACAGAATAGAGAGCTCAGAACTAGACCTGCATTAAGTATAGTTAACTGATCTTTGACAAAGGAGCAAAGGCAATACAGTGGAACAAAGATAGTCTCTTTAACAAATGGTGCTGAAACAACTGGACATTCATGTGCCCAAAATGAACCTAGATACAAATCTTATACCCTTTACAAAAATTAACTCAAAACTATAAAACTCCTAGAAGTTAGCATGGGAGAAAACCTACATGGCCTTGGGTATGGTGATGCCTTTTTAGAAGCAATGACAAAGGTACCTTCCATGAAAGAAATCATTGATAAGCTGGACTTATTAAAATTGGATACTACTACCCTGAAAAAGACAATGTCTAGAGATTTGTAAGACAAACTGCAGACCTCTAGCAATCTGATGAAGGACTGTTATCCAAAATATACAAAGAACTCAAAACTCAACCACAAGAATACAGACACCCTGTTAAAGTGGGCCAAAGACCTTACCAGACACCTCACCAAAGAGACACAGTGGCAAATAAGCATAGGAAAAGATGCTCCACATCATATGTCATCAGGGAAATGCAAATTAGAACAAAAATAAGATACCAAAACACACCTATTTGAATGGCCCAAATCTTGAACACTGACAACACCAAATGCTGACAAGGATGTGGAGTAACAGGAACTCTCATGCGTTGCTGGTGGGAATGTAAAATGGTCCAATCACTTTGGAAAATAGTTTGGCAGGTTCATACAAAACTACACATATGCTAACCATACGATCTAGCATTTGTACTCCTTTGTACTTACCCAAAGGACTTGAACATTTATGTTCATATGAAAACCTGCACCCAGGTATTTATAGCAGCTTCATTAATAATTGCCAAAACTTGGAGGTAACCAAGATTTCCTTGAGTACGTGAGTGGATAAAGAAAGTAGTATGTTTAGACAATGGAATAGTTCAGTGCTAAAAGGAAGTGAGCTCTTAAGTCATAAAAAGATACGGAGGAACCTTAAATGTATAGCACTAAGTGACAAAAGCCAATCTGAGAAGACTACACTGTATGGTTCCAACATGACAGTCTGGAAAAGAGAAAGTACAGAGACAATAAAACAATCTGTGGTTGCCAGGGAGTGGGCTGGAAGGGTGATTAGGCAGAGGCAGGGAGAGGGATTTTAAGGCAGGGAAATCACTCTGTATGAGTCCATAATGATGAATATATGTCATTATGCATTTGTGCAAACGTGTGCAAAACCGAGAGGGAGGTCTAACGTAAACTAGACTTTAGGTGTTGATGATGTGTCGGTTCATCCATTCTAACAAATATACACTCTGGTGGGGATGTTGATAATGCAGGATAGGAGAGATATAGGAAATTCTGTATCTTCCCCTCAGTTTTGCTGTGAACCTGAAACGGCTCTAAGAATGTTTGTGTTCATTAAAAAAAAAGACGTCTAGTACGTTGAGGTCCCAAGACATTCAGGTCGAGACCATCCTCCGCCCCAAATGCCTTTCATTTGTGATCCTTGTTGGAAGAAGGAAACCAAGGTTGGTGAGGTTGGTCTTTATTACCTTTAATTGGATGATTCCTTCCCTGTTTCTGATCTTCCCCCTTCCCAGGGTCCTGTAGATCCTCCTGTTTCCTGGGCTCTGCCCCTTGAGCAGCCTTCTGGGCCTGCATCTCAGATCAGCTCCAGAACCCCACTCCCCTCGCAGGGCGCTGCCGCCTCCTGACTTGCCGTCTCTTACCGTGCGATCAGTGGTTTGCGTGTTACCCACATGTTCACCAGAGACCTGTGAAGAAGCCCCTCAGTGTCGGGCTCTGTTCCAGGCCCTGGGGGTCCCAGAGACGCTCACAGTGAGGCCCTGCCTTGGTGGAGCTTATATCCTGCCGAAGGAGACAGACGGTAAACAGCCCCCGAAACCAGGAAACGAATTCGGATGGGGGTAAGAGCAGTGAAGAAGAGCCACGGGGAGTGACGGGTGGGTCCAGGGAAGCCCCCTCGGAGGAGCCCCCTTTGTGTGCAGATGTGACCCTCAGGAAGGAGACACTGATAGCCTCAATCACCAGTCTCAAGGGTAGTCGGAGGGCCTTTTGATGTCCTCTTCTCCGTATCCCTTACATCTCCGGCTTGTTTTCCTCTTTCACTGTAACGGCCTTCTAACAGCTCAGCATCCTGGAACTCTCCACCAGTGTGAGCTCGCCATCTCACCGTGCCCCAACGGATGGGCCCCCCAGCCCTGCGGAAGCGTGCCAGGAAGCCACGTGTGACCCAAGGGCACTTGTTGACCCCCCGAGTTAGAACTGAGGAGTCTGACAGTAGACTCTGCACACTAACTAATCGGGAGCCCAACTCCATTGACGTAGATGTTAACCTCAAGTGAACAACTTGTGTTGAATTATATCCTATTTTGAATTGACTGCGTTGTCCAGGGATTTTCAAGCCTTGAATATATACAATTTTAGAAGATGGTCCCGGTGTGGTAATGACTCAGACCCCTAGCAAAAGCAAACACATATCTTTTCTGGAGAAAATTATCTTCACTGGCCTCTAGACATGCTTCTGTATAGTTTTTTAAATGCACTCTCCAGTGCGCATCCAGGAAAACAGCTTCCAAGCATTTCAGACGAATTAGGATCGTCGATGTGGGCTGTTTACTAGGTAGGCTGATTATGACGAATGAACTAAAAGCAGCCTTTGAGATACCTTCAGAAAAAAAGAATTTTATAAAAAGTCTTTAAAAGTTTTGAAAAAGAACCCAATAGAATTTCTAGAAGTAAAAAAATACACAGTAACAACAGCAACAAACTCAAGGAACAGGTTTAGCAGCAGGTTCCATAGAGCTGAACACATAATTAGTGAACTGAAGGGAAAGTCAGAAAAAGCTACACACGGAGCAAATAAAGACAAAGGGTGAGTGACGTTAGGGAGACCCAGTGATAAGGTCTCACAGCTGCAGAAGGAGAAGAAATTTCTGGACATTTCAATGCATTTAATCTCCAGCTGCCTGATAAGTAAGAAAAAACAAGATTGACTTAATTGTAAAGAAGTTAAATCTAATTATGTAAAAAAAATATTTTTAAGTCTTAACATTTTATGTGCTACAGCTTTTTGAGATGGAGAATCAAACCTAGGAAGCAAGGTTAATCACAGATACAAGTAGATGGAACTTAGGGATCATGACTATTAAAACACTATTATTAGAGGCCCTAGAGTTGTCCTGTTGCTGTGATTTAAGCAACAGATAAACTCACAGAGGGAGTAAGTGTGGAGTCACTTGGAATCCTGCAGAATCCTGGCTCACTAACTGATGAACTTTGTGACATTTGATGTTTCACTTTGCCATTTGCAGAATGGTTCAGATGTCTTCCCTTTGGCCTATTGTGCAGTTGAAAAAGATTTCTCAGTGAAACGTCCGGGGGGAGGTATAGAATAGACTGGGAGTTTGGGCTTGACATGCACACACGGCCATATTTAAAACAGATCACCAACAAGGACCTACTGTCTAGCACAGGGAACTCTGCTCAGTACTCTGTAATAACCTAAATGGGGAAAAAAATTGAAAAAGAATAGATACATGTATATGGATAACTGAATCACCTTGCTGTACACCTGAAACTAACACAACATTGCTAATTAGTATACTAATTACTAATTTTTTAAAAAAAATTTAATTTTTTAAATATTAAAAAGAAAGTTCATGTGGAAAGTAGACATGCAAGAATCGCTAGGAAATACCTAAGCAGAAGGAAATAAGGCAGAAAGAACAGAATATAAAGTCAGACATGGGGCTTCCCTGGTGGCGCAGTGGCTGAGAGTCCGCCTGCCGGTGCAGGGGACGCAGGTTCGTGCCCCGGTCCAGGAAGATCCCGCGTGCCGCGGAGCGGCTGGGCCCGTGAGCCGTGGCCGCTGAGCCTGCGCGTCCGGGGCCTGCGCTCCGCAGCGGGAGAGGCCACAACAGTGAGAGCCCCGCGTACCGCAAAAAAAAAAAACAAACAAAAAAACAAAAAAACCCACCTGTGAACAACTGGCTGGCCAGCTGGAGGAAAATAAGTTTGGCTTTCCATCCAAATTTAGTCTAGAGGGATCAAATATTTTAATTAAAAAATAAGAAAATATGGGGAAAGGGAGGGAGAAAAAGGCCTTTCTAAGCAAAAGAAAGCTCAACAAACTGTAAAAAGAAAAATAAAAAATTGTTAACTGTCTAGGGGGAAAATTTTCATACTCAAGAACAAAGAGGGAAGATGATTTTTTATTACCTACAGTAAGGAAATAATAAATATAGGATTGTAAAAGCTATCATACACAATTTAGAATTATATATCCATATGTACAGGAGATGTCCCTTTGTGGAGAAAGCAGGGGCGCTTTACACTATATTTATATATGCGAGGGTGTCCCCTCCCTTCTCAGCTCATTATTTTGGTTGCTTCTCATCGAAGTGTTTTAAGGAAAGCCTCTTCATTTTTTTTTTTTTTTTTAACAGTCCACACTTCCAACACAAGGGGCGCAGTTTCGATCCCTGGCAGGGGAACTGAGATCCCACACGCCACATGGCATGGCTAAATTAAAAAAAATAAAAGAAGAGAAAAAGAAACAAAAAAGAAAGAATGCTTAATTGAGACCTCAGAGCACCTTCCCCTGACCAGCCGTGCCAACTTGGATTGATTTGTAGTGACTGTGGAAACCGTATTGAAAAGGGTTCTATGATTTCATCCAGACTCAGTGGGAAAGATGCTCAGTTTGGGGCTTCCCTGGTGGCGCAGTGGATAAGACTCCACTCTCCCAATGCAGGAGGTCCAGGTTCGATACCTGGTCAGGGAACTAGGTCCTACATACATATGCCGCAACTAAGTTTGCCTGCCACAACTAAGGAGACTGCGAGTTGCAACTAAGGAGCCCTGGAGCCGCAACCAAGGAGCCCTGGAGCCACAGCTAAGGAGCCTGCCTGCCACAAATAAGACTCGGCACAACCAAATAAATAATCAATCAATTAACTAATATATTTTAAAAAGAATCTAGTAAAAAAAAGGAAATGCTCAGTTTCATTGATGCTGTCAGGGATAGGGAGGAAGTAGAGTGCACTGGGACGCATGGATCTATATGCCATCCATGCTATAGATCAGTGTCACCTGAGGGCTTGTGAAACCACAAACGGCTGTGTTTCAATAAGTCTGGGATCGGGGCCCCAAAATGTGCATTTCGGAAAACCTCTTCTTAAAACGGCAGTGCTTTCCCAAAGTAAGCAAGTCAGGTGAAAATCAAGCAGTAAAAAATTATCCTTGAAAAGCTTTTTAAAAAAATTGTTTTAAATATATATATTTATTTATTTATTGGCTGCTTTGGGTCTTTGTTGCTGTGCGTGGGCTTTCTCTAGTTGCGGCAAGCGGGGGATACTCTGTTGCGGTGCGCGGGCTTCCTATTGTGGTGGGTTCTCTTGTCGCAGAGCACGGGCTCTAGGCACGTGGGCTTCAGTAGTTGTGGCACGTGGGCTCAGTAGTTGTGGTACACGGGCTTCAGTAGTTGTGGCTCGCAGGCTGTAGAGCACGCAGGCTCAGTAGTTGTGGCGCATGGGCTTAGTTGCTCCGCAGCATGTGGGGTCTTCCAGGACCAGGGCTCGAACCCGTGGCCCCTGCATTAGCAGGTGGATTCTTAACCACTGTGCCACCGGGGAAGTCCCCAGGCAGACTCTTAACTACTGCGCCACCAGGGAAGTCCCCGAAAAGCCTTTGAAATGAAACATGCACAAACACGGCTCGGGGGCCGGGGAGTGGGGCGTGTCAGTGAATACAACATCCATCCGGATCTGTTTTGGCAAAATCTCAGGGTTACCAGTAGACAAGCCCAGCAGCTCTTCTAGGAATTTATTTATTTACTGGTTGCACATAAGAGAAACATTCTATGTGAGAGGTTTTCATTTCAGAGTGGTAGTCCTAACAAAAGGTGGAAAAGAAACAGCTGGTAGATTGTGGTCCATCCTCGCTGTAGGATGCTCTGCAGGTGTGGAAAGAATGAGGAAGAGCTCTGTGTACACAAGCAGCTCACTCTCCAAGGTATCTTGAGCAGCAAGATGTGGGTCAGAGTAAGAGGATGTTACGGTTCGTTAAAGTGTGGGGGGAAGATACTCTTATTTGTCGAATATGTACAGAGAACTTCTGGAAGGACACCCAGGAAATGAATAACCTTGGTTCTCTATTGGATAGAGAGGATGCAGGAGTAGGGAGGTGGTTTATCACTACCTACCTTTTAATATACGTTTACAAATTGAACTATGTATATGTATTATCTAGTCCACAAATTATTTCTCGAGGCTACTATAATCAGGAAAAAAAAAAGGCTAACAACTTAATAGAAAAATGGGCAATGTACGTGACTAGATAGTTCCTGGAAAAAGAAATATACACAACATAGGGAACTCTACTCAGTGCTCTGTGGTGACCTACACAAGAAGGAAATCCAAAAAATAGGGGATATATGTATACTTATAGCAGATTCACTCTGCTGTACGTATAAACTAGCACAATATTGTAAAGCAACTATACTCCAATTAAAAAACAATAAAAAATTTAAAAAAGAAATACACACAGATCACAAATGGCTTTTAAACATGAAAGCATGCCAAGGCCATCACTTTAATGAGAGAGCCAATTAGAACAATAGTAAGATTTTTTTTCCCACAATAGATTAGTATAGATCAGAAAGTTGGATAATACGGTGTGTTGGGAAGGGTATGAACAAATAGGCATTCTCATATGCTGATGGTGGGCGTGTAAACGGGTATAACTTCTCTGTTGAGCTGTGGGAAATATGTGGTAAAATTCAGAATTCACATACGCTTTAATTCAGTAATTCACTTCTAGGAATTAGTTTTAAATCCACCCCACTACTTGCCCTGATGGATGCACAAAGGTGTTCATTGCGGCATTATTAATAGCAGAAAAGGCTGAAGATAACCAAGAATGTCTTTCTGCAGCCTATTTAAAGAATGGGTTCATGCAACAATAAAATATGTGGTTAAAAGATCCACAATCCGGTCTTCCCTGGTGGCGCAGTGGTTGAGAGTCTGCCTGATGATGCGGGGGACGCGGGTTCGTGCCCCGGTCCGGGAATGAGCCTGCGCTTCCGGAAGGCCCCGCCACGGGGGGAGGCCACAACAGTGAGAGGCCTGCGTACCGCAAAATAATAATTTTTAAAAAGCTAAAGAAAAGGATTGAACTCCTGTCACATGCTACAACATGGATGAACCTTGAGGACATTACACTAAGGGAAATAAGCCAGTCATAACCAGACAAACACTGCATGATTCCACTTATATGAGGCATCTGAAGTAGTCAAAGTCTGGAAAGAGAAAATAGAATGGTGGTTACCAGGTGCTGGGGTGAAGGAGATGGGGAGTTGGCGATTAATAGGAGCAGAGTTTTAGTTTTGCAAGATGAAAAAGTTCTGGAGTGTTCTGTCGTGCGGTAATGTGAATATCCTTAACACTACTGAACTGTACACTTAAAAGTGTCCATCTTTTAATTTGGTAAAAGGTGATAAATTTTATGTTATGCACTTTTTGACCACATTTAAAAAAAAAAAACTGAAAGCAAACCCAGAGACAAAAGCTCCATCTCCGAAATAAAGTGAGCTCAAGACAAAGGTGAGATTCTTGGCAGATGAAACCAACACTCCCTTTAATGAGCTGATTGTTGTGTTTAATGTTAATTGTCAGGAATAGTTGGAGAATGACTCCTGTGTATTGCTGGAGAGCAGCTCAGAAAGGCATCCACACTGAAACGAGCCATGCTCGCGCCGGGTACTGTTCTGAAGTCCTGGGGAAGGATTCCTAATGGAGACCCCTGTCTTCTGCTCCCTCTGATTCAGAAGACGGCAGGCAGAGGGTGACCTAGAAAAGTAAGGCCACACTGTCCACAGGGCATGTGTCCCCAGGCCCCCTGGATGGCACCGGACGGGAGCTTCTCAGGAGGCAAAGACGGTGGTAGAGGGCAGGTCACAGCCAAGCCCCCCCGTGACACCCCAGGGCACTCTGCGTCACTGCGTTAGCCTCTGGGCTTTCTCGGGGGAGCAGAAATGCAGCAGCCAGTGGACACAGAGGGTGGCGACCCTGCCTCTCTGGAACTCTTTTTCCACAAAAGTGACCAACTGCCCTTGGAGCCTTAACTTACCCTTGGGAGCCTGAGGCCTCTGTGACTACAGCGGTTTCAAAAGCTCTGTAAAACCTGATGGATGTCTGGCGTGCAAGCCCACACGCGGCGCGGAGAAGCAGCTGTTCCCGTTTGGACGCGGGCCGTCTTCTGGGAAGGCTAACTCCCACCAGAGCCTGGCCTCCTGTAAACCCAAGGACCTGCAGGCCTGCCACCCGGACCATGGGGCCTGGGACATCGTGCTCGCCCTGTTTTCCCTGATCAACCAGGAGCAAAGGAGGAAGCCTGCTGCGCTGTGCAAACCGCAGCGGGCAGAAAGTTAAACAGCCTTAGAACGGGGACCTGGACTTCGAACCTGGATTTCCCTGGAACTTGGCTTTGACGTCTCAACGACTCAGAATATGCCCAACAGGCCTATCTTGGCGGTCACCTGACTTTGTGAGACATTCGACCGGGGTCTGGGGCCGCCAACCGTCAAGGGACGGCGTCCTCCCTTCGGAGCAAAACCCGCCCGTTCCCTCTGGTCCCCCGTCAGCCTGGGCCGCAGAGCCGGAGCTCGAGGGCGCCTCCAGCGCATCTGCCCCGCGCACCTGCCCGCCCTCCCCGCCGCCGCCGGCCGGCCCCCGGGGCGTGTCGCCCAGGGGTCCGCCCAGTCCTCGCGAGGCTCCCTCGGTCGCCCTGAGCTGCGGCCCGGGGTCCGGAGGGTCCGGAGCCGCAGCTGGAAGATGCGCCCCGCGTCTGCCGGTGAGTGCGCGGCGGAGGGGAGGGGCACCCGGCACGGGAGACTCGCCCCCTCGCCCGGGCTGCCACCTGGCGCGCTGAGCCAGGGGTGGAGGCGGCACGGGGCGCGAGCGAGGCTCTTCTCTCAGACGGGAGGTCGGGAGGGCGCCGAGCGAAGCCAGCGGGGGCAAACCGGCTGGGGTTCGCGGCCGCCCTCCTGCCGGTCGCCGCTGGCCCAGCTGCGCGCAGGGCCGGGGTGCGGGCAGGTCAGTGACGGGGGCGTTTTGCCTGCAAAGCAGGAGTTGGCTGAGCGCAGCTAGAGCCGGACCCGATGAGGCCCGGGGGGCGAAGGCTCCCTCCAGCCAAGCGCGGGGGCCGGTAGGGGCGCGCCCCGCCCCCGTCTCCGACCTCCCGGGCCAGGAGGGGCGGCCCCGGGCGCCGGTTAGAGGCACGCAGGTCCCCCTGACCAGCCAAGGAAAAGATGAAAGGTGCGGAGACGGGGACACAACAACTCTTCAGTCACCAGCCTGTGGGTGGGTGAGAAGTGGGGACTCGTTAGCATGGACTGTCCCATTGTCCCTTATTATAACAGTTCCGGTAGCATCTTTCTATAAGGCTTTCCCCCCTCCACACACACACACCATTCTGTCAAACTACTTGGGCCTGAGAAGATTTGGGGGAAAAAACAGGAAGGAGGAAAGAAAAGCTCCGACCCCTTCCCGAGCCGTTTCATCTCCCAGGGCTCGCCTTCCTGAAGGTGGCCTCCGTGCACCTCTCCTGCCTGCCTGCCTGCCTGCCTGCCTGCGTATGCAACGCGCGCGCTCTGGGGGCCCGGAACCGACGGCCTCTGACACACATTCCCTTTCTAATTGGTTTTGCTCTTTCTTCCTATAATCTGAAGAATCTGGAGTCCTCCCAGAACAATACAGTGCAAAAATTAAAAGTTCAACACTGGGAAGTTCTCTTGGCCTCTCTAGGGACCAGCTCCCCACCTCTCCGTGGCAGGTCATTGCCTCCAGGTGTTTGACTCTGTGGTCTCCTTCCTTCCTAAGTGGCGTTCTGGTTGTGTGCTCACACTGCAGAAAGTTCTGAGCACCCCCTTTCTGCTCCATCCCCAATGGGTAGGAAAGCCAAATCGTAAGACTTTTTTGTGTGTAAAGTATTCAAGTTTTCTGCAAAACCATTTATTTGTGAACAGCACTGCCTCTGGTAACTTGTGTGCATTTTAAGATAAATGCAAGGAGATTCATATCTCTCTTCTTGGGAGGAAAGATCTCCCTTGGGGCACTGACTTTCATTACAGCTATTTTGGAAGAATTTTTTTTCATTATGCCTGTATTATAGACTTATCGTCCAATTTTGCTGCTCACTTAGTGGAAAATGCTTAATATGATCAGATTGCTTTCCCTCCACCCACAGCTTTTTCCACATGCAGCCCTCGTGATTCATTTGTGAGCTACCTGGTCCTTTCACATCAAGGTCTGAGGTCACGCCAGGTTGGCATATGTCTGGGTGTGTGGCTGTCAGAGAAATGACTCACAGAAGCTCAGGGCCACATCGCTTTTGATTTTGGGAGCTAAAGATTAGGTAACGTTCGTTCCCTCGATGCTTCAGCCAAGCCCCAGGTCGTCTGCTCCAGGTAGGGACACAGCTCACAAGAAGGACATTCAGGCTAAAGGGAGGAAGTAAATTAAGCCACCACCACCCTTCACGAGCTGGAGGAAGCTTCCTAGAGCAGAGTCGTCCTAATTCTTCAAAATGAAGGGCGTTGGCATGTGAACTTTGGAAGGTGGGTTACCTTGCCAACCTGCTGAGGTGTTCAGCTGTGGCACTTCCCAGCCCTGCTGCCAAAAAGCCTCTGTCAGCAGGACAGTGACAACAGTAGACACTGGGGCCAGCAGAGGCTGGAGCCACAAAGCAGCTGCACCCCAAGTCTGGCTTATCCACCCCTCAGGGACGAGGGGTGCAGGTGTGGCTGCCTCAAGGCGAGGGAATGGGGGTTCCTGTGGGGAGGTGGCCGGTGACAAGCCTCATCCTCATCCACTTCACGGGGAAGGAAACGCCCCCAAAGTTTGTCCTTATGGGTTCAGAATGGCCCTCTGCAGCGCCCCTGGATTGGATGGGAGGGGGATCCCGAAACGCCCCCTCACCTGCAGCCTGCCCTCGTGTGCACTGGCTTCAGGACTGCTTTGTCCTTCTGCCTGTAAGTGAAGTGTCAGGGCCAGCCTGAGGCCCCCAGGAATCTGAGGGTGGAGTGAGGGTAGGACGCACACACACATGCGCCCTAAAAGAGAGCCTCTAAGGAGGAAGTTCCGGCCTCCTACCTGTGCTTGGCATGGGCCTTTGCGCTGATACTCACGGGCGCCTGCTGGGTCGAAGTGCTTAGGATGTGTCCGTGGGCTGATGTCGACTTTATTACCTTACGAGAAAAGGCCGGATCCTGGTCACAGAGCCACAGAAGGTTCGCGGACTGTGTGTACTTCCTCTGCCTGCCCCCCAACTCTGAAGCTGCTGGACCCCTCCTGCCAGGGCAGGCCCTCCCCCACCCCGCCCCCAGAGCTGTCTTAGCTGAGTCTCTGAGCCCTCACCGTTCCCGAGACAAATCCTCGCCCGTGCCCGCCCCATCCCAGGTGCAGGGTCCACCACCAGCCCGTGCCCCTTCTCACCACGAACTGGTCCCAGTGCACGCTGCTGGGTCTGCCTCCCTCCCCAAGCTGGTTCTGGCTCCAGTCACGGCTTCCGCAGCCACGGCAGGAAACCTGGCCTGGGGCCCCGCCGCTGCGCCCCTCACCCGGAGTACAGACGCTTTGTAGCCTTCCCAGGAGCCCTGGAAAATGTCCAGGGAGGGGCGCCTGTGGTCCCACAAGCCCAGGGTTCACAGCGCAACTTGTGAGGACGCGCGGCTTTTATTGTCTCCGCACTGTTTTCCCTGTCGCTTCCACCCATGTGTCCTTGTCCACCTGGGGACCAAACCGTGCCTCCCTTCCATGTGGGGAGGAAGGTGTCTGAGAGGTGACATCATGCTCCCTTGCAGTCATCTCCGAATCAAAAGCAGCTCTTCACGCAAATATCTCGCGTGTGACATTCAGAAGATCTGAATAATCTCTGCTTTGCCAATTTTCTTCAAATACGACACTTGGGTAAAATAGTCTGGCTGTGATTCGACACACGGGACACTGAACTACTGTTTTTGAACCTGAGACCTTTATCGATGCTGAATCCATGTCTCCAGCAGTCAGACCACAGCGTTCCCTCAGGGTGCATCCAGCAGCGTTTTCCGGAACATCCTGTGACCCTCGCACCGTCCTAGTTACGCGGGCACAGACCTGGAGGGGAGAGCCACGGTGGGCAGCGGCGACAAGGCATGCGAAGGGCTGACCTGAGGGTGCCTGTGCAGGCTTCACCCAGGAGGCCACAGAGCCGCACTGGGGTCCTTGAAGGAGGGGACAGGTGGCCAGGGGTCTGGAGGAGAGCGCCCTGGGGGCAGAGGGGCAAACTCGTACCCAGGGCACAGCAGGAAAGGGCAGCCTCCGCAGCGGGTCAGCACGGCTGGAGCACGGAGCAAACAAAGGAATTTCCAGGACAGCACGCCGGCTTCACCTGTTGTTCTCACTGTGTTTTCTGTGGCTGGTTTTTCCGGCTCGGAGATGTCCCTCCATCCTAGGAACTGCAGCGGCCACGCTGGCTCAGGCATTTCCCAGCGGGAAGCCATCTCTGCATTACGTTCTGACCATCTTAGGGACTGCGTGGTTTGGAAAAGAGAAAGAAATAATTGATGTTGAAATATGCACTTGAAAAAAGACCAAATGGTCCAGGTGAGACAGAGGCATCCCGTTTCACCAGGATGACTACCTAAGCTAACCAGCCGCCCGGCAAACACCAGCAAATACTGACCCGATATCACCTAACCAGTGGGGGGAACCTCTAGGTGCTAGGCCTGAAGAGGGAGCCTAGATCCAGGGCTCAACACGGCCGGACTGACAGAGGTTTGCGTTTCATCACCGCCCGGACAGAGAGGATGCCCCGGGCTTGGTGCTGGAGGGCTGCGGCTGCACATTTGGAAAGGGGGCCGGGGAACACCCACTAGTCTCTGCTCAGGGCTCTGGGCGGGGAGACACCAGCCCTCTGACACCAACTGGGTGTCCAGCCATTCAGGTCAGCTCCGACACTCAACACCCACAATAAGCTCCAGAGCCCAGGGGTTAAGGGCAGTGCCCTCCACGAGCTGCCCTGTCTTCAGATGCCAGCCACGGGCTTCGGGCGCCGCCCGCACTTCTGACCAGCTGGCTACAAATCTGGGGCTTCCCACAATTCCTGGGGGGGGTCAGTAATTTGCTAGAACAACTCACAGGAACACTGAAAGCATCACTCTCCTTAAGATTGCAGTTTTATTCTAAAGCATACAAGTCAGGAGGACCAGCCAAATGCAGGGCCATACAGAGTGAAGAGCAGTTCCGTGCCCACAGCCCTGGGAATCAGGGTGCATCCCCCTCCCGGCACATCGGTGTGTTCCCCACCAGGAAGCCCCCCCAACCTTCTAAGTCCCGAGTTTCATTGGGGTCTTATTCTGTCATTGGTCACAGGACAGCTCGCCTGCCCTCTCCCCTCCTGGAGGTCCGGGGGCGGGCCTGAGGTGTGGGCTGGGTGTTTCCGGACTGGCTGGCCCCTCCCCGGAAGCTATCCTAGGACCTACCCTGAGCCACCTTATTAGCATAAACTCAGGCGTGGCTGAAAGGGGCCCCTTATGAACAACAGCAGACACTCCTATCAGGAAATTCCAAAGGTTTTAAGAGTTCTGTGCCAGAAACTGTGATAAAGATGAGATATATTCTTTATTCTACCCCTTTGATAGATAAGCACCCAACACGGGGCGGGCACGTCGGTTCTGTAGCAGCGAGAGAGAAGGGCTAAGATGCTGCGGGCCTGCGGAGACCGAGGCCGTAGAGAGGAAGCAAAGTCTGTGGAGGTCACCCCAGCAAGACTGGCTGGTGGATCCCACCGAGGGCTGGCAGGGGGGGTGTATGGGATCAGGAAGAGGCCCAGACATCTGACCCTGTCCTGGGCAAGGTGTGGGGCAGGAACAGACTCGGGGAGCCGGGGAGAATCCAGGGTTTCATCTGGGACGTGCTCAGTGTCATGCCCTGTGAGACATCCCGGGTGCTGAGAGGGCTCAGCAAGGGGACACGCTTGTCGGGAGCTCAGAGGATGGTCTGGCTCTCAGTTCATCTGGGATCCTGCGGAGAGACCCAAGCTGCACCGCGTGAGGGAGAAGCCAGCAGAGATAACGTGGGAGACACCCCCAGCCCGCCGCAGGGGTGTGGGTGCTGCCTAGGGGGGACATGGACGGGTCAGGACCGTCATCGGGGGCCTGGGGCTGGCAGCCTGGAGGCTTTGGAGGCCTAGACCAGCACAGCTGCCCGGAGCCGTGGGTGGAAGGTGAGGCCTGGAGGCTGATCCAGAGGACGGTTATTTCCAGATGCTTGGCCTGAGAGGGGACAGAAAGGAGGCAGCCGGGGAGGGTGTGTGGTCAGGTGGGTGGGCTCTTCCTCTCCCCTCCCCTCCCCTCCCCTCCCCTCCCCTCCCCTGCTCTTGTTTTACCCTCTTCCTTCCTTCCTTCCATCCATCCAACCATCCATCCCCTTCTTATTTCTCAGGACTGGACATATCAGTACATAAACGCTGATGGGGCCATCCCTGAGGTCCCTTTACGCAGGGCCTTGGGCCATCCCTGAATCTTAGCAGTTTTGGTAATCCGGCACAGTCCTGGTCTGTGAGCTATTTAAGGAGTAAAATCTGAAAGACCTGGGGGCAGGGTCTTTCTGTCTTGGGGACAGAGCTGTCACCTAAGCCTCCTGTAACCCAGGAGCGGGGCAGTGTCTTTTCCTGCAGAATTAAGAGGAAGGTTCCGGAGTCGGCAACCTCTCTGCAGGGACTTTCTGCCACCGGGAACCTTGGGTGTCCCCACAGCCTTGTCTCCGAGGATGCTGACAGTCTGTGGACCTTTTCCAGCGTCAGGGGGCGGTTGTGTGCTCACGGGCACCAGGTACCATCCTTAGCACTGCTGTCACAGCAGTAAACAAAACAGAGCTGCCCCCGCCACCCCCCAGAGCTTCCGTCTGCTTCCAGGAGCTTCCAGCGGCTCACGAGGGAAGGGCCGCTTCTGTCCTTAGGCCCCTGTCAGGGCCGCCTGATGAGTCCTTGACCTGAGCCTTTGAGGAAGCTCTGAGACTCAACACAGCAGCAAGTAGGGAACCTTGGCCAGGACCGCTTTCACATCCTGTTCTTGGTACGCGCTCTTGTGGCTGCACTGAGCGGCCCCGGGCCCTCACCGGCCCACCGCCTCCCGGGGTGATTCCCCTCAGGGCATCCTGCTGCATCCTGATGGCAGGGATGCCATCCAGGGCAGGCCGAGGAGGAGAGGGTCAGGAGGGGAGGCACCCAACGTGTCTTGTCTTGTCTGCCCACAGGCACCCTGAAGGCAGTGTTCTTCCTCTTCGCCTCCCTGTGCGCCTGGTATTCTGGGTACCTGCTGGCAGAGCTCATTCCAGATGTGCCCCTGTCCAGCGCCGTCTACAGCATCCGGAGCATCGGTGAGAGGCCTGTCCTCAGAGGTGGGTACCACAGTGGGGTCCAAGCAAGGACTCGCAGCCCAGCTGCTGTGGTGAGACTGGGCCCTGACCTCAGCTGTGCCCCTACTGGCCATTTATGTTGACGAGGATGGGGAGGGGAAGGAGAGGGGGAGGGGAGGGGAGGGAGGGGGGAGGAGGGGGAGGGGGAGGGGAAGGGGAGGAAGAGGAAAAAGCCGCTCTGGTAGCTCCCATACTATTCCAAGGTAGGTACCCTCCTCATGCCTCATGAGAACCCAAGGCAAACCATGATGTTAAGAAAACAAACTTTATGGGCAAGATGCGTTAAATAAAAATATGTGTTAGAATTAGGAATGAAGTAAATATAAAATATCCACGAAAAATTACACTGGAAAATGTGTGAGACTCTAAAGTAGTCATCTGCACCCTTTTTCACATCTCATGGTAAATAGGTGTGCCGGTGTATTTTTAACACAGAAATAAACTATACAAAATGAATTTGCACAGATATAAAGAACCGGGTAATGATTTTAAAAATTTGTAAAAACACCATTCCTTTTCAGATTTAATTACCTTTTGTGTCGGGTGGGGGGGGGGGGAAGAACTCTCCAGAAATCGACTCTGACTGGTGTTTTTATTTTGAATAAGGTTTTCACGGTGAATTTGCTTGTAATCAGATAGATTATTGCATATGGATTGTGGACGAGGCCCAGTGCCGCAGGGGAGACCCCATGCGTGGAGGGCATGGGCTCTGCCCTCAAAGGGCTTGCTTTCTCATTTTCTCCATTTTTACGCAAAAGGTGAACTTGGTCCTGGTTACACGCTTGCCCCTAGGAGCTGCCTCTGACCCGGTGTTTTTAGAAGGGCTCGTTTACATGGTTTCTGATTCCCACCAATGGGGGCCGGGGAGGAACTGTCACCCTCCCCCGTGACTGAAGGACATCAAGTTTTGGGAACCCAGGGGTGGTGGTGAGAGCCGGCCGTGACACTGCACCCTGACACCTGCTGGCTTGGGACCTCCACTCTGGGGGGACGCATGACTGCCTGGGGGCTGGACGCAGAGTTTGGAGGTTGAGTCTTTGATTCATAGTCCAGCGCTCACACGAACGAGAGGTTAGAAGGGGACAGCATGGCGCACGGGGCCGGGCTGGCTTTGCGGCCAGGCTTACTCCGTGCTGTCGTGAGCAGTGCGGCCCGGGAGATGCTCCGGAGGGACATGTGCCCCTTACCCAGGTGCTGCCCCCTCCTGTGCCTGCCGGACAGGCAGGAAGAGGGTGCTTTCCCCGCCTTGGGACCAGGCTCCAGAGCGAGCTCAGCTTCCGCAGGCTGCGGGCTCTGGAGCCCCTCCGTTACCCCGGCCCTACACATCGTCCTACGTTCCGCCGTCCCCCGGGCCGCGTGCGGGGGACACATCCGCTCAGAATGGGAAGCAAAGGAAAGCTCGCGTCGAGACGTGAGATCAGTGTTGGGCTCTGAGTGAAATGAGCCTCGGATGCCGAGGCTCTGAGCGCTGAACCCCCGTGGCCAAGGCCCCCCCGAGTGAGACGACCCACTCCCACCTCGTTGGGCTGGCCCCCCTTTATCCAGGTTCAGTTTTTCTCCACTTCTTATCTTTTCTCTTAAAATGGCCCATTTCTCGACTCAGCTGTGGAGGCCCTTGACCTTGGCTTCAGATGTCCATGAAGTTAACTCTTAGCCTGCAAGTCCAGCTCTCGTGGGTTCACACAGTCTGTCCACAGGCTGGATGTCGCCTCCCCTCCATTTCCACGCGGTTTTGCGCTCATGGGCAAGTCCCGCTGGCTTGTACGCATTTTCTAGATGTGGCCCAGGATCCTTGGGAGCTGCTGGTCTGCATGGCCACCAGCCCTCCCTGCTCTGGCCTCCCTGCCTCCCCCTATTCCTCGTGTTTCCTGGGGGGCGATTAGGCCTCACGTTCAAAGTCTAGATGACTTTGTGGAAGGTTCTGTGCTCGCCGCCGGGAGAGGACAGACGCACAGCCTCCCTCCCCCGGCGGGGCTCATGAGGCTTCCCAAGTCTCCCCTCCTCGGACTACCTCTCCCCCTTGTCTCCCCATCGGGCTGCCCCCCGCAGGCCTGCAAGCCCCGCACTTGCCCAGCTTCAAGACCCAAGAGCCCAGAGTCAGCGCCACAGACATCACTGGCCTAACGGATAGGGGAGCAAAAGGTCCTGGAGCGACAGCCCACCGCGGGCGCCAGAGGCGGGCAGGACCCGGCCGCAGGCTTTGGTCCTAGGGACAGGGGGAGTTTGGCAGTTACCCGGGGGGAACTGGCCTCAGGTTGCCTCGTCGGTTGCCAGGGAAACCAGCAGAGGACCAGGCCCCTCACCGCCCCTTCGATAAGAACAGTCACTAGCCGAGCCTGGGGCCGGCACGTAGGAAGGTCAGTCACGTGAGTGGGGTGTCGGTGAAGCAGGCCCTGGTCAAGCAGGGGATGGACAGACAGCAAGCGGACAGCCGCCCCGAGTGGCCTGACCATACTCCCCGACTCTCACCTCTGTAGCAGGGGTGGAGCTAACCTGCCTGCCACACCATCACTGCCACGGCCCGAGCCTCCCTCGTTCTGTCGATTTCTCCCTTTATCCGCACTCCCCTCTCTGACTTCTCTCCCAGCGCTCGGAGGAGGAGGCGTCTAATGACACCTTTCTCTTTGAACACCTAATTGCAGACCAGGCTGTCCTGTTTTGCCAGCCTGCATTCCGGGGCTCTTGCAGACCTGGTTCTTGGTGTCACTCGGCGCCATGCCCGAGGCCCCGTCGTGCTGCGGGTGTACCTGCTCCGAAGCTGCCCGCAGCTGCATGCTGCCGGCGCGAGGCCTCGCGTTTTCCTCCTCTTTCCCTCTCGGGGGCTGGGACGGCTCCGCATTGCCTCTAGCTTATCGCCACACAGATGCCGTGCGGGGGGCACCCTCACAGGTCTCCTTGTGGACCTGGCTGAGATTTTCTTTGGGATTTACCTACGCAGGAGTGGAGCCATAGCGCGCGTGTCAGCTTCAGGTGACTCAGTCGAGCCCGACGCCTTTTGCCAGAACGGGCCTGCCTGCTAGGCTTCTGTCTCCCGCCATCCTCACCGACACTGGCGCGTCCCAGCTTCCTGAGTTCGCCGGTGGGACAGGCGTAAAGTGGCAGCTCACTGCTGTGACGAGCATTTCTCAGGTTTCCAGTGAGTTTTGGAGCACCAGGCCGGGCTGTGACCCCCGCACCCACGGGGGATTGATTCCAGGACCCCCGCGGATACCAAAATGCACGGATGCTCAAGTGCCTTATATAGAGCGGTGCAATATTTGCACATAACCTACCCACATCCTCCCGTACACTTTATTTTTTCTCTTCTTTTTGTCTCCCAATGTTATTGAGATATAATTGACATACAACGCTGTATAAGTTTAAGGCATACAGCATAATGATTCGACTTACAAACATCATGGAGTGATTATCACAGGTTTAGTGAATATCCGTCCTCTCATATCGATAGAAAATAAAAGAAATAGAAAAAAAAATTGGTGATGAGAGCGCTGCGGATTTACCCTGTTAACAAACCCTCCTACACACTTTGTTATCTCGAGATTACATACAGCATCTAATACCATGTAAATGCTGTCTATATACATCGTTGCCTGCAGGATGCAAATTCAACTTCTGCGTTTTGGATTTTTCTGGAATTTTTTTGGAATTTTTTCAGTTCCTGGTTGGTTGAATCCAAGATGCGAACCCTCGGAAAGGAGGGAGGGCCGACCAGGTTTCTTTCTGATGGGCAGGAGGACAGACGAGGGACAGCTGAGGTCAAGAACCCAAACTCCCTGGAAGCTCCGTGTGGCTTGATCCCGTTCCCTTTGTGTCTCCTCCGGCCACGCTTCCCCACCCCACCCCAGTTTGGAACCTGCTGCCCTGCCTTAGGCCCCTGTCCTGGAGGTGCACTTAGAGATCATACTCAGGGCTCACAAGGCCTGTTGGTCCCGGTGCCAAAGAAAGAAGGGCAAGTAATGAATGCCTGCAAGTTCAGCTTCACAGCTTATTTCTAGGCGAAATAAACTTTATATTGGTGTGTGTGTGTGTGTGTGTGTGTGTGTGTGTGTGTGTGTGTGTATCACTGAATCACTTTGCTGTACACCTGAAATAAACGTTACCTGGAAACCGTATATCCGGGACTTCCCTGGTGGTGCAGTGGTTAAGAATCCGCCTGCCAATGCAGGGGTCATGGGTTCGAGCCCTGGTCCGGGAAGATCCCACATGCCGCGGAGCAACTAAGTTTGTGCGCCACAACTGCTGAGCCTGCGCTCTAGAGCCCGCGAGCCACAACTACTGAGCCTGCGCTCTAGAGCCCGTGCCCCGCAACAAGAGAAGCCACCGGGTGGCAACTGACCATCTGAAATTTGGCTTATTTGAACTGAGATGTGCTCTGAGTGTAAAAATGCACAATGGATTCTGAAGACGGAATAAGAAAAAGCGAATTTCAACTATCTCATTGAGATCTTTTAAACAATATTTGTGTCATCATTGTAAATACCTGTTGAAGTGATAACATTTTGCCGATTAAAATTATTTTGACTTGAAAAAAAAAAAAAAGAGAGAAGCCACCGCAGTGAGAAGCCCACCCACCGAAACGAAGAGCGGCCCCCGCTTGCCGCAGCTAGAGAAAGCCCGCGTGCAGCAACAAAGACGCAGCACAGCCAAAAAGAAATTAATTAAAGAAATTTGTAAAAAAAGAAGCCATATATCCGTACATATATGTATATATCTATAAAAAACTGAATCACTTTGCTGTACACCTGAAACTCACACATTTTCAATCATCAGCTATACTTCAATAAAAAAGAAACCATTCACTTGCTATTTTTACAATATAGCAATATATTTTAATATTATTTACATTATATGAAATATATAAAGCTCTTATTTGATATGTTTGCAGGCACAGCCCTTAGCTAAATCATAAAAATGCAGGTTGTTTTCTGAAGCTTCGCAACATTTTTGCAAAGAAGTGCTCTTTCGCTTTATGGCTCTCTCCTTCCCTGTTACTCGGAGGTTTAATTTCTCACCCGAGTGTAACTTCTCTCTGCTCTCTGAGCTGCGTCGTGTACTTACTGGTCAGACCATGTGGCTGGCACAGGAGAGGGTCGGCACACAGGCTTAGTGGCTGGGAAGATGGAGAGTTACGCCTGTGTAGTCGTTCTTCACTGTCAGCCTCAGAAGCAGCGTGGGTGATGCTTAGCCGTGGTTCCGGAAGATACGCTGCCTCTCTCGCCCCATGGGAATCTTTCTCCCACCCATTGGCAATGTTTGCTTCTGTTTTTTCAGCTGGCTTAAAAATAAAGTAAAATACCCTTTCTGGTTTCCCTCCCTACCTCCCATACGAGTCTGCTGTCATTCTGTCTCCAAACTACTGTGACCCGTTGGGGGTCAGGCGGTACGGGGCGTCCTTGTGACCTTATCTTTTAAGCTCTGCTGGGGCCGGGGCTGCGTTAGACCACCCACCTCTGTGGGTCACAGCACACCCGTCTGCACGCCCGGCGCTCGGTGAGGACCGAGGTCGAAAGGGTCACGTAGCCAGGGCACTCCGACAGCATCGTGATGACGGCATAGGGCCTGGAAGTAATGTCCTTCTCCAAGAGCAGGGAGCTGGTTCAGTGAATCTTGAAGGAGTCCTGTCAAGAACAGCAGGGGCCAGTGAGCAAGTCTGTGTGCTTCGTAGGGAAGGCTCGCCTGCACTAAGGGAAATGCAGGCAGAGAGTGTGGATCCCACTTTAAGAGGGTTCTCTCTAGATTGAGTACAGAGCTTCCTCCACTTAGGATGGGGTTGCATCCCAATAAACCTATAATGAGTTGAAAATGTCTAAGTTCAAAATGCGTTTAACACACCTGACCTACTGAACATCCTTGCTTAGCCCAGCCTACCTTAACCATGCTCAGGACACGTCCAGTAGGCTACAGCTGGGCAGCCTCGTCTGTCACGAAGCCTATTTTCTCGGTGTGTTGACTACGTCCTGTACTTTACTGAATACTGTACTGAAAACGAAAACCAGAAGGGCTGTCCGGGCCCAGCACGGGTGTCAGGGTATCGGGGTGTTCACCCCCCTGGTCCTGTAGCTGACGGGGAGCTGCAGCTACCACCCCCCAGCATCACAGAGACATTGGACCACACATCACTAGCTTGCGAAAGGATAAAAATTCACAATTCGAAGCGTGGTTGTTGCTGAAAGCATGTCCCTTTTTTGCACCATCGTAAAGTAGAACCGTCGTAAATCAAGGACCATCTGTATACATACTCAGGACATCTACAAACTCAGGAAACAGGGCACACCTAACTTTTAAACAGTATGTTAGTTACATTTTCAAATACCATGCTCAGTGTGTTTTTAGGTAAATTATTTCTAAATTCAAAGTAATGAGCATTATCATTAAATTTTTAAAAAACTGAAATAAATACACGTCAGTGATCAAAACCTGGAAAGATTGAGCAGATACCATATTTATGGCACTTTTTCATGTTATTGGTCGGACCCCTTGCTTTAAATTTAGGTAACTGGAGTTTAAGAAAAAGCATATTGAGTATATGAAAATGTAAGTGAGGACACGTACTATTTGTATATGTTTAATCCATGTTTTCCAACATTGCAGATGCCCTCTGAGGGCATAGAAAACTCTGGAAGGAAATATACCAAAAGGTAAAACAGTAAAGATCCTGTAGAGTGAATATATGTAGGATTTTTTCCTTCCTTTTGCCTGTCTATTACTTTCACTTTTTTTCTTCAGAAACTAGGTAAGAAAAGATAAAATCCCAAGGTCCTTTGATATTTAAAAAATTAGAATCCACAGGAGGAAGAATTGGTAAAAGTAGACCAGAGCTGCAGTAGCACGTGTGCAGAAAGCCCTGACTCAACATCCATCTTCCCTTTTGCAGGAGGGAGCAGGGTTCAGTGTCTCTGAGTTTTCTGCCAAAGTAGGTGCAGATTTCTGCCCCACGAGGGGCCAGATGTCCGTTCATTCGTGACCGAACTAAGCTTGGGTCTGCTCACCCGCTTGCAGTAAAGCCAGTCCACTGACACCTGGTTGTGGTGAAGGAAGGTGCAGCGTTTATTGCAGATGCCAAGTGAGGAGTCCAGGCAGCTAGTGCTCAAAAGACCAGAACTTCCTGGTGGGTTTCAGAGAAGCATTTTTAAAGGCAAGGTGAGGGAGAGAGAGTCTTGTAGTACGTGTTCAGCTTGGGCAGAGTTCTCTGATTGGTTGATGGTGAGGTAAGGGGCAGGGTCACATTTTACCAATCCTCAGGCAGCAGTAGTTCTGGAGGCTACATGCTCATGGTCATCGAGTAGTTAACTTCTTCCACTTGCTGATGGTTTTAGCACCTGAAAAACAACTCAGGAATATTTTTCAGATACTGTTATCCATGTCCTTCAGGGAGGAACTAAAGATTCTGTGATTGCCATATGACTGATTTACTATTTAAATTGTTACCAGTTCTACTGACCTAACTGCTATTTTGGTCACTACATGTTCACATCCTTTCAATCATTAATTCTTTTTTACTTTTTTTAATTTTAATTTTTTTTAATGAAGTCTAGTTTATTTACAATGTTGTGTTGTTTCTGCTGTACAGCACAGTGATTCAGTTATATATATATTCTTTTTGAGATTCTACTCCATTATAGATTATTATAAGATATTGAATGTAGTTCCCCGTGCTGTACAGTAAATCCTTCTTGTTTATTTTATATATAGTAGAATGTATATGTTAATCCCCAACTCTAATTTACCCACACACACCCCGCCCCCCCACCATAGGGTAGCTTTATTGTTTTTCTCTTTTTTTAAACATCTTTATTGGAGTATAATTGTTTTACAATGGTTTGTTAGTTTCTGCTTTATAACAAAGAGAATCAGTTATACGTATACATTTATCCCCATATCTCCTCCCTCTTGCATCTCCCTCCCTCCCACCCTCCCTATCCCACCTCTCTAGGTGGTCACAAAGCGCTGAGTTGATCTCCCTGTGCTATGTGACTGCTTCCCACTAGCTATCTGTTTGACATTTGGTAGTGTGTATATATGTCCATGCCACTCTCTCACTTCGTCACAGCTTACCTTCCCCCTCCCCATGTCCTCAAGTCCATGCTCTACATCTGCATCTTTACTCCTGTCCTTCCCCTAGGTTCTTCAGAACCATTTATTTTTTTAGATTCCATATATATGTGTTAGCATATGGTATTTGTTTTTCTCTTTCTGACTTACTTCACTCTGTATGACAGACTCTAAGTCCATCCACCTCACTACAAATAATTCAGTTTTGTTTATTTTTATGGCTGAGTAATATTCCATTGTATATATGTGCCACATCTTCTTTATCCATTCATCTGTCAATGGACATTTAGGTTGCTTTCATGTCCTGGCTATTGTAAATAGAGCTGCAGTGAACATTGTGGTACATGACCCTTTTTGAATTATGGTTTTCTCAGGGTATATGCCCAGTAGTGGGATTGCTGGGTTGTATGGTAGTTCTATTTTTAGTCTTTTAAGGACCCTCCATACTGTTCTCCATAATGGCTGTATCAATTTACATTCCCACCAACACTGCAAGAGGGTTCCCTTTTCTCCACACCCTCTCCAGCATTTATTGTTTGTAGAATTTTTGATGATGGCCATTATGACGGGTGTGAGGTGATACCTCATTGTAGTACTGATTTGCATTTCTCTAATGATCAGTGATGTTGAGCAGCCTTTCATGTGTTTGTTGGCAATTTGTATATCTTCTTTGGAGAAATGTCTATTTAGGTCTTCTGCCCATTTTTGGATTGAGTTGTTTGTTTTCTTGATATTGAGCTACATGAGCTGCTTGTATATTTTGGAGATTAATCTTTTGTCAGTTGCTTCATCTGCAAATATTTTCTCCCATTCTGAGGGTTGTCTTTTCATCTTATTTATGGTTTCCTTTGCTGTGCAAAAGCTTTTAAGTTTCATTAGGTCCCACTTGTTTATTTTTGTTTTTATTTCCATTTCTCTAGGAGATGGGTCAAAAAGGATCTTGCTGTGATGTATGTCATAGAGTGTTCTGCCTATGTTTTCCTCTAAGAGTTTGACAGTGTCTGGCCTTACATTTAGGTCTTTAATGCATTTTGAGTTTATTTTTGTGTATGGTGTTAGGGAGTGTTCTAATTTCATTCTTTTACATGTAGCTGTCCAGTTTTCCCAACACCACTTACTGAAGAGTCAGTCTTTTCTGCATTATATATTCTTGCCTCCTTTATCAAAAATAAGGTGACCATATGTGCATGGGTTTATCTCTGGGCTTTCTATCCTGTTCCATGCATATATGTTTCTATTTCTGTGCCAGTACCATACTGTCTTGATTACTGTAGCTTTCTAGTATAGTCTGAAGTCAGGGAGTCTGATTCCTCCAGCTCCGTTTCTTTCCCTCAAGACTGCTTTGGTTATATGGGGTCATTTGTGTCTCCATACAAATTTAAAGATTTTTTTGTTCTAGTTCTGTAAAAAATGCCACTCGCAATTTGATAGGGATTGCATTGAATCTGTAGATTGTGTTGGGTAGTATAGCCCTTTTCACAATGTTCATTCTTCCAATCCAAGGACATGGTGTATCTTAACACCTGTTTGTATCATCTTTCATTTCTTTCATCAGTGTCTTACAGTTTTCTGCATACAGGACTTTTGTCTCCTTAGGTAAGTTTATTCCTAGATATTTTATTCTTTTTGTTGCAGTGGTAAATGGGAGTGTTTTCTTAATTTCACTTTCAGATTTTTCATCATTAGTATATAGGAATGCAAGAGATTTCTATGCATTAATTTTGTATCCTGCTGCTTTACCAAATTCATTGATTAACTCTAGTAGTTTTCTGGTAGGATCTTTAGGATTCTCTATGTATAGTATCATGTCATCTGCAAACAGTGACAGCTTTACTTCTTGTTTTCCAATTTGGATTCCTTTTACTTCTTTTTCTTCTCTGATTGCTGTGACTAAAACTTCCAAAACTATGTTGAATAATAGTGGCAAGAGTGGACAACCTTGTCTTTTTCCTGATCTTAGAGGAAATGCTTTCAGTTTTTCACCATTGAGAATGATGTTGGCTGTGGGTTTGTCATATATGGCCTTTATTATGTTGAGGTACGTTCCTGCTATGCCTACTTTCTGGAGGGTTTTTATCATAAATGGGTGTTGAATTTTGTTGACAGCTTTTTCTGCATCTATTGAGATGATCATACAGTTTTTCTCCTTCAATTTGTTAATATGGTGTATCACATTGATTGGTTTGCATATATTGAAGAATCCTTGCATTCCTGGGATAAACCCCACTTGATCCTGGTGTATGATCCTTTCAATGTGTTGTTGGATTCTGTTTGCTAGTATTTTGTTGAGGATTTCTGCATCTATGTTCATCAGTGATATTGGCCTGTTGTTTTCTTTCTTGGTGACATCCTTGTCTGGTTTTGGTATCAGGGTGGTGACGGCATCATAGAATGAGTTTGGGAGTGTTCCTCCCTCTGCTATCTTTTGGAAGAGTTTGAGAAGGATGAGTGTTAGCTCTTCTCTAAATGTTTGATAGAATTCGCCTGTGAAGCCATCTGGTCCTGGGCTTTTGTTTGTTGGAAGATTTTAAATCACAGTCTCAATTTCAGTGCTTGTGATTGGTCTGTTTATATTTTTTAATTGCTTCCTTGTTCAGCCTTGGAAGGTTGTGCTTTTCTAAGGATTTGTCCATTTCTTCCAGGTTGTCCATTTTATTGGCATAGAGTTGCTTGTAGTAATCTCTCATGATCCTTTGTATTTGTGCAGTGTCACTTATTACTGCTCCTTTTTCATTTCTAATTCTATTTATTTGAGTCATCTCCCTTTTTTTCATGATGAGTTTGGCTAATGGTTTATCAATTTTGTTTATCTTCTCAAAGAACCAGATTTTGGTTTTATTGATCTTTGCTATTGTTTTCTTCATTTATTTTTCATTTATTTCTGATCTGATCTTTATGTTTTCTTCTGCTAACTTTGAGGTTTTTTTGTTCTTCTTTCTCTAATTGCTTTGGGTGTAAGGTTAGGTTTTTTAGTTGAGATGTTTCTTGAGGTAGGATTGTATTGCTCTAAACTTCCCTCTTAGAACTCCTTCTGCTGCATCCCATAGGTTTTGGGTCGTCGTGTTTTCATTGTCATTTGTTTCTAGGTATTTTTTGCTTTCCTCTTTGATTTCTTCAGTGATCTATTTTTTGTTTGTTTGTTTGTTTTTGTTTTTGCAATACGCAGGCCTCTCACTATTGTGGCCTCTCCCATTGCAGAGCACAGGCTCCGGACGCACAGGCTCAGCAGCCATGGCTCACGGGCCCAACCGCTCCACGGCATGTGGGATCTTCCTGGACTGGGGCACGAACCCACATCCCCTGCATCGGCAGGCAGACTCTCAACCACTGCGCCACCAGGGAAGCCCTTTCTTGGTTATTTAGTAGTATATTGTCTAGTCTCCATGTGTTTGTATTTGTTACAGATTTTTTTTCCCATAATTGATATCCAGTCTCATAGCGTTGTTGTTGGAGAAGATACTTCATACAATTTCAGTTTTCTTAAATTTGCCAAGGCTTGATTTGTGACCCAAGATATGCTGTATCCTGGAGAATGTTCCGTGAGCACTTGAGAAGAAAGTGTTTTCTGTTGTTTTTGGAAGGAATGTCCTATAAATATCAGTTAAGTCCATCTTGTTTTTATGTATCATTTAAAGCTTGTGTTTCCTTATTTATTTTTATTTTCGATGATCTGTCCATTGGTGAAAGTGGGGTGTTAAAGTTCCTTACTATGTTTGTGTTACTGTCGATTTCCCCTTTTATCGCTGTTAGCATTTGCCCTATGTATTGAGGTGCTCCTTTGTTGGGTGCATAAGTATTTACAATTGCTATATCTTCTTCTTGGACTGATCCCTCAACCATTATGTAGTGTCCTTCTTTGTCTCTTGTAATAGTCTTTATTTTAAAGTCTATTTTGTCTGATATGAGAATTGCTATTCCAGCTTTCTTTTGATTTCCATTTGCATGGAATATCTTTTTCCATCCCCTGACTTTCAGCCTGTATGTGTCCCTAGGTCTGAATTGGGTCTCTTATAGACAGCATATGTATGGGTCTTGTTTTTGTATCCATTCAGCCAGTCTGTGTCTTTTGGTTGGAGCATTTAATCCATTCATGTTTAAGGTGATTATCAATATGTATGTTCTTATTACCATTTTCTTAATTGTTTTAGGTTTGTTATTGTACGTCTTTTCCTTCTCTTGTGTTTCCTGCCTAGAGAAGTTCCTTTGGCATTTGTTGTAAAGCTGGTTTGGTGGTGCTGAATTCTCTTAACTTTTGCTTGTCTGTAAAGGTTTTAATGTCTCCGATGCATCTGAATGAGATCCTTGCTGGGTAGAGTAATCTTGGTTGTAGGTTCTGCCTTTTCATCACTTTAAATATGTCCTGTGACTCCCTTCTGGCTTGCAGAGTTTCTGCTGAAAGATCAGCTGTTAACCTCATGGGGATTCTGTTGTATGTTATTTGTTGTTTTTCCCTTGTTGCTTTTAATATTTTTTTGGTATTTAATTTTTGATAGTTTGATTAATATGTGTCCTGGCGTGTTTCTCCTTGGATTTATCCTGTATGGGACTCTGCACTTCCTGGACTTGTCAATCATTAATTCTTGAGCCAGGCTTTTGTGACTCAGGGGAGCCCTGGGAGATTACAGCTTTCCTGCAAACGAGAGGCAGGCAGAGGACTCTGTGGTGGCGGTGGGAGATCTCTCTCAGGAAGGCCCCATAGGGTCCTGCTCGGTTACACTTTTGTTCAGCAACATTGATGGAGCAGTTGCTTGTGCTGCGCACAGACTTGGTGCTGGGCTTACAAAGTGAAAATAAATAGACAACATCCCTGTCCTCATGGAGAAGCTTTTAAAAAGGAAATTGCAGGATATTAGGCAGTCATGAGGGCTAAGAAAAAGAAAATAAATCAGAGCAAGCTGGGCAATGCAGGGTGGGTTGGGGCTTTGGTTAGTGTTGGGGATGACGTAGGTAAAGGGGAGGAAGATGTGAAGGGCTGAGTAAACATGATGTTGGGGTGCACAGGCCCCAAGAACTCTGTGTCCTCCTGGGCACCAGGACTGGGTGTGCACCTGCATCCCTGTGCTCACCAAGCAGTTCAGCCCTGGTCCAGCTCAACCCCCGGAGCACTCGGCCATCACAGCACTACCTGTGTCCTGATTCCCCACAACAGGGCCTTCCAGCCACTCTGCTGGCTGTGCTTCTAGCCAGATGTGCTAAAACAGAGGAGCACAGCGATCCATAAAACAGCACGTCCCCAGTCAAACTGGGGCAGTGAGAGCACTTTCTGATTTTTTTTTTCTGGAGACTCGGGATTTAAATTGAACCCAGTGCAGGACAGTGGGTTCTGTGGGTGACAGTGGACAGCCACACCTGTGAAAGGGGGGAGACATGAGTGGTCGTGATGGCAGCAAGGCACCCAGCAGTGGGAGATACAGAGGGTACCCATCGCCAGCTGACCCCAGTCCTCCCCAAGTGCTGACCCCTGTCACTGGGCGTGACATCTCCAGGGCCTGCCAGCACTGACATAGCAGCCCAGGCAGAAAAGCTCAGCATCTCAAGCTCGAGGGAAAGGAGAGGGGTCAGCCATGGCTAGAGTGGTGGTCAGGGGTGTGTGTGTGTTTCAGGAGAGTAAATGCAGAAGCTGGATAGATACTCCATAGGCTACTTCTTGGTTCACCAGCACTCTTAGACCCAACTAATCTTTCTTTAATTGGAATACAAAAGACTATGCCTTGCAGTCCAAGAATGGCAGTCATGACGATCAAGAGTGATTCCCAACCCTTCTGAAATTGTTCCACCTACTCAACATCTCCTCCCTGTGGCATATTTGCTATTTGAAGACAAAAGCAGGTTAAATTAACTTTGTGTCTTCCCGGTTTTCCCCCACTGCTACTGGGACTTGCTGGTGTGAAGTCTTGGGACAGAACAGCTGCCGTTCACAGCGAAGCAGTGGGTTCTCCTGATCAATACTGCATGATGCTAACTGTCATATTCCTGTTTGTTACAGCCCCAGCCCCGAAAAGGCAAAAATGTGACCACTGGACCCCGTGTCCCCCAAACACCTACGCCTACCGGTTGCTCAGTGGGGGTGGCAGGGACAAGTATGCCAAGATCTGCTTTGAGGATGAGGTGTAAGTACTACAGTGGGAAAAGAAAACCTAGCTCGGGGCTTCCCTGGTGGCACAGTGGTGCCTCTGCCGATGCAGGGGACACGGGTTCGTGCCCCGGTCCGGGAAGATCCCACGTGCCGCGGAGCGGCTGGGCCCGTGAGCCGTGGCCGCTGAGCCTGCGCGTCCGGAGCCTGTGCTCCGCAACGGGAGAGGCCGCAACAGTGAGAGGCCCGCGTACCGCAAAAAAAAAAAAAAAAGAAAGAAAACCTAGCTGCATCTTCTTGACCTCAGGCGGAGGCTGGGGGACATCCGAGGGGAACTGAGAATGCACGCTGTGCCGAGGGGGGGGAGGTGGGACCCGTAGATTGGTTTTATGTGTCCCGTGTGGAACTTTCATTTGACAGCCGTTAGCAAAAACCTCAGTACATATTTTGTACTCTAGACCTTCAAAGTCAGGGAAACATCAAAACTCAGCGGACACGGCTGTCCTTGCATTTGGGTTTTGATCCTCACCCTCGCGGGTTAAAGCCGGCGTCGTCTCTCCCTGCAGCCTCTACCTGCTACGTAGCTCGGTTCAGCTTCCGGGCGACCGTCTTATCCTTGACGGCCCAATAAACCCCAGCACTTGGAAGCATCCTAGCCCAGAGTGTATTCGATGGCTAGGGCTGCCGTAACAAAGTACACAGACAGGGAAGTGTAAACAACAGACATTCATTCTCTCTCAGTTCTGGAGGCCAGAAGTCAAGACCAAGGTGTGGGTGGGGCTGGTTCCTTCTGAGGCTGCAAGGGAGAGTCTGTCCCATTCTCCCTCCTTGGCTTGTAGATGCCGGCTTTGCCCTGTGTCCTCACAGCGCCATCCCCCTGTGTGTGTGTCTCGATCCAATTTTCCCCTTTTAAAAGGGACACCAGTCATTTTGGATTAGGGTCACTCTAAAGACCTCATTTTAAGTCAGTCATCTCTTTAAAGGTCTATATCCAAATAAGGTCACATTCTGAGCTTCTAGGGGTTAGGACTTCACCATTTGAACTTTGAGGGAACACAGGGCAACGCACAACACCGAGCTTAAGGATGGTTTGGGCGATTAAGTAATCGTTACAAATGAGAGAAAATGTGGTCTGTTGCTAACCTTGAGTAGGAGGTCATTGCCAATTATGCCACCATTTCCCCCAAACCAGGCACACTTTCCCTTTTTTTGTTGGCTGGCTGTTGCCCGCAGCACTTGGCACTTGCTGCATTTCCACCCCTCCACTCTCAGTCCCTTGGTCTCTGCACGTACCTTGTTCTCCCAAGGAGCGGGCAGCGCACTCAGAGACGGGGTCGGATCCAGCTCCGTACACCTTACACAGTCCCCGCGTATCCCCTCATTCAATATTTGGGAGTTGGGTAGAAATAGCCCCTTCGCTCCTCAGGTCCATCGTGTCTCTGAGGTCCCCTTTGCTCCGCCAGACAGTTTATTGGTAAACATTCATCCACCGATGAACTCCAGAGGGTGAGGCACTCAGCAGAGGGACCGTGACATGGAACACGTGGCTCCTGCCCAAGAAGCTGACGTCACAGTTCAGGGTTCTCCACCCCAAGCCCACAGACACCCTGCATGGTGGGGGCTGCCCAGAGCATTTCAGGGTCAGCAGCACCCCTGGCCTCCACCCACTAGATGCCAGAGAACACCCATCCTCCCCCCCGGCTGTGACAACCACACAAGTCCCAGACATTGTCACACGTCCCCTAGGTGGCACAATCCTACCCCCCACCCCATTAAGAACCAGTGGTATAGTTGGAGAGAACAAACAGAGTTTGCAAATGTCCATGGTAAATGCTGTATGGTAATTATGTGTGTGTGTGTGTGTGTGTGTGTGTGTGTGTGTTTAATTTCAGAGGTGATGCTCTGATGAATGGGATTGTCATTGAGGTAGATTGAAAACTGAGCAGGATCCCTTGGCAAGGAAGAGGCGGGAAGACCTGGGAGGGGTGGGGACAGTGGGAGGGGGTCACTCATCCAGAATCACATCGCCAGAAGGGGATTATTCGAGCTCAGATCCCAGAGCCCGGGGTGTGCCCTGCTCCACAGTGCCTGGCACCTTCTCCCGACCATGGCATAGGAGCCACTGCATCTACCCGGTACAAACCAACTCACGTATACTTTAACTTCATAGAGCTCTGTCGGAGGTAGGTACCATTATTATTCCCATGACACAGACAAGGCAACTGAGTCACAGAGAGGTGCAGTCACTTGCCCCTTATCACACAGCTGTTAGTGACAGAGCCAGGATTCCACCCTGGCAAACATAGGGTCTGCTGCGTGGACCAACTTGAATCCAGTAGTCGAACAACTAACCCTCTGTATGAATGTGTAGAACCAAAGGTAGCTTGCCTGCTTCAAACAGTATGCTAGATGTTTTTTTCAGAATTCAGTGCAGAATAAAGCGGGATAAGCACAAACAAAAGCAAATTAAAAGGAACAGGAATCAATGAGGCCAGATGCCAAGCCACTTGCTGTGGCTTTAGCGTTGTGTTTTCTCGTAACAAGTCCCTGGAACAGAAAGTATGGGTTGCAGAGATCTCGTTGTTTTACAAATAAAATATATAGGTTTGGGAATTCCCTGGCGGTCCAGTGGTCAAGACTCCGTGCTTTCACTGCCGAGGGCCCGGGTTTGAGCCCTGGTCGGGGAACTGATATCCCACAGGCCACATTGTGGCCTTAAAAAACAACAAATAAAATAAATAAATAAGTAAATAAATTTATATATATATATATATTTATAGATATATACAGGTTTATGTAGAAAGACAAGAGTTTTTTTGCCATTTGCTTCACCCCTACAACCAGCATGTCCTGGGCGCCTGCAGACGTACCTCCCCCAGGGACAGCCCCTCATCTGTCAGCAGAGTTCCCCTACTCACTCACACCCACACCTCCAAACAGCAGGTTTACATGACAACTTCCTTGTTTCCTGTTTTCAGCATTATCTGCTGCCTTGCCCCTCGGGAAGTCAGCTCTTTTCCACGATCGCACAATTCCTGTCCTCTTTCCTTACCATTGTCCTGATTAAGTTACTCTACTGTCATCATGGTTTGAGCAAAATTCATCATTTACATGATTACGACTGAAAATAAAATTCAGAGAGTTTACTTGACAGGAATATTTTACCAAGGGAGAACCCAACTCCTGGCAAACAAGATTTCCAAATGGAAGGCCGTTTGGTGGCGTGGCGCTCCGTGGCCATATGGCTCAGCTTATAAAGTTTGAATGAGTAAGTGCAGTGTTTACTAGTGTGGTTCGTTATTAGAAATTTATGTGCCTTTGCATTGCATGAGCTGACTTGTTCATAACTGCAAGGTCATGCTGACATAAAGAAAGCTTAGGTTTTGTTTAAAGTCAGAGTCAGCATTTGGGGGACGTCGGGGCAGTTTTAAGTTTTGGTTGTGTGACTGTGAGGGTCCATCTCGGGATATATTCAAACTGTGGCCTCCAGTTTGGCTTTTTTTAATACTTACTTAATTAATTAATTAATTTGGTTGCACTGGGTCTTAGTTGTGGGCTCCTTAGTTTGTGGCGTGCGAACTCTTAGTTTCGGCATGCATGTGGGACCACGGATCGAACCCGGGCCCCCTGCACTGGGAGTGCGGAGTCTTAACCACTGTGCCACCAGGGAAGTCACCAGGTTTTTTTCTAACAGGACTGAACAGAGGTTCTTCATGACTGAAGCATGTTGTGTACAATAATTACGTTTTGTTTGTTTATTGTTGGCTCGCTTGGTTTTCCATGAACTTACATCAGTTTAATCCCTAAACTTTCCTCTGGTTAAAATAAATCTCTCACATCAGATATTTACCAACTTCACCTGCGAAGCTTCTGTCCCTCTCCAATCAGCCAGGTTACCCTGCAGCTACCGTGCGGCTGTCATTCGGGGACCCCTCTCCACCACCATTGTGGAGATGGCCTTTGCCTCCCTCTCTGTGGTTGGAGTCCCTGTTTCCTGGATACAATACCTTCCAGATTCTTAGTTTCCACCCTTGTTTTGCTGGAGCACATCTTCCAATAACATCCTGAGAAAAGGGTCCAAGGGGAGGTAATATTTTTAAAGATTCTTCACGTTTAAAATGTATTCATTCCCACCAACGATTAACTGATAGTTTGGCTGAGGATAGATTTCTCAATTATAAATAGCTCCCACTTTGAATTTTGAAGTCTTTGCCTGGAATTAAGTGACTCTCACTCGGGCAATGTTTGAGTGTGGTGACCGCGAGAATACACTTCCCAGGTTTCTAGTGGCAGGTCGTTCATTGACCACGAGTTCCTGTTGCTGCATTCTAAAATCCATAGCAGGTTTGCTGGAGGCCCGGCTTCCCCTGGCTGCTCCTAGCCAGTGACTGAGACCTGTTACAGAAAAGAATATTCATGACACTTCGTGCAAATGGTCAGGCCGACTTTATTCAAGGGGGTGATGGCAGTAAGCCTAGGGACCACCCCTGTGGGGTCTTGTAGGGGAGAGAGATTGGATTCAACTCCAGACACATCATGGGCAAGAATTTACAGCCAAGGAGCAGGGTGGAGATTGTGGATAGAAAATTACCAAGAGGAAACATGAGGGTTGAGGGGATTCTGGCTAAACAGGTTAACAAGATTCTCGCTGAAGGCGGGACAGGGTGCTCAGACGCCACCTGGAGGGTGGAGGGGGATTAAGAAACTGATTGAATATGGATAGTGATCACATAGCAAAGGCGGGGCTCTCTGGTTAAACTGACTTAGCAGAATTCTCGCTAAACTTGGACAATGCAGAGATGAACAGAAGTCCAAAAGTCAGGCCTAGTTTAAAAAGAGCTCGGGGGACCTGAGTAGAGAGAGAGAATCCTCTCAAGGAGAGACTCCTTATCAGAACCTTGAGATACCAGGCAGCCCCCATCCTGGGCCACACAGGCTCAGCTGAAGCCCAGCTTGCCTTCCAAGACGCCCAATGGCCTTGCCGAAGTCTCCTGAGACTGCCTGGCAGCCTACTACATGCCCACCCCAGCTCTTTCCCTTTCCTCCCCTTAGGGTCAGGCTTGAGTGGGGGTCTGACAACTCGCCCTGCTTAACCCCACCCCTCTCATCTCCTCTCGTAGGTATTTCCCCTAATAAAATTTCTAGCGCATTTAACCGTGTTGGTACCTGCTTTCCAGAGGACTCAGATGAACACAGTGAGAATGACTGTTTCCTCACAGTCTGTCCAGCAAGGCACGTAGACTAATATTTTGATTTTTGCCATTCCGAGAGAAGAAAGTCAGTCTCAGATGAGTGTCTTATTGCTCTTGCTGTGAGCGAATCCAGGATCTTTTCATGCTAAGAATATGGCTGTACAGTCGCCTCTCCCTCTCCATGGGCTCCACAGCTGTGGATCCAACCAAACCGTGGATCACATACTATGTTTACGATCCATGGTTGGTTGAATCCACTCGTGCAGATCTTACGGGTACAGAGGGCCGGCTATGGAACTTGGGCACCCGTGGATTTGGGTATCCGTGGCAGGTCCTGCAGCCAATGTCCTGCAGATACAGAGGGATGACTGTATTTATTTTCTGTGAACTGTTTATATCTCCTGCCCATTTTTATTCCTATCACTGGTCTTTTTAAATTGATTTATAAGAGTCTTTATGTATTAAGGTGGTTAGCCCTTTTGTGTTATAAAACTGCTCTCCGTAGTTTGTCTTTTCATTTTTTAGATGGCATTTTAAAATATGCTTATATGGGCTTCCCTGGTGGCGCAGTGGTTGAGAGTCCGCCTGCCGATGCAGGAGACACGGGTTCGTGCCCCGGTCCGGGAAGATCCCACATGCTGTGGAGCAACTAAGCCCGTGAGCCATGGCTGCTGAGCCTGCACGTCCGGTGCCTGTGCTCCGCAACGGGAGAGGCCACAACAATGAGAGGCCCGCGTACTGCAAAAAAATAAAAAAATAAAATAAAATAAAATAAAATATGCTTATGCTTTAGTTCATACCTGACCTTTAACAAAGCAAAGAAAATATGCACCATATAGTGAAAGCAAAACTTTAAAAATTTGAAAAGCAGCAAAACCAGAAAACAGCCCAATTATGAAGGTATCACAAAGAACAAATATATCTCACATATATTAAGTGGCCTGTAAAAATGCCAATTAAAAGGAGGCAATTCTTAGATTGAATCACAGCACATTAAACCCCAAATTGTGCTGTGAATTAAAGATGCATACATACAAGAGAATTGAGGTCACAGGGCAAACCACCGCCCTGAAAACTGGAGAGACAGGCAGATTCATCAAATCACAGATTCCCTGGAGCAGGGAGCTCAGCTGGACCCAGCATCCGGTAGGAACCCTTACAGGGTAAGTGACTAATAGCTGGAGACTGAGCTTGCATGAGCTTGAGAGATTAAATCTTGGAGGCCAAGCCTTGGAGGAGCTCCTACACCTTCCTGAGTTTCTCCTCCAGGAGCCCAGCCAGGCTTTCAGAGGGAAGACTGAAGGAAAATCCCCTCATGCTTCTGGCAGTGGGAATGGGAAAGGAGCCATTTTGAAATATGTCCTCAGTGTTCTGTACTTCTTAGCAGGCCTGCCTTCAAGGGAAACTGTTTTACCAGAGTCTAACCAATGAAGGTTTTACCAAAGACTAGCCAACCTGGGGGAGGGAAATACCCAACTCCAGGCCCCTCTGGTCTTCCTGTCTCCCTTAAGGAGTGAAAGGAAAAAAAAAAAAAAGCCACTTGTGAAGGCCACAGCTCAGAGGCACAGGCTCACTAAAAGACTGAGACCTGATCACAGGACTACGGAACACTTCCTCATCCCTGACGTCTTACTACCACATAATAGGGATCCTGTAAAATAACAAGGGATTGCAGCTGAAAAAACCTGGAAGTCTCAAACCCAATGTAAAGGAGTCTATAGGGGGCTTCCCTGGTGGCACAGTGGTTGAGAATCCGCCTGCTGATGCAGGGGACGCGGGTTCGTGCCCCGGTCCGGGAAGATCCCACATGCCGCAGAGCGGCTGGGCCCGTGAGCCATGGCTGCTGAGCCTGCGCGTCCGGAGCCTGTGCTCCGCAACGGGAGAGGCCACAACAGTGAGAGGCCCGCGGACCGCAAAAAAAAAAAAAGAGTCTATAGGGATACCCAAGAAAAAGAGGAGAAATGTTAGCCTCTGACACCTACGGCTACAGCAAATAGTAAACAGAGCCTAAGTCCCTGCCAGATGAACATAACATTCACACTAAAGACCTATTTACCAAGTATACCATGTCTGACTTTCAACAAAAAATAACAAGACATACTAAAAGTAAAAAAAAACCACAGTTTGAAGAGACAGGGAAAGCATAAGTACCTTGCCCAAATATGGCAGAAATTTTGGAATTAGCATACCAGGAATATAAAACAGCTATGATTAATATGCTAAGAGCTGTAATAGAAAAAGTGGACAGAATACAAGAACAAATGAGGAATGTAAGCAGACAGATGGACACCCTAAGGAAGAATAAAAAAGAAATGGTGGAAATTAAAAGCACCATGACAGAAATGAAGAACCCCTTTTATGGGCTCATTAGTAAACTGGACTCAACCAAGGAAAGAATCATTGACCTTAAGGATATGGCAATAATACCTCCCAAACTGAGAAAAGAGGAAGAAAGAATAGAATTAAAAACCTGAAAAATAAAAAAAGAACAGAATATCCAAGAATGTGGGGCAGCTACGAAAGGTATAATAAATGTAATAAGAATACCAGAAAAAAAGAAGAGAGAAAGAAACAGAAATATTTGAAGTAACATTGCTGAGAACTTTTGAAAATTATCTGCAGACACCAAACCACAGATCCAGGAAGCTCATAGAAAACCAAGCAGGATAAATACCCGCAAATGTACACCTAAGTACATTGTATTCAAACTAGAGAAGATTAATGACAAAGAGGAAATCTTGAAAGTAGCCAGAGGCAAAACCAGCAACAACAACAAAATAAAACGAAACAAAAAAAACACTTATGAAAGAACAGGGTAGGAATTACATCAGGCTTTTCTTCAGACACCATGCAAGCAAGAAGAAAGTGGGGTAAAATATTTAAAGTAAAGTGGCTATACCATTTTACATTCCTATCAGTGTATGAGAGTTTCAATTAATCTGCCACTATATTCCTTTAGACATTCTAATAGGTATACAGCAGTATCTGACTGTGATTTTAATTTGCATTTCTCTAACTACTAATGATGTTGAGCCTCTTTTCATGTGTTTATTTGCTGTATAACACTGTGTTATACAGTGTCATACACAGTCCCTTCTTTTCTAATCTGCATGCCTTTGACGTTTTATGAAGATAGCGTATCATTGATTCTAAAACTTGACAGAGGATGCATGCACTCATACAGATGCGCACACACACACAAGATCTTCAGTAATATTTCACCTTTCCAGGAAGGTCAGTCTTCTTCCTGGTTTTAAGACACAATCCCCTTGAAGCTGGCATTTCATATTCTCCAATTTAAATGTAAAAATTAAGTGAGGTAGTGTAAGGGATTTATTTAAGGAGATAAACAGGATTACATTTTGTGGTTGGATAAAAGCATCTCCAGGTGTCCACAAAACCTCCGTCAGAGCACTGATGGGGAGAGGACACGTGGAAGCTGATACCAGAGTTGGGTCAGACCCCTCTCTTATTGATCCACCTCTTGTACCTCACTTTTTTTCCAGCCAACAGCCAGTTTGAATGTGTCCTTCACGTTTGTCAACCCTTCCCTTGTGTTCCTCGCATCCCATCAATTGTCGAAGCCCAGCAAGTATACATCTTCAGTATCTCTTTACTTTGCCGTCTCCTTTCTCATCACACTTCTCATCTCCTTGTTCGTGGTCTAGTAAGCCTCATCAGACTGTGGAAGTAACCAGGTTTTGTGTGTGTGTGTTTGTCTGCAGACTTTCTGGCTCCTAATCCATTCTGCTGGCTTGTTGTACTCCATATTTATAAAGTGGGACATGAATGCCCACCCGTGAGGAGGTGGAGGATTCAGTGAGAGAATGTTTGCAAAGAGCCTGTGCTAAACAAACACTGGCGTTTCTCTCCCTAGCCGTTTGTCTAAATTATAAGAACAAATGCAGCTTCCAGGTTCCCTGAGGGACTCAGACTGTAGAGATGTGTGGGGATGGATGTGTGTGGAGCGAGTGTAGGGGTGACTTTCAAGGGAGGTAGGTCAAGGCCAGTGCGTATCTACAAGGAGATGGTAAGTGACGAGGGATGGACAGTGATTTTGCCAAGAGAGGATCTTACAGAGCAGGGAGGGCTGCTCACTGCTTGGTGAGAAAGGAGTTCTTCGACTAATGCTTATCTACCTTTCAGGCTCATAGGAGAAAAGACTGGGAATGTTGCAAGAGGAATAAATATTGCCATTGTCAACTGTAAGTTATTAAATGTTTTCTTTAAAACTCCTCTAAAAGCTCTTGATTGGATATTCAGTGGTACCTTGGGTTTCTTTATGATTTTTGCACACGATCTAGTCTAGGTTTATATTTTAATGAATTTTAAGAGTATATATTAACTATTTTTTACAGTGCCTCACTTTAGAGATCTGTGGTTCTACCAAAAAACTGAAATCAAATATAAACTGATTTTTAAAAAAGCAAAGAAGGACCTGCAGAAGTCAGGGCTAAAGCCAGATCAGCAGACCTGGGGGTACAGACACCCTGGAGTTGCTCTGATTCCTGGTCGCCCAGCAGAAGGTGACACCAGTTCCTACCTTTGTCTGATAAAAGGGCCTCAGGGGAAGCACAGCCTACCCTCCTCTTAGGCCTGGAAAAAACAAAAAAAAAACATCTGTCGCTATTGCCATCGGGGCCCCTGACAGTGAGAACTGTAGCAGCTCTAGGGAAAGGCTTTCCCTTGGTGTCTGTCCCTATGAACAAGGTGAGCGCATAGGCCAGTGACAGAGGGCTGCGGGAACCGGAGGAAAACGTGCCTGATCTGCAGGAAAAGCTACAGGGGGCAGCAGGAAGGGCCGAGTGGGGGCCCTGGTGTTTGTGGGAAGAGGCGGGTGCACTGGGAAAGAACGTGGGCGTGAATCTATCTGGAAGCAGGGGGAGGGATGCTGCGGGCAGCCGGTGTGGGCCCTGCCTTCCTGAGCCGAGAAGGCGGTCCTTTCCTTCAGGTGGGACCACGGCAGTCACGCTTCCCGGAAAGAGACAGCGAAGGAACACGCCGTTTTCAGGATGTGCCCTGAGTCCCCGTGTACCTTCTTTTAAAAACTCTCATTTCTCTCATTTCCAGATGTGACTGGGAAAGTATTAGCAGCACAGTATTTTGATATGTACGAAGGAGGTAAGGAAACTCTTTCCCTCTTAAGATTAAAATGAATTATACACATAAATTAGGATAAAAAAAAAAACAACCAAAAACGTCAAACATTCTCACTTTGTCTACCAAAAATTTTGCCGGAAGCACATTTTTTCTAGAACTGTCTTACATAAGTGCTTGTGGTCTCTGAGTTCACGTATTAAAGTTTGAAGGCGTTATCTAGAGAATGTCTTTGCTTTGAGCACACTTGTCCTGGATCTTTTCATTCTGCCCCTTCCTCAGATCATGGGAAAGAGAAAACATCTCTTGCTTTTTTAAACCCAAACATGTAGAATAATGTGATCAGCCTCCGGCCCTGAATGTCATCATAATTCCTGCTGTGTTCTCGGCGCTGGGCGGGGTGCACACATTCCTGGCGCCCAGGGTGTCTGTCCTCCTCCAACTGTCCCTCCCTTCTGGACTCTGGATCTTGACTGCAGTCGTTTTTATTTAACACTGAGAATCACCTAAAACAAATCTTTATAAAGATAATGGAGAGGAGCGATTAGAAGCGCCCGGATGCACTCGGGAACGATGCCCGTTAATCATAGCTACAAATACAAGCCCCAGTGGTAAATAACAGGGTTTGAGCTGAGCCTTTATTTTCTCCCTGTAAGAAATAGACGGGTCTCTAAGCAAGGACTTACCCATCCCGGTGTGGTCTGTATGTCTCCTATTTCTCACTGGTGTCCTGGAGCCACTCGGCTCTGAGAGGGTCGGGTCATGCCCAGGTCTGGTGCTTTCTTAGTACTTGCAAAGAAAAGCCCACCTGTGTCGCCAAAGTCGTTGCCGGCTGGTTTCAGAGCTGATCGCTAGAATCCTTATGATCCGATCGTGCCGCTTGCCTCTCATTGCCCCACGTGGAACCCGCAGGCCGCTTACTACGGAAGCCCTAAAGCATCACTTGCGTGGTCGAGAGACAGTTCTAGAATCAGAGGATTCAGAGCCCAGGGCACAGACGCTGAGAGGAGAAGCACAGCCTCTAGGGCCAGAGTCTCAGCTGACAGAGAAGGTCCTAAGACGGATTTGCACTGACCCAGCAGATAACTCTGGACCGATGACGAGTTTTATTCAGAGCGCCCCCTCCAAGTCCCTGCTCTTCATGGTGACCCACGACGACGGTAGCAGCAGGTGAGTGCACAGCCCTGTCACAGCAGGGGTGAGAGTCAGGGAAGCGGGGGGGGGGGGGGGGGGGGAGGAAGAGCACCAGGCCTGTCAGTGTCCCTCAGTACATCCTTTAGGAGAGGACAAAGCTCCAAGGAGCAGGACGCTTCCTCAAGGAAAAGGAACGGGAAACCATGATGAACAGACTGCATTTCTAGAAAAATGACAAGCTGGTGTAGCACGTAAATCCTAGAAACTAAGGAATATTTCCAGGTAGCAAGACAAAGCCGCCACTGACCATAAATAAAATAGCAAAGCTAGCCCTTGGCCAAAGGGCTAAACCCAGGGCGGGACTTACACACACGCACACACACGCATACATACACAATGCTTTCACTAGGGAGAAAATGACCTGGTCAGCGTCTCTCCAAGTGTGCTGTCCTAAGCAAACGTGTGCGTCTCCGCTGCCTAACTTCCGAGAACCTCAGAGTTGCTTATCGGCATCGTGAATTTCCGAGACGGGGCTACTGAACGTGGCATTTCCCAGATTTGGTTGAATTCAGATCTCATTCTTAAAAGAGCATCTTCCCAGATGGAAGTTCTTTGACATGTGCTTTGAAAGACTCAGATTTAACCCGTTTAGGAAAATCTAAACTTATTTTTTCTTTCCCTTTCTGCCCACCTCCCTTTACTTTGCCCTGAATTGCACCTTTCTACAACGGTAGGATTCTTTAGGTTTTGTTTTTGTTTTTTTTTCTTTTTTGATACTGACTTTTCTGAATATGAAAGGGACAGTTTTTTGTGTTTTTTGTTTTGTTCTGTTTTGTTTTCTGTACACGGGCCTCTCACCGTTGTGGCCTCTCCCGTCGCGGAGCACAGGCTCCGGACGCGCAGGCTCAGCGGCCACGGCTCACGGGCCCAGCCACTCGGCGGCACGTAGGATCTTCCCAGACCGGGGCACGAACCCGCGTCCCCTGCATCGGCCGGCGGACTCTCAACCACTGCGCCACCGGGGAAGCCCGAAAGGGACAGTTTTGACATTTGTTTTCATCTTTCAGCAACTTCTGTCCGCTTTATTTTGTAGTCAGTAAACAGGAGAGCAGCAAGGACCAAAAACTATGTTGGCTGGGGATGAGCTGACTGAACCCCAAGACCCAGGGCTTTTCAGAATTGAGAATTAAAACTCTGTGCCCCAAACTGAGTCTAAAAGAGTCCTGGATGTGGCCTTATGTGTAACGAGGGTTGTGACGCACTCAGCCGGCGTGTGCGTTTCCCTCCTGCTCTGCACCCCAGGAGGGCAGGCGCTGCTTTAGAAACCTGTCCGAGGACAGACTGTATCCTAGCACCACATACCCGAGTCCGCAGGTGAGACCTTCACACGCTTCCCCCTTTGCCACGCAGACTGAAGGAGGACGCTAAGAAGGCCATAGAAGCCCTGGGAAGTAAAGAGATCAGGAACATGCGGTTCAGGTCGAGCTGGGTATTTCTTGGAGCAAAAGGCTTTGAACTTCCTGCAGGAATTCAGAGAGAAAAGGTGAGTGGTTGCTAAGCACCCCTTCCTGAACACCAGTTACCATATGTCCTAGCAATTCCACTAATAGATACATAGCCAAGAGAATGAAAAACATATGTTCACACAAAAACTTGTACAAGAATGTGCTATTATTCATAACGGCAAAAAAGCAGAAACAACCCACATGCCTGATTAATAGATTTTAAAATGTATAACTAAAATACGGTATATCCACGCACTGGAATATTATTACGGCACATACAGAAATGGAGAACTGATACATGCTAGGACATATGGACGAACCTTGAAAACACACTAAGTGAAGAAAACCAGACACAAAAGGACATCTATTGTATGATTCCCTTTATATAAAGTTTCTAGAATAGTCAAAATCCAGAGACCGAAGGTAGATTAGGGGCTGTCTAAAGGCTGTGGAGGGCGGTGAGTAGATTCGAATGGGTATGTGTGCTTTCTTGTTCCCGGGATGAAAATGTTCTAAAATTGAGTGTCATGATGGCTGCATGTCTCTGTGAATACGCGAAAAACCATGGAATTGTACACTTTAAATGGGTGAATTTTATAGGATGTGAATTCTTTCTCAGCAAAGCTGTTATATTCAAAAGAGATATAAAACTAGAATTCCAAAGTTCAGAATGCATATTCTTATTCTTTTTAAGCATTGGTTTAAGATGCTCCATTATCTGTGAAAGAACTGAAGATGGAAAGCCTTCAAGTCCAATCGGTCTGAACAAGGAACAAGTGTTGCTTCCGAGCAAGGAACACTCCGATTACCCTTAAAGAAGCACATAGCCCTTCTCCCCGAGAACTGAAAACCAGACTTGAGAGTTGTGCGGTCCCGGACGGCAGCTACTCGCCAGATTTGCAGATTACATTTAAGTGGATTCAGGTTAAATAGAATTTAAAATTCAGTTCATCGGTCACGCTAGCCACATTTCAAGTATTCAGTAGCCAGATGTGGCCAGCGGCTACTCTTTTGGGCACGTGGATTAAAGGACACTTACACCATTGCAGAAAGTTTTCCACGTGTTGAATCGAGTTGCTGCAAATATCCAGTCACATTGAGAGGAAATCACGTGCCCTGAGTAGGTTGTAACAGATCCCATCCTAGGAAGTGATTCTCTTTTTATGGCTTTGCTCACAGCTGGCGCACTAGCCATTTGTTGATTAGATGATTGGGCAAATTAAATCCTTTTCTTTCCTTCGCACAGGTCAACCACTCGGATAATGAGAAGAACAGGTATTCGGGCTGGCCCGCAGAGATCCAGGTAGAAGGCTGCATACCCAAAGGACCAAGCTAACATTGCCCGGCCTCAATAAATGTGCCTTTTATAGACAGACGCATCCCGAATGGACCACAACTCTTAGCCAACTGTCAATATTTGATGAGTATTTTGGGTTTGTCGTCAACCAGCCGACCAAAATATTTGCCAGTTGTATAAAATCTTGTCGCACAGACTTTTTATGCCGGTGTTTATAGAGTGAAGGTGATGAGCAGGACAGCTGAAATGCATGGGAATTCTTCAAGGGGACGCAGTGACTTCCCCTGGAAGGGAGAGGGCTGGGGGGAAGCGGCCACTGCTTTTCCAGCTGTGGAGCCATTTTACGACTGGATCTATGTTTGATCCCTGTGGTCCAGACAGCTCTGCAGAGAGAAAGCCTTAATTCCCCGATCACCGAGCACACCCTCCTTCCGGACGGTTGAGCTCTTGAACTCGCCCTGCAGGTCCCTGAACTTACTCATTCCACCAACCTGGGTGCGCCGAACTCGGGCACCAGCGGTGCGGCAGCGAGGAGATTCCGCGTCCACCTCCGTGCTGGGGTGTCGCTCCAGTGGCCGGTGGGACCTTGTCTGACGGGGTGGGGGAGAAGGAGCTCTGACACGGGAGCAGGGTCTGCTCTCGGGAGAGCCACTGTATACCCCAGGTTTCCTAGGACACATCATAGATCTACGGACCGAGATACCCAGGGACTTGGGGTTAAGAAACTCAAGTCATTGCCAAGTGCCCATTCTAGCCTCCCTCCCAAGCCTGGCTACCAGACATGGTAGGAGATTTGATACCAGCTTCAGAGTGCTTCTCTGAGCCTCCAGTTTCTCGCCTATAAATAGAGGGATTGGGATAGACAAATGATTTTCAAGCACTTTTATCGGCAGGCGTCTTTTGAAAAACATGGCAGCACGTGGCACCCTGAATTTCAGCACCCTTGCAGGATCAAGCCACCCAGATCTCAGTGGCTGACAACAGTGCTGAGGTCTCCTTCGTGCAGTAGGCGCTCGCGGGGCAGCCGAGGCTCAGCTCTGGGTGCCCGGAGCCAGAGTGAAGGAGGGTCCACCTCAGGCACGGAAGCCGGAGAGAGCAGAAGTCCAGAGGTCCCCCAGAGCTCCTGCCAGGACACATGTGAGCCCTCATCCTTGCACCCCTTTGCCAACCAGGGGGGCATCCACCTCGTGGCAGTGGGGGGCTGACTGTCGGCCCCTCGGGGAGCCTGGGCCTCTCTCTGCAGAGGGGTCTGCAAACCACGGGATAGGATCTTGGCTGGGGCCCTGTTACGGGCTAGATTCTGTTCCCCCCAAATTCATGCGTTGAGTCCTAACCGCCAGTGCCGCAAAATGTGACCTCGTGTGGAAACAGGGTCATTGTAGGTGTAATCAGTTAAAGCAGGGTGAGCCTCACTCAATATGACTGGTGTCCTAACAAAAAGGAGATGTTTGGACACAAACAGGCAACCAGAGAGAACCCCTTTCTGGGTTCCGGATCACCTTGGAGGACACCTGGAAGCGGCGTCTGGAGAGCATTAGGGCGTCGCTGAAAAGGCAGCAGCACGGGGACCCCTGGGGGCTGCAGGGGCTGGAGCAGGGAGGGGCGATCAGGAGGACCGCGGGGCCCTCTGTCGGGGACTGTCCCGGTGGGCGCGTGTCATTACACGTTTGTCCAAACCCATTGGATGTATAACCCCAAGGGCGACCCCAACGTCAACTGGGCACTCCCGGTGGCGATGGGCGGTCGTGGCTTGTGACAGATGTGTCCCTCGGGTAGGGGGTAGTCAACAGTGGGGTAGGCTGTGCATGGGGGGAGGGCAGGGCGTCTGGGGGAGCGCTCTGTACCTTCCCCTCAATTCTACCGGGAACCTCAAACAGCTCTAGAAAATTAAGTCTATCACCAGAAAACAAAACAAACCAAAGGTTGCCAAGGAAACCGAGCCTTACATGGGCAGCCTCCCCAGAACATCTGTCCTAATTACACAGGCCCCCGGGAAGTGACCCTAAGCCCCCCACGCCCCTCCCCCATGAGCTCTCCCTGGTGTGCAGACCTGCCCCTCCCTGCGGCGGGTTGTGGGGGGGGCCTGGAAGGGCTGCCCCTCCCACAGAGAGGGGAGGGCCTCTAGCCTCTGCCCTGGAAAAGGCAGGCACTTCTTGAGCTCTCGGCATCCCTATTTCCTAGATGCTTGGACTTCTGACACCACAGAATCAGGAACACGACTTGTTCCTGACAGGGAAGTGTGTCACCAGCTGGGACCCCCCATGGCGCTGCCCGCCCCGGGCCTGTTCTCCTAGCATCTGCCCTGAGATGGGTCACCATCGTCACCCCGATTGGAGAAGCTGGGGCCCAGACAGCGAAGAGTCAGGGGGTTTCCACCGCCAAGCGGCCTCTGCTACTTCGCCCCACTGGCACAGACACACACTTAGGACTATTGTCTGTCCACAGACGGCTCGGCCCCTCCATGTCCTTAATCCATTAATCAGGGAGGCATTGCAGGGTCTCCTCTGTACGACTGAGAAAGCAAACTCAGAAGGAGAGGCCTGGCCGAGGGTGGGTGCATCCTGGCTCCAGATGGCTCGGGGCTGTGTGAGCGCGCAGGCCAGCCCTTCCTCAGAGGGTCAGCGGGCCGAGAGGGGTGAGGGGCTCAGGCCGGCCGGGGATCATCGGCAAGGCCCCCCGCAGCTTGCGAACCAGCCCCGCACTTTGATGCTGTCGGGATGAGGGGCGAGCCGAGGGGACGCTCTTCCGGCCGGGGATACAGGGTCCCAGCTGCCTCCACGGAGGTGGCTGTCACTCTGTGCGGTGCCTTCGCCTGTAACTTTCCTGGAGCACAGACGCACCCACCCTGTGACACAAGACATTGGCGGTGAACTCGGCTGCCCAGTCCCCGCCTCCATCCTTCACCTCTGCCCAGGGCCTCTGGATGATCCGGGCAGTAGATCCCGCAGGACACAGACCCCGGAGACTCTCCCTGTAACTTCCTAATGCCAGGGTTTGAAAACCATTTTTTTAGCCTCTAAATTTATTCTTTAACGGGAAATTTGCCCACAAGTCAAGTGAATGAGCAAAGAACTGCTCAGGATTTATTTTCTAATTTATAGTCTTATTTTTTGTTTTGGAAAGGATCGCGGGGGGAGTGAAGCCGAAACTGAGGCCGGCTTCCCCCGTCCCGTGCCAGCCCCGCATCCCGGGGGCTCCTCGGGGTCCCCCACACTCTGGTGATGGCAATGCCTGATTCACCCACCCCCTTTAGTCACAGCGCCGCCGCCGCCGCCGCTGGGAGACCTTTGGGGCCCCCTGGGGTGCATGCACCCAGGACCAGAAAGTGGGGCTAGCTCAGGGCTGAGTTCCCAGCAAGAACTCTCCGAGGGCACAGGGACCAACCCGAGTATGAGGGTGTGCACTGCACAAGTGGGGTACCGCGGGGAGCTGTGCACGTCCCTTTTGGGTGTGTTCAGAGCTTGATATGGGGAGAGAGTGACAGCACAGAGCATCTCACATAGTCCTGCTGGACCGCGCTGTGCTAAGAGACCGGATCTCCAAGGTTAGTCCGACCCCACCCTCTCTGAGGACATGTTAGCAAAGCAGAGTCTCGGGCATCTGATCCTGGGGTGGGTGGCAGGGCAGCCCCCCCCCCCCGCGTGTTTACAGCCCACCAGGAAACTCAGATGCACACTCTCACCAGGACAGCTGTGTAAGTCACCAGGAAGCATATTGATTCTTCAGTTTCTTTTCTGTGGCAGGCCATTAGTCTCGTTTCTCTTGCTGCTGGAAAAGAGAGCAGCAAGGAGAGGAGCCGTTTCTGTAAAAGGGAAGCGGAGGAAGGGAGAGAGATGATTTGCCGGGTCTCCACTCTGCAGGTGCACAGGTAAGAGCTGGGTCAGGGCAGGGAGGGATGCTTCACCACATCTTTATGCGGCAGACATGCTTTCCTTTCGAAAGGATTTTCTGGTAAACATAGCTTGGGCCAGAAGGCTGGAGACAGAAAGATAGGTGACTGAAGCTGCCCGTGTTGGTGCTGGCCTCCAGCCATCCCTGCAGGCAGAGAGCACGTTCTAGAAAGGAAGTGGCTGGACTGGGAGCGCAAGGGGACCCGTCTCCCCAGATCTGGCCAAAGGCCTTGGGGTCACAAAGAAGTGGCTTTGGGAACTTCCGTGGAAGGTACACATCTCAGGGTGGGGAGAGAGCTTTGTGCTCTGTGATGTTCTGATTTTTTTTGGTTTTTTTTTTTTTTTTGCGGTACGCGGGCCTCTCACTGTTGTGGCCCCTCCCGTTGCGGAGCACAGGCTCCGGACGCGCAGGCGCAGCAGCCATGGCTCACGGGCCCAGCCGCTCCGCGGCACGTGGGATCCTCCCGGACCGGGGCACGAACCCGTGTCCCCTGCATCGGCAGGCGGACTCTCGACCACTGCGCCACCAGGGAAGCCCTGTTCTGATTTTTAATAAGAACTATATTAACTATAGTCACCGTGGTGTACGTTACATCTCAGAGCTGATGATACTGTATCACATTTTTGAAAGTTGCTAAGAACGTAGATCTTAAAATTTCTCATCGCAGGAAAAAAATGTAAGTATGAGGACAGATGTTAACTCATCATGGTGACTATTTCACAATACCTACAAATGTAGGAAAAAAGAGAAATATATTATTTGGTCTGTGTCAGTTCCTGACAGGGCGCTCCTAAAACCCTTGGGAGTGCAGAGAGCATCCTCTTCTGTTATGTTAATGAAGGGACGTCAGGCCGTAGTGTTTTGTTAATGAGATGGGAAACGGTTGCCTGGGGAAGCGCTCCTGTGACCCGAGGGCTGAAATTTTCAGTCCCACCCCCAGCCTCCGGGAAGGGAAGAGGGGCAGGAAGTTGAGTTCAGTCACGATGGCCAATGATTTAATGAATCATGTCTATGTAACGAAGCCTCCTTAAAACCCAAGGGGGTTTGGAGAGCTTCTGGTGAGCATGTGGAGATCTGGGAGAGTGGTGAGCTCACAGGGAGCGGGGAACCTCCCCATGCCTCCCACCCCTGCCCTCTGGGTCTTTCCATCTGGCTGTTCTTGAGTTAAATCCTTGTATAATAAGCCCGCGATCTAGTAAAGTAAAATGTTCCCCTGTGAGCCGCTCTAGCAAATTATCCAACTCCAAGGAGGGGGCCGTTGGAACCTCCGATTGATCTATAGGCAGTTGCTCAGAAGCACAGGTGACAACCTGTACCTGCTATGGCCACTGGCATCTGAAGTGGGCAGTGTCGACTGGGGGGAAAAAATGCACAACGTGAGAGTTGTGAGTTAATTTTTATTGGGGGCAGAATAAGGAGTAGAGCCCAGGAGACAGAATTTCAGAGAGCTCTGAGCAACTGCTCCAAAGAGGTAGGAGGGAAGGTCAGTGTTATATATGGTTTCAGTGAAGGAAGTACGTGCAGGCTAAGCTCACATTTTGACAGAGGCTGGCTGCTAGTTAGGAAGAGCAGATGTCACCGTGAATGATTTTAGTGCTTTTCTAGTTATGAGGAGATGCGAGAATTGGGCTCATAAAATCTTCTCCTGAAAATCCCTAACTATCTGAAGGCCTGTTTTGCCAGTTTTTCCCAGCGCACAGAGGGCCTCGTTCCTGATCTCCGCACTGAGCTCCTCTCAGGGGGGGTTGACCTTCAGCGACTGCAGTGGAGGGTGACTTCATGCTTGTGGAGGCAGATGGCCAGTGACAATCTGTAGCTGACCGCAGGATGGGGCGGGAGCTGTTGAGTAGGGCTGAGCCCCCTCTGATAGCCCTGTGACTCCTGATGCCATGTCCTGGTGAATAGCGTCAGAATTGAGTTAACTGCTTGGTGACGTAGAAGAACACACACATCGGAACAGGCATCGGAACTGAAGCCCCAGAGCCTGGCCTCAGAGCTTCCGGAGCCCTCTTGCCCATGGTGGCCGCCCTCAGTGGCGTCCTGGAAAGCTGGCTCTTCTGAAGGGCGAGGACACCTGATTTCTAGCATTTGCTGATTCCGCTTGTAGCAGCTACTGGTACATGATTTCGCCTTCAAAGTTTTACTTGGAGAGAGACAGGTATTGAAGCCAAGTCTGCCCAGCAAAGAAAGGTATGTTAGTGTCCTGGGGCTGCCATGGCAAAGTGCCCCAGACTGGAGGGCTTAAGTATCAGAGATGTGTTCTCTCCCAGGTCTGGAGGCTGGAAGCCTGCGGTCAAGGCCTCAGCAGTGTTGGTCCCTCCTGAGACTCTGAACAGACTCCTCCGTCGCCTCTTCCAGCTTCTGGACATTGTCAGCACTCCTTGGCACGGTCTGAGGAGAGTATCTCAGGAGGCTGAGGTCACACAGCTGGCGGGAAGAAAAGATCCAGGCCACGTGGTCAGCCGTGACCCATGACCCATTCTGGCAGATGTGGCAGGACAGTCAGACACGGAGCTCTTTCCCGCCTGCTCACACGGAGCTGCCAGGGGCTAAGCCAAGGGGAGGTTCAGACTTGGATCCGAGAGTCACGACATCTTTCTTCCTCTTTCCTGGAAACTGTGACCCAATCTCAGTGAACCAGATTTTTGTTGTTGCGTTCTGCTTTTAGGAGAAATTAGTTTGTATTTACTGGGAAGGGAGATGAAATATCCCCAGAGGTCTATGTGAGGGGTCATACAGAGTCAGCACAAGTCTGTCAAAGGAGAGAGTTTTAAATGAATTGCAGGGTTCTCCACGATGCAGGCATGAGCCTGCCCGGCTGTGGGGCACCCCAGCAGAATCCAGGGCCAGTGCAGGTCCCCGAGGCCAGACCCAGGGGCCGGGGGCCGGGTCCCAGGGAGCTGCGATCCCGGCCCCTGGGACCAGCGACTCCTCTGGGACTGACTGAAGCATGTAGAAAGCTGGAAACGGAGGAGAAGCAAAAACAGTCCAAGGGAAGAGCGCCAGGGAGGAGGGGCTGGGCTTCAAGATCGCGTTTCTGAACCGCTACCCGTGACTAACGGTAATGCTCTGCCTTGAGGTTTCAAAATCGGAGTGGCACGTCGCTGTTTCCTCACCATCGAAGTAACACACTCTTCATGAGAATCCTGAGTCTGTGCGTTTCTAGCCATGGGACGGTGTCTCGGATGCCTAACTTGTCTGAACCTCACTTCCCACCTTATAGAAAAAGAGGGAGGACGGAAATGAAACCCGACAGCACGTGAGACTCCACGCGCACGTGTAGAGCGCGAAGGAGGCGCCGGTGTGGTCGCCGAGCCCCTGACGACTCCACCTGAGCCTCCTCCCGGCCTCCCTCCCTGCCCCGCCCTTCCCAGCCCGCCTGTCCGTGTGTCTGGCCAGCCGTCCCGTCGCCCCGTCCCCATCCCCCTCTCCTTTCTCAGCCTGTTTCCACCCACGCCAACCCTCGTGATGCTTCGGAATCTCCCCTTCTCTCTCATAGCAGGTGTCCCCAAACTTTCTCCGTCCCGGGCACCCTGACCGTCTCGGTAATCGGTTCATGGTGCCCCGACCAAAAGACACGCTTGAGAGTTCTATTGGTTCGTGAGTTAGGTCCGAAGAACTCAGTAATAGTAGGTAACGTGGTGGCCAACAGACGTCCCTGTGTGTCCTGGGAAGCTCCGATGACTCCCAGTGTACCCGCCAGTTTGCTGGGCTTCCCCAGGATGCCTGGGTCCCCAGTTTGCGAACACAGTTTTACAGCCTCGGCGAAGTCCCTTTTTTCACTTCTTCATCCGTCATGGGTCTTATCTGTGACGTTAGTCATCTCGGCACAATTTGAGGGTGTCTTCAACAGCGGGGGCGCCGTCCGCATGGTCCCAGCTGTCCGTGTTGGGATGCGTTCGCTCTCCCAGCTGTTCCGGGTCTCGGTGGACCCGAAGGTGGTCAGAGGCGAGGGGACGGTCCCGTCTGGGGAGAGGTGGGACGCCGAGCTGGGGCCGCACGGCTGCACCGGTGCGTGCAGCCAGGCCGGCGGCCGGCTCTGGGCTTCCTGACGTGTCCTCAGGTCGAGCCACACGCCCGTCTCTGCCCCGTGGGCATCTTCCCTCTGGCTGGGACTGAGCTACGTCCTTTTTTTTTTTGGTTTTTATGGTACGCGGGCCTCTCACCGTTGTGGCCTCTCCCGTTGCGGAGCACAGGCTCCGGACGCACAGGCTCAGCGGCCACGGCTCACGGGCCCAGCCGCTCCGCGGCACGTGGGATCCTCCCGGACCGGGGCACGAACCCGCGTCCCCTGCATCGGCAGGCAGACTCTCCACCGCTGCGCCACCAGGGAAGCCGGAGCTACGTCCTTTTGTGCTGAACGGTCCTGTGCCGGGACGGAGATCAGCGCAGCCTCCGTCCTTGCAGGTGATGGAGGACACACGGAGGGGCCGGGGACGACTCACCGCGATTCTCTCCTCCCCCTTCAGTGGTCCCTCCGTCCGCCTCCTCCACCCATCCTCCTGCCGTGGCTTCCCCGCCAGTCCCCCCTTTGCCCACCCCTGGGCTGCTGGACACGCTCTCGTCAGTGGACACAGCCCGCTGCCCCTGCACGGATCTAGGTGGGCAGTAGGGGCAGACACCCCCCAGCCTCTCTGTGGAACCACTGCCTCTTCAGCTGCAGCCTCTTCCCCCCCGACCCTGGAGCCTCCAACTCCCACGCCCTCCCCCCAGAAAAGGCAGAGGACATACAGACTCCCCGAGACCAGCTCTTTCATGCCCCGCTCTAAGTTGTTTTCAGAAGTGCCGCGGCCAAACCGTAACACCGGAATACTCTTTGTTAAGGCCTTGGGGACAGGAGCCAAGGCGCGAAGCCAAGCCAGAAGCAGCTGCGACCGCCCACAACCTGTCCCGAGCCTCCACACTCCCCAGGCCCAGGCTGCGTGCGACACACGTGGCCTCTTGCCCTCTTTGACCAAAAGAAGCGCGCGATTCACCAGGAGGGCCAGCTCCCCCAGCTGGGCCCTCTGCAAAGTAATCTCTCGAGTTTTTATATGAAGGAAGTTCATGTAATTTTACTATAATTTCCTTATATTAAGGAGATTAAATAAATCCCTGGAAATGTTCTTTTTTGGGGGCGGGAGGGGGCCACACCACGCATCTCCGTTCCCCGACCGGGGATTGAACCTGGGACACAGCAGTGAAAGCACCAAATCCTAACCACTAGACCACCAGGGAACTCCGCTGGATATGTCCTTTAGGGCATATGAATTAATTTTATGAATTGAGAAAAAGCAGAGATGTTTCGCATGAGATCATATTTTGTCTTGATACTTGCCGGAAGGCTGGGTGTTTTGTAAAACGAAGAATTTCACTGGAGAGTGTGGTAGCGTGGGAGCCTGTGAGATGCAGGGCACACCAAAGGCTAAACCTCAGGCACTCAGAGAAATGAAGAAAGACGGGAGGATGCAAAACAGCTGGAAAACACCCAGATTTATTTTGGGCCTCCAACCAGAGGGAGGGGCTGTCTGAGAGCCTTTTCCTCTAAAGCTAGCTTAGGCCACGGGGCCCTCCGAGGGCTAGGTGCCAGCGGTTCCTGGCCAGGTAGTGCCTGCATCATTTCCACGCAGCCCCAAACATCGGGATCGGCTGACAGGCTGGCTGTGAGGTTGGCCTTCCCACCGGTTCCCTCGTGAGGTTCTGCGGAGCGGTCTCACTGCCCCTCATGCACGGGAGGGAACAGAGGTGCTGGCTTAGGATTTGAACACAGAGGTAAGGGTGCTCCTTCCACTTGACCGCCTTCACAGGGCTCCCCGGGGAGCAGGGCCAAACCTGGGGATCCCCCTACACTTACAGTCTCCGGGTCAGTGGGGCTGACCACTCAAAGGAGCGCAGGTAGAAGACCTTCTCTGCCTTCTTCCAGCCCAAACCCAAGTGTCAGGTCCAGCCCTAACAATGGCAGGAAAGGCCAGGGCACAGCCCAGACAGGACGAGGCAGAGAGGCCAGCCCCCTCCCAAGAAAGGAGGTGGCCCTGGGCTGGGCTTTCAGAGCCCCCCAGGAGAAAGGGGCGCTTCTCCCAGTTCCCTGAGCTCAAACTGACCTCAGGACATTTGCACTTACGTTCCCTCTGCCAGGAAGGCTCCTCCCAGGTCCTCAAATGTTTGCTCCTCTGCTCCTTCATTTCCTGTACACAGACACACCCTGAAACAGACCCCCGACCCCCTGACATCTGACCCCTGGCTCTATAAGCCACTACCTTTCTTCCAGCCACTTCATCGTCACCTGGGGTTATATCATTGTTGGTTGGCTTATTTGTTTGGGGGGTGTCCCTGACAGAATGTATATACTAGAAGCAGGGACTTTATCTGGCTTGATTACCACTGTACCCCCATGGCAGGAGCTACCTGGCACACAGTAGGTCCTTGTATTAGTTTGCTCAGGACACCCTAACAAAGTGCCACAGGCTGGGTGACTCAAACAACAGAAATTTATTTTCTCACAGTCTGGAGGTCAAGAGTCCAAGATCAATGGGTCGCTAGGGTTGGTTTCTCCTGAGGCCTCTCTCCTGGGTGTGTAGACGGCTGTCCTCTCCCTGTGTCCTCACGTGCTCTTTCCTCTGTACACCTCTGTGGTGAGCATTGCCCTCTGAGGAAGGCGCCATTAAGACCCTCATAAGCCTCGGGCCCGATTGTACTCTCCTTGGTATGCATCCTGGACTTTATGGTGTGAACGTAAAAAAGGGGATGGCCTTTGGCCAAATCGCTCCAGGGACCTGCTCAGTTACCGGGAGTCCCTGGTTGTTCCCTAAAGCTAGGAAAAGCAACCCTGGAGGGGAAATTGGTGCCTTTGTGGAACAAGCGATAGACCCGCTGATGCAGATAAGGTGGCGACTAAACCTAGAAGATAAACCCGCTGATGCAGATATGGTGGCGACTGAGCCTAAGATGAAAGACTAGTTCCACAGAACAAAGGTTATGCAAAGCCCCTGCTTTACAACGTCTGTGCAAAGTCCCCGCTTTACAACGACTGTGCAAAGTCCCCGCTTTACAACGACTGTGCAAAGTCCCCGCTTTACAACGTCTGTGCAAAGTCCCCGCTTTACAACGTCTGTGCGAAGTCCCCGCTTTACAACGACTGTGCGAAGTCCCCGCTTTACAACGTCTGTGCGAAGTCCCCGCTTTACAACGACTGTGCGAAGTCCCCGCTTTACAACGTCTGTGCGAAGTCCCCGCTTTACAACGACTGTGCGAAGTCCCCGCTTTACAACGACTGTGCGAAGTCCCCGCTTTACAACGTCTGTGCGAAGTCCCCTCTTTACAACGACTGTGCAAAGTCCCCGCTTTACAACGTCTGTGCAAAGTCCCCGCTTTACAACGTCTGTGCAAAGTCCCCGCTTTACCACGTCTATGCAAAGTCCCCGCTTTACAACGACTGTGCAAAGTCCCCTCTTTACAACGACTGTGCAAAGTCCCCGCTTTACAACGACTGTGCAAAGTCCCCGCTTTACAACGACTGTGCAAAGTCCCTGCTTTAGGGGTATATATATGGCTGTGCTTTGCTATTAAATTTGCCTTGCAACCATCAGTTGTCTGTGCCCTTCTGATCCCATACCTTGGTGCGTTCAGTTCCCTACCCTCTCTGGTCGATTGTTGCTGCACTTTGAGGACCCGCCGCGGCTGGCGGCACACCTCTGGGTTCTAATCCCCTCTTTTCATAAAGACAGTCAGATTGGATTAGGACCCACCCTAGTGGCTTCATTCTACCTCAGTCTCCCCTTTAAAGGCCATATCTCCAGTACAGACACACTCAGGTCCTGGGAGATAGGACTCCAACATAGGAACTCGGGGACATGAGTCAGCCCGTATCAGTCCCCAAAGCATACTTGTTGAATGAATGAATGAATGAATGAATGAACAAATCACCCTCATTTTTAAAAACAGGTCAGTGGCACACGCAACGTTGTGAATGTGAGCGCATACGTGCAGAGTCTGAGGAAGGCAGACTGTTCAGCCCAGCATTCAGAGATGCTACAAAATATGAAAAGGTAGGTTAGGACCAAATTTTTTAGGAACTCTGCTCTGAAAGAAAACATGACAGAGATTTTTAGAAAGGGCAGTGACATGATGAGACCAGGGGTTTAGAAGGAAAAGGGCCACAATGTGTGCACAGGGGCCGCTGTCGAGTAGAGGGGACGGACAGAGGGCTGGACTGCAGGACCACAGCTGGACACGGGGTACAAGTGGACGCCCCAAAGGCCAGCTACGGGCGAGGGGCCACCTCAAGACTCCAATCCACCCCACTGGTTAGTGTGCCCTGGGGCTGGCATAAAAAAATTCCCCAAACTTGGACGCATAAAACAAGACATTTATTCTCTCCTGGTTCGGAAGTTCCAGGTCAAGGCGTCGGCAGAATTAGTTCCTCCTGGAAGCGTGAGGGAGGATCCCTTCCAGACCTCTATCCCGGCTTCTGGGGTTCCTGCCCACCTTGGGGTTCCTCGGCTTGGGGCGGCATCCCTCCAATCTCCGCCTCTGTCGGCCTCTGGCCGTGGGTCTCTGGGTCTCAGATCCTCTCTGCCTGTCTCTTCTTGGATTTCGGGCCCACCCTCATCTCCAAATTCTTATCAATTACATCTGTAAGCGGCCTTTTTCCAAATAAGGTCACACTCACGTGTCCAGGTGGACATGCATTTGGCAGGGGTTGGAGCCATTCAACTCACCGTGTCCACTCCCCTCCCCGTGGAGGTCATAGCAGGAAAGGGTTCACGACCCAGAGCCGCTGGCTGGTCTCTGGGCCCTGACTTAGGCCAGAAACCAGACCTCTGCGCTTCGGCTTCTTGACCTGGAAAAATGAAGATTAGGAGCTAACACGTAGGGTTGTTGTGAAAATAAAAAGAGCATCTTAGAGCAGCGCTGGGTGAGGCCGGCACTCAATACCGCCAGCTCTTTCTAGGGTGCTGGCTACCTGATTGTAGAGGCCCCATGGAGAAGCAAGAGACCCAATCAACCATTTCTCCCAGGCTCCCCAGCAGCCTGAGCTAGTCTGTGTGAGAAACAGTGATGGCAGGGCAGAGACTGGCTTCAAACGGACCCGGGGGGGCTGCCTGTCATCTCTCCGAGCCTTACGGCCTCCTGTCCAGTCCTGAACCTCGGGTGACACGGAGCCCATCAGAAGTGACAGCGGGACACTCAAACTCTCCTGTGGAAGCGTGGAGTTCACTTGTCCCCAGGCCCTGGGGGCCCATGGAGGCCCCTCTTGTGCTCTGTGCCTGTGTGGCGCCCTCCGCCCCTCCTGCAGACGGGGCCTCTGCTGGGCTACTGGCCTCCCCTGTGTGCAGAGGGTGGGCTGTACGGGGTTGGGCAAGGCAGAGCTGGAAAAAAATGCAGCCCTGGGGAGGTCTGCTGGGGGACGTGTGGGCCACGTTCCCAACTTGTGTCTTTGTAGAGCTTGCCAGGAAGATCCGAGGTGCTGAGCAGCGGTGACCGCACCCACCGGCTCCCGAGCCGACAGCTGGTGCCTAAGCCCTACGTGCAGCCCAGTTTCCTCCCAACACCGTCCCAAAGAAGAACTGAATTCCTTCCAGCGGCAGCCACTACTGCCACCGGGCGCAGCCCCTGGACAGATGAGGTACCCCCCAAGCTGGCAGGGGAAGGGAAGGACCCGGTTTTCCTCGCCAAGGACTTCAATCTGCTGAATCTGAACCATCAGCAGCCGGGAGGAAATGGGCACCGGCAGACGTCAAAGGTAAGTCGGGCGCAGGTATGGTCGGGAAGGGCGCATCCCAGCAGGCCCCGGGGGCTGGCGGGGCGGGGCAGGGCGGGAAATAAAACCTGCAAATCTGGTCCAGCCCCAGGAGCACTACTGGTGTCCCCCTCTCTCCTGGGCGCTTCCAGCAAGCACCAGGGACACACACAGTCTCTGGGGGCAGCAGTGGCCTTCCTGGACATGAATCTGGGGGCTCCGTTCCCTGTGCTGGGGTCTCCTTCCTGGGAGATTTGCCTCCAGCTATGACTGACGCCGTCATCCCTGCCAGCCTGCCCCCCCCACCCTGCCCCAGCTCGGCAGCCGTGGGCCCGCTCCTCTCCTTCCTCCAGCTGGGAACGCCTGCCCCTTGGCGCCAGCTGGCCTACTCAGACGGGCACCTCCATCTCCAGCCCCAGCCAAATATTCCCCCCAGCAGCAGAAGCAAAGCCTCCTCAGGAAGAGAGCACAGGGGCCTCCCTGCAGGCACATCCAGATCCACCTCTCATCCCTCCTGCGTCTAAGCCAACATCAGTACATCCATCCATTGGGCCACAAATCCCCGAAGGTGGTGGGAGCCCCATCAGAGGCCAAGACCGTGAAGTCTGTCGTGTCTCTTCCAGAGGCTTGAGGATAGAAGCTGTACAGCCTGTATGAGGAGAAGGTGCGGCCCTGCATCGACCTCATCGACTCCCTGCGGGCCCTGGGCGTGGAGCAGGACCTGGCCCCGCCCCCCATCGCTGACATCCGGGACCAGAGCTCGGGCAAGAGCTCCGTGCAGGAGGCAGTGTCGGGGCGGGGGTGGGGGGGGTCGCCCTTCCCAGAGGCAGCGGTAAGCTCTGCCGGGCCAGCCTCCTGCAAGCCGCAAGGCCTCCCGGGGACCGGTGGGCTCAGGGGAGGTTGCTGGGAAGGCCCCTAGGGGGGCAGCTCTCCCAGGCCCTGGACGCTGTGTCTGGAGTGCATGGTGTGGGCAGGGGGCCTGGGGGCACGGCCCTGGATGTTCCTGTTTGCCCTTAGTTTCTGAGTCCTCTTTCACCCGTCAGTAGTGGTCGCTGGGCCTGTATCAGTCGGTTTCTTTCTAGTCATCTTTCTAAGAGGGTCCAAGCATTTCTTCTTTGATCTTGTTAACTTGCGAGTTTCAGGTAACATGTGAAGTCTTTTTGAAGAATTTTCTGAACACTTTGAGAAGCTATCAGCCAGGATCACAGTGCGCTAAGATACAATGTTTCCTTTAAAAAATTGTTTTGTTTGGCCATGCTGTGCAGGTGCAGGATCTAGTTCCCCACCCCGGGATGGAACCCGAGCTCCCTGCGTTGGGAGTGCAGAGTCTTAACCACTGGACCGCCAGGGAAGTCCCTGTTTCCTTTAACCATTTTTAAAGTGTGTGTAGAGTTAAAAAGCTGTTGTATATTTCTGATTTAAGAAAATAATTATAAAGGAAAAAAAGATGGAAAGAGATGGCATCCTGTAGTGGGTGGAGGTTCCCCTGTCCTGGTTCCCTCCCTCATTCCCATCTCTGGCCAGAACTGCTCATTGGCCAAACCCAGCCAGAACCCAGGGGCCAGGGCTGCCTCCTGGGCACAGAGGATGGAGTGGAGATGCCGGAGGGCTGCCTGGACCCTGCACAGCCCCCAGTAAGAGACCCCGGGCCTGTGCCTCCTCCCGACCAGGCAGCTGGTCCTTTACTCTCCAGAGTCTCCTGTGAGTTTCCCACCTGGCCCAGTGCCTGACACGTGATGGAGTCAGGGTGGGGACAGGGCTCCTCCTCTCCACCCTGGTTCAGCATTGTGGGGAGAGAAACAGCAGAGCAGAGAGTCTGGAGGCCAGTGAGGCCACGGCAGTCTTGTGAGGCAGGCAGGTAGCCCTGGGCATACCTGCCTTGTAGGACAGTGCCGTGTGCTCCCTCCACGCCCGAACGCGAGAGGCTTGGAGGGGCCGGACAGGGTCAGGCAGATCTCACCGCTTCACGTCCTGCCTGTCCTGGCCCTGGGCTTCCACCTGGACCACGCCCCAGGCCTTTCTAGGGCCCCGGGGGAAAGTGATGGGGCTTGGACTAGGCCCTAGAGAGTTCAGGTGAGGCCTCTGGGGACACCGGCGGGAATAAGAGCAAAGGGCACCTGTGAACGCTTCTGTTTAAGGGCAACTTAGGATGTTTGGGGAACTCTCTCTCAGGGATCATAACCAGGTGTCCGCTGGTGCTGAAACTGACAAAGCAGGCGTGCAAGTGGACCGGGAGGATGCGCTGCCGGAAGACGGAGCTCCAGGTGCAAGACCCCTCACAGGTGGAGAGAGAAGTACGTGAAGGTAGGGCCCCGTGGGTGGCTGCAGGTCGGCCCCCCCAACCCCAGTCATCGCCGGTCAGCGGGGCCTCTCCGGCTCCACGGCAAGCGCACCCGTCTCCTCTTTCCAGCCTTTGCCACGCGCCGGTCCCCCTGCCTCAAATGCCACATCCCTCACATGCTGTCCCTCCTCCTTGTCTGCCTAACTCCTCCTCTTTCTTTGGGTCTCAGTTTACCTGCCCCTCCTCTGGGAAGTGTCCCCTACAGGACCCCCGGCCCCAGCTACCCTGGTCACTGCTGGGTATGTGTGTCCCAGGGAGCTGCTCGAACCTACCATGGCTGGTGGCCTGTGGCCACGCCCCTGCCTCCATCCGATGCAGCTTCCCCCAGCGCTGAGCCCACCCACCCGTCATTTCTGGAAGCACAGCCAACAGTTGAGATTAGCCTTAGGTAACCACAGAATGATCAAAAGGCTCAGTTGCTCCTGGAACCCACTTCTGGACCTGCTCAGAGGGGACCCGGGAGGTCACCCCCTCGCAACCCTGCCCCCCGGGTCCCTGAGCATGCCCACCCCTCCCCCAGGCTTCTCCCGCTTCCTGCTCTCAAGCTGGGCTCAGCCAGGCAGGCAAACATTAACCCTGACCATAACAGGGAACTCCGCTGCCACAGCTTCCATTCTGGGGAGACGGGCTTCTTCCTTACCAAGCAATAAACTTAGCATCTGAGGCTGGGGTTTTCACATGACTCTGTGGGCTCAGCACCCCGAGAATCCTGTTGTCTCAGCTGGCTCACCAGAGGGATCCCCCCCGCCAAAATAGAGAAGTGCTGCCCCAATTCTAGCATCCACCCCTCCGAACAGAAACTTCTTGAGACCCTCAACTGGCAAGTTTCCTAGCTTCACATAATAAAAGCTCTGCACCCTCTGTGCAGGCCGTGCCTGTCCTGGGCCGCCTCGTGCCCGGCACCTCCTGCGGCCCTGTCGAGATCCGCCCAGACCCTCTCTAGCCGTGAGCTCTGTGGGCAGGACTAGCAGAGCGCCATGGGAGCCAGCTTGGGTGAACGTTCCGTGTACGGGTGTAGAATGAGCATCTTTAGAATAGTATCTTGGAACTCTGGTCCACTGTTGGTGGAGGGTAAGTTGCTGTAACCACTTTGGAAAACTGGCACAATATCCACTAAGGCTGGAGGTGTGCACACCCCAAGATGCCCCAAAACTCCAGTCCTGAGTACACCCCCGGCCAAAAGCTGTACCAAAAGGAAGGTTCCAGAATTTTCATAGCAGCACTCGTGTGATCGCTGACCCCCACCCCCGCCACCCCCCATTGGAAACCACCCAATGTCCATCGACAGTAGACTGGATCAAGGCACAGGGTGGAATAGCACGTGGAAATGAAAAGGAAGAGCCCTCAGCTGTAAGCACCAATGTAGGGTCCGGCCCGTGAAACTCACCAAGCCACGTGCCTAAGACAACGGGTGCTTTCCCGTACGTACGGTACACTTCGGTACAAAGTTGGAAAATCGTATCTTAGGTAGCGACCCTGAAAGGTTTACAAAGGAGCAGCCTGCTTGTCATGCCCCCGACCCCAACTGCTATCTCTAAAGAATTAGGCAACTCATCGGGGCTCTGCCCTAAGTTTCCTGCCTGTTTCTCACATCAGGGCTGTCCCCCAACGTAGGTGAAACATGAAGCTGCCCACGGGTTTCACCGCTTCTGCTAGGTTAGGTTGTTCATTTGGACTCTCGGTTTTTCTTCTCTCGGTCTCTGTAGCCCAGGATGCCCTGGCTGGCAACGGAGTTGGCATCAGCCACGAGCTCATTAGTCTGGAGATCACCTCTCCTGAGGCTGCAGATCTGACCCTCGTTGATCTTCCCGGCATCACCAGGGCGGCCGTGGGAAACCAGCCCCAGGAAAGGTGAGCCTTTCTGGAACTTGGGAATGGGTCCCACGCTAAGTTGGGGAGACTTCTGAGGTCGCTGCCGGCAGCGCCAAGGGCTCTGGTGCATCTTCCCAGCCCTCGCTCTGAGTCGTTGGGGAGGAGACCGGGGTAGGACCATCTAGGGCTGGGGACCTCATCCTCAGATTCCGACAAGGGCCTGGCAGGTCATGGAAAGAGGCGAAGTTGACTCAGTGGCGCTGGAGGTGTATAGGTGTTGACGCCCTGACCCGTGTTGTCCTGGGAGAACGTTGGCCGGGTGTTACCACCATCCCGATATTTGAAAGAAGCCAGAAATCGGACTTTTACGTGGGATCTGCCCATTTTAGCAACAGTTTTTTAAACTAACGCTACGTAAGTCAATCGGAAGACAGACTGCTCTCGTTGATCGGGACAGAAAGGCCAGCACGCTGCACGGGAATGAGAACTGCAGCCCGGCGGTGACCCAGTACAAACCGACAGCCTCTGAGCCTTGGGCTTCTTGGCCAAAGACCTTCCCCGCTAAGGTTGCCTGAGGACACAGTCGTCACTGGGATGCCAGAGTCACACATGCTCTTTGGGCTGAGTTCACCCCAAGAGCAGCCTTGTCAAGCTTTGCCAGGCCAGCTCACATAGAGGCCAAGGAGACAAGGATGGTCTCAGGAGCGGGGTTGGGGTCCAGGGTGTAAAGGGACAAGGTGGAGGGCGGGGAGAAGATGATACCCTCCTGCCCTAGGACTGGGGTCACTTCACTGCCCTCTTCCCTTTTACGGGAGAGGCACTTCCAGTGTTGGGAACTCAACCATAGCCCAACTAGGATTGTGTCAGCCCCTTCTGGATGGGGTCTCTGCTAGCTCCACTCTCTTGGGCAGTTAAATTACTCTTTCTTCCTATATCCAAATCAGCATTCTCTGTCTCTCTAGGAGCAGTGTAGCTAGGTCAGTTCCCTTACTGTGTTAAGGGTCTAATTCCACACTTCTTACCCCGCTTCATTCAGCAGACGGGTGGGACTTCCTAGGGTATGAGAAAGATGCTTGCCCGGGGTCAGAGCATACGCTGCTTCTTCCTGACATACTCTCAGGGGCGTCACAGGGAAGATCTGTCGATGAAGGAGGGGTCTCATCTAGCCATAGGAATCAGGGAGTCTTTGAGAAAGAAGAAATATCAGCGATGAGCTTTGGAGGATAACTAGGACATCAACAGAGAGCTCACTAAGGGCAAGTGGGTGGACATCCCAGAGGAAGGGGACAGGCTAAGGCAAAGCCCAGACGTGTAAAAACTGGGTCAGGCTCTGGGATGTCTAGCCGTGCTCTTGGGTGACCAGAGACTTGTTCTTCCTTTGTGATTCCTTGGCATCAGATCCAGGCACTCATCAAAAAGTACATCCAGAGGCAGCAGACAATCAACTTCGTGGTGGTCCCCTGCAACGTGGAGATTGCCATCACGGAGGCACTGAGCGTGGCTCAGGAGGTGGACCCCGATGGAGACAGGACCGTAGGTAAGAAGAAAGAACCAAGCTTCTGGAGGACAGGAAGCCAGGGGGAGACCCCTCATATATTTAGAAGGTCCCGGAATGTAGCTCTGTTAGAGGCGCCCACATCCTGCCTTAGATCCAAGTGCTGTTCCCAGGGAAGCTCCGTGGGCTTGGGGTGAAGTCGAGCACAGCAGATGGGTCAGCCTCAGTCAGGGTTAGATGTGTGGCCAACGTTTGGAGGTTCTTTGCCCTCCTTCCTAGTGTCCCTTATTTGCATTCTTGAACCATTCTGGATGGGGGAGGAGAAATGCCTTATTTGCTCTCCCACAATGGTCCAGAAAGGAGAAAGTGGCCCATCAGCTCTGCAATTCCACAGGTAAAGTTCTTGTGAGTCCTTGGTGCATGGAAAAGACTTTCCCAGGGCCTGTATGAACACACTCAGGGAACATACTTCCAGGCTTACATCGGAGCACAGGTGTCTGCAGAATTTATATTCAAGTATAATGCTTCCCTTAAATTTCTTTTTTTTTTTTTTAAAAAAAAGTCACTCTGGAAGGCATTATAGGGCACTTGGTTTAAGAGCACAGACTGCCCGAGTTTGAATCCTTGTTCTACCACTTACTGGCTACATATATCCTTGGGCAAATAATAGCTGCTATTCTAAAATTTTTTAATATTATTATTCAATATCACTTCTCTCCCAATTACTTCACCTACCCGTCGAGTTCGCCTTCCTGAAAATTTGCAAGTCATTTTCCTAGACTAAATGGATACTCAGTATATCATTGCCTTTTCCACTTTTTCCTCAACAAATGCCTAGTCTTCCAGTAAGGATAAAAATAACGCTAGGGGAATACAGCTCAAGTGTAATGTGTTATTATATGCCAGACTACACTTGTGCCCTGTTAGCTGCTGACTTCTACAGGTGTCTAGAACACATTGAACCAGAGAGAAAACTCAGGTTTGGGGTCACCGGTCATTGTGCATTTATAAGCCATTAGGGGTGTCTTATTGATGACCACAGAAGATAATATAATCTGTTCAGTAGGTTGATCTATTTGGATATCAGTGTCTCCATAGAAATTGAGTAACACCAGTCGTAGTTTTCTGTTCTTCTCATTAGCCACAAACTCTAATAACCCAAAGTTCTTGCTAAATATTAGCTATTATTGTTATAAATTCAGCTAAGTGCTAGAACCATAGAGTATACACAATCTGACCTTAGTATATCCCAAACAGCATTATAACATCAATGCATATTTTCCACGCATCCTAGGTCAAGTACAGAAATAGAGAAAAGTGTGCCAGGTTTAAAAAGGAAATGGAATATACACTCATGTACACAGCAGCCTTATTCACAACAGCCAAAGTGTGGAAGCAAACCAAGTGTCAATCAGGAACACAGTCACCTGGAAATCGAAGCTTGTGGTCCAATGTGAGCAAGAAGGAGTGAGGGCAGGAACATGAGAGAGGAAGGCAGGGAGGCTACCGAAGGAGGTACCCACCGGAAGGGGCAGAGAGAGTCTGTGACAGGAGACATTAGAGAGAGGGCACAGACCCCCCTTACAGGAGGGGATGGCGTGTTTTTGGAAGCATGGTGATGGAGTGGGTCGGTTCTGGTGACGTATGCTGCCTAAGCGTCTGGCACCCAGCAGGCACCCAAGAGACATTTGTTACACAAGGCAGTTAATGAGTTGAGTGACTGGGTGAGTGAAGCAAAGTACAAGTCAGAGGAGTGACGATGGAATGAATGAATGAATGGGCTGGCAGGCGCTGAGCATTCAAGGCTGCAGGCGGCTTTGCTGTTCACGGCCCGTAACAGATCCCGTAGCCCAGCGGCATTCAATATGTTTGAGTAGAGAACCAACCTCTCCAGTGCCCTTCTCCAATCACCTCACAGGAATCCTGACCAAACCAGATCTAGTGGACAAGGGCGCCGAGAAAGGCGTCCTGACAGTCATGCGGGACCTCACACACCGTCTCAGGAAAGGCTACACGATAGTGAAGTGCCGGGGTCAGCAGGAGGTCACGAGCAAGCCGAGCTTGGCCGAAGCAACCAAGAAGGAAATGATGTTCTTTCAGACACATCCGTACTTCAGGTAAGATTCTTTAGGACGACCTTGGACTCCATGGAAAGCAGCCCCGCCTACCAGAATTGGCCTAGATGCTTACCAAATTATATATAAAAACTATACAATCAGCATAACCTACCCTCGTCTTTATTTCGGTGTTACATTGATTGGCTTACTTATACAAGCCATTTTTTCTTGGACTCTGATGAGGACACTGATTAAACATTGTAATAGGGTATATTTCATAAGGCAGAGCACACTTTGGTTTCTCAAAATGTTTTCACTTGCTTTCTCATTCGAGTCCCACAAAATCTTGAAAAACACTGGGATTTTTCCCATTGAATCGGGTATTTTTTCCCTTTCACTTTATTTAGGAGCTCGCTATTCCTGAACAACAAGTTCGGGGTGGGGGGAGAAGGGTAATAAGATATAGAGGTCACTCCCGCTTTAAGGAGAGACAGTGGGAAAATGGTGAATTTCTGCAGACCAGGTTTGCTACTTGCTCTGTGCCCTTGGGAGATGGCTCAGCCTCACTGAGCTTTTGCTTTCTCATCCGGCTAATGCTTCACAGGATTGCGGTTAGGATGAAATAATACGGCACAAGCACATGCTCTGGCCAGCACTCTATAAATACCACCCTGGTTCCTTGTCTCTCTCTGCTCCTACCCTGAACGGAGGAAACAGATCATTTTCAGTAGTGTTAGGGGTCACGTGGAGAGAAACCTCTGCTCACCAAGCAGAGAGAAGATTCTTTAACAATCACACCCATGGTTCTCAACCCTGAGGGAGCAACGGAATCTGCGCGAGACTTTGTTAAAATCCAGCTGGCTGTGCCCTGTCCCAGAGTTTCTGAGGTCTGGGGTGTGGCCCCCAAATTTATGTTTCTAACAAGTTCCCAGTTGAGGTCGACGTTGCTGACCCAGGGACCACACTTTGAAAACCACTGTTCAAGGTCCCTGGGAAAGTTAACTCTTGGATAAAGAAGTGTGCTGAAGTGCTTTGTTGTTGAACATCTGAGATTTAATCCTTGTGTGCCCACATGCTGGGACTCAGCCCCTGCAGGAAAGGCACTCACAGTAGCACCGGAAGAATGATCCTATTGCGTCCTTCGGGAATTTATATTAACAGCAAACAAACACTTAGCAACCAGACTACCTGGCATGTGACCCTGGACGAGCTGCTTAACCTTCTGGTGCATTTGCCTTTCTTTAAAATTGGTTGTTCGGGCTTCCCTGGTGGCGCAGTGGTTGGGAGTCTGCCTGCCGATGCAGGGGACGCGGGTTCGTGCCCCGGTCCGGGAGGATCCCACGTGCCACGGAGCGCCTGGGCCCGTGAGCCGTGGCCGCTACGCCTGCGCGTCCGGAGCCTGTGCTCCGCAACGGGAGAGGCCACAACAGTGAGAGGCCCGCGTACCGCAAAAAAAAAAAAATAAATAAAATAAAATAAAATAAAATTGGTTGTTCAATGATTAAATACTTGTAAAGCCCTTTGAATCACGAAGGCGCTTAGTAAGCATCGTGTAAACATTTTTTAAATTTTAATTTTATTGTGGAAAGAACATTTATCATGAGGTCCACCCTCCTAACAAAAGTCTAAGTGAACAATGCAGTATTGTTAACTATTGACACGATATTTTTCAGCAGAGCTCTGGAACTTACTTATCTTTCATAACAAACTTTTTGCCCTTTGGTTAGCAACTCCTCATTTCTTCCTCCCCCCAACACCTGGCAACCACCATTCCCACTCTCTGATTGCATGAGCTTTAGACACAGCTCACATGAATGGAATCGTGTCGTATTTGTCTTTCTGTGACTGGCTTATTTCACTTAGCATAATGTTCTCAAGGTTCATTCATGTTGTCACATATTGCAAAATTTCCTTCTTTTTAAAGGCTGAATTATATTCTATTGCATATATCTACCACACTTTTTATCCATTTACCTTTCCATGAACATTTACGTGTTTCCACATCTTGGCTATTGTGAATGGTGCTACAATGCACACAGGAGTGCTAATATCTCTTTGAGATCTTGATTTCAATTCTTTTGAATAAATGCCCAGAAGTGAGATTGCTGGATCATATGGTAGTCCCATTTTTAATTTTTAAAGGTACTTTCTCACTGCTTTCCATAGTGGCTGCACCATTTTGAATTCCCATCAACAGTATACAAGGGTTCCAATTTCTCCACATCTTTGCCAACACTTGTCTTTTGTTTTTTTGATAATACCATCCTAAAAGATGTGAAGTGATATTTCATTGCAGTTTTGATCTGCAGCTCCCAGATGAGTAGTCATGCAAAAACGATGCATTCTTGTGAGCCAGAAAACACATACTCAAAGAATATTTGGTTGCAAAGGGCCAGTGGTTCTCAAACTGTGTGTGCACAAAAGTTACCTGGAAAGTTTCTTTAAATTCAGCTTCCTGGGCCCCTGGCTGAGTTTCGGAGTCAGTGGGTCTGGTGGAGGCGGGACCCGTGAATTTGCTTTTCTCAGCTCCCAGGTGATCTGGGGAACATACTCTGAGGAGCACTGATTCTAGTGGAATCCCCTCAGTTTGCAACAGAGAATTCTGAAAGACATATCCCTGTCTAAAAGCTATATCCCCTGTCTAATCGAGAAAAACATCTTTTTTGCAAAAACACTTTGCATTTTGATAATTTTTTCATAACATAGTTCTCCGCATTTAAATATTTCATTTTAAATTTTGAATTTAAGTTTTGTACTATTTTAAATTAATTTTAAAAATTTATACCAAGACTCAATTATGATAATTTGAAATATCAGGGAAAAAATTAATACATTTCTGCCTAGGGATACAAATACAAACTGGAGAGAGAGAGAGAGGCTGAGACCTTAGCAACTTCTTGGTACCCTAATCCACAAACTGCCTCTAAATCTCAATGAGCTCATCCTGCCTGGCTGGCTGCACCAACGTCGTTCACACAGGTGTCTTTCCCTGTAGTGTTTACCTGCTTGGGCCGTAAAGGTGGTGAGCAGGATGCAAAGTGGAACTCTACTGCTTACCAGCTCAGCAATGATATCAAGCAGTTTGGCTCTCTGAGCCTAAGGTCCCTCTCTTGGGAAAAAGAGGCAATGAAGACACATGCTTTGTACCGCAGTGCAGGGCTTCTCCGCGATGTGAAGGGCTTGGAATGATGCTTGGCCCAAAGATAACCCTCCTTGGTGCCCCTCTGCATCCTTCCTGCTCCTCCTCTTCGTTAACTTGTTGTTAGCAATGTTGACCGCTTAGGACTGTACCCAGCCTGACAGCAACACCCAGACGTGGCCTCTACCAAAGCATCGTTTATCAGTTTGTAATGCTCAAATGGCCACCAACATAACATTTTGCTAAAGAAATCTTCCATTATATTCAAGCATCAACTACAAATTGGCGCTTGCCATCTACTTCTACAAGGATTAAATCATGAGCTGTTGCAGTTGCTGACCTTCAAGGCCCCCCGAAAGGAGCTCAGGGTGGGGATCAGGAATGAGGCCCTCTGTGCTCTGGGAAAAACTGGCAGAACAGGTCTTCAGATAGTTAGATGTTCTGAGAAGATTTTATAAGCCCAATTCTTGTATCTCCTCATATCTAGAAAAGCACTAAAATCCTTCATGGTGACGTCTGCTCCTTGTGACTAGCAGTAAACTTCACGAGACTAGCGGAACCTTCTGCAAAAAATATGTGCCTGATGGCATGGACTCCCCCTTCAGCAGCATCACATGTATACTGACCTTCCCCCCTAACTCTTTGGAGCAGTTTGTCAGAGCTCTCTGAGATGCTATCTCCCAAGCTATAGTCCTCATTTTGGCCCCGATAAAACTTAACTCACATTGTTCACGTTGTGCATTTTTTAAAGTCAGCACAAGGATACTTTTTCTCTCAATGAAAAGCACTGAGCCAAACACAACAAAAAAAACAAAAGCAAAAACTGGCCCCCATCTGGTTCCTCCCCGCTCTGGTCACTTGACAAAACTGCAGAATTCTTGACACCAGATGGTTCAAGCTGTAGTGCATAGCATTGCATCCAAAACCCTTCTTGAGCTCTTAACAGGGGTCCATCTCAACAAGCTTCACACAATAATAGAAATTCCGGATCCCCTTGAATGCTCTCAAATGAGACTCTGCCCAAAATACACCTAAGAAATTTGTCAGCTAATTTCATTAAGCTGCAGTGTTTCATTTTTTTCCCTCTTCTTTTGTTCAGAAATCGCTCCCTTTGTCAGAGAATCAAATAAAGGAGAGTCACCAGAGGGCGACAGAGGAGCTGCGCCAGTGTGGAGACAACATCCCCAGCAATGAAGCCGATAAAGTGTTCTTTCTGATTGAGGTGAGGATTACCGGGGACCCCATGTGACCCTCGGACACAGAAACTGGCTTCTCCTTAGATGGACGCATCCTTCCTGGTGGCCCTGCACGTCTCGAGGTGGCCCTCCGTATATGCGAGCTTCCCCGCCTGTGGCTTGCGGGAGCCCTGCCCTGCCCTCCCTGGGTCTCACCTGGCGGATGAAGTGGCTGGTGGGTCATCGGACCCCCTTGAAGCCCCAGGTCCCACACCACACTCAGCTGTCCCAGATCCCAGCTCTGTAATATGGTTACAGCCCAGAATGATGCTTTTATCTCATTTTTCAGAAAATTAAGGTGTTTAATCAGGACATTGAAAAGTTAACAGACGGAGAAGAAATTGTAAAGGAGAAAGAGTCCCGCTTATATAACAAAATCAGAGAGGAGTTTACAAGCTGGATACTCATACCTGCAGCCAATATCCAAAAAGGTAAGTCTGGGGATAGGGCTCCCGCAAAAGCAGCCTCATGTTTACCAAGACCAGAAGCTACTTCCGGCACATGAAAAGTGTGCGAAGAGCTGACTGTGCCCGCACGAGGGGCCCCTTAGTATCTATAACAGCTTCCCACCCATCAGTGTGGTGCGCTGACCTCACCAATTCACTAGAAGACGATTCCACCACCTACTTCCAGCTTTCTTCTTGCTCCTTTGCTCTGAGGCGAGGCAATTTCACTTACCCCCTCTCTTCCCTCCTCTTCACCCCTAATCCAAGACCAAAGAGGTCAATGCTTTGACAAGAAACTCCTTGCTTCCCCTGGCAGAATTCCAACTTCCATTCTGCTGCAGCCCAAATGCCAATAGCGTGTGTGCCCATGGTGTGTGTGTGTTTGTGTGTGTGTGTGTGTGTGCGCGCGCGCGCGCGTATCTTTGTTTGGGCACTTGATAAAAACAGCACTGTTCCTTCCATGGTAGGAGTCCATTTAAAAATCTCAGGCCTTCTTTGACCTCGGATTATTTTTAACTCCGTGTCCAACATAATAGTACTTCCTAGGCTGTTTAAACAACGTGGTGGAGGGCGGGGAGAGAAAAGGAGAAGTAATCTGTTTCTCTTTCTTATTCAACCAGAATAAGATTGAAGACATAAACAAAACAAGTGGAAACAGCAGACAATCTGATGCGGCTTCAAGTTCAGGATGGAGCAACTGATTTATTGTCAAGATCAGATTTACAGCGTGGTTCTGAGCAGAGTCTGAGAAGAGATTTTTAACCCAGTGGGAAAGGCTCCACAGAATCTTCAGTCCAAATCGCCCCTTTTAAATGATCCGCCTTCATTTTCTGCCTTTGTTGAGATCTGGGTCCACCTGAACGTGTATTTCTCGGTGAGCATGTCGGGTGCGGGGACAGTGCACCGTGGTCCCTGCTGAGCAGAGGGCGGGGTAACCTCGTTGACAGCTGCTTAGCTGAGCGAAGAGGGGAGAGGCCAGTCCTGTGTACCAAGCCCTTTGGCTGTGAAAAACTACTCATATATTATCTCATTATAGTTTTATAGTAACCTTACCAAAGCACTTTTAATTTGCCCCCAAATCAGTTTTCTCGTGTAGCAGAGAATGTACTCAAAATTAATTCCATCTCCAAAGTTCTTTGTATTTTGTGTTATGCATAAATTACAAAATTACTATTATCAGAACACAGCAAAGCACTAACTCGACTGGTTATAGTTTAGCTTCCCTTCATAGTTCAGAAGGCACTCAGCTCTTGAAGTGCCTCAAATTTGCGAGTTCCACAAAGTGGGAATGAAAAAGGCTTTCCCTAGATTTTGCGACCCAGTCGGCTTAGTGGTTTCTAACACTCCATCCGTGGATTAAAGGATTAGGGCACATAGAGAAGGAGGTAGGTTTTAAACTGCAAAGAAGCCCAACTCCTGAAGCCCTTTCTCCATCAGAACAGAAAGTAGAGTTACCCAGGTGTCGGGTCCAGCTGTCAGGCAAACTGGAGATGCTGATGAAAGGAAGGAATGAGGCGAGCGCTGACACAGGTCCCGATCCGGCTCGCAGATGGGACCCAGGGTTCACAGCTGGGAGGTCTCTCCTAGGAGGAGAAGCGGGGGTAGGGGAGGAGCTCCCAGAAAGGCTGGGATGTCCAGAACGTGGTATGGGTTTGCTAGCCTACAGGTGGGTTCTTCGTGCCAGAGGGATTACCTGGGCAGGGAAAATTGGGCGACCCAAATCGATCCTTCCCTTGGTTTGGTACTGACCACTGGCGTGGAGGTGGACGGGACACCAGGACTCAGCAAGTAGACCATGCGTGCATCTAAGAACTTTTCTCTGCAGCCACAGGCCTTGGGCCCAGACCCCTCCAGCTGACCCTTCTTATCCCTTCTTCCAGGAAACCAGCAAACATCTCACCAACCAGATCCCATTCATAATTCAGTATTTTATGCTCCAAGAGAATGGTGATTACTTGCAGAAAGCCATGATGCAGATACTACAGGAAAAACAGCACTATTCCTGGCTGCTTCAAGAACAAAGTGACACGACAGCCAAGAGGAGATTCCTTAAGGAGAAAGTTTACCAGCTGGCTCAGGCATGGGGAGCTCTCTATGAATTCCCCCAGTTAAAGGGGTAAATCCCAAAAGAACACCAGTGCTGCTGGGGTTTGCTATGCGCATGATTGTAAGGGAGTTGGTACAGGAAGTGGTGTCTCATTTGGGGCCAGACTTTTCTGTTGCTGTCTGTGTCCATCTTCACTGTGCTGCACTCAGCACCAGAGTTTATATCTGACGTCCCGTGACCCACAGAGCTGTCACCTCCACAGGGAGGTCTTCCTTGTCCTCTGTCAAGAGAGGGCTCTCCAGCCCTTGGGCCCCAGAGCCCCCAGTTACAGCATTCTTAAATACTGCTGTCATTCTTTGTTAATTTTTCACCCCTCTGCATTAGACTATGACACCTCAGAAAGGTGAGGTCAGTTCATATTCTCTTGTATTTCCCGAATCTCGCATGGTGCCTGGTGCATAGTAGCCACTTAATAAATATCTCATTGAACCAATGAATGATGGAGATTACCTGAGGCTATGGCTTAAATCCAGACTTTGGTTGTTTGGAATGGTGTCCCTTAGCTGGTCACTTTCTGATAAATTCAGTGATGCCACCTGCTTCTCATCATTTGCTGTGATGGTGTTTCCCAGCCCCCCGGGAGAAAAGAGGCTGAGTGATATTATTTTTAATTTGTAGTTTCTCTAATTGCAGTGAACTCCATTGCTGTGTTAAGTCTTAAAGAGAAATTTAATAAGGGAAAGCATTTTTTTAAAAAACATAGAGCTTCACACCAGTGGTCATCTCTAGATTGGAGGATTATGGTTAATTTTATTTTCTTCTTCGAACTAAGCTAATGACCTCACAGGAATTTTAGGAAGGTTAAGTGAAACCATTTCTACAAACTATGTGTCTCAAAGCAGGTGTTCAAAAATGCCAGCAGTTTTTCCCTCCAACAAAGACCTGTTTTTTTTCTTTACCTCTAGGTCTGTAGAGAAGCCCTCAATTCCAAAGCTCTTCCAGCCAGTTCTTATGTTTAGTTCCTTGATACTTTTTGACAATGTTTGTATATGGTGTTAGATAAGAGTCCTTTTGCGTATGCATATCCGTTTGCCAAGCACCATTTTTTGAAACCACTGTTCTTTCCCTATTGATCTTGGCACTCTTATCAAAAATCATTTGACCATATATGCAAGGACTTGTTTCTGGGCTCTGTTCTATTGCATTGGTCTATATGACTGTCTTTATGACATTACCACACTGTTTTGATAATTGTAGATTTGTCGTAAGTTTTGAAATCAGGAAGTGTGAGTCCTCCAGCTTTGTTCTTTTTTTCATGTTTTTTTTTTTTTTTTGGCTATTCAGGGTCTCTTGAAATGCCATATGAATTTTAGGATGAGTTTTTCTATCTTTGCAAAAAAATGTCATTGGAATTTTGAAAGAAATTGCATTGAATCCATAGATAGCTTTGGGTAATATTTGCATCTTAATAGTATTAAGTCTTTCAATCCATAAACATAGGATGTCTTTCCATTTATTTGTGTCTTCTTTAATTGCTTTAAGCAATATTTTGTAGTTTTCAGTGTACAAGTCTTTCAATTCCTTAGTTAGTTACCAAGTATTTTGTTCTTTTTGATGCTATTGTAAATGAAATTGCTTTCTTAATTTCCTTTTCAGATTGTTCATCGTTAGTTTACATATACGCAACTCATTTCTATGTGTTGATTTTATATCTTGCTACTTTGTTGAATTCATTACTAGTTATAACAGTTTTTGTGGACTATTTATGGTTTTCTACATATAAGGTCAAATCATCTGTGAACAGAGATTATTTCACTCCTTCATTTCTGACTTGGATGCCTTTTATTTCTGTATCTTGCCTAACTGCTCTGGCTAGAACTTCCAATACTATGTTGAATAAAAGTGGCAAAAGTGAGAATCCTTGTCTCACAAAGTTACTCTGATTTTAAAGAACTTTTGTAATATTGAACCTAAAGATTATGAGAAGAAAATTTAAAAGACAAAACACTGGTTTCACTTTAGGTATCATGCTTTTTTTCTTTTTGGCTTTTCCCCCTCATTTTATGAATTGGGTCACATGTACAAATAGTAGCAGAGCTGAAGAAAAGAATCAAATCCCTTCATATAATAAATGCTGTTGTGAACAATCAATTCTGAGAAGAATAAAATCTGATGTTTATTATTTGTTTCACAAATTGTAGAGTCAAAACTTCCCCTAAATGTTTAATACATTTCACTCATGTGTACGCATACACAGACTCAACCAAAGCTTCTCATTTACCACCTCAGGACTGACCCCAAAACCCAGGTGCGAGGCATCCAGAGAAGATGCTTGGAGCCAGGTGTATGAGTTTCCTGGGGCTGCAATACAAAGTACCACAAACTGGATGGCTTAAAACAACAGAAGTTCGTTCTCTCCTGCTAAATGCACACAATACCTTGTCTGACCTGTTGATTCTTTCCCCAGATTAAAAGAAGTAGGAATGAAGAATTATGTAGTTAGAGAATGACTAGCTCTGTACCTCCAGCAGCCCCCTTAACAATCCTGCAGGCAGACCACTTGGGCAAGATGACATATGAAGAAAGATCATGAGGCGTCGGCCAGCCTGCACGCAGTGGAAAATGATGCACAGCTTGACTTCCTGCCTTGATGATTCACTGAGATTCTTTCCCCTTTTTCTCTTTAAAAACTGTCATGGCTGAGCAGAATCTTCAGAGTTGGTTTTGGGGACGTGAGCCCACCTTCTCCCCAGACTGCTGGGTTTTCTGATTAAAGCAACTTCCCTTTCTGCCAATATTTGCCTCTTGAATATTGACTTCTGAGCAGTGAGCAGCCAAATCTGAGTTCAGTAACAAAGCTGCCACTACACCTGGCTTTCCAACAGGTCAAAGCATGGAGCTAACTTCTCGACAAACACCTTAAGATCTCCACAGCTTAACACAATCCAAGGGTGTTTCCTGCTCACATCGCAGTGATCCAAGGTGGCTTGGCAGGGTTTGGAGCCACACTGTCCCTTAGGGCACCAGCCTCCTTCCACCTAGTGACCTCACCATCTCAGTGGCCTTTGATCCTCCACCACACCCGCCTCATCTGGCCAGCAGGTGAGGCGAGAGAGATTGGTGAGGATTGCAAGGAAGGTTTCCAGGAGCTAGGCCTGGGAGTAGCATACCTCACTACTGCTACCCTCTATGGGCAGACGTCAGGCCTGTGGCCACACCTAACTGCAAGGCAGGCTGGGAAATGTGGTCCAGCTAAGCAGGAGGAGGAGCAAACAGGATTTGGACATTGCCACACCCATCCCTACATTGATGGAGAATATACTCCTTGGACAAAACACAGGAGTAAAGAAATAGACATGTTCTCTGCTCTTCCTTTTTATCCCAGGCTCGCTCTCTCTCTCTCACACACACACACACACACTCACACACACACACACACACGTTTCCTCCTCCAATGCTGCTGTGGATCTGGGGTTTGTTCATAACAAATGTGGAAATAAAGGAAGCTTACCCAAATGAGAACGTCGATGGAAAAAAAAAAAAAGCACAACCTAAAAGTAGAGAGTTATGTTTTATTTGGTGGACATTCTTAGGACTTCAACCCTGGAGAGACAACTTCTCAGACAAAGGCTGAGAAAACTGTTCGGAGGAGGTGAGGGGGAGACCAGGATATATAAGACTTTTCGCAACAAGGGGCAGGTAGTTGGAATGTCAAAAGATTGTTAATTAAAGAAAACCCGATATCTCAAGTTAAGGAATTTAGCTCTTTTCTGTGTATGGGAAGAGGCAAGGGGCTAGGCTCACTGAAATCATTCCCTTGATGTGCACCTCAGCTACCTGGGGCCAGCGTCCTGTGCTTTCTCATCCTGTGTTTCCACAAGCTGCGCTGTCGGATGGCTGCAGTTTGATGGCTGCTAGACGGTGGGCGCTTCTCGTTTCCATCCTGAGGTCCTTCGGGGCTCACCGTGGGGGTGGCTGCAATCGCCGATGACTGTGACATCCTTTGTTGACTGATGGCGGGCTGAGCATTCTTAGTCCACAAGAACTAGCAGTTACTTATTCACAGCTGGCTATAGCAAGAGGGCCCACCACCAGGACTTACATTTTGTCAGAGCCTCAACAGCAGGCAGAGGAGTGGGAAAGCTTCATAGTGGAAAAAAAGGAAGGCTCAGATTCCTCCGAGAAACTGCTCCAAAGAGGTAAAGGAGGAGCCAGGATATTTGTGAACATTTTTTGCTGGGAAAAACATGTCATCAAGCATAAAAAGATTACTGCTAATCACAAAGGACAGATATCTTAAATTAATGATCTCAGTGCTGTTCTAGGTATGGGAAGATTCAAGAATCTGGGCTCATTGAAATTTTTCCTTAGATACGTATCTTAACTCTCTAAGGGCTGGTATATCCAAAGCACAGTATGCCTCCTGTTTTTCTCCATCCTGAATTCCCCTCAGGTGCACTGTGGGTGGGCAACCACGGGATGGCTTGATCCTTGTAGAACTGGAATGGCAGGCAACATTTTTTTCTTTAAAAGTAGGGACAAAGAAATAGGGACTCTATTTGATAGGGACAGAGTAAAAGGACAAAGTAGGTGCTTAAATAGCTAATCCTACTAGGGGATTATAAGTAAAGAAAAAAGTATGGGAGACCCCTGTAAGTTAATGATCAATCAGGAAAGTAGGTTTTCTTTTTTTGTTTTAAATTTTATTTATTTATTTTTAACTTTATTTATTTTTGACTGCGTTGGGTCTTTGTTGCTGCGCGTGGGCTTCCTCTAGTTGCGGCGAGCAGGCGCTACTCTTCATTGCGGTGCGCGGACTTCTCATTGTGGTGGCTTCTCTTGTTGCAGAGCACGGGCTCTAGGCGCACGGGCTTCAGTAGTTGCAACACGCAGGCTCAGTAGTTGTGGCTCGTGGGCTCTAGAGCGCAGGCTCAGTAGTTGTGGCGCGTGGGCTTAGTGGCTCCACTGCACGTGGGATCTTCCCGGACTAGGGCTCAAACCCGTGTCCCCTGCATTGGCAGGTGGATTCTTAACTGCTCCACCACCGGGGAAGCCCAAGAAAGCAGGTTTTCTTAACCACAAAATCAAGTATGCTTGCTTAGCAGCAAAACCATGCAACAGAAGCATGAGACGTGCCCCCAAACAATAAAACAATGGTGGAATAAGACCCACATCCTGCCCAGTGAGCTCGGTAAGTTCATGATTCCTAGGACATGCTCCTCTGCACACACTAAAAACAAATATATAGGGAAAAAGTGACATTATACTAAAACCTGAGATGACTTACCACTTTTAGCATATGTTACCGCCTTTTTGATCATTTCCCTTGTGCCATGACAGTCCCGGCTTGACCATGTAGGGACAAGACAACGACCCCACCCGACGTGGAGGAGGAGCTGATGATGGAAGCTTGACGTCTACTCAAGAATGAGGAAGAAGGTGGCCTTTCCCCCTCCCCACTTTTCCTATGATTATAAAACTGTAGCCCACTAACTTCTTGGGGTGCAGAACACTCTCACCCACCTGCTTGTAAGCCTCACAAGTGTCCTATTCTAATGCATCACTTCTTACCTATCACTTTGCCTGTGGCTGAATTCTTTCTGTGCTGAGACATAAAGAACCAGAGCTCCTCGGAGCCCTGCAAACACCACCTAGCAGTTTCATATTAACCAAATTGAAACCATGCCCCCCTAGATTTGACAGAAACTCTCGAGCCTGCCTTGCAGAACAACAGATAGGGGGTAGCTTGTAAAAACCCCTCAGCTTGTAAACTGCCTTCACCAATTAAGCTCCCTTTAGTTTTCTTCCTTCCTTCCTTCCTTCCTCCCTCCCTCCCTCCCTCCCTCCCTTTCTTTCTTTCTTTTTCTCTTTGATTGTACACGTTCCCAGCTACACATAGCCCAGTTGTCCTACGGGAACTTGGCTCAGGTCCTATACAGTGTGAGCCAGCTAAGGCTGGTTGGGACCACTGACCCTAAACCTGGCCTTGTGCAGGTGTCCAGCATATGGCCTTTTGAGGCCAGAGGACTGGAAACTCCACCCTCCCATCATGTTATGCGCCTCCACTGTGAATATGCAGAAACCAGTGATAAATGGAATATTTGCTGCCATGTCAGTAAACAAAGGGTGTCAGAGTCATTAGCAATTGCAGCCACAGCCTATGGTGAGCTGGTGAGCCCTGAGGGAACTCAGGAAGGAAGGAATACCTGCCATCTAGCAGCCATCAGACTGCAACCATTCCCGAAGGTGAGCGCTAAGGCAACTCAGGATATAAAACACAGAATACTGGCCCCAAAGAGCTGAGGTGCAAGACTCTTGCATCTTCCCATACATAGAAAAGCACTAAATTCCTTAACTTGAGATATTAACAGTAATCATTTGTCCCTACTACCTGACCTTTTTTTTTTTTTTTTTTTTTTTGCGGGCGTCTCACTGTTGTGGCCTCTCCCGTCGCGGAGCACAGGCTCCGGACGCGCAGGCTCAGCGGCCATGGCTCACGGGCCCAGCCGCTCCGCGGCACGTGGGATCTTCCCGGACCGGGGCACGAACCCGCGTCCCCTGCGTCGGCAGGTGGACTCTCAACCACTGCGCCACCGGGGAAGCCCCTACCTGCCCTTTGTTGCGAAACTCTTATGTATCCTAGCTCCCCACTCACCTCCTTGGAGCAGTTCTCTCAGGGTTACTTGAGATGCTGCCTCCCAGGCGTGAAGTTCTAAAACTTCCCACCGAATAAAACATAACGCTCAACTTTTAGGTTCTGAATAATTTCATAGTCGACACGTGTAACCCAGATGCGCCTGCACAAGACACTGACTACCTCACCTTTTTCCCCACCTCCAGTCACCTTTCCCCAACTCTGAGACCACCCTGCCTATCCCATAAATATCTCAACCAACATGCCTTCTGGGAGGCAGATCTGAGACTTGTTCTCCCTTCCCCACCTTGACTGCCTTGTGAATAAACTCTTTCTCTGCTGCGCACAGACCTTCTTCTGTAAAAAATCCCGGTCCTATGGGGCTAATTGTTACAGGAGTTATTGTTTGACTTCCTGGATTGTTGGTAGATAGCTATCTGACTTCCTACACATTGGCCTAAGGCGGGCTGTCTTCCTTGGTTGGCTACTGTTAACAATGGATTGGTTTCCTGGGCAGGCTGCTTCAGGCTGTTCTGTTTTCAGACTTCTGTTTTCATAGATGGTCTGACCATTGACTGTGTGTATATTAAGTCTCTCACAGCATACCTTACCTGTGGGACCTTCCTTTCTCCTCTGCGTCTGGGCACTGCAGACCTGCTCCTACAGGTGAAATCTGATTTGATCGATGTCTGGGGATCTGCCTGTGCTTGAATACGATCCCTCCTGAAGCCGAATCCAGCTTCTCTACCCCAACACTGAATTAATTTTTGAAGACAGAGTTTTGGGTGAAGTAGAAAAGAACAGGCTTATTGCTTTGCCAGGCAAAGGGGGCCACAGTGGGCTGATGCCCTCAAAACCGTGTCTCCCAACCTGGAGGGGGTAGAGTGAGAAGTTTTATAGCAATGGTTCAAAGTGGGCGTGATCAGCTGGTGGACATTCTTCTGATTGGTTGGTGGTGAGGTAAGTGGGAGTCAACATCACCAACCTTCTGGTTCCAACAGGTCTGGGGTCTCCATGCTTGTGGGCAGCACACAGTTAACTTCTCCCACCTGGTGGGGGTCTCAGTATCTGCAAAACAGCTGGAAGATATTGTGTGTATCCCTTGATGGGAACCAGGACTCTGTCCCAAGGCTGCACTACTATTTCTCTTGACTGTTCCTCCCTTGTCTCACATCCCCTCCCTTCCCTGATTAGCATCTCTTTGAACCTGCCCAGTTGGAACTCAGAAGGTCATGGAGGCTGAATGAAACCTATTTTCTGTAATCAAGAGATGGGGGACACAGAAAGGCTTTTGTGCTCAGGAGCCTGCGTCCTGCTCGTATCACTCTCTTCCCTCCCTTCCCCTGAGATTCCACACTGGGGTGCAGGTGGGGTGGGGGAGGGATATTCTCTCCAATCAATGGTGCAGTGATTATGCAACAGAGAAGAACAAAATCTGACTCCAGGTTGGATCTGTTTCTTTCACTTTGACCTTTGCTTCCCACTGCTTTTGTTCTGTCTAAAGCTATAGGCATACACAAGGACCTGCCTCAGGGAACCCTGCCCCTCTGCCTGAATGTGAAACCAAAGTGCCTTTGTTCAGCTCACAGGGAGACACCCTGACCTGTCCACCTGTGGATGGCTGCAGAAAAGAAGAAATGAACACACCCCCTCCCCGAGGCTGGCCAAACCAGGAGATGTTTTGCAAGACTTACGGCCTTTTTACTTTACTTCCCCACTTCCTCCCCTTCTCTGTTCTATGAGAGAAACTGGCATCCAGATCCCGGGAAGATGGTTTTCTGGGGACACTAATCCACCATCTTCTGGGTCTGCCGGCTTTTTTCCGAATGAAGTTCCTATTCCTTACCTCAGCATCTTGTCTCCCAGTGCATTGGCCTGTCGTGCTCGTGACACTTCCTGACTACACATGCACAGAAAGGCTCCTCGGGGGTCAAAAAGGGAGGGAGATGGCATCCCAAAGTGGTGATGTCATCCTACCCATAGGCCTCTTTGCTAGAATCCATCTTGGCTAAGAGATGCGTGTGCACACAGCGAGGAACCTGAGATACACCAAATACGGTCTCAGAGGCAGGCAAAGCAAGATGATTAGCCAGAGGAAACCCGGAAGAAATGACCCATGTAAGTGATTCAAACTAGCCCCAGGGCACAACTCTCTCTCTGAGCCCACAAGTGTGTGCCTATTCATCACATGTACTCTTTTCCCTCCTAATAAAACACTTTTCTTATTTCACTACTTTCTACCTCTTTGTGGAAATTTATTTCTACAAAGCCAACGGTCCAGGGACCTTATCACTGGCCACCGGCCCTTGTGGTCTAGTGGCTAGGATTCAGGGGTCTCACTGTCACGGCCTGACTTCAGTCTCTGGCCAGGGAACCAACATCCTGATCCTGCTTCAAGACGTGGCAGGCTGAGGCCACCCGAGATCAAGTCCATCTCTCTGAGCTCCATTTACTATGTGATTTCTTTTTGCAATCTGAGAGATCATATGTGTAGAGAAATTAGTCCAGTGCCTGACATGGTCACTCCACAGATGCTCCATAACCAAGAGATGACAGTTTTAACACAGAGACACTGTGTTGGGCTCCCTCCACTTTCTATTCCATAAAACACGGAGCTTAGCTGCAGGCAGAGGAGAAATGAGCAGCCTGGGTTGGAATTTGAAGAACTGGTGGAAAGCACAGCCTGGGCCACTTCCTGTTACCCCCTGGGAGAGGTCCTGGGAAGGCAGGGAACACGTGCTGTTGCCTCCTTCATCGTTAAAGCAAACTTTCAGCAAGGGCTGATCACCAGACGAATGCCAGACAGCTGACCCTCATCCAGGAAAAAAATGATTTTGGAACGGCCCCATGTACACTAAGCCTGGTCCTAGGGCCACCAGCTCAGCTCCGGCAGTGACGGACCCTGTGTTCCTAACAAGCTCCAAGGTGAAGCCAACACTGCTCGGCCTGGAACCAGCCTTTGAGAAGCTGGGTCTATGTCACCAGCACAGAAGAGAAAACAAAACGCGGCAGCGACGCCAGACACTCGCGCTTCAGACGGGACTGAGGGGTCGCTTGGCCGGGGAGCGCTGCTCTGCGCTTCGGCCTGGCAGCGTCAGACCCGGGAGCATTACCCCGGTGGTTCCGGGTTACCCCGCAGCCCCGCGTGCCGCCGGGCTCCGGAAAACCTGCGCCCCGGGCCTGCTGCAACGCCCAGGCAGCAGCGAAGGGCACCCCGCGGCGTGCGGGCGCGACGGCGTGGCCGGCCCGGGGGCGGACCCCTAACACCGCCCCTCCTCCTAGGCACCACCCCTTGCCCCGGACTCCGCCCCCTCCTCCTCACGCGGCGTCCTCCGCTCCAACGCGCTCCGCCCCCTCCCGGTACCGCCCCCTCTTCCTCCGGAGCTCCGCCCCCGCCTCTCCTGCCCCTGGATTCTAGAGTGGCTGCCTCTGGACTTCCGTTTCTCTGAGCAAAGAAGCCGAAGCAGAGCTTGAATTGACTGGGAAGCGCCAGATCAGAAACTGAGCGGCTTAGGGTAAGTCTCCGAGGTCACGTGAGGACCACGTCTGCAAGACCAGAGCCAGTCCTCCGACTCATCATTCATTCATTCGTTCTAGAAACATTTATTGAAATACTATGTACCAGGAACTGTGCTGGACCCCAAGTACAACAGCAAACATCACGAAGTTGTCCGCGCCCTTGACGGCCTGGTGGCAGACAGGGCGTTCAAAATGGCCAAGACAGCGTGACAAAGCCATGGTCCTGGGGAAGAGGGGGGTTGGGGCGTGGGGCTCCCAGAAAGCAAGTCCACTAGGCCTGGAGAAGGACGGAGGCAGGCTGCTTTCTGGGAAGAAGCCCAGCGCGCAGGTGGAGGAGGAGCGCCCTGAATTGGAAGCTCCTGCATAGTGAGGCGGAATCACATTCAGGCAATGGGGCACGCCGAGCTGAGCACGCTGCAGCGCCTCCACCCCTCCCATCCCTGCACCGGGTGCTGCTCACTTCCCACAGGTGTCTGAGTAAATGCACGGGTTCGCAGGTGGGGAGCGACGTCTGGAAGCTTGTCGGGCCTGGTTTCCCGTAAGCACCAGCTCACCTCTCTTCTGCAAGGCCAGGCCATGCAGGTGATGAGAGGGCTGGACAAGGACCAGAGAGACCTGCCCTGGGCACCCGTGACTGCACAGGCAGCAGGAGTTCTGGGGTCAGTGTGATTGTCTGGCCCCCGATATGCTCTCCTGTGGATGCTGTGTTTTTGCCAGGCACGTTTTAATGGAGTTAAGAAATGTTAGTAAGAGGGTAGGGCCAGGCTCATGCTATGGTGGCATCCCCAGGGGCTGAGATGGCTGTGCTCCGTCCAGTTAAACTCAGCCTATGATTACTAAGCACCTACTGTTGCTGGGTGGTAGGCACTGGATGGATCCAAGCTTGATGAGAACTTTGTCGAGGTGACAGCCCCACTGATGAGGTGGCTACATGCTCCACTATTTAGAACATCCATCTGGGATGCAAAGCATCTTTGCCTGAGCTAAGCCAGGGGAAGTGGAGGCTGCAAGAGGTGTGACCCAGGCTTAGAAGGAGCTCCCTAGGGCAGCTGCAGAGACAGGGAGCATGCCGCTGGGACTTAGCAAGGGAGGAGAATGTCTCCAGGAGCCCAGGGGGACAGATAGGCCAGCAGAAGTGGGGTGCTGAGCCTGGAGGACAATTCTCAAGGGCTAAGAGTTTGACACTTATCTGTTAGAATATAGAGTCATCAGTGTCTCCTTAGTAGGGAAAGAATCATCAGCAATTCAGGTGAAAGGCTGTGAGCTTCCTGAGAACAGGAGCTTCGTCTTGTCGATTTTAGCATGGAGAGAAGGTGCTACAGAGCGCAGGCTTGGGAATAAAAGCCTAGATCGCAATCTTAGCTCCCCCACTTCCTAGCCAAGGGGCCTAGCAGTAACCTAACTCCTTGGCCTCAGTCTCCTCATATGTAAAATGGGCCTGTCAATCTTACTTCCCTCACAGGGTGGTGGTGAAGTGAGCTAGTCTCTCAGGCTGGCACCCAACACATACTATGGCCTGGTGCATATGAGCTGTTACCGTGTTATTATTCAGTTATACCCCAAACACGCCCCTGGGCTCTTGAGAGAACTGCCATCTAATGTGCGTATTGGAAGCAGCAGGTACCAAATCCCTGGCCAGGAGGCAACAGCGGGAGGAGTGCGAAGCAACTGGGTACCAACGTGAAGGATGCACTTGACCCACTGAGGGTGAGCAGCTCCTTAAATCCGGCACCCCAGGCGCCTCACTCGCTCACCTGCCCCTAGTCCTGGCCCTGGCGCTGGCTTTGGCCCCAGCCAGTTTTCACTTTTGCTAGTGGCTCTTTCTGAATTCATGCCTGAACAGGAATCACAGGGAGAGCCTCATGTGGTTTCAGGAAGTAGGATCATTCCTCAGAGTTAAGTCTTCACTGTTCTTTGTAACTAGGAAGTAACCGAGGCCTGGACAGGTAAGCAGCCAGGCAAGTGTTCCTGGATGATTATTGGGGAAGCGTGTGTTCTACCATCAAACCACCCTGGGTAGGATTGCCCAGACCCCAGCAGTGGGCCCTGCAGAGCACGGCAGCCGTCAGGCCAGGGAGCTGCTCTGTGGGGCCTCCTCCCCTCCTTTTCGGTGCCACCATATTGAATTTGGTTCCATCCAAGCTTTCCCTGTGTGGGTGAAGAATGTCCCCTGCTTTATCAATAGACAAAGGATGTTGCAGCCATCAAGCCATCAGCCGCTGCAGCTACCGAAGACTGTGCATCCTCAGCGGATTCAGCATGGAGAAAAAGAGAATACTGGCCCTAGATGGCTGAGGTGCATATCAAAGGAATGATTTCTATGAGCCCCGACTCTTGCATCTTCCCATACAGAGAAAAGTGCTGAAGTCCTTAACTTGAGATGTCTGGGTTTTCTTTAATTAACAGTAATCTTTTGACGTTCCAACCACCTGGTTTTTCTTACAGAAACTCCTATACATCCTGCTTCCTCCCTGACCTCTTCGGAGCTGTCCCTCAGAGCCATCTGAGAGGCCATCTTCTGCGGTAGGTCCTCAGTAAGTCCACCAAAAAAAATGTGATTCTCAGTTTTTAGGTGTGCAATTTTTTTTTTTTCTTTCAGTCGACACCTGACCACAGCACTTGGAAAGGGAGCAGGTCCTGGGTCTTTGTGTGGAGTGAGGGATGTTCTTCCTAATAATAGGGGTCTTTGTAGGGAGGAGGCTTGTTGTCAGGGCTCGTTAGCTGAGCAAAGGGGAAGGGAGGTGCGGTGCCAGCTCCTTCCAGAAGGGAAAGGTTACTGCCCCCCACAGAACCCTCACTGGGAGGGCCACTTTTTGGTCTACTTGACTTTGCCACCCCTCCCCTCCATCTTCCAGCCACTTCCACCCTGAAGAAAGCAAATGAGCTAAACTCCAGGGAGGGCTTGAAGAAGAGAAGAGAATTGAGAAAGGAGGATGATGTGGGTCTGAGGGGGGAGGAAGAATTGGGGTGGGGAGCTGCCATGAGCTTAGAACGCTTAAGAATCCATTTGGGTGCTGGAATGTTCCCAGTGAACCTACGGCAGGGTTTAAGACACCCAGTTATCAAGCATCTGTTCTGAAGACCAGCGGTTTAAAGGACCGGCGAAGTTCAAAGCTACGTTCAGCTTTGGATGACTCAGGACTGTCAGAGCAGCGGTTCTCAAACCGTGCCAGAACCATCAGAAGGGCCGGATAAAGCTCAGGTAGCTGGGTCCTGCGCCCGAGAGTTTCTGATGCCGCTGGTCTGGGTGGGCGCCGAGCAACTGCATTTCCCGCAAGCTCCTGGGCATGCTGCTGGTGCGGGGACACAGCTGGGGGCCTCGAGGAGGCTGCAGCGTGGGGCGCAGGGGCCGCCGTAGGCGCTGTGCGCCACGCATTCGGTTTCGTCTCTAATCCCGCAGCCCTGGGAACGTGAGCGTTTCGTTTCCCCGCGGCCGGGGGCGGGCGGGGAGCGAGGGGCGGCGCTCGCGCTGCTTAAAGCCCAAGCGTGGCGGGCGCCTGGCACCGGGGACGGTAAGTGTCGCGCTCCTGGGTCTGGGCACCCTCCGCCGGCTAGAGGCCTCGGGGCATTTGGGCGGGGGGCTGGGAGTTGAGCGCTCCGGGGTGCGGGTATTGCGCAAGCTAGTAGTAGTAAAAACGATCGCTGCTGATTCTACTTTCCTACTGACACGCTGCTGAGGCTCCTGGGTGATGCATCAAAAACAGTCCTCCACCCCCCCCAACTGGCAGCTTTTCTGCCTGAGAAGGTGGGCATGTGGAGGGCATGGGGGCAAAGAGGGTCTCCGAGGGAGCTGGTTAAGAGGGGCGCGCTGCAAAAATGTCACATCCACTGCTGCGTGACCTCCGAGCGCACCCCAAACGGCTGACCCAGCTTCATATATCAGTTTATATTTCCTGTTAAGGAGTGCAAACCAGACCAGTCAGCTGCCCGGGGGTTTCCTTGGAAGCGCATGGACCCGGGGTCTTCACCAATCCTTCTGAATAGAGGGAGGTTGGAGCGGAGGGTTGCCGGGAGGTTTTGCGTGCCGGAGCCGCCCTGTAGGAAGCAAGGGCTGGCCGGAGAGATGGGGCATGCGCAGAAGTACCCTGCGCGGAGGACCCCTAACCCAGGGCATGGAGAGTTGCCCAGGGTCTGCCTTCCTCGTAGCTTGTGCAGCCGGGTGCGACGGCGTGGAGCCGGCACACGTAGTCTTCAGGATGGAGGGAGGTAGGACAGCCCTGGGGGCTGACGGAAAACCCAGGAGCTGCTGAGACCTGCACCGCAGCCCTCCTCACCCCGACCCCACCACGGGTGACCACAGAGCTGCGCATGTGGGATCCTCGGAATTATTCAGTCCAACTTTAAATCAAGTTTTTGTCGGAAGTAAGGTCAAGTGATGTCAACCCTTCCCCCCACCTCCCCCTCAGCTGTGAAGTCCCCAGAAGGCTTCTAAAATGTTCATGTCATCTTTCTACTTTAGAGCAGAGCTGCTGGCCAGGAAGTTCCCCACCCGCCTGTGGACGTGCCCTCCCCCCGCCCCCCCAGGTCCTTCTTCACTTCTCTTCCGCCCACCTCCTAATACTCAGCCATCCTGAGTTGATAGAGGGCTAAAGTACAAGATGCTCTCCCTTTTAACCAGATTACGGAGTCTGCACTCTTCTCGCGCTGGGAGAGGCCAATAAATTGGGAGATGAGGTGTTGGGGGTAAGGCATATGGACTTTATTCGGAAAGCTGGGAGTCCGAGAAGACGGCAGATCAAAGTCCTAGAGAACCCTCTTCTCGGGGTCTGGATGCTAGTTTCTTTTGTAGAACAAAGAGCGGGGAGGTGAAGAGGTAAAGCAAAAAGGCCTCAGATTGTTACAAGTATCTCTTGATTTCAGCCTGACTGGAGCAGGGGTGTGTTAATTTCCTCTTTCCTGCAGCCATACCCAGGTGGGCTGGGTCAGAGTGCTTCCTGTGAGATGAAAAGGTATTTTCATTTTACATTCAGGCTTGGGGTCCATGATGTTTACGTTAAGCTACAGGTGACATCTCTTTAATGATTAACTCGTAGCAAAAGGAGTAGGATATAAAGGTTAAAAAGAAAAGAAGCAGATCTAATACGGGGTCAGATTTGTTCTTTCCTATGACAATCATAAACAATGTAAATGTCAGTGAGTTTTTGGAAGGCAAAACACTTTGATGAGAAAAAGCAGATCTAAGTCCTGAGAGGGTTAACTGGACTGAATTATTTGGGCAGTTTGCAGACACTGAATCCGGCGTTTTCTTGAATTTGCTTGGTAGGTAGCCCTTATTTAGGGCTTAGGGGAGCCAATTCCTCCCTCACATCTCTGTTCCTTCTGCAGACTGGGCTGAGGAAGCTTTCTCACAAGGACAGAACTCCCCTGGGCAACCCTTTGATCCCCTCCCCGACCTCCACTGCAGGGATTCTCCAGTGACACTGGAGAATGGCATCTGGGTCTGGGAGCCATAGGCAAACTAGCACCCTGGGAGATCCTAAGGGGGCGGGGCGTGGTACAGCCAGCCAGCCACACCCATGGACAGTGGGAACCTGAGTGGACAGGCAGAATGTAAAGAACCCACAGGGCCTGGGCAGTTTCTCCCCATCCCTACCCTCCCCAACCTTTGGAGTGAGAGAAGAGCCTGGTGCAGTAACCCCACTAGTGACCAGTGTGAGTGTGCAGGACTGGGGAGATGGGACCTGGAAAGATGAGAGATTCCAAGTGCTGTGCCCGCCTCCAAGCTCCCTGCAGTGTTGTCTGCAAACACAGGGTATGGGTTAAACGTTTCATGAGCAGTTTGGGGCTGAGGGCTAAGGGTCACACGGCTTGACTCTAGCATGGCCAGAATGGGTGAATGGGTTCAGCTCAGTTTGACAAGCGCAGCCGGATGCTGAATGTAATGAATAAGTAAAACACTGGTTTTTATTATTTTAAAATTAATTTATTTATTTTAAATTTTTTTAATTTTTTGCGGTACGCGGGCCTCTCACCGTTGTGGCCTCTCCTGTTGTGGAGCACAGGCTCCGGACGCGCAGGCTCGGCAGCCACGGCTCACGGGCCCAGCCGCTTCGCGGCATGTGGGATCCTCCGGACTGGGGCATGAACCCATGTCCCCTGCATCAGCAGGCAGACTCTCAACCACTGCGCCACCAGGGAAGCCCAAAACACTGGTTTTTATTACTGAGATGGCTTTGCTCCTGAGATCCAAACTGATTTTCAAAGATGATCCAAGTTAGGTACAAATAATTAAGATGTACAGACAAACGTCATAAGATTTTTTTTTTTTTTTTTTTTTTTTTTTTTTGCGGTATGCGGGCCTCTCACTGCTGTGGCCTCTCCCGTTGCGGAGCACAGGCTCCGGACGCGCAGGCCTAGCGGCCACGGCTCACGGGCTTAGTTGCTCCGCGGCATGTGGGATCTTCCCGGACCGGGGCACGAACCCGTGTCTCCTGCATCGGCAGGCGGATTCTCAACCACTGCGCCACCAGGGAAGCCCAACGTCATAAGATTTTGCTTTCAGGGAATGTCATTTGATGAAACAAACAGAGGAAGGGAATTTGTTCACAAAGAACCCACGGTCATGGGGTGCTAGCCCTGGGGACTAATGATGCCACCTGACTGGGAGCAGTAAGGTCAACTGAAGTTGTAGTCTCTAACATGGGGCCCCAGCTCCAGCCCGGGATCCCCTGGGCACACGAAGTCTTTCCAAAGGCACGGGGGTGGGTGGTGGTTAGGGAATAAATTTCCAGATTGCCAGATTCCATAAGTACTGCTTAAAATTGATCACCTTTCGGAGGCTGCCAGCTCTGGAGGGGCCCCGGCGGCTGAAGCCGCGACAGTTGTGGGGACGGCAGGCCGGAATTATCGTACCTGGGGGGGTTTGGAGAAGATGGCGGAAGAGTAAGACGCGGAGATCACCTTCCTCGCCACAGATACATCAGAAAGACATCTACACGTGGAACTGCTCCTACAGAACACGCACCGAACGCTGGCAGAAGACCTAAGACCTCCCAAAAGGCAAGAAACTCCCCACGCACCTGGGTAGGGCAAAAGAAATAAGAAAAAACAGAGACAAAAGAATAGGGACGAGACCTACACCAGTGGGAGGGAGCCGTGAAGGAGGAAAGGTGTCCACACACTAGACGCCCCATCGCGGGCGGAGACTGTGGGTGGCGGAGGGGGAAGCTTCAGAGCCGCGGAGGAGAGCGCAGCCACAGGGTGCGGAGGGCAAAGCGGAGAGATTCCCGCACAGAGGATCGGTGCCGACCAGCGCTCACCAGCCCGAGAGGCTCGTCTGCTCACCCGCCGGGACGGGCGGGGCTGGGAGCTGAGGCTCGGGCTTCGGAGGTCGGATCGCAGGGAGAGGACTGGGGTTGGTGGTGCAAACACAGCCTGAAGGGGTTAGTGCGCCACGGCTGGCCGGGAGGGAGTCCGGGAAAAAGGTCTGGAGCTGCTGAAGAGGCAAGAGACTTTTTCTTCCTCCTTTGTTTCCTGGGGCGCGAGGAGAGGGGATTAAGCGCGCCACTCAAAGGAGCTGCAGAGACGGGCGTGAGACGCTAAGGCCGCTGCTGCCGCCACCAAGAAGCCTGTGTGTGAGCACAGGTCACTCTCCACACCTCCCCTCCTGGGAGCCTGTACAGCCCGCCACTGCCAGGGTCCTGGGATCCAGGGACAACTTCCCCGGAAGAACGCACGGCGCGCCTCGGGCTGGTGCAACGTCACGCCGGCCTCTGCCACCGCGGGCTCGCCCCGCATCTGTGCCCCTCCCTCCCCCCGGCCTGTGCCAGAGCCCCTGAATCAGCTGCTCCTTTAACCCGGGGCCAGATCCAAAGCTGAGCCCAGGAAGCTGTGCGAACAAAGAATAGAAGGGAAATCTCTCCCAGCAGCCTCAGGAGCAGCGGATTAAATCTCCACAATCAACTTGATGTACCTGCCTCTGTGGAATACCTGAATAGACAACAAATCATCCCAAATTGAGGAGGTGGACTTTGGGAGCAATGATATATTATTTTTTCCCCTTTTCCTCTTTTTGTGAGTGTGTATGTGTGTGCTTCTGTGTGAGATTTTGTCTGTATAACTTTGCTTTCACCATTTGTGCTAGGGTTCTGACCGTCCAGGTTTTTTTTTTTCTTTTTCTTCTTTTTTACTTAAAAATTTTTTTTCTTAATAATTATTTTTTATTTTAATAACTTTATTTTATGTTATCTTACTTTATTTTATCCTCTTTCTTTCTTTTTCTTTCTTTCTTTCCATTTTTTTCTCCCTTTTATTCTGAGCCATGTGGAGGACAGGCTCTTGGTGCTCCAGCCAGGCATCAGGGCTGTGCCTCTGAGGTGGGAGAGCCAGGTCCAGGACACTGGTCCACAAGAGACCTCCCAGCTCCACGTAATCTCAAACGGCCAAAATCTGCCAGAGATCTCCATCTCAACGCCAAGACCCAGCTTCACTCAACGACCAGCAAGCTACAGTGCTGGACACCCTATGCCCAACAACTAGCAAGACAGGAACACAGCCCCATCCAATAGCAGAGAGACTGCCTAAAACCATCATAAAGCTACAGACACCCCAAAACACACCACCAGATGTGGACCTGCCCACCAGAAAGACAAGACCCAGCCTCACCCACCAGAACACAGGCACTAGTCCCCTCCACCAGGAAGCCTACACAACCCACTGAACCAACCTTAGCCACTGGGGACAGACACCAAAAACAATGGGAACTATGAACCTCTAGCCTGCAAAAAGGAGACCCCAAACACAGTAAGGTAAGCAACAAGAGAAGACAGAAAAACACACAGCAGATGAAGGAGCAAGGTAAAAACCCACCAGACCAAACAAATGAAGAGGAAATAGACAGTCTACCTGAAAAATAATTCAGAATAATGATAGTAAAGATGATCCAAAATCTTGGAAATAGAATAGAGAAGATGCAAGAAACATTTAACAAAGACCTAGAAGAACTAAAGAGGAAACAAGCAATGATGAACAACACAATAAATGAAATTAAAAATACTCTAGAAGGGATCAATAGCAGAATAACTGAGGCAGAAGAATGGATAAGTGACCTGGAAGATAAAATAGTGGAAATAACTACTGCAGAGCAGAACAAAGAAAAGAGAATGAAAAGAACTGAGGACAGTCTCAGAGACCTCTGGGATAACATTAAATGCACCAACATTCGAATTATAGGGGTCCCAGAAGAAGAAGAGAAAAAGAAAAGGATGAGAAAATATTTGAAGAGATTATAGTTGAAAACTTCCCTAATATGGGAAAGGAAATAGTCAATCAAGTCCAGGAAGCACAGAGAGTCCCATACAGGATAAATCCAGGAAAAACACGCCAAGACACATATTAATCAAACTATCAAAAATTAAATACAAAGAAAACATATTAAAAGCATCAAGGAAAAAATAACAAATAACACACAAGGGAATCCTCATAAGATTAACATCTGATCTTTCAGCAGAAACTCTGCAAGCCAGAAGGGAGTGGCAGGACATATTTAAAGTGATGAAGGAAAAAATCCTACAACCAAGATTACTCTACCCAGCAAGGATCTCATTCAGATTTGATGGAGAAATTAAAACCTTTACAGACAAGCAAAAGCTGAGAGAGTTCAGCACCACCAAATGAGCTTTACAACAAATGCTAAAGGAACTTCTCTAGGCAAGAAACACATGAGAAGGAAAACACCTACAATAACAAACCCAAAACAATTAAGTAAATGGGAATAGGAACATACATATTGATAATTACCTTAAATGTAAGTGGATTAAATGCTCCCACCAAAAGACACAGACTGGCTGAATGGATACAAAAACAAGACCCGTATATATGCTGTCTACAAGAGACCCAATTCAGACCTAGGGACACATACAGACTGAAAGTGAGGGGATGGAAAAAGATATTCCATCCAAATGGAAATCAGAAGGAAGCTGGAGTAGCAATTCTCATATCAGACAAAATAGACTTTAAAATAAAGACTATTACAAGAGACAAAGAAGGACACTACATAATGATCAAGGGATCGATCCAAGAAGAAGATATAACAGTTGTAAATATTTATGCACCCAACATAGAAGCACCTCAATACATAAGGCAAATACTAACAGCCATGAAAGGGGAAATCGACAGTAACACAATCATAGTAGGGGACTTTAACACCCTACTTTCACCAATGGACAGATCATCCAAAATGAAAATAAAAAAGGAAACACAAGGTTTAAATGATACATTAAACAAGATGGACTTAATTGATATTTATAGGACATTTCATCCAAAAACAACAGAATACACATTTTTCTCAAGTGCTCATGGAACATTCTCCAGGATAGATCATATCTTGGGTCACAAATCTAGCCTTGGTAAATTTAAGAAAATCGAAGTCATATCAAGTATCTTTTCCGATCAGAACGCTATGAGACTAGATATCAATTACAGGAAAAGATCTGTAAAAAATACAAACATATGGAGGTGAAACAATACACTACTTAATAACGAAGTGATCACGGAAGAAATCAAAGAGGAAATCAAGAAATACCTAGAAACAAATGACAATGGACACGTGACGACCCAAAACCTATGGGATGCAGCAAAAGCAGTTCTAAGAGGGAAGTTTATAGCAATACAATCCTACCTTAAGAAACAGGAAACATCTCAAATAAACAACTTAACCTTACACCTAAATCAATTAGAGAAAGGAGAACAAAAAAACCCCCAAATTTAGCAGAAGGAAAGAAATCATAAAGATCAGATCAGAAATAAATGAAAAAGAAATGAAGGAAACAATAGCAAAGATCAATAAAACTAAAAGCTGGTTCTTTGAGAAGATAAACTAAATTGATAAACCATTAGCCAGACTTATCAAGAAAAGAAGGGAGAAGACTCAAATAAATAGAATTAGAAATGAAAAAGGAGAAGTAACAACTGACGCTGCAGAAATACAAAAGATCATGAAAGATTGCTACTAGCAACTCTATGCCAATAAAATGGACAACCTGGAAGAAATGGACAAATTCTTAGAAATGCACAACCTGCTGAGACTGAACCAGGAAGAAATAGAAAATATGAACAGACCAATCACAAGCACTGAAATTGAAACTGTGATTAAAAATCTTCCAACAAACAAAAGCCCAGGACCAGATAGCTTCACAGGCGAATTCTATCAAACATTTAGAGAAGAGCTAACACCTATCCTTCTCAAACTCTTCCAAAATATAGCAGAGGGAGGAACACTCCCAAACACATTCTATGAGGCCACCATCACCCTGATACCAAAACCAGACAAAGATGTCAAAAGGAAAGAAAACTACAGGCTAATATCACTGATGAACATAGATGCAGAAATCCTCAACAAAATACTAGCAGACAGAATCCAACAGCACATTAAAAGGATCATACACCATGATCAAGTGAGGTTTATTCCAGGAGTGCAAGGATTCTTCAATATATGCAAATCAATCAATGTGATACACCATATTAACAAATTGAAGGAGAAAAACCATATGATCATCTCAATAGATGCAGAGAAAGCTTTCGACAAAATTCAACACCCATTTATGATAAAAACCCTGCAGAAAGTAGGCATAGAGGGAACTTTCTACAACATAATAAAGGCCATATATGACAAACCCACAGCCAACATCATCCTCAATAGTGAAAAACTGAAACCATTTCCACTAAGATCAGGAATAAGACAAGGTTGCCCACTCTCACCACTCTTATTCAACATAGTTTTGGAGGTTCTAGCCACAGCAATCAGAGAAGAAAAAGAAATAAAATGAATCCAAATAGGAAAAGAAGAAGTAAAGCTGTCACTGTTTGCAGATGACATGATACTATACTTAGAGAATCCTAAAGATGCTACAAAAAAACTACTAGAGCTAATCAACGAATTTGGTAAAGTAGCAGGATACAAAATGAATGCACAGAAATCTCTGGCATTCTTATACACTAATGATGAAAAATCTGAAAGTGAAATTAAGAAAGCACTCCCATTTACCATTGCAACAAAAAGTAAAATATCTAGGAATAAACCTACCTTAGGAGACAAAAGACCTGTATGCATAAAACTATAAGACACTGATGAAAGAAATTAAAGATGATACAAATAGATGAAGAGATATACCATGTTCTTGGATTGGAAGAATCAACATTGTGAAAATGACTCTACTACCCAAAGCAATCTACAGATTCAATGCAATCCCCATCAAACTACCACTGGTATTTTTTACAGAACTAGAACAAAAAATTTCTCAATATGTATGGAAACACAAAAGACCCAAAATAGCCAAAGCAATCTTGAGAACGAAAAATGGAGCTGGAGGAATCAGGTTCCCTGACTTCAGACTATACTACAAAGCTACAGTAACCAAGACAGTATGGTACTGGCACAAAAACAGAAATATAGATAAATGGAACAGGATAGAAAGCCCAGAGATAAACCCACACAATATGGTCACCTTATCTTTGATAAAGGAGGCAAGAATATACAGTGGAGAAAAGACAGCCTCTTCAATAAGTGGTGCTGGGAAAACTGGACAGGTATATGTAAAAGTATGAAATTAGAACACTCCCTAACACCATACACAAAAATAAACTCAAAATGGGTTAAAGACCTAAATGTAAGGCAGATACTGTCAAACTCTTAGAGGAAAACATAGGCAGAATGCTCTATGACATAAATCACAGCAAGATCCTTTTTGACCCACCTCCTAGAGAAATGGGAATAAAAACAAAAATAAACAAATGGGACCTGATGAAACTTAAAAGCTTTTGCACAGCAAAGGATACCATAAACAAGACCAAAAGACAACCCTCAGAATTGGAGAAAATAGTTGCAAATGAAGCAACTGACAAAGGATTAATCTCCAAAATTTATAAGCAACTCACGCAGCTCAATAATAAAAAAAAACAAACAACCCAATCCAAAAATGGGCAGAAGAACTAAATAGACATTTCTCCAAAGAAGATATACAGATTGCCAACAAACACATGAAAGAATGCTCAACATCACTAATCATTAGAGAAATGCAAATCAAAACTACAATGAGATATCATCTCACACTTGTCAGAATGGCCATCATCAAAAAATCTAGAAACAATAAACGCTGGAGAGGGTGCGGAGAAAAGGGAACACTCTTGCACTGTTGGTGGGAATGTAGATTGATACAGCCACTATGGAGAACAGTATGGAGGTTCCTTAAAAAACTAAAAATAGAACTACCATATGGCACAGCAATCCCACTACTGGGCATATACCCTGAGAAAACCGTAATTCAAAAAGAGTCATGTACCACAATGTTCATTGCAGCTCTATTTACAATAGCCAGCATATGGAAGCAACCTAAATGTCCATCAACAGATGAATGGATAAAGAAGATGTGGCACATATATACAATGGAATATTACTCAACCATAAAAAGAAATGAAATTGAGTTATTTGTAGTGAGGTGGATAGACCTAGAGTCTGTCATATAGAGTGAAGTAAGTCAGAAGGAGAAAAACAAATACCATTTGCTAATACATATATATGGAATCTAAGAAAAGAAAAAGTCATGAAGAAACTAGGGGTATGGCGGGAATAGAGACACAGACCTACTAGAGCATGGACTTGAGGATATGGGGAGGGGGAAGGGTAAGCTGTGACGAAGTGAGAGAGTGGTATGGACATATATACACTACCAAACGTAAAATAGATAGCTAGTGGGAAGCAGCCACATAGCACAGGGAGATCAGCTAGGTGGTTTGTGACCACCTAGAGGGGTGGGATAAGGAGGATGGGAGGGAGGGAGACGCAAGAGGGAAGAGATATGGGAACATATGTATATGTATAACTGATTCACTTTGTTGTAAAGCAGAAACTAACACACAATTGTAAAGCAATTATACTCCAATAAAGATGTTAAAAAATAAAATAAAGTAAAATTTATCACCTTTCAAAATTGCTTTCTCTCACTATACAATGAACAGAATGCATCCCTATCCCCCCAATACACTTTTATTTTTAGCAACCTTGCCCTTTCAACTGCACCAGTATCGAACCAAAATCATATAGGCCTTGGGGTAGCATCCCTTGAGGAGAAGCAGGAAGAGCATCACACACACACACACACACACACACACACACACACACACACACACACAAGTGTTGATTCAGGCTGTACGTTGACAGCAAGGCTCTGTGCCTTATCCGTCTACCTTAGAGTTTAAATATTTAAGGTTTACAAAAAGGACTCAGGGAACTGTGAATCTCTTTCAAAGCACATCCCCCCTTCATTTGCACCATTCTCAGCAATGGGGAAGAAAGTTGGTGAGTGCTATCATTTATTTGCCCGGGTTTTGGTCTAATTTGTATGTTTTGCCTGATTTCAAGGAGGTGTCCGAGAACAGCTCTGAATTTCTGCCGACTAGTCAACGTTACATTGTCAAGTGAAAGGAAGGTATATTGGAGGTAAGTAAGTGCTTTATATTTTTTATAAGATTTATTTCAAGTCATAGGAGAAATATTTTCATGTACTTTTATCTAAGATTATTAGATGTGTATATTTTAATATTTAGAGACTTATGGTCCCAGAAGAAAATTTTAATGAATTTCAAGTATATGCATATGTACTTTCTGGGTGCAGACAAGTATGATAAGGGCCAATTAAATGCTTTCAAAAATAAAATGATCTACTTAGGTGGGGGAAATGGAACAAAAATCTCAAGTCGAGGATCAAAAGGGACAGAGTAAAAGACTTGGAGTTCATATTTTATAAAACATAGGTTTGGTGTTAAATTATCATAATATTTAGAACCCCTCAGCTACACTGGAAAGAATTTTATAACAATTTTACTTTTAAATGTAAACTTAAAAATACATCAGAAATTTCATCCTTTGCCACTATTTAAATTTATGGTGAAAAAAATTTTGATGTTCAACCTACAGTCATGATGGGAAATACAGAGTTTAAAAAAAATCTTTGGAGATCTGGAAGCATATCCTTGAAGACCGCTGAGCTGGTTTGGAGCATTTGTCCTCATTTGACACTTGGTTCCTTGGAGTTGTCCTGTCATTTCTTTCTGAGCTCCCACTGTGTCCCAGTGTGTCTCATGGTGGGTTTGGTTCCATGATTGAATGTACCTAGCTTCTGAATTTTGTTAATCCTGATCTACTTGGTTTTAAGCTGACCTGATAAAGGAAGAAGATGGTTCATTCTGACTTGAAAATCAAAGAACCCGATTCACCTTCTGCATCCAGTCGTCTGTTACTAAATGGAAATGATGATCTGGTGGGGAAAAATGAGGAAACAGTAAGTTGATGCCTGAAAACCACTATCCATGTGGACATGAGCTGTGTCCACTTGCGGGCTGCCCACTGATACAGTGATGTCATTGCTGCCCGGAGATGCCCGCTTCCACATCTCTCTGAGGGCAGGATGTGGATACAAAGACTACTCATTCTGTTTGGGCCCTTCTTGCAGCCAAATGCAGACAGTGTTTTGCCTTAGCTGATGCTGGTTGGGGTGCAATTTTGGTCTGAAAAACCAGGCAAGATGCTGATTGGCTAGTGTAGGAATTGGCCTCAGGCACTGGGCCCGAGGAGCCCTGTGTTATCTCGTGCACACATCATGGTTCGGTCTCGAGTTCAAACCTCTGAGGTGTCGCTGTGACATCACCTCACAGTGAAGCCATGTGGTGTCTTTTCTTCCAGAATCGAGACATATTTTTGGTGGGAACCAAACTTGGCTTCTGGAATCAGTTCAACCTGAATTTGATTCCAGTGCTGACACTCGCAGCTGTATGATCTTGGGTGGTGGTTCTTCCCTTTAGAAGCCCGATTTTCCATCTGTAAAGTTGGAATAATCATAGTATTTACTTTGTGTGGCTGTTGAGAAGAGGTAGAGGCTGGGCACTTTGGAAGAGCTCTGTTTATTGCTGTCACATGTTTTAAAACAATGGATCTTCAGCCTCTTTCCAGTTGGCTCCATTTTCATAATCAACGTTTAACAATGTATTATGCAATATTACAAACTACATTGAAGGACACGGAAACATAAGAAGGTCCACCGCCCTAATATAACTGTCGTGTCTCTCCTGGCTGTAAATGGCAGGGCAGAGCGCAGGGGGAACCCACGGTGCTCACAGCCATATGTTTGGAGGTGGCTTAGCCTTTTCCGGCCAGGTTGAACAGGGGCTGTCTTTTGACCCGGCAATTCCACTTCGTAGACCTTGGTTCTTAGAGTGTAGTCCCCAGAGAAGCAGCATCAACGTCCCCAGGGAAGTTTGACATGCAAGTGATCACACTTACATATCCTTCCCTCAGACCTAGTGAACTAGAAATTTCAGGGACAGAGCCTACCATCTGTGGAAACCTGGCCAGCACCGGGTTTATCGGCGTGCGTTACAGCGGGTCAGAGAGAAGGAGGCAGAAGAAGAAAAGAACAAAAAGTCAAACGATTATTTCCAACCACAGACCCCCTCCTCAGACCCCTCCGTCACAGAGATCTTTGAGCACCTGATCGCCTTCCACCAGGTGAGTCTGCGAGCACCTCCGAACGGCACTTCTCATCCGTTTCCTTTCTGTGAGTGCCTCTTTTCTGTCTTGTCACTGTCAGGTGACTGCCAGCTCCATCTTTCAGCCCTGGGTAAGCCTCTGTAGAAGCAACTCGATCAGAGAGATGAGAAGGGTTGTTACTTACAGCCACTTACTTCTGGTTTTGGCTGGCTGTGTGGCCCTGGTCAAGTTACTTAACCTCTCTGAGCCTTAGCTTTCTTCTCTATAAAGTGGTACCTCCTCTCGGGGTTCTTGTGAATATTCAATGTGAGGAGTGTGAGTGAAGCCCTCCCCGCAGCTTTGGAAGGAGGTGGCCTCTGGCCACAGACAAGCTGCTCACAGAGACATGTGCTTTGGTTGCTACCCTACATTTCAAATAACTTGAAGGGCCATCAGATTCATCCTGGGAAAGGATGCCCAACTCAGAGCCTTGGGATATGTGAAAGTCTGGACAGAAAAGCAAATGGCAGTCTCCTGGTTTACCAGATGTCTCCATCACTTTGGGTGGAGTTTCTCACACTGACCACGCTCACGCATGTACAGGATCCCGTGGAAATGCAGAGGTGGGGCGTGGCGGGTCTGAGGTGGGGCACGATTCTGCATTCCTGATGGGCTTCCAGAGGATGCCACGCTGCTGGACGGAGACACACTGTGAGCAACAAGGCTGCTGAGGGTGGAAACTGAGGGTGGAACTCTGTGTCCTGCAGACCGTGGGATGTGTGAGTGAAGCCGGTGAAGGGCAAGGCGGGGGCACCCGTGGGCCCCTTGGCTTCTCCTGCAGCTAAGCTCATCCCCCTTCATCTGCTCACCTGCCTGGCAGAGCCTCTGAGAGTGAGTAATGCGCGTGCACGCACGTGCACACACACACGCACACACATGCACGCATTACGGCCTTCAACTGATTGGGTGAGGCCCACCCACACTCTAGGGGATGATCTCCTTTACTTCAAGTCAGCTGATCGGAGCCATTAATCACATCTACAAAATACCTCCACAGTAATGCCTAGATGAGAGTTCAATTGAATAAGTGGGTCTACAGCCCGGCCAAGGTGACACGTGAAACTGTTAACACCTGGGGAAAGGATAAGGCTTCTTTTATATTGATAAATGTGAGCAAAGGAATTGGCTTATATGATTGTGCAGCCTGGCTGGTCAAGTCCAAGACGTGTAGGACAAGCCATCAGGAAAGCCAGACAGGAGACTCTTGGGCAGGGGCTGAAGAGTGCTGAGCACAGGCCGAATTCCTTCTTCCTCAGGAAAATTTCTGTCTGCCTTGGAAGAATTGACACCTTTGTGACTTTAAATTTCCTATTCAAGAACATCGGGGGTCTTTCCTTCTTAAGATCTAGTTTCTGGGGGCCTTAGAAGTGTTTTAAAGTTCTCTTTGTGTAGATCGTGCGCACTTCTGGAGTTTATTCCTACATCTTTTCTCAACTTTGTCCCTCCTGGAAATGAGCCTTTTCTTCCATTATATCTTCTGTTTGTTGTTAGTAGATACGATTTCTGTATATTGTCTTATACCTCTTAACTGTACTGATTCTCTTATCGTTTGTGGTGGTTTTTACAGATGATTCTCCTGAGTTTCCCCAGCGGACGCTCATCCCTTTGCAAATAGTGGTGGCTTCACACTCTCCCTCCTCTTACCAGTTTCATACTTCGAACTTTTCTTGCCTCATCTGGTCCCTTCAATGCAACTCGAAACGATAGTGAGCCAACAGACAGCCTTGCCTTGTCTCTGACTTTAATGAGAACCCCACTTTTCCTATTAAGTATGACCCTCACTGGCTAAAGTCAGTGTGTCAGCAGGGCTGTGTGCCTTCTCGAGGTTCTAGGGGAGAATCTCTTTCTCTGCCTCGTCCAGCTTCTAGAGGCTGCCCACATTCCTTGGCTCGTGTCCTCTTCCTCCATCTTCTAAGGCCGGCCATCCCTCCACCCTCTGCCAGACTCACGTCTTCCCCTGACCCTCCTGCCTGCTTCCCTCTTTTGCACTGGGCCCACCAGACTATCTGGGATGACTCCCTCTCTTAACATCAGCTGCTTAGCAATCTTAGTTCTATCAGCAACTTCAGCTCGCCTTTGCCATGTAAAGGAACACGTTTGCAGAGTCTGCGATTAGGACAGGGACATCTTTGGAGCCTTATCCTCCCTGGCACACCCATCATGAAATGTGTTGGATTTCCCTGGGGTAATGATTTGCACAGTATCCCTGGGGAAAGGGCCCAGGGGAGCTGATCTTCACTACTCAGAAATTTCCTCTCAGCTACCAAGAGATGGTCTCATGCCGGCATGGCCCTTCTGTGTGACTCTCTGTGTGGCCCACCACCTCAGCTCCCCACACCCACTTGGTCAGGAAGAACTCTGCACCAGCCCTGCTCACTGGGCTGCTGTGCTCACCAGGTAGCTCCCCGGCAGGAAAGGCTTTCCCTCTCCTTCTCTGTCTGACCCATGCTGCTCTCCTCCCCCTCTGTGGCTCTGCCTGACCACCCCTGCTTCTGTTACACGTGGGCGGGTCATAGGCCAAACATTACCCATCTCCTACTTCACCAAAACTAGGGATGATTTGGATGATCTCCAGGACAATGGGAAAATGACTTTTGCAGCCGTGTTCATAACAGACTCTCAAAAGCTGTTTGGGTGTGTGGTTTTGCTGGTCAGACAGACCAGCCCTTCCTTTCAGCTGGTGTCCATTCTCCAACATCAGACAGTGGTTTCTTGGCCCCAGCATCCCCCTGGAAGGCCTCCAATCTGCCTGTCCCTTCTCTCCCGCCCTGCATTTGTGACACTGGCGGTCCCATATCTCGCCTGCACTCATCCTGGGGCACGGAGTGTGTGTTCCAGCTCCATCTCTCTGATTCCCTCCACTCACATACCCTGAGTGCTTGCTCCACTCCTGGGATCTTTCTAAACTTTTATTTTTAGTTCATGTAATCTTTTCAGCCCTCCCATGAGGCCAGGTGCTCATACTATAGAGAAGGAAACTGAAGCACGGAGAGGTCGCAGAACTTGCTACAGTACCAGTATATATCAGCTTGTTGAGACATCAACCTATCTTAGGAAAGAGAAACTTTGCACTAACAGGTGGGGTGTGGTGACGTTACCCAACTCAGGTTCAGCTTCTCATTGCTCAAGAATCCAGTACCGAGAGACGAGTATTGGGTAAAATGAAAGACAGCTTTACTCAGGAAGCCAGCAATCCTGGGGAGAAGGTGGACTCATGGCCCAAAGAACCAACTCCCCATTTTCCAGGTTTTGTTTGGAGATTCTGTAGGGAAAAGAGGAAGGGTTACATGCTAAAGAGAGGGTTGTGAGATGCGTGATGAGCTCGTGGACATTCCTCTGATTGGTTGGTGGTGAGATCACCAGGAGTCAACATCATCAACCCTCTGCTTCCAACAGATCTGGGGTCTACATGATTGTGGGCAGCATATAATTAACTTCTTTTGCCTGGCGGGGGTTTTAGTATCTGTAAAGCAGCTCAGAGGACATGGCGCAGAATATTGTCTGTAGCCCTTGAGGAGGGACTAAAGGTCCTTGACTTTGTTTAATGGCTAAACTATTATTATTTTGTTTTGCTTGACTATTTTCCTTTGTTGCTGCCTTTTTCCATTTCTCTGATTAAATTTATTCTTTGGATACTTTTTTTTTTTTTTTTTTAGAGACAAAGGGCAAGCAGAGGACATGGATGGGGTGAGGAGGGGATATTGTCCCAGGACCCCATAGGCACCTGCTCAGTTACAGAGAGGGAGAAAGGAAGGTTGAAACGAACTTTCAACGTGCCTAGAACTCAAGAGAGCTCCTTTCTGTGGCTTTTAATACCCAGCTCCTTTTCTGCTAAATAATTTCAGCCTTGATTTTAAAAAAAGGTTATAAAATCTTTGGGGCAGAGTTGTAAATAATTTTAAAATGTAGTTTTTGTACTCGGTCTGCCCATTTACCTTTTTAGAGCACGTTTTACCCTCTTGCATCAGAAGTAAGCATTTAGTGGTCAGGAGACGCTGGTGGGAGCCCAGGCTCGGGGTTGGCCCCAGACGCGGTGCCGCCTGGAGCACAGAGGACGACGAGGGTGCCTTTGAAACCCAGGTGGGGAGCTTGCACCCGCCAGGTCTCGTCCGCGCGGTGACGTCAGGGTCTCCTGGCGGCCGCAGCCCCTCACCCTCCTGTGAGCTGCCCCTCCCTTCCTGCCAGGAGGTCAGCACCCGCATCTCCAGCCACACCCCCCCTGATCATCCGGTTCTTCGCACTCAAGACGAAGTTCGGCGGCCGGCTGCGGAAGGGCATGTGCTGCAGCCGCTGCAAAACAAGGACGAGTACGTCTGGCCGCTGAAGGAGCGCAGCGACACCAGCGACAAGAGGAAACTCCCGAGGGGGCGGCGGGGGCGGCTGAGCCGGGCTCGGCTCGCCAAGTTCCGCTGAACCGGCCCTCCGTCCCGCCCCGGGGTCTCCGGGGAGCAGGCGACCGACGTCTTTCCCCGCCAGCCTCGCGTCGCTAGCTGACCGTGTCACAGCTGCTCCGGCGGCCAGGGGTCAGGCTGTAGCCATCGTATGTCCCCGCTGTGAGTGGACGGCGACCTAGTAAGGAGCTGCGATGGGCACGCGCTGGCTTCAAGCACCGAGGGGTTTACGCAGAGGGTCCCTGCACCCTCTCCGCCGCTTTATCTGCTACCGATGCCCACGCAGCCTCCGAAAAGGGCCATTCCAGGTTCCGTCGTAGCCTTTCACACCCGACGTTCTAGGGGCATTCGTGCCACGTGTGTGGATGCACACAGAAGCCTGTTTCTTCGCTTGGTAATGAACTCGTTCCGACCAGGCGTTTCTCTGACGCCGTCTTTCTCCGGGGGGAGCGGTCTGCCAATGACAACAGAGGCTGGAGCGCGTGCAGCGGTCGGTGGGCTTCCCTCCGCGCTGGATCGGGCCGCAGCGAGCAGCCGAGTGTGGTCCGGTATGTACGAGAGGCTGGAGGGAAATGGGGGCTCCGGTGAAAGACGTGGGACAGAAGGTGAAGCAATCGACCTTCGTTGTGTATCACGTGTGCCGATCGAGTGTCCAGTCCGCTCAGTCGCTGGCCACCTGGCCTGAGGCTGCAAGGTAAGAAGCCCAAGTCCAGAGAGGTCACTGCCCAGCCGGTGGGGTTTTACAGGCCAGGGCAGGTCTGGGGGGCAGAGAGGGCGGACCGTTAACCGTGAGTTGGCAGGAAGGGGCACAGCACGCTCCCGACGGTCCTCCTTGGACGGGGCAGGGCTGGGGACTCGCACAGACACCCCGCCAGAAAGGGAGAGGCTGTCTCACGAGCTGTCCACTCCCAGGCCCAGTGCGACAACCGCTTGTAAGGGGAGGTGGATTGGCTACACCGTCCCCTCCCACCGCACCCGCACCCCCATCCCAGCGCCCTTCGGACACTCAGGGCTCCGGGGTCCTCGACGCTTTGGGACAATGTGAGAAGTCACGTACGAGCGGGGATGCTCCGGACACTTGGAGGCTGCCGCCCCCTCGTGGCTGGACCGAGTAACTGCTCCAATCCCAACAAGGGACCAGAATCGGAGGTGTTGGTGTTGCCAAGGCTTCTTCTTTGCTGTTGCTACGGTTTTCCTGGAGATTCCTGGACTGAGTGGAGGAAGAAAGCTGATAGTCCGTGCTGCAGAGAACGGGAATCTCCCCGGGGAGCAAGCCTGCTGGGGACTCACAAGGTGCTCATAATCACTCTCCCTTTTACCCAGAAAGAACGGGTGTCCAGGCATCCCTCGGGCCTGCTCCGACCAGCCATCGATGGGGGAGAAGTACACTGTCTCTCCTCCCACCTGTTCAGGACTCCGGGAGAGACAGCTCTGGAGTTCACGCTGTGTGATTCCTTCACTCAAGAGGGCGGAGAGGCTCAGGCAAGGGGTTGAACTGGCCCCGCCATCCTCCTTCTCCCGTCATCTCCTGTGTCCACCCAGAAGGGGCAGCACCGGGGTCAGAACCTGCATCTCCAGAGTCTGCTGCCTGCTCTACAGCATCGGCTTGAAGGCCCGTCCACCTGCGCGGAATATACTGGAACTGCAATGATGCTTGCTCATGGTCCCTCACTCCAGGCAAAGCCTGGGCTTCAGTGGATCCCATAGGATGGGGCTGAGTCTGGAGCGGAGCAAGGAGAGGGGCCAGATAACACCGAACTGACCAAAGGAGGAAGCCTCAGCTTTCCAGAATGCAGGGTCTGCAGGTGCTTACTAAATGCTGTGAGGGGTGGAGTGGGCATAGGAGATGCTGGGCACTTGTCCAAATGACTCGTTGGATGCCCGACTATTTTCTAAGATGCTGTGGAGCACCTCCCTTTATCTCTCTCCTTCTGGAGCAGGAAGCAAAGACGGACGCAGCCAGCCAGCCAGAAAAGCCCCCATGGTCAGTTTTTGTTTGGGAGGAAAGGAATCCAGTCCCGGGGGCAAATCATCCACCAGGTATAGCCATAAAAGCAGCAAAAGGGGCACTGACCTTGAATCCACTCACCTTCAGCGGGTTCAAATGGATCCGTGGGTTTTCAGGGGATTATAGGATTATACGATCAGGTTCTTTAATCACAGCAACGCAATGGCTCAAACACCCATGTTTATGGGGTTAATTCATTTAAAATGAGGTGGCTGGTACAGCACTGAATCTTTTAAGTGTTACTTTGGAAGTAGCATAAATCACTGCCCTTAAAACACGGGGTGCACCGGGAGAAGAGCTCTGGCCTGTGCCACATCACCTTCTCTGCGTCCAAAGCAGCAAAGGATTTGACTTCAACCAGGGGTGTGTGTGTGTGTAGCTCTTTACAAAGTCAGGTTCCAGGGTGAAGCCTTGGTCATAAGGGAAAAGTCTCTGAAATCAGAGCCAGGTCAGGGAAACCACAGGAGAATCAGAGAGAAGGAGCTGAGAACAGACCAGGGACCTGAGTTTAAGGTAGGACTGTACCCAGACCTCCATAACAGCTCAGCAAGAAGTGAATCAAAGTTCATTCATTTTCCATGCTGTGAACTCACCCTGCCCCAGCTGCAAGAAGCCACCAAATGATCAACACAGATTCCACACTTTCATTAATACTCGTTTCCACTTTAATTCGTATTTTGGGTTAATTTATATGAAGCAAATCTAACCTATGTCTTTTATAAAGGTTTAAGTACAAAAATATCAATGTTGGGCTTCCCTGGTGGCGCAGCGGTTGAGAATCCGCCTGCCGATGCAGGGGACGCGGGTTCGTGCCCCGGTCCGGGAAGATCCCATGTGCCGCGGAGCGGCTGGGCCCGTGAGCCATGGCCGCTGAGCCTGCGCGTCCGGAGCCTGTGCTCCGCAACGGGAGAGGCCACAACGGTGAGAGGCCCGCGTACCGCAAAAAAAAAAAAACACCTCAATGTTTTTAGCGTTCTGGCTGGACTTTTTAGGTGAAATCAGCCTCATCCAAAAGTAAAAACATTCACGAGGGGACTCCAAAGTGAAAAATATGACTGGAGAGAATGTCAACTGCCTTGCCCACATGGACGATTTTAGGTATACAGTCTTTATTATTTGCAGATCCCTAATGGATGGATTCACCTACTTGCTGAAATGTATTGGCTCCCCCCCAAATCAACACTAGCAGCACTTGTGGACAGGGGCAGAGGGGCAAAAAATTTGAGTTGCTGAATGAGTTTCAGCTCAGACTGTAAAGAAGTGTCATTTTCAGTCTATTTAGTGCAGTGTTTTTTTTTAGCATTTTTATACTTTTGGCTGGTGATTTCACTGTTGAAATGGCCCCAGGCAGAGTGGGAAAGAGCTGTCTAGTGTGCTAAGTGCAGGAAGGCTGGGCTGTGCCCTACAGAGAAGCGTCTTTCAGGAGTGAGTTTTAGGGCTGTTGGCCATAAGTTCAATGTTAACGAACCAACAATGTATACCCATAAGGTGTCTTTAAACAAACACATACTGAACAAGGTTAGGTAGTGATGGGTTGACAGACCGGTAGCTGGCAGGCACCTGCCCCTATTTGCCCCTTAGGAGCCATGATTCAATCTTCACTAATTCAAGTTTCTGCAACATAATTGCCACGAGTAATAAGCATCAACTGTACTTTTGAACGTTATCTAACAAAAACAAGTGCTTTCTTTTCTTTTTTAATTACGAGTTTTTCCATAATTTTAACACACGATGAAGACAAAGGCCAGATGTTTTCTCCAATCACCTGTTACCTGCTGGACCTGCTGGACTGGGGGAATTTGAAGAGTGAGAATGGATTTTTGTTCCAGGCAGGAAAACATTTACCCAATCTTTCTCTCCCTCCTGTGGTCACAACTCCAGGGACGACGGAGGTGCTTGTTAGTGAAGGAAGCAGCTCTGCCACCGTGAGCTCACGGGGATTTAGGAAGACAGCTTTAGGGAAAGAGATGCTAGACTCATGTTTGAGAAGGCAGGTTCTGAAAACTCTTGGGACACTGGGCAGAGAGTTCTAGAAGAGAGTTGGGTGTCAGGGTCTGAATCTGGGAGAAGTGGGAGGTACAGGTGATCCCGCCCCCAACCTCAGATCCAGCCCCAACCCCCGGCCTCAGACCCACCCCCACCACGCAGCAGCTGCTCCAACATCCGGGCCCTACAAGGTAATGCAGATTGGCCCGCGGTGGCCACACAGATCGCCAGAGCCTCAACACACGTTTGGAAAAAAGAATGCATAATTTATTTGTACAATTTTTCACACTTGAATTTTACAATTTAAAAAAGATACAAAACAGAAGACAAACAGTGGTCACATAAATTAAGAGAAGCACTAAAGAAGGAACGCCTTCTCCCCATGACAATGCTTCTTAAAATCCGCCTCGGGGAGCAGGCGGATAGCAGCCTGCGAGTGGACTGTACAGCCTTCCGTTCCAAGGTTAAGTCCTAGCACAGAATCACTCAATTTGTTCTTGGAAACACCAGTGTGTCTGAGAGGGGGCAGAACCTCACGGCCCCGCGTTTACGCTTCACACTTGGCAACTGAAACGTGACCTTCCCTCCAGGGAAACTTTAGGGGCTGGAAGGGGTCACAGTCCGACACACCCCTCTCTCTTCTTCGTCACAAGCACGGATGCTGTGCTTTAGCATGTCATTTACAGAGCATTAAATTCGGAGCCAGGCACTTTGTAAAAGCAACTCAAGTCTACTGCTGTTCACACAGGCAAAGACAACGGTCGTTTCAGAGAGCCAAGTGTAGAACTACTTAGAGGATCACGGCCCAGATTCCATGAGCACTTGAGGTAGTAACATGTAGAAACTTTACAGGAAACAGTGTATCTTTAATCAGCATCCCTGATTGCCCTGGGTCACCTCAATTTCCACGTGATTAGCAGGCCTTAAGAGAGTCGGCAGGCACCCCACTCGGGGTGGGACCACAGTGGGGGTGGCATAGCACAGTGTCCCGGGAGAGGGACAGGGAGGAGACATGGAGTAAGGCTGGTCTCCCTGGACAGAGCCCCACCCAACAGGCAGGGGCCCCCTGCCCCGGCAGTGCTCAGCACGGAACACATCTGCTTTGAGGGTTCTGTCGACACCCTCACCCCCCCCCCGCCCGCCAAGAAAGAAAGAAGATTTCAGTGCCCTGCCAAGTGGCTATCAAGTCATCACCCATGAATGAAGGGCTGCCCCTTTATTTCCAGCCACCTTCCAGGACTGCTAAGAAGGCACTAAAAAATGATCAGCAAAATCCCTCATGGGGAGACAGGCCCTGGGGCTACCCCCACGTGGCCCTCACTGGCGATGGCCCCAGAGGGTGGCCCCTGCAGGTTCTACCTGGCTTCCTCCCTTCTCATCTCAAGCTGTCCAGCAGCTGAGAAGTCACCAGCCCCTTGTGCATCCAAGAGGGGCCCCTGGAACGGGGCTTGGAAGGGAGGTCCTCGTGGGACAGACCCCATCCCTCTGTTCTGCACTGGCCCTGCATGCCCACACCCAGCTGGGCCTCCCCTGTCGGACGAGGGGCGCGGGAGTGTGGGCCCGGGGTGGGGGAGGCCACGTGGCCTGCGGAGGAGCGTGGAGCATGCCAAAGACAGACAGGGTCACCAGTTAATAAAAACGAAAGGACCTGGGAATCACTTCTAAAAATACATTATGCACAGGGATTAAAAATCAGCCCCTTCATTTTCTTGTGGAATGGAGTCAAGGACCCAGGCTGTATCGATTAGCTGTTTGCCTGTTCAAAAAGGAAAAAGAAACGATGTTATTTTCTTGAGACAAAGGTAGAAAATTATTTTTTCCCCTAAATGAACGTGAGGCCTTTATACACCAAAGAGTAAGCTTAATAAGACAAAGGGATATTGTTTTTCTACAGCATGAAGGTCAAGGGGTTAGGCTGACAGTGGAGGACAGCATGTGCAAAGGCCCTGAGGCATAAGGGGGAACGGGGTGTGTAGGGATCCAATCATTCAGCACAGCTGGGACACAGGCCTCTCTGGGCAAACCGAGCGTGACCTTAGCCACTGAAAGACGTCAAGTGTCTAACTAGTCTTGCTTTCTACCCCACTTTCTCTGCTGCTACCCAGCCCTCTCACTGCCCGCTCTGTCCGTGTTGAGCCACCGGCAGTACCTTACCACACCTTGCCCGTTTGCTCTCTCATCCTGGAGGGACAGTCTCCCCTTGGCCTGGCTCACCTCCCTCCAGGTGTCCGGGCTGCCTTCTCCTCCCAGCCCCACCGCAGCCCCCCAGCTTCCCTCCGCCACATAGCCCCCGGCGCGTCAGAGGGGGTCATCTATTTCCAGCACTCGGCCCTTTCTGGGGCGGGGACGGGATGGGCCCCATGGCCACTTGAGGGTGTTAGGTCCTACGGTTTCAATCTGGGGAGATGCGGGCTGGACCTTCTTGGGCAATGCCCTCTGGTTCTGCACCTGGGCACCTTTGGAGACTTGAGAGGGGACAGAATAGAACTTTTTCTTCCACCAGGAGCCTAGCCTTAGAAGGAGCCGAAACCTAGGAGCTCTGCCAGTTCCGAGGCCCGTGAGCTGGACAGACATCTGGTCCTCACCCAGGATCCAGGCAGAGCCCAAGGGCTGGGCTCCGTTATGCATTGCAGGCCAGCCCGGGAGCCTGAGGAGGCAGGGTCACCGGGAGCCCCTGGGATCTTTCCCCTCCTCACCACCTCTCCTTGTACCAGAGAACCCCAGCTGCTCCCCCGCCCCGGGGCGTACTCGATAGCCCAGAAAAGGACAGGGCAGAGTCACGGCTGGCTGACCTGCCTCTCCCTGCTCTGTGCCATCAGCAGAAGTTTGATTCGGGGACGTTTGGTTGGTAACCAGAACCACCAGAGCCAGAACTAAGCGTGGCCAGCAGAGCACAAGGAAGCCCATCACAGTCAGCTCTGGACCCTGCAAAGCTGAGCCCCAGACGTTTTCATCCAAAGCCCAGCGGCGGGCCCTGGACCGTGGGGGAGGGGGTGCCACCCGGCACGGGGACCACGCCTCCTGGGCTTTGACACAGCGAGCCAGAGAACGCCATCAGGAGGACGGGAAGGTTACCCTCATTTGTCGATAAATCCAGTCTGTAAACACGGTCACGTTTCCGTATACTCCGGGTCGGTAAGCCTGCGCACAGCCAGACCCCCAGCTCGTGTCCCCGATCAGCCACCAGACGCTGCTCTTCAGAGTGACCAGAGGGCCTCCGCTGTCACCCTGGGGGACACGGCAGGTTACAGAGTAGAAGTGAAACCGCAAGCCGTACATCGCAGAGGGCAAGGAGGTGGGGGTCATGGGAGGGTCTGCAGGTCTCCTCCAACGAGGTGATAGTAATATAATCCCGCAGAGAGACTGTACCAGCGACGAATTTTAGTCTGCATCAGTTAATAGTTACCAAATCAATGGCTGTCCGTATTTTTAAAGAGTCAAAATACTTATTTCTGTGGCACTGACACTTCGACCACATAGCGCCTGCCGGAGGAAGCAGCGGCGTGCATTGTGTGGGGGTAGCAGGGCTTTCGCACCGTCCATGGCCGTCAGTTCCCACGGCCGCCCCCCCAGGGCCCCAGGTCGGGGAGGAGGCGCTGCTCACGGCCCCGCTGGGAGCCGGGCAAGGCCCAGAGGCCGAGCACAGCTGGTCATCACCTGGCAGGAGTCGACGGTTCCCTGCAGGTACCCCGCGCAGATCATGGCCGGCGTGATGAGGTCGCTGTACACGTGCTTGCTGTTGCACCGCCAGGGCTCGATGAGCTGCACCATCGCCGCGTTCAGCCTATCCGAGGTTTTCCCTGCAACGGAGGACGGCCTGGCTTTCCCCGGAAGCCTGGACTCCCTTCCCGGGGGCATCATGGCGAGACGGCCACGCCCCTCCTCGCATACCGGCTCCTGGGCCCCGGGGTATCTTCCAGCTGCTGGAGCCTGTGTTTAGAGCGGCTCCGGATTTGGTTTGGGGGCAGGCTGCCTGCCTCTGGGGCTGGGGAGCGCCTAGAATCATCCTCTCCCATCACCCGGCCACTTGGTTCCCTGGGATCAACTTTCCTCCTTCATTGCTCCCTCTTTGGACCGTTCCCAGGGCCACCCGAGGAGCCCTGTGCTTCCACCTCAACCCGACACGATCCTGCACTCTCTGACCATCTGCCCTCGGCTCCCGGCAGGTGGAAACTTCCTAGACGCTCGCTGGGACTTGTACTCTGTGCCCCGGTTGCTACCTGGGTGTCTTCTGGGCTCCGTGGGCTTACCGTGCTGAAGCAGTACCTCTCCCAGAGGGCTCCTCCACCCAAAGCCACACCACCCCGTCCTCCGGACTCGGGAAATGGTCCCACTATCCAGCGGGGGGCTTGGGTCACAGCGGGAAGCCGCCTCCCTGTGACCTCTCACTCCTCCGCTGCTGACGCTTCATCCACCAGCAGATGTGGTGGCTCTGTCCCAACGTGCTGCCACCCCCACCCCCCGGTCTGAGCCGCCTTCTTGTCTCGGAGGACACAGCACTGGTCCCCTCCCCATGCCGTTCTGTCTGCCCTCACCCCCAACCCTTCTGTGACTCCCTACACAGCTCTCAGATCGAGTCACTCCAGTACCCTCACTGTGGCCTACGGGGCCCTATGCGACCTGGCCCCAGCCTGCCCCTTCGCCCCGGCTCATCGTGCCCTGGCCACACTGGCCCTTCTGTTCCTGAGACGCTCTCGTCATGCAGATCTTAGCTCAAATGTCCTCTCTTCCGAGAAGCCTTCCCTGACCACCGCTCGCTGTTGCAAACCTCCGCTGTTGGAAAGCACCTAGTTCGGTTATTCATTTCCTGTCTGAGCACATCCCGCCCCCAGCCCTCCATAGGAGAATGTGAAGTGAAGTTCCTGCGGGCAGAGATTTTTGTCTCATTTTGTTCACTGCTGCATTCCCAGCTCTTGGTAGGTGCTCCACAAATCGGGGCTGACTTTCCCTTTTGTCTTGGATGCTGGGAAACCTTGCTCACAGCTGGAAGGCTCAAGCCGGGAGCTTTCTTTAGACCAGATGCCAGGACACCCAGCGCCACCGACATCTCCCCTACACCCCGTCCCCCGCCAACCACCCCGCCCTTGAGCTATTCACCGCGCTCTAAAGGATCCCTTGCAGGTGTGCCCTAAACACTTTTGGAAGGATGTAAACAATATAGAAATGGGCGACTAAGCCCATCCAATGCTCCATAAGAATGCAACAGCGAGGATGCCTTCATCTGAAAAACGTTATCTGAGATGAACGCGAATTATAACTGAAGGCGCTGGGCCAGCCTGCGCCAGGAGGGTCTAGTGCCTCTTCCCTCTCTGTGGTGTCAGGGCAGGAGGACAAAGCCTCTGACGCCTGGCATTGTCAGTCACACCAGCCCGCCCGCACGGAGCCCGTTATCACTCGGCCATCAAAGGCAGGCAGACTTCCGGGCGGCCTGTTGGCGACCATGGGACACAAACACAGGGGGCCGTGTGCCCCTCACGTTTAGGTGGCCTGCACCCTTCAAAGAGCGGTTTCTGCACATTGTTCCCTTTGGTCTTAACAAGGGCATGGGGTAGGTAGGGCAGCTAGGATTTTCCCATCTAGCACGTGGGGAGACAGGCAAAAAGACTGGGCGAAGTGTCTGAAGTTGTCCACTCACTTAGTGGCAGAACCAGAATCAAAACCTAGACGTCCCGCTTTAGAAGCCGGGGCTGTGCTCCTGAGGCCCGCAGAGTCCCTGCTGGGAGCCTCACCTTTCTCGTAGGTGGACCCCCACCCGGAAATCCAGCAGGACTGTGTCGGTTCCAGCATCATGCCCGGGTTGGGCAGACACACCGGTTTCACTCTGTCTGTTTCAAGAAGGGGAAACAGCGTGAGCGCGTCGGTCTAACTGAAGGCCTCGGGCGACAGCGTCCACCTGGACCTTCCCTGGGCCTGGGGCCACCAGCCTCCTGCCCAAGGAGACTTCTGGATTCCAGTGCGTCCTGGCACCCCCTTTCCTGTCCCCGCCAGGACCCTCCTTCTAACAGGGGAGACGGCCCCCTCTGGAAGTTAGGGTTTTGGAGGATTGAAGATCAACAGTCCTGTGATGCGAATAGTTGACACTGGGCGTGGTACGAGCGCATCAGACTAAATTGATAAGGACGAAGGTAAATGATGAGCAATTTATAATTAAACTCACAACAGGTGCCATTGCAAACCAGCACCGAGCGAGGTCAGACCCACCAGATGCCGACAATGAAACAACTTTTCTAGACGGTCACGTGCGCTGATTAAGTCGTCACCGTGCTGAGGAGGAAAAGTGCCCCAGTGAACGCATCGCTCAGTGGCCAGAGGCACATTTTGGGGTGACTCGGCCTCTGCTGAGCCCTCTCCTAGCAGCCAACCCCTCCCCTGGCTCCACACATGACAACTCGGTGCAAATTCCCTCCTTCTGGCCATCGCAGCACATCTTATTTCCAGTCAACCTCTCCGTAAGATGCGGTCAAAACTGTCCACATACCCCGGGCTGTAGGAACCCAGCTACGCACCGTTAAAAGTCAGCGGCGTCTGCAGCTTCATAAGAGCGATGTCGTTGTTCTTGGTCTTGGAATCGTAATTTGGGTGCGAAATCACTTTTGCTACTCGGTATCCGTTTCCATAGAACATGAAGGATTGTCTCAAAATCCCTGCAAAGGCCGTCCAAATCTTTGGATTGTTAAGAGGTCTGGAAGACAGAGATGAACACCGCTCAGCAGGTCAGAACCACAGACATGAAACACTCATCTGACGGTCTTCAAAAGTCAGCTGCCAGGGCTTCCCTGGTGGCGCAGTGGTTGAGAGTCCGCCTGCCGATGCAGGGGTCACGGGTTCGTGCCCTGGTCCGGGAAGATCCCACATGCGGCGGAGCGGCTAAGCCCGTGAGCCATGGCCGCTGCGCCTGCGCGTCCGGAGCCTGTGCTCCGCAACGGGAGAGGCCACGGCAGTGAGAGGCCCGCATACCACAAAAAAAAAAAAAAAAAAAAAAAAAGTCAGCTGCCGGAGCCAAGGTGTCCAAGGTGACGTGATTTGTCAAAAGCCGTCAAAAGCCGCAGGACAAGACTGGCCAGGTGGTCTCAGGCCCTTCCCCCTCCCCACCTCACACAGCCTCACCCTCCCCTCCTTCACCTCATCAGTGAACCCTAGTCCTCCCGTGCTTCCCCACCAGCCTGCAAACCCTCACAATTCCAAGAACGCTTATTCTTGAGCCTAAGTGCCTTCCTGAGGTTTGAAACCCCATTTCTGGCGTGGCTGGGTCTTACTGACTTTTACATGCTAGAGCATTTCCTGGCACACAGTAGGTGCTTAATAAGTGTGTACTGATGAATAGACTCTGAGCCTAACAGCCGTCCAGGCATTATCTTTATCTGGGTATTTCCCTTCTAAGAAAATCCTAAATCCTACAGCCCGTGGAATATGGTAGATGGACGGAAGGGAACGCTCCTGGGTAATAAACACTGCTTTCTTCAACCATACAACAGCCCTTGGAGCAGGACACCCGTCTTACAGGTGCAGATGCTACAGTCAGACACCTCGAGGGAACTGTCTGAAGCCACTGAGCCAGAGAACGGCCAAGCCAGGCCCCGACTCACTCTAAAGAAAAACAGCTCTGATGAGTGAGGCTTTTTCAAAATGGCATGTGACCAAAAAACAAAACAAAAAAACAAAAACGAAACCCCTCCACGTTTAAGGAAAAAGGAGGGGGAACAGTATCTTCTACAAAAGCTAACACTACAAATGCTGGCTACCCTTGTGCCGCCTCTCTGGGGACGAGCATCCATGGGAAACCAGGCCTCCCAAGAGGGCAGGGGCCTCAGGAAGGGCGGGACAGAGCTGAGAAGACTGTGGGCTAGGAGTTCTTTTTTTTTTAAATAAATTTATTTTTAAAATTTTTGGCTGCGTTGGGTCTTCGTTACGGCGCACGGGCTTTCTCTAGTTGTGGAGAGCCGGGGCTACTCTTGGTTGCGGTGCGCGGGTTTCTCATAGCGGTGGCTTCTCTTGTTGAGGAGGACAGACTCTAGGTGTGCGGGCTTCAGCAGTTGTGGCGCACGGGCTCAGTAGTTGTGGCTCGCCGGCTCTAGAGCGCAGGCTCAGTAGTTGTGGCGCACGGGCTTAGCTGCTCCGCGGCATGTGGGATCTTCCGGACCAGGGCTCGAACCCGTGTCCCCTGCACTGGCAGGTGGATTCTCAACCACTGCGCCACCAGGGAGGTCCCTAGAAGGACCCCAGCATCACCCCAGCCCCACACCACACCCCTGCGCCAGACCCCGCGAGTAATGGACGCACGCTGGAGGGATGGGCTTGGCCACGCGCTTCACGAGTCATCTGACCCTCCCAGCGAGGCAACGAACGACCTGGGCGCCCTTAGCATCCCCACTTGTCCACAGAGAAACCGGAACTCGAAGGAGTCGGAGACTTCCCTCAAGGCCGCAGGGCCCAGAGCCTCCGCCTCCAACCCCGGGGCCCGCCCCCTCGGGACTTACTCCTCCACGCAGTGGGCGGCGGTCACGATCCACTCGGGGGTGATGATGGAGCCTCCGCAGACGTGGGTGCCCTGCACGTGCAGGCTGACCTGCCAGGGCCAGTCCCCCGGGGCAGCGCTCGACCCGCCCACGATCCGGCTCTGGCGGCTCGACTTCCCCGAGACGCCGCACTCTGAGGGCGACAAGCACAGCGCAGCCGCGGCCGGTGAGCGCAGCAGGCCGACCCCTCCCAGCCCCCCGACGCCGTCACACCGAGTGCCCACACGGCCCCCGGGCCGAGGGCCCTGCCTGGCCGGAGGGTGACCGTCGTCCCCTCTTGTTCCTGTTTGTTTGGGGTCCGACTTCCAGCCAATGTGTCCTGGTCTCTTTGGGTTGGGGGGTGGGGTGAGAGGACAGCCCTGCAGCCCCCCCGCCCCCCAGGAAGCACCGCTTCTGCTGGCACTGGGTGCCCCCGCTCCTCGGCACTCGTGCGATTCCATCGGCGTCTCCCGGACACCCAGGTGGGGGGCCTGGGTAACAAAGGCCCTGGCCCCCCCTCGAATGCTCAGAGGCCCCAAGATTCCTGAACAGAGCTAAGGAGGCTTCTCTCCTGTGTGCTGCTCTCAAGCTGCCAGGAGGTGGATGGCGTAGCGTGCCCGGGAAGGCAGGGCAGGCGCCATGCTTCCTCCGTGTACCTAAAGAAGCTTGAGGCAGCCTGGGTGGGTGGGGAGGTGCCAGCGGGACCACTGGGGCATGCGTCCACCCAGGGGCGTCTGCTGGCTTCACCTGTTCACACCGAAAAGACCCGTATGGGAACAGGATGGGGCTGTCCCAGAGAAGGGAGTGCGGGACCGTGTCCTCCATACCAGTGGAAGCTTTGGAAACTATAAATAATCCAAACACAGGGACGGGGACACCCACAGGCCCCCAGCTGCAGCGCGGGGATGCCCTAGAGTGTGGCCCCGTCAGTTTCTTGAGCTTGCCCGTCCTCGTGGGACAGCTGCTTCTTGGACTTGAGGCTGAAGGCATCTCAAGTGCATCTGGATTCAAGAAAGGAGCCCCTTGGGCGGAGTGCTGGGCACGTCCTGACCTGTTGTTACCCCACCACATCTCTCCACCTCCCCGAGAGACACAGGGAGGTACATTTCTGTAAGTACCAAATGTTTCCTATCTTAGAAACACAAAAAGGAAAAACCAAGAATCACTTACCTATACAGCGTAAAGAAACCACTGTTTTTGAAGAACAGACATCACTACAAAAGAAGAGGGGAAAATTCTGGTCACTCTAACAAACAAGACACTTGCTTCTCAAAATACTTAGAAATAAATATTTTCGTCCACTGTTCTCACTCTCTGCCTCCCTAGACATAGAAGAGTCCACAGTTGAAGACTTGAATAAGGAAAGTAAATCTATATACATAGGGGACAGTAGTAAAGAGCAGACACTGAGTCAAAGTGCAGGGTTCAGGGTGCTGCTGGCTCAGACCCGTCAGGATCGGTGGCCGCATGGCTGCGCCCCTCTTGGGCCGCGGGGCCCGGAACCTGCTGCAGTTCCTGCGGCTGGTGGGGCAGCTCAAGAGAGTCCCATGTACTGGCTGGGTATACAGAAATGTCCAGAAGCCAGAGAGCGTATCAGATCACATGTATAGGATGGCAATTATGGCTCTGGTGACCAAAGATGAACATCTTAACAAAGACCGATGTGTACGCCTAGCCCTGGTTCATGATATGGCAGAATGCATCGTTGGGGACAGAGCACCAGCAGATAACATCCCCAAAGAAGGAAAACATAGGCGAGAAGAGACTCAGGTTTGTTTTGAACTCTAGTATATGCTTATGGTTGAAATTCATGTGGGCATCTTGTGATTCATCCACAAGATGTAAAATCCATAAAACTCTTAAAGGAAAACATAGGCAGACACTCTATGAAGTAAATCACAGCAAGATCCTTTTTGACCCGCCTCCTAGAGTAATGGAAATAAAAACCAAAATAAGCAAATGGGACCTAATGAAACTTAGAAGCTTTTGCACAGCAAAGGAAACCATAAACAAGACGAAAAGACAACCCTCAGAATGGGAGAAAATGTTTGCAAATGAAGCAACTGACAAAGGATTAATCTCCAAAATATACAAGCAGCTCCTGCAGCTCAATATCATAAAAAACAAACAACCCAATCCAAAACTGAGTAGAAGACCTAAATAGACATTTCTCCAAAGAAGGTATACCGATTGCCAACAAACACATGAAAGGATGCTCAACATCACTAATCATTAGAGAAATGCAAATCAAAACTACAATGAGGTATCACCTCACACCGGTCGGAATGGCCATCATCAAAAAATCTACAAACAATAAGTGCTGGAGAGGGTGTGGAGAAAAGGGAACACTCTTGCACTGTTGGTGGGAATGTAAATTGATACAGCCAATATGGAGAATAGTATGGAGGTTCCTTAAAAAACTACAAATAGGATTACCATATGACTCAGCAATCCCACTACTGGACATATACCCAGAGAAAACCATGATTCAAAAAAAGTCATGTATCACAATGTTCATTGCAGCTCTATTTACAATAGCCAGGACATGGAAGCAACCTAAGTGTCCATCAACAGATGAATGGATAAAGAAGATGTGGCACATATATCCAATGGAATATCACTCAGCCATAAAAAGAAACGAATTTGAGTTATTTGTAGTGAGGTGGATGGACCTAGAGTCTGTCATACAGAGTGAAGTAAGTCAGAAAGAGAAAAACAAATACCGTATGCTAACACATATATATGGAATCTAAAAAAAAAATGGTTCTGAAGAACCTAGGAGTAGGACAGGAGTAAAGATGCAGATGTAGAGAATGGACTTGAGGACACGGCGAGGGGGAGGGGTATGCTGGGATAAAGTGAGAGAGTTGCACGGACATATATACACTACCAAATGTAAAACAGGTAGCTAGTGGGAAACAGCCACATAGCACAGAGAGCTCAGCTCAGTGCTTTGTTAGAAGGGTGGGATAGAGAGGGTGGGAGGGAGATGCAAGAGGGAGGGGATATGGGGATATATGTATAGCTGATTCTCTGTGTTATACAGCAGAAACAACATTGTAAAGCAATTGTACTCCAATAAAGATGTAGAAAAAAAAAAAAAGTGCAAGGTTCAAATCCCAGCTGTGTGACCTTGGTCAAGCTTCCTAACCTCTCTGTGCCTCAATTTCCCCATCTGTAGAATGGGCTAATATAGTACCAACTCATAGGGTGGTTGTGAAGATAAGCACACATCATATCAGCTGTTACTATTTTTCCTTGGGATTTAAAATCATCCTTTAATTTTGTAAGGAAGACATTCGTAAACTTCCAGGTTCCTATAACTGCTTTACATTTACCGCACAGGAAACCATTTGCCTGGGAACAGAAGAAAAGTTACTCATTTGGTGGGCAGAAATTCCGGTTACATATGAAAAAGAAACAACCAACGCGTTCCACCGTCTACGGAATTCTCCCCCAATATGCCGAGGAGAAGAGAAACAGCCCTGACACCCACACGCTCGAACCTGGCCATGTTCTGTCGAACGTAAACAGTTCCCAGGGCGTCAACATGGGGCCGGACCGCTGTTACATGATGCAGGACGCAGGCACGCCCACTGCCCAATCCCATGAGCCTGGTCCAAACCACACAGTGACCAACAGGCCCCTGTGCCGGCTGACACGAGTGGCCTCACTTCTTTGCCAATCTCAGCCGTAGCCTGCCTTCATGCCTGCCACCCTCCTTCTAAAAAAAATAAAAACCATTAAGGTACCAACTACAGAATCACTCTCACTTCCGGACAGCATCCAATGCGGGGCAAAGTCCTGCTTCCTGGAACCTTCCCCAAGATGACTCAACACAAGCCCACACCCTGTAATAAGTCCCTTCTCAGCCCCTTCCATGGAGACACCCACAGTTCCAGGACAAGGCATGTCCTGGTGGTGTCTGGCTGGGGGGCATTGGATGCCAAGAGAAGACATGTTCCCATTGAGAGAAGATGCTTTCTAAGGATCATAAGGTCGTTCTCCTCTGCACTCCGTGCAGCCACCAGAATCAGGGCACAAAGCAGCCACTCAGACGAACCCTGTGAGGACTCGGGTATCAAAGAGCAACTTCTGAAAGCAAAGAGGAAAGCAGTTCTCCCACCTCACGCCATGCATGCCAGGGACACCACATGCCAGGCAAGGACCTTCTCTTCTTTCCTCCAAACCCTGCAGCCACCTTGTGAGTTACCGAGAGGTGGCAGCCTTCCCTCCCCTGCTCAGCCCTGATTCCATGTAAGCAAAGACGATGAAGAGACAGTCCGGGACATTTACAAAGAGCCCAGGCAGCTGTGTTTAGCTTCTCGGGAGGGCAAACCACGGCCTGCTGTTTTGTTGGGCGCACCTGGCCCTGTGCACCCCTTCTCCTGGGCTCACCCTCTCACATTCCTGGGGACAGCCAGACCAGGTGCCCCAGGCAGAAGTCAGCCCCCCGGGGCCGCCAGGAACGCAATCCTGCTCCTAGCCTCCCACTCACAGGGAAGGAGGGGAAGTGTGACCCGTCCATCCTCCCCTCAATGCAGCATCTGGCACCTGGCCAGCAGGGAGGTGACGGCCTGGCTGCCCACCTGGGGATGGGAGATAGGGACCTGGGAGCTGAGGAAGACTTCAGCAAGAAGGGCACTGTGTACCTTTCACGTTCAGGAACATTCGGATAGTAATAATGATCCTAGGAAGACTGCCACCATTTTAAACATATGCAACACAAAATCAGTCGCTCAAGCCCAGCCCTCTTCCCCACCCTCCTAAACAGTTAAACCATCAACCACGGGACCAGCTCAGGTTCATTTCCACCCGCCAGACGCACTGCGACCCGCCCAGCGCTGCAAGGAGGCCTCCAGGTACAGGAAACATCGGCGCACTGGACCAGCCGCTCGCACCCAGGCCCACCCCTTGCACAGCATGCTCTGACACGATTGCTTGGGCTGGGGGACCAACCACCCCTGCTGCCTGGGGCTGAGGGGCTTCTTGGGAAGCAGGATTTCCAGTGTGAAACCGGCAGGGTCCTGGGCAACCCAGGATGAGCTGATCACCCCAGCAGGGACCCCGAGACATTCTTTTGGACTCCTAGACACACACCCCGACACACAGCAAGGTACACGTCTGACGTCCGGAGAGAGGAAAAAATCAGCACAGAGGAATTTCAATGGTGCAGTGGTACCCAATACCACGGAGGGCTGAGGGCAGAGGACCCAAACAAGATGGCAAATAGACCTTAGCCACTTCCCTAGAATAAGCCCAGAGCTGCTCAGAGGGACGGGTCCTACTTAAGGTCCAATCTCCTGCCCGTGAGAAACGCAGACAAACCCGCAGCTGCAGCAGAGAAATCAAACTCTGGACAGTGATTCTCCCTGACGTCTCCTACTCATTCCCAGTACACAATTTTTGAAAGGAAAGAAGAAATCACCGTGGCCAAGAGGCACGTGAAAAGCTGCTCAACATCACTAATCATTAGAGAAACGCAAATCAAAACTACCATGAGGTACCACCTCACACCAGTCAGAATGGCCACCGTCAGAACATCTACAAACAACTAATGCTGGAGAGGGTGTGGAGAAAAGGGAACCCTCGCGCACTGTTGGTGGGAATGTAAATGGGTGCAGCCACTATGGAGAACAGTACGGAGCTTCCTGAAAAAAACTAAAAAGAGAGTTACCGTATGATCCAGCAATCCCACTCCTGGACATATATCTGGACAAAACTACAATTCGATACCATACATGCACCCCAATGTGCACTGCAGCACTAGTTACAAAAGTCAAGACATGGAATCAACCTAAATATCCATTGACAGAGGAAAGGATAAAGAAGATGTGGTGCATATATACACAAGGGAATATTACTCAGCCATGATAAAGAATGAAATCATGCCATTTGCAGCAACATGGATGGACCTAGAGATGATCATACTAAGCGAAGTAAATCAGAAAGAGAAAGACAAATACCATACATCACTTATATGTGGAATCTAAAATATGACACAAGTGACCTTATCTAAGAAACAAACTCGCAGACAGAGAATAGACCCGTAGCTGCCAAGCGGGGAGGGAGGTGGGGGAAGGATGGATTGGGAGTTTGGGATTAGCAGATGCAAACTAGTGTATATATAGGATGGATAAGCATTAAGGACCTACTGTAGAGCACAGGGCACTATATTCAATATCCTGTGATAAACCATCATGGAAAAAGAATACGAAAAAGAATGTATATATAACTGAATCACTTTGCCATACAGTAGAAATTAACATAACCTTGTAAATCAACTACACTTCAATGAAATACATTTTAAAAGAGAAATCGCCAAATCAAATACCTGTGGTAGAGTTTTTTATAGAGATCGATGTCGTTGGCACTGACATTCAGCTTCATGAAGCTCGTGGCTCCGCTGTCATCCACTATTCCTTGGCTAGAAAAAAAACTATTCCTGAAAAAGACAGAAAATCTTATTTAAAATAACGGGGATTTTTGTGAGCATTCGTAAATCCTGTGTTATAGCTCTATCAGAATACGACATTCTCGTTATGAGGAACAACTTAGCATCTGGGAAAAACAAAAACACAACTTCCAGTCAAGTGACGCTGCGTTATAACCATCTTTCCATCCGATAAGCCTGAAGTGTCAGGGACAAGTCCTCCGTCAGTCGTGTTTCTAACCTAATCTGCATTAGGATAAAGAAGCAGTAAGAATAAGGATGTGTGAGCACATACAATGTAACAAAATTACACATGTTAAAATGCTCCCAGGGATAAAATACAGACCCTGAACCGTGATGGGGCCTCACGCCGTCATTGACAGTGACACGCGCTGCAGTTGGGGGCTGGCGTTTTGAAGTATTTCACTAGCTAAGATGCCAGCTTTCTTATCGAGCGGTAATTCATTTTGAAAACTGGCATAAAGGCACCACGCTAGAATTGCACAGAAGTCACAGGGTGACACCCCCGGGGAAGAGACGGTGGCAATGGAATTGCACAGCCGTTCCCCGGGAGGCCAGACGGCGGCCCCGCGTTGACAGGGATGCTCTGGCGTGTCCCTGGCTGGAATCCCGAGGAGGGGGCACTCCCACCCCCCTCCCCCACCTCCTCTGGTGGCTGCATGAGGAATGGATTCTCTGACGGATAAACCTGTGGATCAGCTCTCTTCTGTTCAGAGGCCTCCAGCGCCTTCCGTGCTCGCTCAGGCAGTGAAGGTTATGCAGATCTGTTCCCTCGGACCTTCCCTGCAGCCCTCCCCTCCCACTTCCTCCCAGGAGGTGAGTGGAGTCAAGGCTTCGACCCTGCCTGGGGGTTCCTTAGGAAATGAGTCACCCGAGGCCCTCGGCCAGCACCCTGGACCCCGGTGACCGCAGCACTGGACAGCCTCGAGTAACCAGGAGTGGGTGGGGGCCCCAGAGGCAGGGCTGGGGGCTGCCGTGGAGGGGGAGGGAGGAGTCTGGTGCCCACGGTCCCCTGCTGGTTTCCCAGAGCAGCTTTAGGAAGGAGACACAGGTCCGTGGTGCCCCTGGGTTGGCACTTCCAGGGAGGGGCAGAGAGCAGCCCTGATCTTATGTTTCTGTGCCTGTCACCACCATCACGGAGGCCCCGGGGCTCGGAACTCACGGGTAGCCCATGTCCTGGCACGCTGCTCTCCCGTAGCTGGCACTCCAGTCATCCTGGCACACGGGGTGCCAGGACTTCCTCTGAGATGAGTACACCTGGAGGATGAAGTTGGATCCGTAGAGACGAACTGCAGGAAAAAGGGAGGCTCTGGTGAGTCTCAAACCACCGTCCTGTCCGCCACGTGAGCCCCGCCTTCCCCGGGACCCAGAGGCCGGGCTGGGCCCCCTCTTCCCAAGGCACCGGCTACACACGAGGGGGGTGCCGAGAATCCAGCCTTTCCCCGCAAAATATGCCCTTCACCCCAAAGAACGGAAAACAGGTATCCAGGCCAAAATGAACATCGTACGCAAATGTTCGTGACAGCGTGATCCGCAAGAGCCAGAAGGTGGAGACAGCCGAACGTCCATCTCCCGGTGAATATGCACAAAATACGGTCCAGCCACACAATGGAGTACTACTTGTTCCCGAAAGGGGGGGGGTGAAGCGCTGACACAACACAACCCCCGTGACGCTCTGCCGAGTGAAAGAGGCCAGACACAGAGGCTCACACACCGTATGATCCCATTTCTCTGAAACGTCTAGAGAAGGAGATCTACAGAGGCTGAAAGCAGATGGGTGGTTGCTTAGGGCCTGGCATCTGGGGCTCCGTCTGCTGCGGAATGACCAGCCGTGGCCTGATCATTTCCTACCGCTTCTGTGATGAGCGATTCCACGCGCCCCGGGAGTGGATAAGCAAACCGCAGGACTTCCGGACAGTGGAATGCGATTCAACAGTAAAGAGAAACGAGCTATCTGGCCGCGAAGAGACGTGGAGGAACCTTAAAGGCACAGCATTCAGTGAAAGAAGCATCTGAAAGGGCTCCATCCTGTAGGATTCCGATTCCAGGATGCTTGGGGAAAGGCAAAACCGTGGAGACGGCAGGGAGATCCGTGGTTACTCTCCGGGGGTGGGGAGCAGGGGCTGAACGGGTGGAGCTCGGAGGACTTTTAGGGCAGTGAAACTACTCTGTCTGATACTGTCATGACGGACACACGTTAGACATTTGTCCAGATGTATACACTGTCCGTTTATCTGCAATACCGAGTAAACCTTAACGTAAACTAAGGACTTTGGTCAAGAAAAATGTGTCGATATCGACTTATCCCTTACAATGCATGTGCCACCCCAATGCAAGATGTTCCAAACAGGGGCGGCTGTGTGTGAGGCGGGGGTGGGGGGGGGGATGGGAACTCCGTTCGTGCTGTGCACGTGAAACGGCTCGGGATCCCACGCAGAGGAACGCTGCGAGTGCGGCAGAGGAACGGGGAGGCTCACGGCCCAACAGAAAAGTGACTTCCGGGATGTGTCCTCGAGTCCTGTGGAGTCGGCTGGATGGTAACCGCGGGGAGGGGGGACATGAACAGTGCGTGCAGACGCGCATTTGCCTTTTCGGGCAAAGACTCTGTGCGAGGAGAGACAAGATGCTCTTATTAGTTACCCCTAAGGAAAAAGCACGACTGGCTGATGAACAGGCTTGTGTGTGTGAGTGTGTGTCGCTGTGTGTGTCTGTGTGTGTGTCTCTCTGTGTGTGTTCCTGTGTGTGTGTGTCTGTGTCTGTGTGCCTCTCTGTGTGTGTCTGTGTGTGTCTCTGTGTGTGTCTGTGTGTGTACGTCTGTGTCTGTGTGCCTCTGTGTGTGTGTGTGTATGTCTGTGTGTGTGTGTCTGTCTGTGTCTGTGTGCCTCTCTGTGTGTGTATGTCTGTGTGTGTGTCTCTCTGTGTATGTGTGTGTGTCTGTGTCTGTGTGTGAGTGTGTGTGTGTCTGTGTCTCTGTGTGTGTGTCTGTGTGTGTGAGTGTGTGTGTGTGTCTGTGTGTGTATGTCTGTGTCTGTGTGTCTGTGTGCCTCTCTGTGTGTGTGTATGTCTGTGTGTGTGTCTGTGTGTGTGTGAGTGTGTCTGTGTGTGTGTATGTCTGTGTGTGTGTGCCTCTCTGTGTGTGTATGTCTGTGTGTGTGTCTGTATGTCTGTGTCTGTGTGTCTGTGTGCCTCTCTCTGTGTGTATGTCTGTGTGTGTGTCTGTGTGTGTGTCTCTGTGTGAGTGTGTGTCTCTGTGTGTGTGTGTCTCTGTGTGTGTGTGTCTCTGTGTGTATCTCTGTGTGTGTCTGTGTGTGTGTGTGTGTCCGTGTGTGTATGTCTGTGTCTGTGTGTCTGTGTGCCTCTGTGTGTGTATGTCTGTGTGTGTGTCTGTGTGTCTCTGTGAGTGTGTGTCTCTGTGTGTGTGTCTGTGTGTGTGTCTCTGTGTGTATCTCTGTGTGTGTGTCTGTGTGTATGTCTGTGTGTGTCCGTGTGTGTATGTCTGTGTGTCTGTGTGCCTCTGTGTGTGTGTGTGTCTGTGTGTATCTCTCTGTGTGTGTCTCTGTGTGTGTGTCTGTGTGTGTCTCTGTGTGTGTCTGTCTCTGTGTGTGTGTCTGTGTGTGTCTCTGTGTGTGTATCTGTGTGTGTCTGTGTCTGTGTGTGTGAGTGTGTGTGTGTCTGTGTCTCTGTGTGTGTGTATGTCTGTGTGTGTCTGTGTGCCTCTGTGAGTGTGTGTGTATGTCTGTGTGTGTGTGTCTCTCTGTGTATCTCTGTGTGTGTGTGTCTGTCTGTGTGTGTCTCTGTGTCTCTGTGTGTGTGTCTCTGTGTGTGTCTGTGTGTGTGTGTCTGTGTGTATCTCTGTGTGTGTCGCTGTGTGTGTGTCTGTGTGTCTGTGTGTGTGTCTCTCTGTGTGTTCCTGTGTGTGTGTGTCTGTGTGCCTCTCTGTGTGTGTTTGTATGTCTGTCTGTGTGTGTGTGTGTCTCTCTGTGTGTCTGTGTGTGTATGTCTGTGTCTGTGTGTCTGTGTGCCTCTCTGTGTGTATGTCTGTGTGTGTGTGTCTGTGTGTGTATGTCTGTGTCTGTGTGTCTGTGTGCCTCTGTGTGTGTGTATGTCTGTGTGTGTGTGTGTCTGTGTGTATGTCTGTGTGTGTGTGTCTGTGTGTATGTCTGTGTGTGTGAGTGTGTGTCGCTGTGTGTGTGTCTGTGTGTCTGTGTGTGTGTCTCTCTGTGTGTTCCTGTGTGTGTGTGTCTGTGTCTGTGTGCCTCTCTGTGTGTGTTTGTATGTCTGTCTGTGTGTGTGTGTGTCTCTCTGTGTGTCTGTGTGTGTGTGTCTGTGTGTGTGTCTGTATGTCTGTGTCTGTGTGTCTGTGTGCCTCTGTGTGTGTGTATGTCTGTGTGTGTGTCTGTATGTGTGTCTCTCTGTGTGTGTGTATGTCTGTGTGCCTCTGTGTGTGTGTATGTCTGTGTGTTTGTCTCTGTGTGTGTCTCTGTGTGTGTGTATGTCTGTGTGTGTCTGTGTCTGTGTGTGTGAGTGTGTGTGTCTGTGTGTGTGTCTCTCTGTGTGTGTATGTCTGTGTCTGTGTGTGTGTCTCTGTGTGTGTATGTCTGTGTGTGTCTGTGTGCCTCTGTGAGTGTGTGTGTATGTCTGTGTGTGTCTCTGTGTGTATCTCTGTGTGTGTGTCTGTGTGTGTGTGTCTGTATCTCTGTGTGTGTGTCTGTGTGTGTCTCTGTGTGTGTGTGTGTGTGTGTTAGAAAAACTACCCTGTTCTTCCCTCTTCCTCGCATCCTTGTTTCCTGTGTGTCTTCTTTACTGCTCACACAGAACATGTCACTCCTGACACGGCTGGTCACCAAATGTGCAGGGGGTTTTCTCCACACTGAGCAATTCTCCATGACACCAGCTGGGTGCCCTACAATTTAATTCTGACACTCTTTACCTGGAGATAGTGTGAGATCCCACAGGTTGAGGGCTCAGTTCCATAAGACTGACCCCCCCCCCCACTTCAGACACCAACCCCAAGTCCAGGTTGTCACCTGTACTTCTGACCGACCAGCTAGAACTCAGAGGTTCCCACAACCCCCTCCTCAGCTTCGATTAATTTGCTAGAGCAGCTCACAGAACTCAGGAAAACCATCTACTTAGTGTTTACCAGTTCATTATAAAGGATAGGATAAAGGCCACAGATGCACATCCAGAGGAAGAGGAGCATAGGGCAAGGTATGCAAGGAGGGGCAGGAGCCTCCGTGCCCTCTCTGGGCACACCGGTCTCCCCAGATCTTCATGGGGCCACCAACCTGGAAGCTCCCCAGCCCCGTACTTTTGGGATTTTATGGAGGCTTCATCACATAGGCATGCTCGATCATTAATTCCATGTCCAGCCCCTCCCCGTCTCAAGACAGTGGGGTGCAGGGCCGACAGTGCTAAGCTTCTAACCGGAGCTCGTTCTTTGTGGGGACCAGACCCCATCCAGGAGCCATTCAGGAGCCCACCAAGAGTCACCTCGTTTGAACAAGACACTCCTATCACCCAGGATGACAAAGGTTTTAAGAGCTCTGTGTCAGGAACCGGGGTCAAGGACCAAATACTAGAACCAAAGATGCTGCTGGTGGTCTTTTCACTTAGGAATCACCAGAGTTTCAGGAGCCCTGTGCCGGGAATCGGGGGCAGAGACCAATACGTATTCTCTGTCATCTCACAGTGTGTGAGTATATACTATGTGTGAGTATGTGAGTGTGTGTGTGTGTGTGTGTGTGTGTGTGTGTGTTACGTGTGAGGGTGCATGAGTGTAAGTGAAATGGGAGAGATGAGATTTTTCACTGCATACCCTTAGAGATTTCCTGAATTATGGTCTATTTGAGTACATTAACTCTTAAAGTATTTAAATAAATACAACTTCAGTATTAAGAAGAGAGAGAGAAAGTCTCTCCAGGTAACATGAGTTTGTCTTGCTAGAGTTTATCAACACATGCACGTGCACAGGTAGGAAAACACCAAAGGTCACGCCGCCTGATAGCTTAACCATGTCTGCTCAACCTCAAAAACCCCCTACTTTACTGAAGAAAATGGTGACAAATATATTATCACCAAAACAAAGGCAAGGAACTATGTCAACAGTTGACAGAGTGAGTGAGTCACTGCCAAGTGCAAACCCTCTCCTGGAAGGAACTGCAGGAGCTCGGAACTTAGAGGCCACGGCACCAGCGTGGACGCGGGTCCATGCAGACGGTGCAGAGGCTGAGCTCGGGCCTCACCCCCAACGCTGAGGAGTCCACGACCAAGTCCGCGCTGCATCTCACACGGGTGCCCTGCCCTGGAAACGGGATGTACGGGAGATCCATCCTCCCCCAGGACGGCTGCAGAAGGAGGACAGCGGTGGGGGGTGGGGGGGGCGTGTAGGGTAGAGCCCGGCCTTTGTCTGGCATCACCTGCATTCAGAGTTGACAGCTCCCAGAGGACGCGGCAGGCTTTAGGCTCTGCGTATGGCCCTCAGTGGGTATTAGCACAAGCCTCCTCCTCAAGCATCATTTTCCCTGGCATGACCACTTTACCACCCATGAGATAATTCACTGAAAATAATACGAGCAGAAGAGGTGCCCACCCCGTGACGACAGACATAGATCACCTGAAAGGCAGCTTGTCTAGAAAACACAGAGCCCGCTCTCAGCTTCATGCTGCAAACAGTTTGCCTGTGGTAGCGAGTCGTGGCAGCCGGGCCACGCACGCTGGCCTGGCCCTGGGCTGTGGTCTCCCCGCCCCCATGCCCTGCGATGCCAGATGCCGGAGGAGGGTCGGCGCCCGCCCCCTCTGAGCCTGTCTCCTCCTCTGAACACCGGGCTCGGACGCGAGGCTCAGCCTCCAGGAAGGGATTCCGTCGTGGAACGCTCGACGTTCGGGACACGGGCCTGACACCGTCACGCCTGCCCTGCTGTGGCCTCTGTGGTGGGGCAGGGCGCTCCCCTCCCCAGGCAGCCGGCGCGGCCCGCCACTCACCGCACCGGTTCTCGTCCTCGCCGCCGGGGCAGTGCAGGATGCCGTCGCACCAGTGAGAGGGGCTGACGCAGGTCCCCGAGGGGCTGCATTCCAGCCCCTGGCACTCGTCCTCCACTGGCAGAGAAATGGAAGGCAGAGGCCCGTCAGGCTGAGAAACCGAGAAAACCTCCCGGCGAGCACCCAGGTGACAAGAGGGAGTGAGCTTTTCCTCCTTTCGTGTAAAAGGAGGGGACGAGTCCTTGCCGACAACGTAGGCCACAGGAAGCGGGGCTGGCCGCGGGGATCCCGAACCCCAAACCCCTCGGGTCTGTCACTTTGGTCAGGGGAGGACCCCTGGCCTCGGATCTGGACAGCACCCGCCCTCTCTGCCACACAGGCGAGCCCTGTGATCCACAAACCCTGCCCCGGGCTGATGGAGGAGGCCTGGCTGTGGGTGCAGGAGGGGCCTGTGGCAGCCACCGCTGTACAGGGAGACGCGGGGACCCGGGGTGGCCCCGAGGTGCTGCACTCGCTGCGCTCACGAGCGCCAGGTGCCACCCAGTACCCCGGAGCACGGGGTACTCTCAGCGTGCTTCTCCCACGTGCATCGATGTCACACACAAAGGGCACGGGATCGCGACAGCCCGCGGATTAGGAGGAAGCATGCAGCCGGGACTGGCCGCTTCCGAGAAAGGTCATTCATGCATCACGTAACCAAACAGGAGGAAAGAGATGAGAAATTTCACGAGGGGCTGTAGGTGAGCCTCCCGCCCAGAGAGCAGGGCCCCTCAAGGGCCGGCACAGCACAACCCGGCCCTGTCCTGCACTTACTGAGCTTCCACAGCAGCATAGCGGCCAGGACTGCTCCCGCCAGGAGGGCCCCCAGGGTGAAGGTGACACACAGGACTTTCTTAGTCCCTGGAAGAAAAGAGTCGAGTAGACACCTTAGCCGCCAAGTTTCTTAGAAGTTCGACTCTCAGATATAGATGGTACATACCCTATCAAGGAATAATAATTTCTTATACATTTAAACATGTGACTTTTCTCTTTAAGAACGTATCCTGGAAGGTCTTACTTCTCCCATGGCACTGAACTTCAGGGTTTTTTGAGAACCGAAGCAGGAAGCCATGATATGAAGCAACATATGTTAAAATTGAGCTCTTCAAAAAGTATGGCCTGGGGCTTCCCTGGTGGCGCAGCGGTTGAGAGTCCGCCCGCCGATGCAGGGGACGCGGGTTCGTGCCCCGGTCCGGGAAGATCCCACGTGCCGCGGAGCGGCTGGGCCCGTGAGCCGTGGCCGCTGCGCCTGCGCGTCTGGAGCCTGTGCTCCGCAACGGGAGGGGCCACAACAGTGAGAGGCCCGCGTACCGCAAAAAAAAAAAAAAAAAAAAAAGTGTGGCCTGAAGGTAGTCAAATAAATGATGAATGTAAAAAAATGGCTGGAAAAAGGAAACATACCTTGTTCCGGTGATTAAAAGCACAAGCAAAATAATAATAATGCTCCTCAGACTATCATCGCCATGTCAGTGGTACCCAAGGCAGCAGGAAAAAAGCCTCTTCCTCAAGGTGGTTTAGGGAGGGATGGGGCAGAGTCACGCTGACTCATTTAACAGTCACTGAGGCCACGTGTGGCCGTCGGCGCTTCAATTAATCATCGTTACATGATATTAAATCGCTCTGTAAGTTCAACTACTCAGTAACCCCATGTGACCAGGGGCTACCGCGCCGGGCTGTGAAGAGGCAGGACATTCCATCACCGCAGGAAGTCCTCCTGGGCTGCGCTGGCATCGCTCCCGGGTCTGGGGGCAGGAACCCTGGGCTCACATTTCAGCTAAGAATACAAGTCTCTGGAGAAGGTCACCAGCGCTCTCTAGTCAAAACAAACCAACGCGCCATTGTTGGTCAGAGAGTGAGCCAGACGTCACGCCAAGGCACCCGCCACCGCCGCCCTCGGCAGTTCCCGTGCAGAGAGCAGCCCCAGGCCCAGTGCTCCCCTGGGATAGGCGGAGACGCGGAGGGAAGAGTCGGGGCGAAGGCTCTCACACAGACCCTCCAAGTCCTCAGTTCACACAGGAGGACACCCAGGCTGCAGAGGTGGACGGGGGGGGGGGTGCGTGCACCCCACCTGTGCACATTCTTGCTTCCAGAAGTCCAACAGACCAAGACGTTCAGCTTCTGGAGTTGATAGATGAGAGCTGACCCATGATCAGGGCTCAAAGCCTCGCCTCTCATTTTGTTACCGTGTCCTGGAAATCACCGGGGAGCCTGTTACCCAGAGATTCTGACTCAGCTCGGGGAGAGGAGGCGTGAGTCTGCAGTGCCACAGTCTCACGGGTGAGGTCACAGCCCCCGGTCTGAGGAACTCCACGTGCCGCCAGCCACATTATCAGGACTTGGCACGGTGGTTGCATCTTACCGAAGGCAGGGCAGGGTCAGCAAGGAAGCTCAGGGGAAACTCCAAATGGCCAATTTGACCCATTAGTCAAGGACGATTTCTTCCTTTAGGAGGCTTCCCTATGTGTCATCTTATCCAAGATAAAATAACGTGCCCAAATAACGTATCCAAATAAGTTGAGGGATATTAAACGAGGTACCCTGAACCTCTCGTTGAGAGGGTGGCAACCTGCCCAGCCCTCACTAGGAGCGGGGGCAAGCGGGAGCCCCGGATCTCAGCTTTGGGGGACAGGCATTTCGGAATCATTGTCGGGTCGATCAGACGTGACTGGGAGCCGGTTTGCAGTCGTACAGATTGTGAGTGTAATTATCACTGACTAATCATTTACCTCCATTGTTATCAATTGTTGATGCAGCCCTACCGTGTCTAGTGTCAACTATTAGTATCACAGGATTGTTGACCTCAGTCCTCCAAAACCCAAACGCTAACACGTGTGTGCACTGTGGTTCAATGTGAAACACCTATGACTCTTGCTAAAACAAATAGAGCCATTAAGATAAAAATTTCCCTTGTATTCCTGCTGGGGTTCTCTTGAGTTTGTGCTGTTTAAATAACTTGCAAAATACTGTCAAGGTTCTGACAGGCTACGTGCTGCATGATTCCAACTCTACATTCTGGAAAAGGCAAAATTGTGGAGACAGTTAGATCGGTGGCTGCCAAGCGTTGGGGAAGAGAGGGAAGGATGAGCTAAGACCATGATAGGCTAAGACTAGGGGTCCTCAGCCCGGGTACCACGGACATCTTGGCTGGGTCATTCTTGGTGGGGGGGTGGTCATCCTATGCACTGGAGGATGTTTAGCAGCGTGGCTGGCACCTACCCAGGAGATGCCAGTAGCACCCCCAGCCCAGTTATAACAACCCAAACTGTCTCCAGACATTGCCAGATGTCCCTGGGGGTCAAAATCACCCCGATTAGCAGCCACTGGTCTCAATCTACCAACCACCAGCAGAAAGACATCAGTGCAGAGACAAGCGTTTCCTTGATCCGAGACAAATTGATGGAGGGAAAGAGAACCACATGGGAAAGGAGCAGGGACAGAAAACACAGGAGTGGAAGAGAGTAGCGGTGTGGAGAAGGAAGGATGGAGGAGCCATCTGTGAAGCGTGAAGGAGGCAGAGGCAAAGACTGAGGCAGAAATCCGAGGGCGACGGCACTTGTGAAGGGCTGGCGCGGGCTGCGGAGGGGCGTCTTCAAAGGGCACGGGTCTTATTCGCTATTCCTTACTGCCATTGTTGATGGCATGGTGGTGGCGCGTGGAAATGCACTCTGTCACTAATCTTTAACTGTGCAAGTTGTGTACGTAGGTAGCCGTATCTCACGAAGTAAAATAAAAACATTATCAGCCACTGTACTAGCTCTGTGCTCACCCTAGTATTAGCAGCACTAGTCCTGCCTGGACAGTTCGTAGCACGTCCACTAGCCTGCATGAAAATCTTGGGGAGGGGTGCGACGGGAAGGGGTCTGGAGGGAGAAGAGATAAAATGCAACGCAAAGCAAGCGGATGAATGAGAGGTTAAGAAAGATATGGGATTAAGGTGATGGGTAGGGGACACACCCCCTTCAGTCCCTTGACCCTCCTCCGTGGCCCAGTCAGGTCTGGCTACAAGATCCTTCAAGCCAAGAGAAATGTTGAAGATGCTTCTGCACAACAATTCCACCGGCCACTTCATTCACCAACCACAAAATACACAAGCTACTCTTTGAGCACCTTGAACGTGACTTGCAGTGCCCAGGGAATGGTACACAGAGAAAGGTTAAATCGTTTCTCCCGGCATTGGGGGTTTACCATCTACTCAGGATGATTCAGCGATAAAGCACGCAGACAAGAAGCAGTTCAGAGAGGCCCAGCTAGAAAGACCACGCTGGGTGGTACAGGCCAAGCCCGTACCAGAGCATCAGTGGGAGATGAAGGTCTTAGCAGCCGGAGGTCCCCAAAGGCCCACAGGAGGCGAGACCCAGGCCCACAGCTTTGCCACAGAGTGGGGGAAGGGAGAGGTATGCAGAGCCAGACCAGCCCGGCAGACAGAGGAGAGCTGGTACCAGAGCCGGTGGGGCAGACGGGCCAAGGCAGACCCCAAACTCGGGCTCCAGTAGAGGAAATAAATGCAAAAAGAGTCCTACTTGAGGTGCACGCTGTCCCCGACGGGGGTTTGGGCTGCATGAGGATGACAGGCGTCGAGGTGTGCGTCTGAACCCTCGGGGTGTACTGGGGCACCACGGGCGGGTAGTACTGAGCCGGGTACCCCGCGTAGGCACGGTGGGCCATGGGCGGCTGCGGAGGGTAGAGGCTTTCGGGTTGGAATCCATGGTTCTCATAGTAAGGCCCGACACCCGGCGGTGATCCCTGAATGATTAAAAAGAAGATGAATGATACAAAACCGTAATTATCCTAAAGGTTAAACATACACCCCATCACACTCAGACAAGACATTGGGACAGCACTGCGGATTCTTTTTTTTTTTTAACATCTTCATTGGAGTATAATTGCTTTACAATGGTGTGTTAGCTTCTGCTGTATAACAGAGTGAATCATCTATACATATACATATATCCCCGTATCTCCTCCCTCCTGCATCTCCCTCCCACCCACCCTCCCTATCCCACCCCTCTAGGGGGTCACAAAGCACCGAGCTGATCTCCCTGTGCTGTGCGGCTGCTTCCCACTAGCTATCATCTGTTTTACATTTGGTAGTGTATATATGTCCATGCCACTCTCTCACTTCGTCACAGCTTACCCTTCCCCCTCCCCGTGTCCTCAAGTCCATTCTCTATGTCTGCGTCTTTATTCCTGTCCTGCCCCTAGGTTCTTCAGAACCTTTTTTTTTTTTTTTTAGATTCCATATATATGTGTTAGCATACGGTATTTATTTTTCTCTTTCTGACTTACTTCACTCTGTATGACAGACTCTAGGTCCATCCACCTCCCTACAGGTAACTCAATTTCCTTTCTTTTTATGGCTAAGTAATATTCCATTGTATATATGTGCCACATCTCCTTTCTCCATTCCTCTGTCGATGGACACTTAGGTTGCTTCCATGTCCTGGCTATTGTAAATAGAGCTGCAGTGAACATTGGGGTACATGACTCTTTTTGAATTATGGTTTTCTCAGGGTGTATGCCCAGTAGTGGGGTTGCTGGGTCAGTGCTGGATTGTTTTAGGGCATCTTTAATTATGCCAAACACCGAACTCACATAGAATGAAAACTGACCAGCCTTTCCAATTAATTGGCAAGAGTTTTGGGGTTTGTTTGTTTACTATTCATCTTTTGAAATAAAGAAAAACAAATGGCTAACATTGAGACTGAGTAAAAAAATGTGTAGAAGTCTGGGAATGAGCCAATACCCTATCCCCTGAGAGTGGGGTACAAAGTTATGGACTAGCAATGCCAGAATTACAATGAGAATAATAATAGCTGACATTCGAGAACTCACCTGCTTTGGGCATCTGTATTCATGCCCTCCTTGAAGCGTGACCATAACCCTCTAAGATGGTACAGCTGTGATGGATATACCCATTTTGCAGACAGGAACGTGAGTCACAGAGATTAAGAAATCTACCTGAAGGATTTACAACTGGGCGGGGTGGCTAGCAGATCTGCTCCCACGAGCATCTTTCTAGGGCATGTGCGTTTACGTTGAGAGTGTGTGGAGTTCAGCAGCTCTGTCCCCGTGAGTGGAATTTCTGGGACCCAGTGTGTACACACACCACAAACGTGGAAGGGGGCGCCCAGCGACTCCATTTCCCTCTCAGCTCCGTCTTTTGGCTGGTTTCCATCTTCTTAGAATGCCCTCCCCTCCCCCTCTGCCTACTTAAAAATTGCCCTCTCCAGGCCCCGCCCCCCCGCTGGACATTCCGGACCCCAGCAGCCTCTGCCACCTGGTCCTGCTTCGGCTTCCCTGAACCGCCCGCTGTCGGGGCCACTCTGGGAGCCACACTCGCCCTCTTATCTGAGTGTCCACATGCAACACTCCTCCCCACTCAGTAATTTCTCCCCTTGTTCCTTGTTGACTGAGAGCTCCGAGAGGACCAGTGTTCTGAGCAGAGGTGACTTGATGCCCAGAATTTTAAACAGGGCCTCCGGGGCAGCGTGATTAGAAAGCAATGGGCCAAAGGCGAGTTTAATAACTCACCAACGCGCTCCTTCCAAAGTCCAAAGATTACACTCGAAACCCGAGTAGTAACAGAAAGGGAACACGAAATGTAATCTCTCATCTAAATGGGGGAACCAGAGGCCAAAAGGCGGCACAAGCATTTGGCCTCTGCCCGAAGCATCTACGAACATGCCGTCCTTCCCAGGAAAGGTGGAAGCAGCAGTTTGGCCCCGTGAATTCCTGTGCTGTGGATTTAAAATGTGAAAAGGATCTCGTAGAAATAAATACATAATACTAAATAAAAGGGCAGGGGAAGCAAATGTCCATTTTCCAGAGAGAAGAGAGGAAGAATTTTGTCATTAACCAGTAGAATAACTACTAAATGCACTTATTCCCGGGTATAAGACAATGAGTGAGATACGACGGGGAATAAAGCTAGTGCATTTGTCTCCAAAGTGCGTGTGTTGGGGGTGGGGAGGGTCTCAGAGAGAGGGGCAGCCAGCCCGGTGTCCCGTGCAGCCACAGCCTGGCCCAGGCTACCAGGACGCAAGGCCACTACTCTGTGCTCTGCTGGCCGGCGGTATCCCAGGCGCGCTTTTCTCCCCGGGACTCACTCCCTGTCCCCACTGTCCTGCCTCCCTCTGTCCCCACAGCCTCACCCCTGTCCCTTGCCCCGCCCCAATCTGAGCAGGAAGACAAGAGGCCCAGGGGAGAAGCACACATCCACACCCCCTCCAGGAGCTCTGAGACTCCCGGCTGTGCAGCTGTCACATGGTTCCCCCCCCCACCCCCCCGCCCCACCCCTGCTCACCCCTCACCCCAAGAATGTCTGCACGGCATCCAGGGAGCAAAGGCAGTCCTGCAAGCAGCTCTTAAAATGCTGACCCACACACATCGCCGGAGATAACAGAAGGAACGGGAACAGAGGCAAGGCCAGGAAGGTAATAATTAACCACTCACTGAGTTTAAAGCCATCCTGATTTTAGCAGCAGCATCAGGTAAAGGGAGGTATTCGGAACGTCCAAGCTGACCTAGAAGAAACAACGACAAGACTGTGACACTTGGGACATTTCCGTACCGGCGAGTCTGCAGACCATGAACCGAGAATGGAGTAGAAGGGTCGCCTCTCGCCAGCACCACGGCGGTTCTCACCTTTGCCTTCGCCTCACCACCACCTCCTGCAGCTGCTTACCCTGAAGAAGACGGGGACCCACTTGCCTGTTAAGTTCAGGGCCTGCGGCACTCACCCAGCTCCCACCGGGAGGCCCAGACTTCCCCGACGTCACCTCCAGCAAAAGGAGAATCCGGGAAAAGAGAAACACGCACGGGGACTTATAGACCGTGGAGTCGTGTGGAGGTGAAGGGAGACAGAGATCCGGGTCAACTCCTGGCAGCGCCACACCCTGAGGTGTCCTTGGGCGACGGACCTCTCTGAATCTCGGACAGAAGCGGGCGCAGCCCTCACACTGGATTGCTCAAGTGAGGATTTAACGCGAGGGCACAGGCAGACCCCTCATGTGGCCAGGCCATGGCAGCTGTGATAAGAGTGCAGAGCGTCCGCTGGTACAACGGAGCGGCCACCGACCCCATCGTGGAGTGGGCGGCCGAGCGCTTAGACCCACGTGGAGCCCACACCCGACTTTTCAAATAATCCATACGGAACCGCCCCAATCTTAATAAACAAATATCTTTAGAAATTCCATAAAACCCGCCTGCTACTCCACTCACTATCCCAAATCCAGAAAAGAAAGAAGCTCACAACTGACCATTTGGGTGGTTTCTAAGGATATCGGTAATGAAAAGAATGCCCTGGGTCACCTTGTTCGCTGACATTTGTGAACAGTAGTATCTAGAAAGACCATCAGCACAAAGCGTCTTATAGTAAAGGCTTATCTGACGTCACTCGTCCCCTCGTAAGCAAATAATGGCTTTTGTCCACCACTCCTGGCTGCCCTGAATTGACCAAACGATACTCCAAGAAATGGCCTTCACAATCACGCCTCCACAGGACCCCATCCACAGTGAGAAAGCTCTGGGTTTCAGAGCTGGCCAGATCAGGTCTGATCGTTTTTCATCTGTAAAGCGCCCGGCACACAGCAGATGCAGACGGCACGATGACTGGACCCTGGGTGCAAACCCCAGCTCAGTCACTCACTGCCTGTGAGCTGGGGCAGCTCAGTTAATGTTTCCGGGCCTTGGTTTCCTCGTCTGCAGAAGGGGTTAACAGGAGCACCCGCTACAGGGTTGGTCAGGGGCGTAAAACGAGTTGATAAAGAAGCTCTCAGTGCCTGCCACACGGGAAGTGCTACATACGCTTTTGTTAAATGCAAGTGAGCATACAGGGCTTCCCTGGGGGCGCAGGGGTTGAGAGTCCGCCTGCCGATGCAGGGGACGCGGGTTCGTGCCCCGGTCCGCGAAGATCCCACGTGCCGCGGAGCGGCTGGGCCCGTGAGCCATGGCCGCTGAGCCTGCGCGTCTGGAGCCTGTGCTCCGCAGCGAGAGAGGCCACCGCAGTGAGCGGCCCGCGCACCGCTAGAGAAAGCCCGTGTGCAGCAACAAAGACCCAACGTGCAGCCAAAAAAAAAAAAAAAAACAGTGATCATAAAGCTGCTAAACGTTGAACAGCCCACAGAGGCAGCATGGGCCTGATGGGTAGCAGTTGCAGATTTGCAGATTTGCATCCGGAAAGGGTGCTCAAGATACCAACTCCACCGGCTCTGAAAGTCCAATGGAACCAATGGCAACAGAGCCACAGCTCCTGCCAGGCACTGAGTCTCTGACTCCAGAGCAAAATGATTCTTTGACTCATTACATTAAAAAAAGAAAACACTGGGGACATATGTAAATGTATAGCTGATTCGCTTTGTTATACAGCAGAAACTAACACACCACTGTAAAGCAATGATACTCCAATAAAGATGTGAAAAAAAACAACACCATTAACTTGCTATAAATAAAAATATAAGTATGGCTGTTTAATCTCGGGAAGCCTCGTTGAACAAGTCACAAGACAGATGCACCAGATCATTTATTTACTCTTCATGCAAAGATAAAATAAAAGAACCAGTTTGTACTGATAGCTTTAAGACTTTTTTTAAGATTTCAGAAAAGAGTCAACACTTTTCCGAGCACGAGGAAATAAACCTGAGCGACATACAGGAGGAAGAGGTCACCATTCAGAATATATATGACCTTTAAGCCCTTCAGTGGGTGTGATAATCACATATTAATAACCTTTCTTACGTCTGCTCTGTAAAGAGAGGGGGTTCTGAGGCTTGACAGCAACACAATATGCTCCAGTCGAAGCAGGAAAAGCTCGCACCTTCCTCGGATTAGCTTCAGGCGAGTCCTGCCCCAGCGAACGTTCTCACCCCTGGTTTCGCTGCCCTCGGTGGCTGTCACTCTCTGTGCCTCTGAGCTATCTCGCCGGTTAGAGGGCTGGTTGAAGTTTCAGGAAATGAAAATTTGATCCCACTGGCCGCTTTCCCAGTTTAAGAGCCTCTGAAAGGAGTGATGAATCAATGCCCGAAATCCACGCTCCCTATTCATTCAAGATCCCTAACAGCGGGACACCAGGAAGCCGGGAGCTCATGGGGCCCCGGGAGCCACGGCCGGGAATTGTCCCGTAAAAGCCCAGGACCCAGAAGTAACCGCAGCACAATCCTATCTCACCCAGCCATCCCACGGCCCACAAACCCTTGGAGCGCAGGACACCAAGTGTGCCCCGATCGGCTGCATGGACTTGGGGAGGAAAGACGAGAGTCGGGCCACCTCTAACTCCCTGTGGCCAAAGACAAAGGAAGGGGGAAATGTCTCCCTCGGGAACTGGACCTGATGGGAGACGCATCGCTGTCCAAAAGGACCAGGAGATCACGTTCCGCGCGGTGCGTCTTCGAAACAGGCGATTCCACGCCCACACAAGATAGTCAATCTCTTTAACTGGTTTCTGAAAGGAGCAAGACAGCCCAGATGGTGAGAGACAACGCGGCTTCTCCGATGTCCTTTCCTGTCAGCTAAAGGACACAGATGGCGATTGCCCTCGATTCCAGAAAGCCAGCCTCAGTGAAGCACTTTTCCTGGAAGCGGCCAAGAGCACGTGTGCCAGAGCTCGGTCCTCCTCTTTGTTCCCGGCGAGGTCCCGCTCCGGCTTCACCCACTCGAGTCACACAACAGAGCACGGCTGTCCCGGGCCACCCCGGGCTCTCCTTTCAGAGGGCGGACTCGTGCCTCCAGTCGCCTGCCCGGCCACCGCTCCACAGGACGGTGCCGTGCAATCCTACCAGCCTCCCATGAACTAATGAAGCTATTTCCAAACAAACAAGAAGAGCCTCTCCTTATGCTGTAGTGTCTTTCCTCTGGACCTCAGAACGCATTTGCCGGAGGTTTATTTGGAAAACTACCAAACCAGCGCAAATGAGGTCAGCCTCATAGATACTGAGGGGCTCAGGGCATTTCCCTATAATGAAGGCTCCACTGACTTTCCCCCGACACACCGTTCACACAGGGGCTCCTGCACCGGGCCCCGCCGGGTACCTTCGAGATGCTGGTGGTGTGATGAGGTGCGATGCGTGGGAGAAGCTCCACCCTCCTTGAGCTCAGATTCAGTATCCCTTCTGCAAACTCCAAAGCAAGCAACACCGACAGACACTCCCTATCCGGTGATCCATGACCCGTGGGACCCCTTATGACTCAACCACTGCACAAAATCACCTTACAGGTAAACATGTTTTTCGTGTCCTGTTGGGGACAAAATGCACTGTTAGAGGGAAGGTGACAGACTGCGGTGGATTTCAGTAACAGTTCAATATAAACAAGTATAAGACCATCAGAAAAATGGCACACGCTGTGATGGACACAGGCATGAGAGAAAGAGGAGAGGGAGAGAGAGACAGCAGCTCAGAAGTACTGCCTGCATCACCCAAGTTTCTTTTGCTATGAATGCCTCATGGTCCACACGAGACTACAAACTTTTTAGGGCAGGAATTGGGTCTGGTCATTTTTTTTTTTTGAAATCTGGCTTTGTACCATTCAAAGAAAGCATTCTCATATATATATATATATGCATCCCAAAGGCCAAATCAGTAAGATGTAATTTAAGAGAGAGAGTGCCGGAAAGCCTGCACCTGGACAAAAACCGCCTCCAAATTGAGGATTTGGGTGACCTCACAGGTCCAGATGTACAGAGCTGACTGCATGCCGAAGAGGTGTCCCAATCCCTCTAGGAGGGAGGAGGCCTTGACAAAGTGCAAAAGCCACTGTCTAAGGTTTGAAGAACTTGCCCGAGTCAATCTGTGAAATGGGCATAACGCGTCAATGGGGGTTTCGTCAGGATTAAGTGTGTACGTGTCCTAGCACCGTGCCCTTCACATGATGAGCCCTCAGGAATAACATAATGATAGCAGCTAAGGGACTGCTGTGTGGAAAGGAGACTCCATTTTATTCTGTGAAAATCCAAAGGAAGAATCCAGGATCAAAATGGTCAGAAACATCAGGAAGGCAGATTTAACCCAATCCAGGGAAACCAAGTTTCCAACAATGAGAAAGTTTCAGTATCGACTGGGCTGCCTTGGAAGAAAACAGTTCCTCAAACCAAAAAGAAAGTTTGATCCAACACCGGAAGGTCATTTCCCCAGCACATTCTAGAACCAAATTAGGCTTCAGTTGCAAGGCCAGACATGATGATCTTTAATTCTTTTGGATGGAAAATGCAAAGGACAAGCTCCAAACGCATCCCTAGAAAACACGGGCTCCATGTGTCCCATGTACAGATCAAGTCTCCATTGAGGCCAGGTGTGAGCCCTGCCAGGTGGGCCCCTCGGGAATCAAGGACCTGAAAGGGATTCTGACATGGGGTCACATACAAACAAGTAATCACAAAGCCCGGGCTTAGTCTCCTCTTCCAGATCAGAGCTCACTAGAAAATATTTCTCTAACAAACTTGCGCTGGAAGGTCACGGTCTCTCTCCCCAGGCCTACCTGGTAAAGCTCTCAACGATTCTGTCCACTCTGCCCTTGCGTGAGTTTCTAGACTTCAGCTGGTGCCTTTCAAACACTTCCTGCTTTCGTTCCGCACTCCTGTACCCTCGCTCCTCCTGCACCCCACCCCACCCCACCCCACTGAGGCCTGACGGTGCACACAGACGAAATGCCTGCAGTTTGCACGCACAGTAAGTCCTTCCCTCCTTCTCCTCGACTTGCCTCTAACAGGAGCAAAAAGCATGTGCTTGGGTCACCTTCCCTCTTCAAAACCCACACTGTTGGGCTTCCCTGGTGGCGCAGTGGTTGGGAACCCGCCTGCCGATGCAGGGGACGCGGGTTCGTGCCCCGGTCCGGGAAGACCCCACGTGCCGCGGAGCGGCTGGGCCCGTGAGCCGTGGCCGCTGAGCCTGCGCGTCCGGAGCCTGTGCTCCGCAACGGGAGAGGCCACAAAAGTGAGGGGCCCGCGTACTGCAAAAAAAAAAAAAAAAAAAAAATCCACACTGTTTATAGCCCAAGGAACTGCCCACACCCTCCCCGGGACATCAGCGTCCGCCGTTCTCCCGGGGTGCCTCTGAGGCTGCCCGTGACATGTTTCACGCCCCCAACGCCTCTTCTCCTGACCGCTGTCCAGCGGCCAGCACGAACCAAGTCCTAGGTCACCTCCCCTTCCTCCCGACCTCAAGCTCTGTCTCTGGGTTGTTCCCGGGAACTGCCTGTGCGATCAGCCGAGCCCTTTGCTACACGGACCAGGACGGCCCATGGCACAGGGGGCACCCGGAGTCCCCTCCCACACACCCAGGCCTACAGCCCCAGGGGGCTTGCAAGCCAGGGCTCCCCAACAGGGCCGACGTAGAGGGCTCCCCGTCCCCGAGCTAGGAAGGGACTCACCAAGCCTGGCCCAATTCACATCTCAGCACTCAGGTGTGTGACACCCTTGCTTCCTATTCCCCAGAGGCCACTTAGCTTGTCCTGGGGCCGGCCCAGTGGCAGGGGTCCCCTGGCACGTGCCCTGGAAAGTGTGGAGGGACCAGGAAAAGCAGCAAAGGCTCAGCAATCGTGGGAAGCAGCAGCATCCCAGGAGGCCCCGGGCTGTGAGGGCAGCAGAGAGCTGGTGAGTGGGTGGGACCTGGGTGTCCCTTCTCCATCCCCAGCTCAGGCAGGGCCAGCTTCCCCTCCTGAGAGAAGCGAGGCTGACCAGGCACTGTGTTGAGCCAGTCGCCTTCCCTGCCTAAGGTTCAGGCAGGACCCCTGGTTCCCAAGCCTGGAACTTTCTGGGGGGCTTAGAAAAAATAGATTTCCTGTTCCTTCCGAGTCTGATGCAGCAGTTGAAACCAGCCATGACCCCAAATGGTTAAAAAGTCCCCCCCGGACTCCTGTGCCAGGCTTAGGTGGAAAAGAGTGACAGACAGCAGCCCGGAGCCCTGGCCTGCACGTCCCGATAGAGCCCCGCGCCCCAGGCCGGGCCCAGAGTCGCAGTCATACGCTTACAGGATGATGACAACAGCGGACGTAATGTCCTTCGTGGGTCCAGGCTTCACTGCCTGCGAGACATTTTCACCCTCGGCCCCATCACCCGGGGAGGTCAACCCTCTGCACTGCCCCAGGCTCTCCTGCCCAGGTCACCCCGGGAGCGGGCAGCACGGAGCCCAGGTGGGGCTCTGCTCTTGGATTAGGGGGAAGCCAGCCTGGCTCGCGGGCAAGCCCCTCTCCCACGAGGAGTCCAGGCCTCACTCAGCGTCCCTGGAGCCAGGTGGCCTGCCTGCATGCCCAGTTCTCCCTGCAGGACACGGGGCCTGGAGCCAGGTGTTTCAACCCTCTGCCTCAGCGGCCTCTCACCTGAGTTAAATACATCATAAAGGGCCTGGGATGATGCCTGGCTGGAAGAAAACGCCACATCCACATCTGCTGTTACTATGATAACACCCGTGCGGCCCAACTTTCGCCTACAGTTAAGGCGACTGAGCCCAGGGGGCCAGGAGCCAAGCTCCGCGCCGTCTCCTGGGCTCTGTAGGATCCCGGCGACTACACAAACTTGTTAGAAGACTGACCTTGGAGGCGTCAATAAGAAAGACGTTGCTGGGGACCAAACAGAGTCAAGGACAAAACCCCCCTGCTGCTCACCAGGTGATATTTTTCAAAGCGGAGAGAAACGTGTGTCCGCGGCCAATCTCCACGCAGAGGCCACCACCGCAACGCCCGGGCTCCTGTGTTGAGCGCTTGCTGGCGCCTCCCTGGCCTTTCAAGCTGACCTCAGGGGTGCAGTAAGCTTGGCCGGGGTGGGGGGACGCAGGCCTGCCCCGCCTCTGGTAAAGCTGAGGAAGGCGAGCATCCCTTCAGTGACCCCCCTGGGCTCCCCGAACCCCTCCGCCTCCCCCAGCAGCAGCAGCAGCGCCTGCACCCCCAGGTCCCTTGGTTGTGTAAGCCGCGCGCACACCCCAGCCCCCATTCTCCTCCGGGTGCGGTGGGGCGTTCGCTCCGTCCTCACTTCCTGGAGCGCCTTCTCCCACCTCCCAGGCCAAGTCAGCGGCCCTCCGCTCACATCAGGTTTTCTAAACACCTTGAAGCTCTCCTTAGCAGCCCTCGTCACTTTCCGTCATTCATCCGGCTCTCTGCAGCCCTGAGTGCCAGCAGACCCTCGACGCCCTGGCGCCCCGGGTGTGCCCCCCACCGTGCTTGGCCCGGGCACTACCGCGCGGGCTTCAATCCGGGCGGGCTTCGCACGCTGGAGGCAGAGCCCTGCGGCACCCCAGCCCGAAAGGCAGACCTCGGGTCGCAACCCTTTCCCTCCCAAACGATCCACTGGGATTCCACCTGACGGGCCCGCCGCCTCCTGGGCGTCCGAAACGGCATCGAAACGGAGTCGGGATCGCGGCGCCGTGCCCTTCGGCGCGGCGGGCCCTTCGCAAAAGCCCGGGCTCCAGCCAGTACCGGCGGCCACCTGCAAGCAGGCCCTCTGGGGCCTGGAAGCCCGCAGTTTGGGGCCATAAAGGCAGTTCTCCCGCAGGGCCCACGAAGCCGCGGTGAGGGCGCCCACCATCCGGCTGGCGCGCTCGGCCCCCCCGGCCCCGCTCCGGGGTCCTGCCGTGGACCGAAGCGCCCGGCTGCCCGGCCTCGTCCCTGGCAGGGAGCGTGTGCACGCGCCTAGAGACCAGGACCGCTCCTCCCGGGGCCCTGATCGTCGCCTCCGGGTCGCCGCCGTGGGGCCCGGGCTGTGGGCGGTGCCTTCCCGGGGCTACCGAGCCGTTAGCACCTCGCCCGGGGGCCCTGCGGGCCCGTCCCCGCCGCGCCGGCCGTATCGCTCGCGGCATCTCAGAGAGTTTCCAGTTTCTCCCTACGTCGGGAGGGAGCCGAGAAGCAGGAGTTCAGGTAACGCTACGGGTCTGCAGAGATTTTCCCAAAACAAAGAAGCGGAGGGACAAGCCTCCCTCCTCCCCGTCCCCAAAGGGAGAAGACGCACCCCTCGTCCCCAGCTCGGGGCCCAGAGGTCAGGGGAGCAGGGGCCGGCTTCAGCCGAGGGGACCCCCCCCCCCGAGGGACCCCGCGGCTCGCTTGTCTCCTCCCAGCTGGCTAAGGACCCGCAGGCAACCTGTCCCGGGCGACTGATGCCAGCGGGGCAGCCGGGGGCCTCGGACCCGCGCGCCAAGGCGTCCCAGGCGCGCGCAGCCCTCGCGACCTCACGCAGGTCGCTTTGCTCGGCTCAGCCCCGTGCGTCCCGCGGGCGGGAGGACGCACCTGCCGGGCGGGAGCTGCTCACACCTGGCTTCACCTCCCGCTACTCCCACCCAGCGCGGGGGGGGGGGGGCGGCCAGGTCGCTGCCCGGCGCCCAGGGCCTCCCTCGCACCCTGGGCCCCCGCCCCGCCCCGAGAGCCCACCGCGCGCGCCGCTTACCTGCGGAGCTCCGGGCCCGGCGCTCCCCGCCCCTCCGCCTTCCGCCTCCTCCTCCGGAGCTCGCGTCTTCCTCGGCCCAGCTCGGAGTCCCCGGTCCTCGCCGGCTCTCGCTTTAATCCGGGAGGCGGTGTCCGAGTGCCCAGGGTGACACCCCCAAGCGCCGGTGCCGGGTCACCTCGGGCAGGGGGAGGGGACGGACCGGAACGGCTGTCCCGGGCGAGGCTGGTCCGGGCGCGGGCGGCGGGAGGAGGAGTTTCCTCCTGGGAAAGCCCGGGACGCGCTCTCGGCGGGACCCAGAGGGGGCCCGGCGACGCTTTCGTCCCCGGCCGGCCTTTGAGGGTTGGGAAGGAGCGCCATCTCCCTCCCCACTTCGCCTGCATCAAGCCGGTGGCCGGCGCTCCGCGCCCGAACACTCAAGTCCGCCTTCAGGAGGGAGATGCCGGGGAGCGCTGACCGAGTCTCGTGGGAGCCGGCCGAGCCCTGGCGCTGGCGACCCGCTTGGCCTCTGTGCCCTCGGAGAGGACCCGGGAGTCTGGGGCCGCTGGCCCGGACACTAGAGCCCAAGACGCAGCCCTCTTCGCCAAGGAACCTCCCCAGTCCTCTTGGGCGGCTCTTCTCGGCCCTCAGGTCCCAACTCCCTCCTCCTCCCTCAGAACGTCCCCAAGAGTGACCCGTCTTCTCGCCCCGCCTGAGGCAAGAGACAGGGGGTGAGGAAAGAGGGTAAGATAAATCTTGCCTCCTTTTCAGAGGCTCTTTTCAATGCTGTTTGCAACATGCGAATTAAAATATGGGTTATTAACATATTGGATTAACAAATTATTATCCAAAATAACACATTGGGATTATTAATCCAATATGTGGATTGCTTTAGAATCAGGTAGAAGCAGAAGAAAGCCCAATTCATTGCAAGTCACGTGCTGCGCGGGCTCAAGGCTCCTTCCTGAGCGGGTGACCTGGGACGGGACTTTCCTAGTAGGTTCTTTCCACCCTCTCCTTTGGCTCCCATCCTTACACCCACAACAGGAGACCATCCTGCATGTGCCCCAGCCCTTCCCGTCTCTCTCCCAGCACTGGTGTCCAGGTTGTCCAAGTAGAAGACCCTTGACGACCGTCTCCAGCAGATAGGTCAGGTCAGGTGGTCTTCTGGTGGCGACTCACTTATTTCTGTTTTAAATAGCGTAATTGGAGCCCTCTGCGAATGGCACCATTGTTCCAGCAAACCCCAATGTCCGCCTACAGGCGAGGCGGTACCTGTGTCTGTACCTTCATGTCTCTTGTGGTTGTTTTCTCACTGTTCATTTTCCCTTCTTTTGGCCACTTTCCCGAACTCTTGTTGGAGTTTGCACACACCTCCCAGGAGCAGATGACCGGCTCGGGGAGCCAACTCCACCCCACTGCTAGAGGGGAGCATGTGGCCAGCGTCTGGCTCAGCAGCTGAATCCCATCCCTGCCCGAATCCGTGCTGCAGGGAGAACACACAACCCACTTTTGGCCAGTGAGACTTGGAAGAGAGGTTTTCGGAGGTTTGGGGTCAGGGTGGGGAAGCTGGTATTTTTTTACTCTTCTGCTGGAGCTTCCAGAGACCCTCTTCCTTGTGCTTGGAAGAAGAAGAAGCAAGTAGTCACAGGAACTGTTGATAGCCATCTTTCCATCACCAGGGAGCTAGTACCAGGATGAAGATAGCTCCTCCACCAAAAAGCACAGCATACACTTCACACCAGTCAGAATGGCCATCATTAAAAAGTCTACAAATAACAAATGCTGGAGAGCGTGTAGAGAAAAAGGGAACCCTCCTACACTGTTCGTGGGAATGTAAATTGATATGGAGAAAAGTATGGAGGTTCCTTAAAACATGAAAAGTAGAGTTACTATATGATCCTGCAGTCCCACTCCTGGGCATATCTCTGGAGAAAACTGTAATTTGAAAAGATATATGCTCCCCCGTGTTCATTGCAGCACTATTTACAATAGCCAAGACATGGAAACAACCAAAATGTCCATTGACAGATGACTAGATAAAGAAGATGTGGTACATATATACAGTGGAATATTGCTCAGCCATAAAAAAGAATGAAATCATGCCATTTGCAGCAACATGGATCGACCTAGAGATTATCATACTAAGTGAAGTAAGTCAGACAGAGAAAGACAAATATCGTGTGATATCACTTATATGCGGAATCTAGAAAAATGGTACAAATGAACTTATTTACAAAACAAATAGATTCACAGACATAGAAAACAAACTAAAGGGGGTAGTGGGGTGAGGGAGATATAAATTAAGAGTTTGGGATTAACATATATAGACTACCATATATAAAATAGATAGACAGCAAGGACCTACTGTATAGCACAATACTCAATATCTTATAATAACCTATAATGGAAAAGAATATATATATAAGTGAATCACTTTGCTGTACATTTGAAACTAACAGAACTTTGTAAATTAACTATACTTCAATTAAAAAACCTCACAGCATAGAGATGACAAGAAACCCAATTCCTGATGACAGCATTAAACAACTGAATCCAACCAGCTCTGAAGCTAAGCACCCTTTACCACATCTTCCATGAACACAAGTGGAAATCAGAATTCTCAACCAAGGGGAGTAGCCGTAATACAATGAAAACGAAACAGTATTATTATATGTTAAAAATAAGTAGCAGAATTCTGTTCATGGCAATGTGCAGACTAGATATCCTGAAATAATGCTCATACTACAAAATAACCAAAAGGGCTTGACAGAATATATATTGTTACTATTCTTTAACATTACAGATGATTTTGCAAGAAAACTTGGAAACTACTCAGACACAAAAGTGAAGTGGGAGCAGATAGGCAGGGAAGTCAGGGTCGTGGCAGGCATCCTGAAATCACCTGAATACCTCTGGTCCTGCAGAGTTTTGTGGGGAGGGGGTGGGGTGAATGACAAACAAAGTCACAGGCCTCAGCAAGGTGGGAGGTTGCTAGGATACCACAAGGTCAACACCCAAAAGCCCTACCCTCAGTAAAAGGATGATTAAAAAATCATTGTATCTACCCCACTGGTGGGTGATGACTAATAAACTTGTCTATATCTTAGTCCTAGCTCTCAGTGGAGCGGGACTCAAGCCCTCCTAACGAGAATTTAAGTTTTGAACCCTAATTCCCACTATTTTTGTAGAAAACCATCAAGTCAAGAATTTAATCAAAAGTGGCCCCAGATTGGCAATGTCCCAGGCACATGGCAGAAGCAAACTTATAGTCTCTCTAGTGGAATGCCACTCGTGATGGATAATTTTATGTGTCGACCTGACTAGGCTAAAGGATGCCCAGGTAGTTGGTAAAATATTATTTCTGGGTGTGTTCGTGAGGGTGTTTCTGGAAGAAATTAGCATTTGAATACATAGGCTGAGTAAAGATCTATCCTCAACAATGAGGGTGGACCTCATCCATTTCTTTGAGGGCTTAAATAAAACTAAAAAGCAGAGGAAGGGCCAATTTGCTCTCTCTCTCCAACGTGGGACATCCATCTTCTGCTTTCCAACATCAGTGCTCCTGGTTCTTAGACCTTTGGAGCCAAACTAAATTATGCCACTGGCTTTCCTGTTTCTCCAGCTTGCAAACGGCATGTCATGAGACTTGTCTTCCATAATCAGGTGAGCTAATTTCTATAATAATAAACTCACACACACATAACATATACCTCTTACTGGTCCTTTTTCCTCTGGAGAATCCTGACTAATACACTCCTCAACCCAGGAGAAATTCCCACACAGTCAATTAAAATGAGCTTAATTTAATTAAAAGCAATTAAAATAAGACACCCTGAAAAAAATCAACAAGCATAACAAAAAGTGGAATCAGACCAGAGATATTGGCATTATTAGATACAAATGACAAAATAAATATGTTTGCTAGGTGAAAAAATAAAGCAGAGACTCTAAAAATGAATGAGAAGCAAGGATTGTTTAAAATTAACTGAATTAGGGGTAAAATACTAAATAGAACTTCTAGAAACAAACAAACAACAACGTAAATTTTCAATAGCTGAAGAGGGAATTGGTGACTTGGAATACAGACCTGAAGAAATTATCCAAAATTCACATAGAAGGACAAAATTATTTTTAAAAACATATGACAAAGAAGCTAAGTGGTATGGAGAACAGAGTAAGAAGATCTAAAATATGTCTGATTAGACCTCGAGAATGTGAAAATGGAGAGAACAAAGGTAAAAGCAATAATGATTAAATTTTTTTTCCAAAATTGATAAATCATGAAGCCTTAGATTATTGAAGCACAACAATTTCTGAGAAGAAAAGAGAGGAATCCAGAGTTAAATGTAATATAGTGAAACTGCAGAACCCTTAAAATAAAGAAAAGATCTAAAAAAACATCCTGAAGCGCAAGACCTAGCCCCCAGATGGAAGACAGAATATGGTGGAAAAAAATATTCAAAGTGTTAGAAAAAAATGACTGTCAACCTAAAATGTTATATCCTGTATAAATGTCCTTCAGGAAAGAGGGAAAAGACATTTACAGACAAACCAAGACAGTGTTGAACACAACAAAGAAATTTGTAAAGGATGAAGTCCAGGAAGAAGAAAAATAATCCCAGAAGGCGAGTCTCACATGCAAAAGGAAGTGGTGAGGCAAGAATAAGATAAAAATGTAAATAAATCTAAACAAACATTGACACCATAAAAAAGCACCACTGATAATGGTTAATCTATAAAGGTAAAGCAGTGACAGCAACAACAGAAAGTAGAACTAAAATATTGGAAAATACTTTAATTCTGTTCCTCTAAGTGGGGGGAACGGAATTACAGCATTGTAGTAATTGTAATCTTCTGGAGGAGAATAAACCCATAGATTAACTTGAGACTTCTTTGAGTATGCTTGTTAAAAGGAAAATTGTAAAAGAATAAAAATAGAATGTATGTTGACCTAGTCCAAACCCAAAGAAGAAAAAAAAATGAGATAAGGAAGAAAACACTCAGTGAAATTTAACAAAATAAAGCAAAGAAAGATGAGGGGAGGAAGAGAAGTAAAATCAAACCCAGAAAAAAAATAAGACAAATAGAAAGCATAAAATATAAACCTAAAAATATATACAAATACATCAGTAATCATAATACATGTAAATACTCCCAACTGTCCAGTTAATATGAATAGATTTTTTGAAAGATATAGATTATCAGATTGTCTAATTTTTAAAGACAGAAACATGCAATTTATGAGACCTATGTAGAATGAACATATGTAAAAGAAAACTGGCTTGGCTAATTTAATAATAGACAAAACAGACTTTTGAATAAAAGGCTTTATTGAGAATAAGGAGAGTCACTTAGTAATGGTAAAAGAAACAAATCACTTGAGAAATATAACAGTTGTGAACTTGCCTATACCTAACAACATAATCTCCAAAAAATGTACAAAGAAAAATTTATAGAACTGCAAGATCTTTTCAAATCCACCATCATCTCTCTTGGTCGTGAAAGGTCAACCGACCAAACAAAGCAATAAATATTCAGTAAAGATATAGAAAATTTGAACGATGCAATGAGAAAATTTTATTAATGGACATCTATAGATGCCTACACCAAATAATTGGCCAGAGGATTTTCCGGGTTAATTCTTAGAAAGAGTTAAGAAACACAATACTCCAGTCTTTCAAATATCTTTCCCAAGGAATAGGGATTTAGAAAATACTCTCCAGCTCATCAGTGCCTAAGCCAGCAAAGAAAGTTCAAGAAAAATTATAAGCCAATCTAATTCATGAATATAAAAGTCAAAATCCTTTAAAAAATTAGGAAAATGAATCCAACAATGTATAAAAAAAGATTACGACTAAATTAGTTTTGTCCTGGCAATGTAATACTGATTTCACGTTAGAAAAGCTATTAGTATAATTCAACACAATAACACATTAAGATAGTTTTATGATTTTTCTGTTTGTTTGTTTTTTTTTTCAGTACGCGGGCCTCTCACTGTTGTGGCCTCTCCCCACTGCAGAGCACAAGCTCCGGACGCGCAGGCTCAGCGGCCACGGCTCACGGGCCCAGCCGCTCCGCGGCACATGGGATCTTCCCGGACCGGGGCAGGAAGCCATGTCCCCTGCATCAGCAGGCGGACTCTCAACCACTGCGCCACCGGGGAAGCCCTTTCAGTTTTAATAACATTTAAATAATAACATAATAAACAATAACATTTAAAATGCATTCATGACAAAAGTCCTTTGCAAAGATAAAATAAAAGGAAGCTTTCTTACCTGATAAAGGAGATTTGGGGAGAAATGAAGCAGGAATGAAAGGTTTTGCTCCCACACTTGTTGCTGGTCAGCTGGCTCACTTCCTGCATGAGGCAGTGACCAGGCCCTTCCCCTGACCCTCCCACTTCTGGGACTCCTGGCCACGTGTGTTTACCTCTGTGACGATGAGCCCCACCTCAGCTTCTGCAGGACACCCCTGTCCAGGTCAAGGGCAACGGTCTAACCTTGTGGGCTACAGCTTGTCCTTGCCCTCCCCCATTTTACACCTGTTGTGGACAGAATTATGAACTCCAAATTCATATGCTGAAGCCCCAACCCAATGTGACTGTATTTGGAGATAGAACTTTCAGGTAATCAAGGTTTAATGAGGTCCTAGGTAGATTGGTGATTGATAGGATTGATGGCCTTATAGAAAGAAGACCTCTTTCTCTCTCTCTCTCACTCTGTACACACCGAGGAAAGGCCATGTGAAGACACAGCAAGAAGGCGGCTGTCTGCAAGCCAGCGAGAGGGTCCTCACCAGGAACCAAACAGGCCGGCACCCTGATCTTGGGCTTCCAGCCTCCAGAACTGTGAGGAACAAGTGTCTGCTGTTTAAGCCACCCAATCTGTGATGTTTGTTATGGTGGCCTGAGAAGAGTGGCTTGGAGTCACTGAGTGCCCTGTGGTCTGCAAGCTTCAGCATCAGATGAGAACACAAGGACCAGACAGAGACTGGTTAGACAACCTCTTCCAGCACAAGGTCAGATCCGCTAAGCAACCCCTTTTGGGGGTTATCATTGTAGAACAGACATATCTTTGCAGATATATCGTTGTAGAATGTGGACACAAATTAAAACTTAATGAGGGCTCCAACGTGCAGGAAGCTTGAGGACATTATGCTGACTGAAGTAAACCAGACCCAAAAGCACAGGGGATTCTGCTTAGATGAGGTCCTTAGAGGAGTCAAATGTATAGAAACAGAACGTAGATGGGTGGCAGGAGCTGGGGGCGGGGAATGGGGAGTTAGTGTTTAGTGGGGACTGAGTTTCAGTTGAGGAAGATGGAAAATTCTGGAGATGGATGGTGGGGATGGTTGCCCAACACTGTGAATGGGCTTAATGCCATTGAATTGTGCACCTAAAGATGGTTAAAATGGTAAATTTCACCACAAAAGGAAACACATACCAGATTGGCAAATATTAAAATTACTCGCTACCATGTATGGCCCAAACTGAGTCAGCTGGAGGGGAGGGGAGGATAAAGGAGGAGGGTGTAATTGGTGGAAACACTTTGAAAAACTTCAGAGTTCTGCAGTAACCTTGAAGTTGTTTAAAACCTTCACCTGGCAATTTCACCCCCAAGTCTGTGCCCTGAAGAATTCTTGCGAAGTGCCCAGAACCTTCTGCAGGAATGTTTACAGAAGCACGATTTCTATTGCAAAAGCCTGGAAACAACCTAAATACTGACAGCAAACTCCTGTCAGTCCCTTCTAGTGGGAAAAGAAATAAATATGTATTGATCTATTCAGACGATGCAATTAGAATGGGCCAAACTACAACCGTACCCATGACCATGGACACATCTCACAACATGTGGACCAAAGAAGCAAGTTGCAGGAGGACAGCATACAGAGGATTCCACTTATATAAAGTTCTAAACATTCAATATTAAATAGCGTTTTTACAAGTATGTACATATAGGACAAAACTGTGGAAAAGAGAAAGAAATGGATAAACACCCAATTCGGAATTGTGGTTTTCCCCCAGTGGAAATGGAGAGGGTTCAGTGGGGGGGGGGGGGAGATGAAAACTGGGGGGACTGGACATAATGTATAATGTATCAGTGATAATATGTTTCTTAACCTGGATGGGGACTACCTAGTAGGTGTTCCCTTTATGTTTTCTTTCTAGCTTTTTGCATTATATATACATGTGCTATTGTATGCATAGAATATTTCATAATTTTACAAATGATGTGATATCATTAAACAAATTGGTTTTAAAATGTGTGTAACTGAGCATGGCTCCCCTGATGAGAATGACGGGGCCGGTCATGATCTGTCAGTAATAAGACCATCTCTGGGCCCACACTGCTTAAGATGGAGATGATAATTCCGTGCTGTGGTGTTTGTTTCTTTGTTTTTGGCTGTGCCGCATGGCACGTGGGATCTTAGTTCCCCGACCAGGGATCGAACCCGTTTCCCCTGCAGTAGAAGTGCAGAGTCTTAACCACTGGACCACCAGGGAAGTCCTGTGCCGTGGTTTTGATGCTCCCCAGCTCCAAGAGTCCCACGGGTACCCAGACTCAGAAGGGGCAAAAAAAGAATCGAGTCTATTGAAACACAGGGACGCAGGACACAGGGAATTTATTCCAAGCCAAAATGATGGGGAGGACTGCCCAGGAGACACAAGAAGCCATCCCTGGGTGGGCTCAGGACCTTTGGCCCCGTCCTTCAGAAGTGGACGAGGCCCCTTTTACCCGGACGCCACTGCTGGAAAAGCGTATCCCGTGGTTGCTTGGTACTGTCTCCGTGCTTTCAGTAAGTTCTTTGGGTGAATTCAGATCTCACTTGTTCAAACAAGGAAAAAGTTTTCAATGTTTGTTGTTTTTCATGGCTGGAGCCAGTTTGAAGGCTTTGCTCCAAGGCTCAGCGTGTCCTGGGTCTCCGGCCCTGTAAAAATAACAATTATCTTTCGTTAAACATTTACTGCGCCAGTCACCACACTGGAGTTTACACTGCCTCATTGTGAGATAGGTACATTGATTTCCCCATTTTACAGCTGAGGGCCCTGGGGTTCAGGGCAGGGGGCCGGGGGTGAGACCTGACCTGCCTTCGGCACACAGGTGGGGCTGAGGCTAGAACTGGGTCTGTGGGCTCAGCCATCGCTTGGGTGGCTGCATCAGACAGGGGCCGGGGCTCCTGGCACGAGGATGTGGGAGGGGCCGGTGTTCCCAGCCTGTCCCAAGCCCTCCTGGCCCCCTTTGCCCCAGAACCCAGGGACAGACAACTGCAAGGGCACAGGGTGTGCCAGGGGCCTGGGGGGCACCCACAGCCGCTGGCAGTGAAAGAGGAACGGCCCACGCTGCCTCCTGCTTCCCTCTGTCGGCCTCCTCCAGGGCCCTGGGTCCCATGCATCCGAACTGGGCCCTCCCCACCCAGCTGCTCTCACCTCCACTGGGAGACACCCCGCACCCAGGGACCTAGGACCGGGCAGTGGTGGATGTGCACTCGCTCAGGTCAGCAGGCCTCCTTGAGCCCGGCTCTGGGGGCTAAGTTCCAACTGTGTCCCCAACACACAAGATTCATAATGACGGACAGAAAACAGGACAATGGCAATACAAAATGCCACTTGGAAAAGGGGACGAGGAGAGCAGCATTTGGTGGCCGCCTGGCCATCCCTTACCCCCTTCCAGTGGGGAGGACCGGGACTCCCTGCCCTGCTGTCGTCCTGAGAGGTGCTGGGGGCCCCCAGCTCTGCCCTGGAGAGACTTCCTTTTGCAGTTCTGGGCGGAGGCTTTATGGCTTTTCCATGCTGCATGGGGCATCTCTGGAGATGCATGCTCCAGGTCTGTGGCCAGCTTGCTGGGTTTTGGTTTCCATCAGCCAGTTCCGGTCAGACAGGATGCTCACAGCTAGACACAGGCCTGGTCCTTGGCCCTGACTGGCCGGTGGCCTGGTGCAGACAACAAAGGGTGCTGGGGAGGGACCCCACTCCCTCCCGGGGCCTCCCCTGTGCCGGCCAGGCCAGGGGCATGCACCACGCTCTGGCTTTTTCCATGATTCCGTGACTTATTTTCTTGCTTGATATTCTTTCTCTTCTCAAGAATATGAACTCTTGAGCTGATAGGTTTATTCACCCGTGACTGTCCCCTCTCACAGCGGTAAAGGGACAGCCCTGTAACCCTCTAACTGCAGTGCTTCTGAGGGCACCGGCTCTGCCATGACATCCTGGGTGGCTCCCGCTGTGTCCCGCCCAAACGCCCCCCTCCAGCCCTGACGCATCAGATTCCCAGACCCAGGACCCGCCTCTCCCAGGAGGGCGTCTGCACAGTGAACGCTGAGCAGGAGGTCTCTGCTCCCCAAGGGGTGGCCCAGGCCTCTGTGGTGATGGCACCACAGCTCAGCCCAGCCCCTGTCCAGCTCTGCTTCCTTCACTCCCAAAACGATGACCCCAGTAACACTCCTCGAGAAACTTCCCGCCTCCCAGGGAACCTGGCACAGGGCAGAAGTCACTTAACCTCAGTGCCTCAGTGGAAAAGCCATAGACAGGAAGTTTGGTTAAAATGAGTAAAGGCACGTAAAAGGTGTAGAAAAAGTATTACTCTCACCCACTTGTTGCTACTGGTAGTACTACTAGTAATTCTCAGGACACACCACCTCTCCCTAAAACATGACCTGCTACCCCTCTAGCAAAACCTCTCCCGGACTCGGACCCACATCATCATGGCGACGTGTTCCTGACTCTCAGGATGGTACCCATGCGCCTAAGAACCATAAATAAAGGGTGTTCACTTCCTACATATGCGAATTCATCCATTTCTAATTAATCCACTCCGGAATTAACTCCCTGATGGAGGAACCATTAACTTCAGCCTAGTGAGTTTCAAGCTCTGTCTCTTGTCAAACCACATTTCTACCTCGGAGCACCAAAGACTGTTATCATCAGACCCCCCAATACCTACCCTCTGTCAAGAGCCCAGTGGATTGTGTTTCTATGCCTTAGTGAGTGAAAGACTTTTTTTTATTAGGTCAAGACTAATATTTTCATCATATTGTTGAATGCCAACATTTTCAGACAAGAAATGGCAGCAGAACTGCAGGTAAAGTGCACATGGAAGCTTTTGCATTTACAGGTGCCTGCCATGCCCTTTAAAGCCTTTTAGTAGATGCCCCGCTACTCTCACAATAAGAATTTATTGTTAAATCAACTTCCCTAAAGGTCAGGCAGCAGAGTTACATTTCAAGCCCACATCCTGAGCTTTTTGCAAACCGCAGAGTTGAATGAAAAGTTATATACGGCCAGGTGCTGCGGTATAAAGATCCACTTTTCGGGGGAGGTCGTGGTCACAGATCCTTTCCTTTCAAGCTTCGGGCTTTCCAGAAGACCGAGGCCAGCAGATCTGCTGGCCAGCTCGTCCCTCGGGGACTGTCCAGAGGCTGGGAGTTACCAACCAGGACCAGGGCTAAGGCCAGGCTGGCAGTCTTGCCAAGATGAGGCAGGAGGGGGCCAGTGAGTGGGGCACCGAGACAGCACAGAGGAGCTGCGTCTCCCCAGCCCTGGCAGGGAGGCCTGCAACCACTGCACGTGCTTGGAGAGGACCGCGTCCTGTGGGCGCATGGAGGCCACGGTGGGACAATCCCGGCAGGTCTGAGCTCTCTCCTTTGTCCACGTCTGCTCGGGTCCATTTTGCAGCGTGGACAAGATTTCACTGGAAATGTGCTGCTTTGAAAACATTGCTCTGTGTCAGACCTCGGAGACCTCACAGACCCATTCGAAGAGCTTGGTTGGACCTCAGAGCAGCGGCATCCTTGAAGGGCTTAAGAGGGGAGATGAGATGGATTTGCGGCCCTGGTTTCTTCTCCCCGCCCTTCCCCCACCAGGTACACAGCAGGAAGGGGGAGGTGCTTGTGGGGGAGGGGTGCTCAGTGAGGTCAGACACCCAGGGGACTCTCTGATAAGCTTCATTTACGTAACAAATAATATGCCACCCCTCCTGCGTTTCTTAGCATTTCGTTAAAATTGTTTTCTAAATGAACGATACAGTTTTCATTATTCTTTGCAGAATGCACATTACAGTCAAGAGAAATTAAAGTGTTCATTACCAAATGCAATATATTTGCGGAAAGGCTGCCCTGATGAAATGGGCCCCACTGAACCCCTATGTGAGCCCTGAATCTTCACCCTGCTGACAAAGAGTGGTGTCGATGATCCGGATAATTATTTTTCCCTGCAAAAGAGAAAACTTAGAAATGTTATTCCATTCATAGTAAGTTCTTAAAGATCTAAAACTCAGAGGTTTTGTTTTTCACAAGTATTTCTCATTATAAAACATGCTTGATTTTTTCATGCCTATACATGATTTCTCTTTTCTGGCTCATATGCATTCAAATAACCTTTTGGAAAAAGATTAAGCCTGGCTGGCGATGCTACAGGTGCTTTTTGGTACTCACGCTTAAATGCCCCTTCACACTTTGAGGAGACGTTCGGGGTCCCCAAGCTTCAACAGACAGACCTGGGCACTGGCTGTATTTGCCACCCCTAGTGCGTTCTCTCCGCTAAAAACCCCTACTGCTCTGGGTCAGGAAGGCAACTTTGGGAGCTGCATCTGTTTTCTGGGTTTTTTCTCCCTGTTAATGGCTGGCCCAAAGTTTCAGAATGGCAGAAAATATTTGCAAATGAAGCAACTGACAAAGGATTGATCTCCAAGATTTACAAGCAGCTCATGCAGCTCAATGTCAAAAAACCAAACAACTCAATCCAAAAATGGGCAGAAGACCTAAATGGACATTTCTCCAAAGAAGATATACAGATTGCCAACAAACACATGTAAGGATGCTTAACATCACTAATCGTTAGAGAAATGCAAATCAAAACTACAATGAGGTATCACCTCACACCGGTCAGAATGGCCATCATCAGAAAATCTAGAAACAATAAATGCTGGAGAGGGTGTGGAGAAAAGGGAACACTCTTGCACTGTTGGTGGGAGTGTAAATTGATACAGCCACCATGGAGAACAGTATGGAGATTCCTTAAAAAACTAAAAATAGACCCAGCAATCCCACTATGGGCATATACCCTGAGAAAACCATAATTCCAAAAGAGTCATGTACCAAAATGTTCATTGCAGCTCTATTTACAATAGCCAGGACATGGAAGCAACCTAACTGTCCATCATCGGATGAATGGATAAAGAAGATGTGGCACGTGTATACAATGGAATCTTACTCAGCCATAAAAATAAACGAAATTGAGTTATTTGTAGTGAGGTGGATGGACCTAGAGTCTGTCATACAGAGTGAAGTAAGTCAGAAAGAGAAAAACAAATACCATATGCTAATACATATATATGGAATCTAAGAAAAAAATTGTCATGAAGAACCTACGGGTACGATGGGAATAAAGACGCAGACCTAGTAGAGAATGGACTTGAGGACACGGGAAGGGGGAAGGGTAAGCTGGGATGAAGTGAGAGAGTGGCGTGGACATATATACACTACCAAATGTAAAATAGATAGCTAGTAGGAAGCAGCCGCACAGCACAGGGAGATTAGCTAGGTGCTTTGTGACCACCTAGAGGGGTGGGATAGGGAGGGTGGGAGGGAGATGCAAGAGGGAGGGGATATGGGGATATATGTATACGTATAGCTGATTCACTTTGTCATACAGCAGAAACTAACACAACATTATAAAGCAATTCTACTCCAATGAAGATGTTAAAAAAAACCCCACAACCTTCAATCTGTTTCTCCCCAGAGAGACACGATGTCCAGCCGTGAGTCTATGCAGAATGTGAGAGAGGCGGCTGCTCTGTTGGGATGGGGGCCACGAGCTGCAAAGTGGAACAGGAGCAACCCCGAGGTGACCCACAGCCTGCAGGGACTGCCTGGTCCTCCTTCCACTTCAGGCGGGAGGGGGCTCTCCGTGTGGCTGCCCCCACTCAAGAAACGACAGGTAACTGATCAATACGCCGCCTAGAGCATCTGGACTCACATATACCTCTAGTTCCATTCATTTGAGATGCGTGACCCCCTGAGCACGATTTCAATATCTATGCACACATATGTACACATGTGTATGTGTGCATAAACCCGTACATGTCCGTACACATAGAAATGCACAGTATGTATATGTAAAGTGTGTATATATTTTTTTAAAGATCCAGATACACAGATATTCCTTTTCTCACTGGTTTTTAGAAATTGTAGCTGCTTCAGTGACTCTGTCCCTTAAAACACAAAAACTGAAAACACCCATGCCCACGCCCAGACCTCCTTGTCTCTGCATCAACAAGATTTTACTTCCACTGGCTTCACAGCATGACTGCTATTCCAGGAGGCCCAGGCACATGACTTGCTCATTCATTCCAGAAACTTCCAAAAGGCCCACAGATTCTTGTTTGTTTGTTTGTTTTCTGTTTATTTTATTTATTTATTTTTAAATTTTTAATTTAATTTAATTGTTTTATACAGCAGCTTCTTATTAGTTATCTGTTTTATACATATCAGCATATACATGTCAATTCCAATTGTCCAATTCATCACACCGCCACCTCCCTACCCACGCTTCTCCCCCTTGGTGTCCATACGTTTGTTCTCTACATCTGTGTCTCTATTTCTGCCCTGCAAACCGGTTCATCTGTACCATTTTTCTAGGTTCCATATACATGCGTTAATATACGATATTTGTTTTCTTTCTGACTTATTTCACTCTGTATGAGAGTCTCTAGATCCATACACGTCTCTACAAATGACCCAATTTCATTCCTTTTTATGGCTGAGTAATATTCCATTGTATATATGTACCACATCTTCTTTATTCATTCATCTGTCAATGGGCATTTAGGTTGCTTCCATGACCTGGCTATTGTAAATAGTGTTGCAATGAACATTGGGGTGCATGTGTCTTTTTGAATTATGTTTTTTTTCTCTGGGTATATGCCCAGTAGTGGGATTGCTGGGTCGTATGGTAGTTCTATTTGTAGTTTTTTAAGGAACCTCCCTACTGTTCTCCATAGTGGCTGTATCAATCTACATTCCCACCAACAGTGCAAGAGGGCTCTCTTTTCTCCACACACTCTCCAGCATTTACTGTTTGTAGATTTTTTGATGATGCCTATTCTAACTGGTGTGAGGTGATACCTCATGGTAGTTTTGATTTGCATTTCTCTAATAATTAGTGATGTTGAGCAGCTTTTCATGTGCTTCTTGGCCATCTGTATCTCTTCTTTGGAGAAATGTCTATTTAGGTCTTCTGCCCATTTTTGGATTGGGTTGTTTGTTTTTTTGATATTGAGCTGCATGAGCTGCTTATATATTTTGGAGATTAGTCCTTTGTCCGTTGCTTTGTTTGCAAATATCTTCTCCCATTTTGAGGGTTGTCTTTTCATCTTGTTTATGGTTTCCTTTGCTGTGCAAAAGGTTTTAAGTTTCATTAGGTCCCATTTGTTTATTTTTGTTTTTATTTCCATTTCTCTAGGAGATGGGTCAAAAAGGATCTTGCTGTGATTTATGACATAGAGTGTTCTGCTTATGTTTTCCTCTAAGAGTTTTATAGTGTCTGGCCTTACATTTAGGTCTTTAATGCATTTTGAGTTTATTTTTGTGTATGATGTTAGGGAGTGTTCTAATTTCATTCTTTTACATGTAGCTTTCCAGTTTTCCCAGTACCACTTATTGAAGAGGCTGTCTTTTCTCCATTGTATATTTTGCCACCTTTATCAAAGATAAGGTGACCACATGTGCATGGGTTTATCTCTGGGCTTTCTATCCTGTTCCACTGATCTATATTTCTGTTTTTGTGCCAGTACCATACTGTCTTGATTACTGTAGCTTTGTGGTATAGTCTGAAGTCAGGGACTCTGATTCCTCCAGCTCTGTTTCTTTCCCTCAAGACTGCTTTGGCTATTTGGGGTCTTTTCTGTCTACATACAAATTTTAAGATTTTTTGTTCTAGTTCTGTAAAACATGCCACTCGTAATTTGATAGGGATTGCATTGAATGTGTAGATTGCTTTGGGTAGTATAGCCATTTTCACAATATTCCTTCTTCCAATCCAAGAACTTGGTATATCTCTCCATCTGTTTGTGTCATCTTTGATTTCTTTCATCAGTGTCTTACAGTTTTCTGAGTACAGGTCTTTTACCTCCGTAGGTAGGTTTATTCCTAGGTATTTTGTTCTTTTTGTTGCAATGGTGAATGGGAATGTTCCCTTAATTTCTCTTTCTGATGTTTCATTGTTGGTGTATAGGAATGCAAGAGATTTCTGTGCATTAATTTTGTATCCTGCAACTTTAACAAATGCATTGATTAGCTCTAGTAGTTTTCTAGTAGCATCTTTAGGATTCTGTATGTATAGTATCATGTCATCTGCAAACAGTGGCAGTTTTACTTCTTCTTTTCCAATTTGCATTCCTTTTATTTCTTCTTCTTCTCTGATTGCCTTGGCTAGGACTTCCAAAACTATGTTGAATAATAGTGGTGAGAGTGGACATCCTTGTCTTGTTCCTGATCTTAGAGGAAATGCTTTCAGTTTTTCACCATTGAGAATGATGTTTGCTGTGGGTTTGTCATATATGGCCTGTATTATTTGGAGGTAGTTTCCTTCTATGCCCACTTTCTGGAGAGTTTTTATCATAAATGGGTGTTGAATTTTGTCAAAAGCTTTTTCTGCATCTATTGAGATGATCATATGGTTTTTATTCTTCAGTTTATTAATATGGTGTATCACGTTGATTGATTTGCGTATATTGAAGAATCCTTGTATCTCTGGGATAAATCCCACTTGATCGTGTTTTATGATCCATTTATTATGTTGTTGGATTCTGTTTGCTAGTTTTTTGTTGAGGATTTTTGCATCTATATTCATCAGTGATATTGGTCTGTAATTTTCTTTTTTTGTAGTATTTTTGTCTGGTTTTGGTATCAGGGTGATGGTCTAGGCCTCAGAATGAGTTTGGGAGTGTTCCTTCCTCTGCAATTTTTTTCGAAGAGTTTGAGAAAGATGGGTGTTAGCTCTTCTCTAAATGTTTGATAGAATTCACCTGTGAAGCCTTCTGGTCCTGGGCTTTTGTTTGTTGGAAGATTTTTAATCACAGTTTCAATTTCATTACTTGTAATTCATATTGTCTATTTCTTCCTGGTTCAGTCTTGGAAGGTTATACCTTTCTAAAAATTTGTCCATTTTGGCCCACCAACTCTTCAATGGAAAGTACCAACAGTTTGTGCCCTAAGGTTCTTTGAACCCCTGCTTTAAATTCCTTGCCTGGCTGTTCCCACCAATCCGGCTCTGGTAGCATGACCCACACCCAACCCTAATCATACCTGTCCCCACCCCAGACCCCCACCCACTAAAAGCTCCCAATTTCCAGTCCAGGGCAGATCCCATCTGCCCCCCTCTCCCACACAGGCAAACTCTGCCTTTCCACCATGATTAGCGAGCTGGGCTTTGTCTTGGAGGGTGAGGGATATCGAGGGACCCTGCACCTGACAGTAATGGGCCAATTTTCTGTAGATGGACAGTGATAAATCACTCAATAGAGCTAAGAAAGAAAACTAAACAGCAGTCATGTTTCCGGCTGTAAAAGTCTTTCAGTCCTGGGTACAAAATGTCTGCTGTAAAACAATAAATTACTGTGCATTGAAGATGGAAGAGAACAACAATCTCTTTTCTCCTTTACTGACTATGTCCTTCAAAAAGGATGGCTCCCAGTCCTCTCCAGTCCCCCGCAGGAGGTGCCTTGGTGGGGACTGGAGATGGCCCCCCGGTGAACTCTTGGTGCTGGGATGGGAGTGAAAGCACCACCTACCCAAAGGATAAGGAAGAGGATGTCCCGAGCCACGCAGGGTGGAGCATTCCACGCCTCCAGGGACCCCTGAGGTCAGAGCGCTGAGGTCCCAGCTCCCTATGCCTCTAACTCCATCTGTAATCTCACAGGCAAATTGCTTAACTAGTTCCTTTATCTGCAAAATCGGCATAATAACATAAATATTTCTGTTAGATTAACCAGTGAATAAGGAGAGACTTTACAAACTGGAAAGAGCTAGGCAAATCCAAGATTTCATCTTTTCCAAGGACTGGAGAATTCAGACAACTCTCAAACTGGTATAGGTCTGGAAAGGGCTGAAGAGAGGCAACCATACCTAGGGCGTCATGTGTGGATGTGCAGGTTGTGCACTGCACAACTCCAGGGGATGCCGTTCACATCTGTAGTCATGAGGGATGCGTATCTTTAACACGACAGTTTCCAGCAGATGTCAGAAAGTGTCTTGTGGAAAGAGTGACTTATTCTAATTCACGTGAAAGTGCTGAACAAGCTAGTGGTGAGGCTGCCTGTCCCTGCAGCATCTTGTAAGTAGGAGGAATGAACCCTATGGCAGTATTCTCCTCTCCGTGGTTTGCAAAGTTAAATCACTGTTTCTGTGTCCTAATTTCTCTTTGACTTAACTATATGGCTAGAGGCCAGAAGTAAAAGTGTCAATCACTTTAAAAATGTGTCAAGGCACTTTAGATTGATCTAGAACAAAGCTCTTAATTGTTTGTAGTGGCCAAGCGAGGTATGACATGTCTTCCCAGAAACAGAGCATTCTAAAACCATTTTGAACCAACAGTTTAAAATCAGGAAACGTCACATAAATCCAGCTTTCCAGCTTCTCTTTAAGACTTGAAAGTTCTGGGTGAGTGGGCCCACAGCTTTTAGATGGAGCAGGGGTGGCCCCAGCAGCCCCGTACCTGTCGACTTAAAGAAAAAAACACAGCATGTATGGGTTGTGGGTTTAAGTTTTATTCAGGGACTTTCTGTGGACTATAGCCCGGTAGACAGCCTCATAGCAGCTCTGAGGAAACTGTTCCCAGGAGGCTGGGGAGAAGCTGGCTTCTGCATGATTTTTGGCTGGGAAACACGTGCCAGCAAGCATACATCCGGGTAAAAGATTACTTACTGCTGGTCACAAAGAACAATTATCTCGAGTTCATGATGTCAGTGCTTTTCTATGCATGAAAGATGCAAGAATCTGGGGTCCCTGACATTCTTTTGAAACATGCATGTAACTATCTAGGGGGGCCTCCTTGTCCACAGCGCAGGGTACCCCCTCCCGTCATTGCCCTCATTCCTGACGGGGCAGTGCCGTGGGTTACGACTTCGTCCTTGTAGAAGCGGGTGCCTAACAGCGCTCTTTGCTCTCCTTTGTTTACGTGGGCATCTGCTCGGCTGGCCTTGACAAGGAACACACTTGGAACCACTGTACGATCTGTTCCAGAAGCTCTGGAGTCCGGTCAGCGCTGGATGCCCAGCAAAGCACTCTGGGTCCCTGTCTCCCTGGAAGATGGGGACCAGAGGCTGCGGACAGGCGACCCAAACATCTCCGCCTTCCTCTGTGCTCCCTCTCTGCTTCTCGCACCCTTATGTGGAGGCCATGGGGAAACCAGCGGAGGGCCCCCCTTCCCACGCCTGCTTCTGCCCTCGGGGGCCCCCAAGTTTGCTGAACCCCTGCCGTGAGCCAGGCCTGTGCTGGGGGCTCTGGGAGAGCGAGTCCTCATGCAGCTTCCGCCCCACCAGCAAAGGCAGAAACTCATAAACACTAAATACGCAGTGTCACAGGGGGCTGAGAGCAAAGAAGAAACACTCAGCTAGGGCCAGGGGGCTCCTTCTCATTCGGGAGCCCCCGAAATGAGGCTGGAGGGAAACAGGTGCCCCTGTGTAGGGGAAGAGCTTTCCAGGCGGAGGCCCAGGGGTGCAGCCCTAGGCTGTGTGGGACAAGAAACAGGAATGGTCAAAAACACGTAGGAGAGGAGAGCTGGGGGCTCTGGGAACGGGGCAGGTTATGGGAGCCCTCGGGACCTCGCGCAGGGTGTGGGGCTGTCTTCTCAGTTGGATGGGAGCTGAGAAATCCCAGGGCCTGGTTGACCTTTGAAAGGAGGACTCTGCTCTCTGCTGTGTCCAGAACGAATTACCGGGAAGCCACGCGGAGAAGGGAGGTCCACGGAGACGGCGCGTTCTGGGAGGCCAGCGTGTCCCGGCAGCTGGGATGGTGTCGGAGCTGACGGGGGTGGCCTTAGCGACTGCGTGCGGGCTGAGAGGCAAGCGGGGGCTCAGAGAGCACCCCCAGGGGCTTTCATCTGAACAGCTGGGGGCCTGGAGGGGCCATTTCCTGAGATGGGGAAGCAGATTTGAGGATGGTTAAGAACGTGGTCTTGGGCAGATTGGGTTTGAGATGCTGTTTGGGGCTGAATTGTGTCTGTGCCCAGTTCATACGGGGAAGCCCTAACCCCTGGGACCTCAGGATACTCTGCATTTGGAGGTAGGGCCTTTAAGAGGTGATTCAGTTAAGATGAGACATGGAGGGTGGGCCCCAATCCTATCTGACTGGTGTCCTTACAAGAAGGAAAATTTGGACACACAGGTAACAGGGGACATGTGTGCCAACAGGGCAGAGCATAAAAGTTGGAGGCACCCGCAGAGGATGCTACTGAGAGCCGGGGGTCTAGACAGGCCCCCAGCAAGGGAGTGTCCCCCACAGACGGAGCTGGTTGGGGGGAACCCGGGGAAGGAAGATGAGAGGACACAGCCCATGATCGGGGTCAGGAGGGACCAAGCGGGGAGAGGGCCTGGGAGGCTGAAAGAAGAAGGGCTTCCGAGCAGGAAGGAAAAGCTGGCCTGTGATGCGGGCGAGGACCAGACTGGACCCTGGCTTGATCCCAGGACCGCCGGGAGGGCGATTCCAGCGGTGATACATCTGGTTACTCGGGAGTCGAGAGGGTGGAAGGGGAGGAGAAGGCACTTCATGCCCTTTGGAGGCACAACCTTAAGGTCCTTCCAAGAACGGAGGATTTTCTTCTATATTTTACTTATGGAAGGAAAACCCAGCCTAGGAACGGGCATTGCTATCAGCTCTCCCTGTGCGCGTGGACCCCACATCACGCACGGTCCTCCTGCCTGTGCCTGGTGAAAAGATGTCAGTGTCAGACCTGCTCCTTCTGGAAAGGACTGTCTGCTCCCAAGGAGAACTGCCGTGCTGCCCCCTACGCCCTCGGGTTCCAGGAAGCTCGGAAACGCATTTGCCGTGTTCACCTCTGTAGTCAGCACGCTCCGCTGTCCTGCTGGTTGACTTTAGTCACCTCGTTGACTTGGTCGTCTCATTCTCTTTCGCGATCTGGCATCAGACTTTTGTGACAGGCGGCATAAAAATCAATTCTAGGGCTTCCCTGGTGGCGCAGTGGTTGAGAGTCCGCCTGCCGATGCGGGGGACGCGGGTTCGTGCCCCGGTCCGGGAAGATCCCACGTGCCGCGGGGCGGCTGGGCCCGTGAGCCGTGGCCGCTGCGCCTGCGCGTCCGGAGCCTGTGCTCCGCAACGGGAGAGGCCACAGCGGTGAGAGGCCCGCGTACCGCAAAAAAAAAAAAAAATCAATTCTAGTAAACAAAACCCCTGCCCGGTCCTTTCAGGCCTCCTTGTAGGGATTCCCAGTCCTGGATCTTTTTTTTCAAGATATATTTCATTATCACAACGGCTACGTTAAATTCTCAAATTTTCAAACCACGTGAATCCACTCATTTCAATATAAAAATTTAAAAGTAGATGCCACGCAGCCCCGTTAAGAACAAAGCACAAATGTAAAGAATAAGAGCTGCTGGTAGCTGTCTCCTTGCGCCCTGCGGTGCCCAGATGAGGCCCCACGTGGGGAAAAGGCAAAACCGGCAAAACCACAGCACTTGCTAACAGGGTGCCGACTGTGTCACCGTCTTACCTGGAAACCCTGTGGAGAAGGTGACCGGCCGTCTATACAAGAGGAAGTAGAAACAATTGATCTCCACCTAGAAAAGGGCACGGCATAGACAGCAAACACAAAACCCCAGCCCTCTCCTCTCCTTCTTAGCAAAGTCTCTCCCCTCTTCATTTTACAGCCTCTTAAAAGGATGCTCTCTGAAGAATTCTCCTACGGATTTAGGCTTTTGCACTAAAAGAACCAGAAAGACCCACTTCTCTCCATCTGCCACCTCCGTCTCCAGGAAATAATGTCCACAACCAGCTCTAGCCGAATGAGGGGGAAAAGGGGAGGTGTAAGAAAAATATATGAGTTAAAAATCTCAACATGTGTAATCTTGAAAAGCTACTGAAATCCTCTAAGCCTCAGTTATCTCATCAGTCAAATGGGACCAGTGGCGCCTGCCTCCGTGGGGTAATTGGAAAGATTAAAGGACACAAGCTGTGTAGCAGCCTTGGCACTATGTTTGCTGGATTCTGCACAAGTGTAGCCTGTTATTACTGTACATGGACAGCATCTGACAATTCTTTCACTGTGTTCTCCAGGGTCCAGTTCACCCAAGAAAATGGAGAGGCAAGGAAAGGGTCTTACTATCTTTAGGGAATAACGGTGGTGACAGTTTGATGTAGAACCGAAGGACTGCTGCAGTGGCTGATAGCTTCTTGGCCTCAACATGCTTTTTTTCCTGATATGGCAGGTGACATTCTTCATCCACAAATCCTGACCCCCGATGCGAGGGTATTAGGATGTGGGGTCTCTGGGGTGATTAGGTCCTAAGGATGGAGCCCTGACGAGTGGGATCAGTGTCTTTTTTTGTGCGTGTGTGTGGTACGCGGGCCTCTCACTGTTGTGGCCTCTCCCGTTGCGGAGCACAGGCTCCGGACGCGCAGGCTCAGCGGCCACGGCTCACGGGCCCAGCCGCTCCGCGGCACGTGGGATCCTCCCGGACCGGGGCACGAACCCGCGTCCCCTGCGTCAGCCGGCGGACTCTCAACCGCTGCGCCAGCGGGGAAGCCCGGGATCAGTGTCTTTATGAAAGAGATCCCAGGGCGCTGCCTGGCCCCTTTGGCCATGAGAGGATGCCGTGAGAAGTCGGCCATCTGTGGCCCAGGAAGGAGGCCCTGAGCACACACTGAACACGCATGCGACTCGATCTTGGGGTCCTCGGCTCCAGCCCCCAGACCTGTGGGAGACGTTTACTGTTTGAGCCACCTGGTCTATGGTATCTATGTTACACAAGCCTGAATGCACTAATAGGTTTAATTTTTTTTTAACTCTGGAGGGTCTACCATACGCTCTATACATCAGTGGTGCTTCCTGAGCGTGAATAAGGAGTTAGGTGTCACTAGCCCTGCTTGAGAGATGAGGCCCAGAGTTGTAGCGTCTCGTTCCGAGTCGCAAGGTGGTCGAGGCCGGGGCGGGGAAGGGGCTGCATGCCCTAAAACGTAGCTGTGTCGTCAGGCTCAGCACCCACGTGCCGGGGGGCTGCGGTCAAGGTGGTGCCAGGCCCGCACCATACCTGCAGGTGGCGGCGGCGAAGTCAGGCCCAGGCCTGGGCCCTAGAGGCCGACCAGCCAGCCCCACGTGGCCTAGCGCGGCGGGCAGGCAGGTTCTGACATTCCCAAGTCTACTTCTAGGCCGCAGAGCAAGTGCGGGCCAGGTTGCTGGATGAAGTGTGCTCCCCTGTCCTATCAGGGAGCCGGGTTGACAGCTGGGACATGGGATGGGGAGCTGGGGGGCTGGTAGAAATGGGGACTCAGCAAGAGGCTGAAGCAGAGGAAGTGCTGGGCCTGCGTGGCCTGGTCCCTAGCCGGGGTGCTGGCATGGGGGGCGTAGACCGCCCCCAGGACCGGTCCTGTCTCCCCCCCCAGGAGATCTGGCGGATGTATTCCTTGCTGAATGGTCCACCTTCTCCGCTTCTCCCCTTTCTCACTAGGTGCACCAGAGGGGAAACATTTCCTCCCTTCCCACTGGCCCATCACCCAGAGCCCAGCCTACCTGGTTTTTCCAGTTGGACCAGAAACACCCGCAGAGGCAGTTAAGCCCCAGGGCCCTTGGGCTTCTTTCTCTGGACCCAGAGGAGAGAATGGTTCCTTGAGCACATCTCTGCTGTTGCTGGAAAATTCAGACAACGTCCCTCACTGGACGTACACGCATCCAGGCCAGGACTGGAGTTTCCAGGAAATCTGGGTTCGGGTTCCAGGCCCCCAGGGTCCGGTGGGATGGCTGCCGGCCAGCGACCGTGTCCAGCTCAGTCATGCAGGGCCTTGGGGCTGTGCCCGTCCTTACTGAGTCATCGGTCCAGGAAGCGATGGATCTGAAGGTGGTTTGCAAAGAGAAGAAAGAGCGAAACTATTGTAGAGAACCAAACAAAACCTCAATTCAAACCGAACGGGACGAGCAACTGGGCAGAGGTGGGAAGGCCAGTTTTCTGCGGCACTGGCTTGTTCCCGCTCTCCTTTTGTCAACAAACCGCCTGTTTGCACAGACCTGGGAACCCAGCACTACTGGAGGAGGGGCGTGCATATTTGCAAGAGGCCCTGCTAGGACCAGACCCACCGCTGGAGCTCATCTGATTTGAAAAGACCCTCTTGAAGGAGTAAACACTTATAAATCCCAAAGCAGGTCACGATCAGATATCTATTTAAAATGAGAATCCACATTGCAGAGATATCCATTAAAGGAACAGAAATCAGTGATATAACAATGCCAATACAGCAGCAGAAGGAGGAGTGACTGAGGAGTTTGAATAGACAACATTCTTGTCGATGTGGAACGGGAAAATATGAACATCAATAAATAGTGATCTTTTTGTAATTGGAAGATAATCACAAAATACGGCTAGCAGAAATCTTTAGAAGTAGTCGCATTTCCTGTAAGAATCTGTTCTGTAATTAAGGGGCTGGGAGCGGTAGTTACTCTTTTCTCATCCCCTTTGTGCTGCTTCATTTTTATACTACACGTCATGAATTCATTTTTTTTTAAGTGTAATAAAACACGAATAGAGCAGAAGTGTTTATGGATAGGATTAAAATGTTTAATTTCTTTTTTTTTTTTTTTTTTTTTTTTGTGGTTTTTGTGGTATGCGGGCCTCTCACTGTTGTGGCCTCTCCCGTTGCGGGGCACAGGCTCCGGATGCGCAGGCTCAGCGGCCATGGCTCACGGGCCCAGCCGCTCCGCGGCACGTGGGATCTTCCCGGACCGGGGCACGAACCCGTGTCCCCTGCATCGGCAGGCGGACTCTCAACCACTGCGCCACCAGGGAAGCCCTAAAATGTTTAATTTCAAAAAAATAAAATAAAATGAGAAACCACAATAAATTGCAAATGCTAACAGTCCCACGATAGTACAGATTCAGAGAATAACCTAAGGGTTTTATTCATTCTAGAATAACGTTTAAACTCCATTTTGGCAGGGAGCATACTCTTTGCTTACTTCTTATGACAACAATTTAAAACTGGCATTTCTGTGCAGAGGATGGAAGAACCCCGTGCCTCTCCTTAGCAGGGCAGCTTCTGGCTCTGTAGCTCTAGAAGCTTTGCTCCGCTCCACTTCCCACAAAGGTAGGGTGCTGGGCACCACAGGACGCACTGTGCTCGTATGATGGGGAGATGCCTGTCCAGCAACCTTGCGCCCCAGCTCGCCCTGTGGGCGGTGGGAACACCCCTGGAAGCCATCCCCACACCTCGCAGTTAACAGCGAATTACCTACACGCGAGCGCACACAACTTAAAAATTACTCCTCTCCACTGCAAAGTATCTCCCACTCAGCTTCCCCTGAGCATCCATCCAAATGTGTCCGTGGCAGCTGCAGCATCGCCAAGAGAGCTGGCTTGGAGGCAAGTGTGAGTAGAGACAGCGGTCCTCACGATGGCAGTTATAACATCTTACTTGGGCGATGCTAGCAAAAATGCTATGCTCAGGGCCCCAGGGCTTTCACCTCGTCAGCGTACAGGTAAACCCCACTCTGTGCTCCAAGGTGAAGCTCTGGTACCAAAAGCCCTGCCTCTTGGCAGGGCTGTGACGTGCTCGGCTTTTGCCAGAGGCCAGGCGCCCAGCCAGCACAGGCCTGCTGGGAAGGCCTTCCTCACCTGGATGCTCCAAGCCCTTCCAGCCTCTGTTTCTGCAGGTGATGGGGGTCCAGCACGAAGCCCAGACCCGCCATCAGCCGGCAGCAAGTCTCCGGGCCTTGATTTGTCCGCAGCCTCATGCGGTTAGTTGAAGAGAAAGGCACTCAAGCACGTTGCTCTCCTGATTAGTGGGAAGGACCAGTCCTATGCCTCCAGGGTTCTTGGCCTGACCCGTTGGAAGGATGGGATGGTCAGCTAGTGAGCTGAGAAGGGACAAGTCTGTGAGGAGGTGACGGCTCAGGTCTGGACAAGTTAAATCTGCGACGCTCACTTGACACCTAAATGGAGATATCACAGAGGGAACTGAGAACTCGAGGCTGGAGCTGGGGCGAGAGGGTGGGGCGGGAGGAGAGATGTGGGAATCACTTGTACAGAAGCGGAGACAGCAATGGCTAAAGCCTGTGGCTGTGTGCGGTCACTAAGGGGAGGCAGCCAGAGACAGGAGCTCTGGATGGAGGCCTGGGGGCAGCAGAGATCCTGGAAAGGGGTGGGAGGAGGACCGGGCAAGGTGGGGCTACGGGCTGGGCTGTGGCCTCCCCCAGATCCCCATGTCGAAGCCCTACCCCCTCATTTTGCTGCCCTCACTCCAACATACCACTGAGCGTGACTATATTTGGAGATAGGGTCTTTAAAGAAATGACTCCGGTAAAATGAGGCCCTCAGGGTGGGCCCTAATCCAGTCTGACTGGTGTCCTTCTAAGAAGAGGAGAGGAGGACTCAGAAAGACCCCGGGGCGTTCACGTACACGTGGGAAAGGCCATGTGGTGGCAAATCTTCCCTTCTCTTCCCTTCTAAATTCTTTGGTCTGATAATTAAATTGATGTAAGACAGATGAACAGGAGAAAAACACATTTAATTTGTATGTATGGGATCCGCATCAAAATACGAGACCCGGAGGGCTTCCCGCAACTGAGGCTGATACACCCCCCTGAGCTAAGGAGCGGGAGGGGCGGCCTAGGCTCCAAAGGGCAGGAGGGTCACTCACAGGACACAGGACGCTAAGAAGAGCAGAGGTTTGGTCATTAGATGCTTTTGCCCCGCCAGGCAGGTAAGTCTGTCAGATAAACAATTATCTCTGATAAGAGCCCTCTTTCTGGGCCAGGCCCTCTATCTACATTCTTTCAGGCACAGTAAGGGAGAGGTGAAAGTTTTTCATAAGCTAGCTGGGTCTTGATTGCCTTCAGCTCAAAATAATCCACAGGCTAAAGAGGCACATTTTGGGGTGGTACGTTCTGCTCCCCTTCAGCCGTGTGAGGACACAGTGAGAAGACGGCCCCCTGCAAGCCAAGGAGAGAGGCTGCAGGAGAAACCAGCCCTGCCCACACCTTGACCTCTGACTTCCAGCCCCCAGAACAATGAGAAAGTACATTGCTGTTGTTTAAGCCGCACGGTTTGCAGTACTATGATATACTACTCCGGGTGGGGTCACGGAAACCCGGGAGAAATTGTGCACCCGAGGGCGTGATCAGTCATGATCACTGGATCCAGTGCCACCGAGGATCAAGTCAGATGAGGGGCCCCGACATCCCTCCTTCCCGATTTGTGTTTTGAATTTTTTTTTTCTGATAATTGATGAGCAGATAAATGTTTGCAAATAGTTTAAATGTTGCAGAAATATATATAAAGAGGAAAATAGAACCTCCCCCAGAGTCTGGTACCTTGAGACTTTTTTTTTTTTTTTTGCGGTACGCTGGCCTCTCACTGTTGTGGCCCCTCCTGTTGCGGAGCGCGGGCTCCGGACGCGCAGGCTCAGCGGCCACGGCTCACGGGCCCAGCCGCTCCGCGGCACGTGGGATCCTCCCGGACCGGGGCACGAACCCGCGTCCCCTGCATCGGCAGGCGGACTCCCAACCACTGCGCCACCAGGGAAGCCCCTGTTACAAATATTTTAAACCCCAAGATTGTCTTGGCTATTCCTTCACTTGATACAAATAGGCTGGGCTTTCACTGTCTCTAGGACCCAGGGCCTCGGTCGGGGCTCTTGCACTTGCAGAGCCTGAAGCTTAAGCTGGATTCATTTCATGGATAAATTCAGCTCTGACCTCTGCTTCTCTTTCATGCCTTCCTTAGGGTTAAAAATGACTTACCTAGACTCTTATTCTGCCACACAAGGGAAGAATGAAGCAGTGACACCGGCTACAATGTGGGTGAACCCGACAAGGTTATGTCAGGTGGAAGAAGCCAGTTACAAAAAAGCCACATAGCGTGTGATTCCATTTGCACAAAATGTCCAGAACAGGCAAGACAGAGACAGCGGGCTTATTAGAAGTTGCTCAGGGTCACAGTGGGGGATGGGATGGGGACAGGGTTTCTCCCAGAGGTGCTGAAAATGTTCAAAAATTGATTGTCATGACTGCACAGCTCTGTGAATATGCTAAATATCTATTGAATATATACTCTTCAATATACACCGTTGAATCGTACATTTTATTTTATTTTATTTTATTTATTTATTTTTTTTTGAATCGTACATTTTAAATGGATGACTTGTATGGTATGTGAATTCTATTTCAAAAAAGCTACGAAAAAAATCAGTTACCTACCCATTTAAAACTTTGATATGCAGAGCAAGCTGGGGTGACCCACCCAGGCACCGAGGTCCCTGACTGGCCAGAGCCTGCCGGTGGGGACTCTCACCCCGGCTGTGACACCCCAGTGGTCTCCACGCCCTGAGGACTCGAAGGAGGGTAAAGGCTGACGCAGGACGTGGCAGTGATGCTTCAGAATTGTAAGGATAATGGGAAATCCTGAAGGCGGCCAGAGAGAACAAGCAGATTACCGATAAAAGGACAAAAATTAGCAGGCAGAAAACTCTTCATCACCAGTAATAGACAGCAGAGGGAGGACAGTCTTCAAAGCATTGAGCCAGAATCACTGTCACGCTAGCATCTTGTACTCAGCAACGGTATAGCCAAGAGTGAGAGTGCAAATACAGATATTTTTAGACAAGGAAAGGTTCATGGAGTTTCCCACTCACCATCTCTCATTTAAAAAAAAACACATTAGCATAAGAACTCGAGTGAGAAGGAAATCGAAACTCAGGGAAGGCAGGTGATTCAAGAAATAATGAAGAACACAGAAATTGACAAAACAGCAGGAGATTAAATGTTCTGTTGAGAGGAATTTCAGCAGGCAGAAAGACGGCGCCCCCTAAGATGTCCATGCCTTAAGCCCCAGAACCTGGGACTCTCCAACGTTGTGTGGCAGATGTGATTAAAATAAAGACCTTGAGGCTTCCCTGGTGGCGCAGCGGTCGAGAGTCCGCCTGCCGATGCAGGGGACGCGGGTTCGTGCCCCGGTCCGGGAAGATCCCACGTGCCGCGGAGCGGCTGGGCCCGTGAGCCGTGGCCGCTGCGCCTGCGCGTCCGGAGCCTGTGCTCCGCGACGGGAGAGGCCACGGCAGTGAGAGGCCCGCGTACCGCAAAAAAAAAAAAGGACCTTGAGGTGAGGAGTTATGCAGGTGGACCCAACCTAATCGTGAACGAACCTTTCCAGTCCAGGTAAGAGATAACTGTGAACTGAAGGAGGATCAGAGAGATAGAAGGTAGCTGGCTTTGAAGATGGAGAACAGGGCCACACATGCCACAAAGCTGGAAAGGGCAAAAAAAAACAGATTTCCACCTAGAATCTCCAGCACGGAGCATAGCCCTGCTGACACCTTGGTTTTAGCTCAGATCCACGTCTGACTTCTGATGTCCAGAACTCTAAGACAATAAATCTGTATTATTTAACCAACCAAGTTTGTGGTCATTTGTGAAAGCCACAATAGAGGAGAAAACTAATACAGAGAGAAGTATGTGTGGGCGCGCGCGCACACACACACACACACACACACACACACACACACCCCTTTGTTGTGTGTTTAAAATAGGTTGACCTGCACGTGGCAATAGTGATCATTAGAGGTTGGGTGTCAGAGTGTCCATGTCTCCTGCAGAAAGGAAATAGAAATGCTGGTTTTCTTTATGTTTTAAAGAAAATGTGTAGTCAATTGTGCACGTTAAAAAAAAAAAAAAAGACCATCACTAGAAGACTAGTGGTTACATCAGTTTGGGCCCGTCCAGGGAACCACAGACAGATCAGTGCAACAGAACACACCTCGAAGGAAGGAACCGTCCCAGACGTTGGTGGGGAACCGATACAGGCTAGAGGCATCCTGACAACAGGGGGGGTGGAGGGGCCATTCCCTCGTCAGCCCCAGGACTGTCCTGGGGAGGCAGTGGGTTTTGAGAGTTGGGACCACCTGACCCGGGGCAGGGCAAAGCTGGTGTGCCGACTGCCTGCCCTCCCTCAAGACTCCCCACCCTTAAGAACGAGTTCCTTCTGGAGTGACAGGTATGGCTGTGTCAACTGAAAAAAAAATGCACAACCTGAAAGTCGAGAATTATGTTTTATTTGGCGGACATTCTGAGGACTTAAGCCTGGGACACAGCATCTCAGATAGCTCTGAGGGATGGCTCCCAAGAGGTCAGGGAGAGCCAGGATACACGGGGTTTCTGCAACGAAGACCAGGCAGTCGGAACATCAAAAGATTGCTGTTGATAAAAGAAAAGCAGACATCTCAAGTTAAGGAATTTACCTGTATGGGAAGACACAAGAGTCCCGGTTCACTGAGATCATTCCTTTGATGTGCACCTCAGCTACCTGGGGCTGAGTACCTCAGTACCCTGTGCTTTCTCATCCTGCGTCGCCTCAGGGGGCCCCGTCAGGGGTGACTGCAGCACCTGACTGCCGGTGGGGGGCATCCTGTTTCCATCCTGAGTTCCCTCGGGGCTCACCATCAGGGCGACTGTGTGTGATGGCTCGATGGCTGCAATATCCTTTGTTTACTGACATGACAGGCAATATTTTTTCACTCACTGCTCTACAGGAATAGCTGCAGTTAGAACTGGGTCCTCTGCTGACACCTGGCCTGAAAGGTTCTTGGCTTGGAGGCCATCCGGGGCCCAGGGCTGGGCAGAGGGTGGCGGTGCGGTGGGGGACACCTGTCTCCATATCTGGGGTGCCTGAAGGCCCGGGCAGCAGTGAGCAGGGACGGTACTCATCTGGACACATTTACTGAGCGGCTTCCCCTTCCAGCGGCCAGGTCCCAATCTGAGACCTAGTTAAGTGTCTGCTCCAGCCTAGGTCCTGCCTTTATGAGGTCGACGGGATCTCAGTTTTGCCAAGGAAAGATGCTCGAAAATGTTGAGTAGCTTGAGTTGCCTCACGCTTTATAAGTGGCTGGGCTGGGATTCGAACCGAGGGCTCTGTAGGTCAGGAAACACATCCCCCAACGCACCCCCCTTTAAGTTGCTGCTGACTCTTGTGTTGGAAACAGAAGTTGTAGCCAGCAGAGAGAAGATCCTTCAGATGCATCTCCCAGGTCACTGCCAAGAAGACAAAGCAGGTAAGAGGCCGTCTCAGAAGTCGGGGAGGATTTAAGGGAGGGCAGGGCTCTGGGGAAAGGAACTGTATTTGAATGCAGACGTCCTTTGTTGCTTTCAAAGAAGAAAGGCAGCTCAGAGCAGGCCGTCCCCTTGGGGCTGGAAGAAGTCCAGGAAAAGGCTCAGGAGATGAGCTCCCGAGTCCGTGGGCAGTGCAGAGTCCCTGACGGCTGCTGGGCAAGGATGGTGTCAAGGTTATCACTGTCTAGATCCTCACCCTCCAAACTTGCCTCCATACTCAAATTGCTCTGCTGAGAGGCAGCTGAAAGCAAGCCCCCTCCCACCTCCTGACCTTGCCCTTCCCCTAAGTCGGAGGAAGCGAGGGGTGCAGTTTCCAGGTTGGCTTTAAACCCGGGCAGATGAGGGCCTTGAGTGGGTCGTGCCAGAGAGATCGTTGAAAGCGCGCTGAACGCGTGGGGTGTCAGGTCCAGTGAGCCTGGCTGCCTCGCTTCCATCACGCGATTCCGGCCAGGCGATCGGAAGGACTTCAGAGATGTGCATTGCGGCTGGACCAGCCCTGTGTTCCCAGCTTCTTACCGAGATCAGCGCCTTCTCAGCCCTGACATTTACACATCAAAGAGCAGAAATCCAGCTGATGCCCGACTTCTCACTCATCTGGGGACATAACCAAGGCGGGAAAACCGGAGCAGCCTGTCGCCTGTGTTCCCATGACAAGCCGAGTTCGTGGCTCACCAGGAGGGGCCGCGTCCAGCTCCACGGAGCTGGGGGGTGTCTCGTAGCGGGGAGCAGGTCGGGGTTTTATGGGAGCTGGAAGTCTGGCTGGCTGGCGGGAGAGAGGTTTGATTAGGATGGGGCCAGATGGTAGGAGAGGTGGAAACAGACAGGAGAGGATTTTGAGGTGAGGGGTTTGAAAGGATCTTGTGCTGTCTGCGGGCACCTGCCAGGGACGTGTTGATGGGCCTCTGGGGAATTTCCTGCAAGGAGAGATCGAGCCATCTGCCTGGGAGCAGATGCCGGGAGGGGTACAATCACGCTATGAAGACAGTGGGTTGGTAACGTTTCCTTAGAAGGAGCCGTGTGTGCGTGTGTGTTTCCGTTTTCAAATCACACCACCTCATTAATGGTTCCAACGAATGCTTTATTAAACATAGAAGTTACAATCGCATCAGTATGTATACTATATACTCACGTTGCCATCGTCAGCTATGCATTAAACATTGTGACCAAAACTCACAATTCAAGAGCTTTTTTGACGCTCGGTGCCCTACCTGCCTCAGGTAATTTAACAATTACATTTCCTTCCAAGGAAGCCCAACAGGTTAATCCAAAAAGCCATAAATCCATATTGTCAAATCAAAACCAAATTGAATCCAGGCTTGGTAAGGAGAGACAGTATCTGAAAGGCTATTGCAAGAGAGGAAAAGGGCCTCTTGCAAAAGGAGAGCCACTCTGAGCAAAGACTTGCCAGCATCTCATGATGCGGAAGGGGGTTTCTGCCCTAGAGTAGAGTGAACGAAACTAGAAAAGAACGGGGCCCAGGGAAGAGAGATGAAAGGAAGACAGGGGTTCTGGTGGAGGAGAGGCTGCCTGGGACGCAGGCCAAAATTCAGGAGGCTGGAAGGAGGGAAGCTCCACTCTGGGTACCCAGCGTTTTGTTCCGTCCGTGATCAGTGGGAATGACCACTTGAGCTGATCATTTACGAGGCAAAGAATGCGAACACGGAGGGTCTGCACACAGCCTCGTCACGGGTAAGCGAGAGGCCCTCTGCGAGCCTTCTTAAGTCTTATGAAGAAGCGGGGGTGGCCCTTGCTGTGAGCCATTTAGCAGAACACAGAAGGGTCAGGGGATGTCTAAGCCTTCAGGTAGAATTCAGCATTATCGATATTGAACCGATTAATTGGGGATTAAATCGGGAGGGCGGGAGGGTGGAAATGCAAGTTCAGGGAGGAAAAAAATCCACGTGAAATTCCTGATTGTAAAAGAAGGACTGGGGCTTCCCTGGTGGCGCAGTGGTTGAGAGTCCGCCTGCCAATGCAGGGGACGCGGGTTCGTGCCCGGGTCCGGGAAGATCCCACATGCCGCGGAGCGGCTGGGCCCGTGAGCCGTGGCCGCTGAGCCTGCGCGTCCGGAGCCTGTGCTCTGCAACGGGAGAGGCCACGGCAGTGAAAGGCCTGCGTACCGCAGAAAAAATAAAAAAAAAAGGATCCTGTACTTTCTAAGTGGCCACTGGTGGGGTCAGATCTGTAAGTTATTTAGATTCTCTTGGCTACCTTTTAAAGATGATAAAAAATTGTATTTAAGATGTCAATATTCACAATATTCTGGATTCCATACTTCACGAATTAGATGTGTGATAGAAGGGTTTAGGTAGCAGCTTAGGAAGGGCAAGGAGGCACCCGGCCTTTCAAAAATATTCTAGAAGTCAGAGAAGTAAAAAGACCCCCCCAAGAATGGGTGGGAGTTGGGTCTTAAGGGTGACTCTCAAAGGCCGCCTGTTGGAGGGGGGTTGGCTCCCCACCGTCGAGGGGGGGCCCTCAGTCTAGAGAGGGGCTGGAGAAGGACCGGAGGGGTCTGTCGGTCTGGGGTCAGCCCTCCGGCCTGCAGGCTGCTGGCGACTCTTCTGAACAGACTGGCCTAGCATCCCCCTTCCTTCCCCATCTCTGAAGCGAAGCACGTCCCTAACTCTCTGGAGGCTGTCCTCAGCTCTGGCCGCCCCTTGCACTCACCTGTGAGGCTCCAGGAAAACCAGAGATGCTCAGGCCACATTCAGGACGCTCAGGTCTGAATCAATGGGGGCAAGCCCTGGGGCTCCGGAGGATTTTCTGCTGCCAGGAGATTCCCCGGTGAGCCCAGGTGGAACGCCTCTGCTTAAAGGGATCTGCCGTACCAGGAGCAAAGTGTTTGAGGAAAAGGCGCCGTGCGTGTTTGTTGTTAAAGGGACCCCAGGCCCGCAGCCCCGGGTCTCCTCTCCTTTCAGACGCAGCCCCTGTACCTCGCTCTGCTGTCTGCTCCCTCCCCGTTGGCCCGTCTGTCCTCCACGTTCGCAAAGTTTGTCCTGCCTTGGGGACTGAAGTGGGCAGAAAGAAATAGCCTTGTTTTGATTCTTACCTGAAAAAGACGTCTAATTGTGTTGACTTTGTTTTTGTGTAAAATAACGGGCTATTTACTTGCAGCCTGTGACATGAATTATTTTAAATGACTGTCTTACAGGCCCGGGATAAAATTAGCATATGTTGCGGGACTTCCCTGGTGGTCCAGTGGTTAGGACTCCACGCTTTCACTGCCGAGGGCGTGGGTTCAATCCCTGGTCGGGGAAGTAAGATCCTACAAACCGCGCGGCCAAAAAATTTTTTTAAAAAATTAGCACGTTGCTAATTAACTAAAATTGTAAAAAGCAGTATTGATGCTATAGCCCTGAGTGTCTCCTGCTTCAACCTACACTCAGGAAGCTCCCTCATGTCCTCCAAGATACGGACGGGACCCTGACCATTAAAGACATTTTCTTTCTTTCTTTTTTTTTTTTTTTTTTGCGGTCCGCGGGCCTCTCACTGTTGTGGCCTCTCCCGCTGCGGAGCACAGGCTCCAGACGCGCAGGCTCAGCGGCCACGGCTCACGGGCCCAGCCGCTCCGCGGCACGTGGGATCCTCCCGGACCGGGGCACGAACCCGCGTCCCCTGCATCGGCAGGAGGACTCCCAACCACTGCGCCACCAGGGAAGCCCAAAGACATTTTCTTATGAGAAAATCCATAAAAGATTTAATGACCCAGATTAGACAGTCAAATCTTTCCCTAAAATATAAAATGTATTCATTTCATTACATACATTAAAATATCAGGTATTATCTGTGTCAATTCCAAACGACCGTCTCGCTGATTTCCCTGCTCCCACCGGATGAAGCCGTATCATTCAAACCCCTTCTTGCCCCTTTGTCATCCAGGTTCTTTGCCACTTTTGAGTTAATAGTTTTCCAGGGTGCATTATATGGTTTTCAGTTTTGTCTCCTTTCTTTGGGCGAGCTGACTCGAGCAGGGTGCTGTCGCTAGAAACTACATCCCAAGCTGTAATTTTTTACATAACACGAGAACATTGTTGTTTCTGTTTCATCCTTTGTAGGTGAATTTACATAACATATTGCTTTTAATGTGGTCCTTAAAAGGCTTACTTTATACCCTAGGTGCCGCTGCGTGTGAGGTCATCCCTTCTGGAATAATTCAATCCCTGTTAAATGTCTTTTTTTCTTTATCTTTTGTGAGTGAGTCAACAAGGTGGCTGCTCTAAACATCCCAGCCAAACCCGGAGCGAGGTCATTTCAGGCTACTGTGCTTTCAGGGAAAAGAAGCTTGCTTTTCGTATTAAAAAAAAAAAAAAAAAAAAAAGCTGGTGTTACATTTCACAATAAAAACGTTAATTTAAAAAACAAGTATGAGTGCCTTATAATATGATAAACTTTATTAGAACTTAGATAGAAGGCAACCTAATTTCTACTGGGGGATGGGTTTTTCAGGGAAAACACTTTATTTCGGGATCTGTGCTGTGATTTCTGAAGATTTTTCTGTCTTGGCATCGCGAGTGTTGTTTTGAGTTGGCTGTGCTTTTCAGTTGCTGCTATCGTGCTGCCTGCTTATAAATGACTGTTTTGTTAGTTTGTTTTATTATCAATTTAACTTGATTTGGGTTGTTTGGTTATTTAAAGAGAAATGAATCAATAGGATTTTTGGTCTAGAATTTTCCCAAAACGAAACCCTGTGTCTTGGAGTTCACACGTGTTACCCAAACCCCTCCTGATGAGCAGGTGTGGGTTGAGGTCCTGTGCCCCAGGAGCTGGTTGGAGCAGTAACGCTGTGCTGCCTGTGAATCCGCACGGAAGAAAAAGTGTCTGTAAAATTCTCTCTAGTTCAGTGGCCTAACACTATGGGGTTACCTGGAACGTTACAGAGCATTGGTTATAATATCAAAGTAACGTACAGAAATGGACAGTCTTTTTTTTTTTTTTTTTTTTAGCGGTACGCGGGCCTCTCACTGTCGTGGCCTCTCCCGTTGCAGAGCACAGGCTCCAGACGCGCAGGCTCAGCGGCCACGGCTCACGGGCCCAGCCGCTCCGCGGCACGTGGGATCTTCCCGGACCGGGGCACGAACCCGCGTCCCCTGCATCGGCAGGCGGACTCTCAGCCACTGCGCCACCAGGGAAGCCCAACATTCTTTTCTAATTGAGGTGTAAATAGGGGGTTCCTATGCAGTTCTATGGCAAGTTGAATATTGACCTCTCTCCATTTTTGTTGTCGTTTCCAACAAGTTTTTTCTACCGCAGAATGAAAATGGACAGACGTTGGTAGACCTCTGGGTCTTTCGCTTTAATTAAGTTCAGATTGGAATCAAAAGAGATTGTGAGTTAGTTGATCTTTAAATTCTATTCTACGTTTGATTTCTAGGAGCCCAAGAGATCCATGCATGGTAGAGAATACAGTTGTGTGTACATACACATGCACATGTGTTCACACACATACACACATGCCCACATGCACATGCACGTACATGCTCACGACCTCACATGGTCACACCCACATGTATATACATATGCATGGACTTGGTTTCACACATATGCTCAAACATGATCACACACACCTGTCATCCTTTGTTTTCTTTTCAACCGTTTTATTCTCTAGGTCAAGTTTTCCCCAGGGAGAGTGGGTAAGCTTCAATTGTTTAAATTAAGCTTAAGCTTTATTAAGTTTCACATGCCCCATATATAAGCCCCCTTTTATCCTTGTATGGAATGATCTGAAATGATTCACGTAACTTCTCATCTCTCTTCTCATGAAGAAAAGTCCTCCACTGATCCATCTTGAAATAAAAAGTCTCAAGATCAAGTTCCACAGAAAGGGACAGAGGGTGTGGTACCTGACACTTGGCACTCTGTCTGCCTTTGGCCCGTCAAGCAATCCCTCAAGCCTCTGACAATGGTCCTCGGATTGTTGCCAAGTTCACGCTGAGTTGTGGACATTGCAGGTTCAGAGGAGCCAGGCCCAGAGCAGCGCCTAATCCAGGCCACCACCTCCCCACCCAGCATGGATGTCCTCACGGGACACCAGATCTCGTTTAAGCTTCAAGGCGACACTGTGATATTCATTCTGTTTCAGGTAAGGAGACTGAGGGCCTTTTGCATCTTGGCTGTAATCTTGGATTTGGGGACTTATGAAGGGTTTAGGAACCATTGCTTTCAAATAGCAAGTATCTTCTGAACTGCGAAATTCTACAGACAGCCAGGCAACATGGCAAAGGCAGTTGTCATGGAAACACACCCTGAGATTCACCATGTCTCTGTCCTCCCCCAACTTAGCGGACGTGACGGTTGTCTCCTTGTCACTCATTCCATCCCTGCCCCAACATATAGCAGCAGCCCTACGACTGGAGAATGGATCTCAGAGCTAGAAAATCTAAGCCAGTCACAGAAATTCCAACTTCCACAGTAGCAATTGGTCAGAACACCCCTGTCTCAGCCAATCAACACATGGCATTTCCCCAGTGGAAAGGAATTGGCTCAAGAATGGACATGTGACTGATTATGGCCAATGAAATATCAAGGGAAGTTGGCTGGTGGCTTCTCGAAAAAAGTCTTTGTTTTCTAAAGGGATGGCCTCTTTCTCTCTCACTGAATGCTAACACATATCAACAGTTACTGCCCGTAGCCATCTAATAACAAACCACCGTTAGGAGGAAGCTCATACTGTGGATGGCAGATTGGAGATACAAAAATACACTGATCTCTGGTGACTTTTTATCATGCAAATTCCCAGTAGATGGCACATTCAAATAGGAATAATTTGAAGAGTTTTTTTTTTTTGGCCACGTAGTGCAGCTTTGTGGGATCTTAGTTCCCTGACCAGGGATTGAACCCAGGCCCTCGGCAGTTAGAGCGTGGAGTCCTTACCATTGGACCACCAGGGAATTCCCTTGAAGAGATTTTAATAAAGTAACTGCTTTAAAAAGTGCAGAAGAAATAAGTGCAGTGCCCCCCTTGGAGTTAGTAATGGGGCGGGGAGCTCTTCCATCCTGCCCTCCACCCCCAAGTCCTGCAAGAAGAGAGGAGACTTCTGAAACCTGGAGACAGAGTTGCTGTGTGGAGATGCCCTTCTGAGAGGAGTTGGGCTGGTCCATGGAGGATGCAGCTGGCCTGAGGGTCCCTGCAGGGAGAGAGCAGGGAGAATAAATACCCCCTCACTCCCCTTTCTCTCTAGGATCTCCTGTTGACGCTCTGAGTAGCCACATTTGACTGGACATCTATTCAGGCAGTCAGCTGAGTAGACAGCACAGGGAGGGCTGGGACAGTCTAGAAAGACAAGTGGAAGCTTCCAGCACATTGTAGAACAACCCGACAAGAACTGCCAGATGTGCAGCTGCACGACATGGGAACTTTCCTTGTTTTAAAGTCACTTTGAGTTGGGTTTTCTATTTCTTGTACCCTAAAGCATCCTAATATGTATACAGAAAATATTTTATGTACATCGTTATTTTTTTTAATATTATGGGCTTGAAACTGAATGAGGAAACTCAGAGAAGAGGAAAAAGCTACCAGCCTATAGGTTTCCAGGCCCAGACACGGGCAGTGCCTCCAGGATTTCACATCCTAAATGGGAAAGGACACCAGAGGCAGCCAGTGTGTGGAAGCCCAGAGCCAGCTCACTCTAGGAAACAAAGAGGAGGGGCATGGCTTCCCACCCATGAACAAAAAGCTGGACTGCTTTTGACAAGGGTTGTTTGTCTGACCTTGGAGTGGGGTAGGGTTGCAGGTGAGTTAGCCAGGAGTCTGTCAACCATAATAGGATGAGAGAAGGAAGAGGAGAGCTAACAAACAAAGAAACAGGAGCTGCAAAATGACGTTTCAAAGCATAGGGAAAACAAATGCCTTGAAAACATTTCCAAAAAGTGTAAAGAAACAGAAGAATGCTCCCAAGGAAATCTAAATAATAGAGCAATCATCAGAGGACTTTAACTTGCTGTGTGTGTTCTTCAAAGAGATGGAGGAAAGGATAACAATAGAAATGAACAAAAACTAGGATTCCATGAAACAAGCAGCTGTGAATCAAGAAGAAGTAGATTTAAAAACTGGCTGATTGGAGCTCCTGGAAATTAAGAAAATATATATTGAGATAAATAACTTAATAAACAAGATGAGTTAAACACAGTTAAAGAGACAATTAGTGAGATAGAAGATTGTACCAAGGAATTAATGCTAACAGGCAGAGAGATAAAGAAATGAAAAACATAAAAGAGACTTAATGATATGGAAAACAAAACGAGACCCTACAACATGCATTTAATAGGTGTTCCAGGACTAGAGAATACAGGAAAAATTGGAGGAAAGATCCAACTTAGAGCAGAAGGTAACTTTCCAAAATTGAAGAAAGACATGAGTTTTCAAATAGAAAGATAACACAGAGAAGCAAGCAGGATTCATAAAAATAAACCCACTGTCAGATGCATTGCAGTAAAAATGCAGAACAACAAGGACAAAGAGAAAATCTAAAGGGTAGCAGAGAGAAAAATGGTAGGTGAGCTACACAAAGGAATGATAATTGGACTAAAAGCTGACATCTCAACATTAAGGATAGAAGGTGGTGAGTGGAAACTTTCAAAAGGCAGAAGAAAATGACTTTCGACCTAGAATTCTATGAACAACCAAATGATTATCAAGACCAAATGCAGAAGAAAGACTTCAGACTTAAAAAAACTGAAGCGTTTAACGCAGACACTTTTGTTTTGTTTTTAGCGGTACGAGGGCCTCTCACCGCTGTGGCCGGGCCCAGCCGCTCCGCGGCACGTGGGATCCTCCCGGACCGGGGCACGAACCCGCGTCCCCTGCATCGGCAGGCGGACTCTCAACCACTGCGCCACCAGGGAAGCCCTAACACAGACTTTTTGATGAGAGAACTACAAAATCAGTGGCTCTCAGCCTTGCATACCCATTAAAGTATCTGCGGAAAATTTTTAAATTCCAGTGCCCAGGCCACACCCCAGAACCAGGCATCAGTTATCTTCGGTCTCCTTAGGTCATTCCAATGTTCAGCCAGGATTGACATCACTGTGCTACCTAACAACTTCAGGAAGAAGAAAAGCAAATACAGGAGAGGTTAACAAGAGAACAGAAATCAGTAAATTACATCACTTAACATAACTATTGTTTGGGGAGAAATAAAATCCCCGGCAACGGTCTCATTGGTTCTGGTGAGGCAGGTATTGGACAATCTGAATTTCACTTGGTTCCTTCTATTCCCAGTGAAGTTTCCTCATTCATTTGTCAAGTGATTAAGGTTTGTTTTGAGGAGAGAGTCCAGTTTGGTTTTGTGAAGGGAGTGGATCACAATCTTTCTGCCCCTGGGAAACACCTGGGGAATGTTTTAAACCTGGTAATGCTTTGGGTCCACTCCCTGGGGCTCTGTTTTAATTGATAAGGAGTGAGACCTCTCTGACAGGAGCTTTCAAATCTCCACAGGGACAGTCAAGTCTGAGGACCACCGAATTTCGGATTCTCTGGGCCGAGGACACCAAAAGAAGCAAAGAGAAGGCAGAAAGAAGCATTGCGTCCAATGAACCGTTCTGAAGCCTCTTCGAGATAATGGGTAATGAGACTGCTGAGTCCCTTAGAAGGTACAAATATGGCTTATTTTCACAGTTATCTTAGACAGAGATTGTGCGTTAACCACATGAATGTTTTCTAAACTTTGGAACTTTCTAGAGAATTCATGGACCATTTAAAAAATTGCTTTTAAATGTAGTTTTTCCTGAGCCTAATTCTGCTTCTCACAACTGGAACCACTGTGGGCTCATTGGAAGATGACAGTGGTTCAGAACTCTTATCTCAACTGTGTTTTTACTTGGGAGACTTTCGACAAATCAGTTCATTGTTCACTGTTCGTTGAGGTTACTTCCGGGAGAAGCCTGACCCATCCCACATATTTGCGGTTATAAAATAATTTGATAGCGAGCTCTCAAAAAGGCACTAGGTGCCTATGGAAGACAAAGCAGATTATCTGGGCCTTCTGTGAAAGTCTCGTGACCTTTGTCCAGGCACTTCATTTTAATTCATTTCCACAAGCATTTACACGGGGTATCCATTGCATCCGGTCTCTTGCCCTGACATCAATGAGACCAGCAAGGGCAAGACAGCATCCCTGCCCTGAAACTTGAAATCTGTCTCGAATAACCACTCTTGGAACAGGAGTTGCGAGCATAAATGCCCAAGGAACCAGGCGATAAGACTGTGGGATTCCAGAATGGGAGCTGGTAGGAGGGTGTTGTTTACCTGGGGACTTAAAACGAAGACGTTCGTGAACACAGCTGTCTACGCCAACGGCGTTTCTGGGCTGAATTAGGTGAGACTTTTTCAGTAAAATAAAATAAAAGCTGGCCAACTTTTTAAAAATAACTTTTACTTTATTTATTTTTTTTAATTTTTATTGAAGTGTAGTTGATTTACCATGTTGTGTTAATTTCTGTTGTACAGCAAAAGGACTCACTTATACACATATATACATTCTTTTTCATATTCTTTTCCATGATGGTTTATCCCAGGATATTGAATCTAGTTCCCTGTGCTGTACGGTAAGACCTTGTTTATCCATTCTATATATATATACACCAGTTTGCACCTGCTAATGCCAAACTCCCAATCCTTCACTCTCCCCTCCCCCTCCCCCTTGGCAACACAAGTCTGTTCTCTTTGTCTGTGAATCTGTTCCTCTTTCGTAGATAGGTTCCTTTGTAAAAGCTGGCCAACTTTTGAAGGATTCACGTTTTAGAAATCGAACTTTGCCACCCGGCTTCTCAGGGTTTCCACACTTTAATATGCATGGAAACCCCTTGAGCACATGACCCAGATTCCCTGGGCCTACCCTTCAAGGCTCCGAGTCAGGGGGCTTGGGACAGGGCCCAGGCGTCTGCATTTTACAGCAGCCTCCCAGGAACGCTGAGGGGCCTCCAGCACCAGCACCAGGTGCGTCTGCTGTGTCCCGCCTCGTGCGGCCATCCTCGGGGCAGGGGTCACTTCTGCAGTGCCCTGAAACCCGCCGCACGGCTATGAGAGTAGGGAACTAGAATTTTCTGTTTCTTTCCCGGAGCACTTTCCAAGTATCGATGCTGCATTGCTGGAGACTCGGTTGCCACGGGTGACCGCTGTCATCACGAAAGGCCATCCAGTGCCAGGGCGGGGTCAGGGGGCCCACGGCTGTCGGCATTGTTCAGGGACCCAGCTAACGGCCTGCTGCTGTGAGAGCTGGGTTATTGGCGCGTCTCTGAGATTACTGGACTGGTTTTGATTCCCTCATTTTACATACGGGGAAACCGAAGCTTTCAAAGGCAAGGGACTCCCCAGGTCCCAGCCCTGAGGCAGAGCCCGGCCTGTGCTCAGACAAACTGCCCCCTCTCCTCTGCTCCATCCAGCTGCACCCCCTTTATTCTTGCCTCATCAGATCCTTCCAGGAGTCTTCATGGTCCAAATTCTCCCGTGTTTGGGTGCCCCGGAAGGGCCGGCTTCCCACATTCTGGGTGTTTCTCCATCAGCACAGAGCGTCTGCGGTACGCAGGCTCTGGACCAGCAAAGCCCACATCACAGGAGCGATTGTCCAAAGCCCGGCTCTGTGGCCACAGCGAAGTGGGGAAAGGCCCCCAACCCCCCGTTGCTTGTCGAATGGCTCTCTCTCCCTGGGGCGGAGTAAAGCCACCTTACCCCCGGGGGCGTGTTTCTTAAATATAATTTGGCAGGGCTGCAAAGACCTCTCTTATCACTCTCTGGCTCTCTCTTTCACACAGACACACAGACACAGACAGACGCAGACACACACACACACACCCCTAGGGGTTTCTGTGATCATCCCTGGCCCAAATCACAGTAGTTCCGGAGGGAAGGGGCAGTGACCCAGGGCAACGCCCGCCTCACCCCACTGCACCCTCACCGCCTCCCAAGCCATGCGGACAGGAAGGGCGGGGGACTCGAACTGGGTGTGGCGGCCGGAATGAGCCTTGTCCCCTGCGTGCCCAGGGCCCCGGGCCAAGGGATCCAGGCAGGCAAACACCCGGTAGGACCTGCGCTCACCCTGGACAGGTGACTGGATGCCTGGCTCTCAGCCTTTTGCATTTTAGCCCAGATCGGCTGTTGGCCAACTGTGGCCTTACCGATAAGAAAGGAAACTTTAAAAAAACAACAATCACTCGATAGGCCAAGAAAGCTAGGAACAGTTGTCTTCCCTGGAGCCCCTCCCCGACCCCAAACACCTAAAGGGTCGCGCTTGTTAACCCAAAGCAACGCTGCCTCCGTGGGTCACCAGCACTGGGCTGCGGCACCTGCGGGTGGGAGGCGCTGCCCGCTGAGTCCGCCGCGTCCACCCTGGCCCCGCTATGATCTGTGTCCCCCAGGTGCCCATGTTAAATCCTGCCCCCAGAAGGGGATGGTGTGAGGAGGCAGGCAGGTCCTTGGGGAGGCGATCGGACCATGAGAGTGGGGACCCCCATGAATGGGATCAGGGTCTTTATAAAGAAGCCCCCGGAGAGCTCCCTGACACCTTCCTCCAGACAAGGACAGAGTGAGAAGACGCTGTCCATGAACCAGGGAGACGGACCACAGCAGACGCTGACTCTGCTGGCACCTCGATCTTGGACTCGCAGCGACCAGACCCGTGAGAGATACCTGTCAGCTGTTTCTAAGCCTCCCCGTCCCTGGAGCTTTGTCAGAGCGGCTGAGCTAAGGCAGACCCTGTCTCGTACCATCCCTTTCCTACCTTCCCGGGCAGACTTCTCAGCATCGCATCCACCACCCGCAGGGTCTCAGCAGTCCCCTGCTGTCACCTCTTGCAGCCCGGCGCCCACCCAGAACTCTGGAAATCGCTCTAAGTTGGCCCGGGGACCCCCGGTTCAGTCTGCCGGCCGCTGCGCAGTCCTCAGCCTCCCACACCTGCAGCTCCTCGATTCTGTCCATACACACTTGACCCTTGAAACGCTTGCTTTCCTTCCACTGAGTCTCCTGTTCCCCCTCCAGGCCCCCAGGAGACCCACCCGGGAAGTTTCTGGTTCTGTGCCCCCCATTTCCACCCCCTGGATTCTCGGCCCGTTGGCATCTTGCCTCTTCTGGCTCTGGACCACCAACCGTCCACCCACCCTCTGCCTAAGCTCTGGCTCTGAGGCAGCCTTGGGACCAGGAAGCTTGTCTGCTCCATCCCCTGGGGCAGGCACCCAGGCACATCCGAGAGGGACGAGACAGCCCAGGGGGAACATCCAGGGGCCTCAGCACCTTCCAAGGGTCTCAGGAGAGATGGCAGAGAAGACAGTTCTTTGGGCCCCTCAGCACAGCCCTGATGATGCCACCAGAAGCCACGGTCTGCCTTCCGCCTGTCTATCCTCTCTTCTCTGTTCTCCCTTTGCCTCCATCGGCTCCAGGGTCAGGCCTCCTTGCTTCCCCAACAGGGGGTCCTGGGAGCCCATGACATAGGGAACAGGGGGCGGTGAGAAGCTGCAGTTCGGGAAGTTTGATGGGAAGGTAGGAAAGAGATCCTCTGAGACCTGGAGGGAGCCGGGTCAGAGAAGAGCCTCAAAGATGGAGAATCCTGTAGGTAACGGCAGGTTCCACCAAGGTGGGAAGAGGAAGGAAGGGAGCAGAGAAGCATCACTGAGAAAGTCAAAAGAAAACTGGGTGGCAAAAGAGGTGCATGGGGGGGTGTTGGGGGGCTTTACACACGGGAATATGTACAGCTCGCAGCTCTCCCTCTCTCCCTGCCTCCCTCCCTCTCTCTCTCCTGAAATGAAAGATTAGGAAAAGGTGACAATGCCAAATACTCTTTTTCCACCATGCTTCATTTTAGGTACTTTCCAGAAGGAAGTAGATACTAATATTCTGTTTGATTGCAGACTTGATGTATATTTTCAGCTCTAGGACCATGCGTTTCTGTTCAGGGACCATTTACGAATCCACGTTTAGGTGCATCCTGGCGTGGGCTCACGACCTGCTTTCCGAGGGCGGCCCGCCAGGTGCGTGGGGTTTGCAGTCAGACCTGAACTCGGTGTGAACTCTGCGTCTGGCTTTTCCAGCAGGTGACCCTGGTCACCGTCACCTCTTCCCGGTCTCAGTTTCTTGCTGAACTACACTAGAATAATTATTGTCCTATCACCAGAAACACCTAGAATGAACTTGCCCCATCCCTGATCCCTTTTTGTATTTTTCCACTGAGTGTAGCAAAATGCTTCGTTTCCACGGGTGACTGGTGTGGTTTATGAGCCACTAGTCCCTGGAAACCAGAGCAAAGTGCAGCTCTCCAAACGCCTGGTGGTTTCCTTGTTGCCAAATCTATTGCATTTTTTATTTATTTATTTATTTTTTACAGCTTCTCTTCAAATGGCTTTCGACGGTTATTTAGTGTTGCATGAACTTCCCTGGGGTGTCCCCTCTTTCCTTCACCAAGCCTTCTTCCCCTCTCATTATTTATCATCCCCAGCCGCTCGAAGCCGCCAACTTGCCTACATTTCCTGGTGCCGCAAAAGCGCCCTTAACACACAGCAGCTTTCCTTCCAGAACTGTCACCTACTGTTCATTTCCCCGTTGTCCCTTTCCCTTCCCCAAAATTCTGCCCTAGAGTGGATCCCCTGAGAACATTAATCACATGTGGGTGTTGTGACCTGTGGTGTATTAGTCTGAAAAAAATAGGCAAACAGATTTTTACGGTGGGATGTCTTGTGCCATCTTTCACACAATTGTCACTGCTTCTTTTAAATTACGTCTCCCGAAGGCTGTGTCTAAAAGGAGCTGGCAGAATTCAATGCTTGTCGTTGGGAGTCCTCTCAAAGGAATGGAACTTCAGATAAGATGTTATTTATTCATGTCTCTGCGTAACAAAGTGATCACCATAATCCAATCAAGAAGAATCAAGAAAACGCCGACTTTAGACTGACTTTTCTATTTAATGCATGGAGACATTTGGGGAGAAAAGAGAAAATGAATAAACTCTGATGTCTGGCTGAGCCCATCCCCTTCCTGATAAAACCCATCAGTGTTTAGAATAAGGACAAAAGCCCTAATGAAGCGTCTCCACCCTCCAGCCTGCAACCTAAACTCCCTGGCTCCTCCCCTCCCCCCCTCCGCTCGCTGTGCACTCCCTCCCGCCTAGGGGATCCTGCACGCGCCACCTGGACACTCTTCCCTCCTCTTGGCCTCGTTGACGCCCCCTGAATCGACCTCAGCTCTGGCCTCAGAGCCCTCGTTCCTTGGTGACGCTTTCCCTGTGACTTCCCGATGGGCTCAGACCGCCAAGGTTCGTGCCTTCATAGCACCCACCGCCCCCAGGTGGCCTGTGGGCCGCGGTGACGTCTCTCTACACCTGCTTCGGCCCAGGTGGGCATATCCTGAACAAAGGACTCACCGTCCCAAGTACTGTGTTCCGTCGATCACAGCCGGTTTACACAATAACTGATGGGGGTGGGATGGGCCCCACCGCCATCCCATTGTATGGATGAGGAGGTTGAGGCTTAGGGATAGTAAATATGCTGCTGTCCAAAGGCCAATGGTTGGTGAGTGATAGAGTCCAGATGCTGGTGACTTTTTATCACTGAGCTAAAGATTCCCCAATTTCTTCTTAAATTAGGTCTGGCTTTGGCTGAGATATCCACACAATTGTCCTAGAATTGACTTCCCTCAGAGTCCTTGGACCTTGATTTGTAATCCAAAGGGCAGATTGCAGACCTCCAGGAGAAGATGCAGGAGGTAATCAATAAGACTCTTTCCCAAGGACTTTGGCTAAGGACCTGCCCTTTGCTTGGCTTCTGGAATCCATGGCATGGTGAGCTGTGTGGAGAGGCTTAGAGAAAAGCCAGAGCTTGTCGCGTTGGGAGCAGGGGTGAGGCTGCGTGAGGGTGAGGGGATTCAGGCGGGAGCCTTTGACCAGCCACCGAGAGAGGAGAGGGGGTTTTAGCTACCGAGAGAGGAGAGGGGGTTTGAAGCAGTTTTTCCTGCGCGCTATATAATTCATCCTGCGTACAGAGAATTCATAAAGTATTAAACAGCTTTTTCCTTTTTCCTTTTTACTTTTCATCAGTCATCCGGCTGGTGTTTTCTGCATACCACATCTTACGAAGATGAGCTTTCCAATTTGGAGTCTTCACATTATCCTAAAGCGGCTGGATGCCACACAAGGATTAAGCTGTAGTGTGTTTTATGAGACCTTGGTCACTGCAGCAGAGAAACTGGATGGGGAAAGTAGAGTCCAGGTCGGGTTAGGGAAGAGACAAATAGTTTATCAGATAGAGAACAGACTCGGGGTTGCCAAGGGGGGAAGGGAAGAGGGCAGGGAAGGAATGGAGGTTTGGGATTAGCAGAGCCAACCTGTTGTATACAGGATGGATAAACAACAAGGTCCTCCTGTAGAGCGGTGGAAACGATATTCAGTATCCTGTGACAAACCTTAATGGAAAAGAATGTGAAAAAGAATGTATATATGTGTCTACCTGAGTCACTTTGCTGTACAGAAGAAATTAACACAACATTGTAAATCAACTTTCTGCAATACATTTTTTTAAAAGTTCATCGGGATAGTCTGGGGAAGAAGACTTCCCCAGACTTGGAGACTTGGATCAGGGCTGGGGAGGGAGGAATGGAGAAGAGGAGAGGGATCGGGGGGTCTGGAGGGAGAAGCATGAGGGTTTGAAAGTTGATTCGTCGCAGGAGTGAGAGACAAAGAAGTCGAGGACGGCACTGAGGTTTCACCTGGAGCAGGTGGTGCTTCATTCACTACAACGACAAGAAAGGGGACACGGAGCCCCAATCAGGATACGGGGTATCCGCCGTGATGCCTGGGGACAGACTGGGGCCTCAGGAGAGATGCTGGCCTGGGCAGCAGATTCGGACTTTTCAGCAGACACAGGAACCCCCAATCACCAGGCAGAACTCCACTGCCCTCGTGGGGTTCCTGGTGACCACCTAGGACAAGGGTGGTGGGACGTCTCCTCTGCATTCAACTCACACAAAGCAAACCAAGGTTGCCTGTAAAAGAGGGAGAGAAGGGCTTCCCTGGTGGCGCAGTGGTTGAGAGTCCGCCTGCCGATGCAGGGGATGCGGGTTCGTGCCCCGGTCCGGGAGGATCCCACGTGCCGCGGAGTGGCTGGGCCCGTGAGCCGTGGCCGCTGCGCCTGCGCGTCCGGAGCCCGTGCTCCGCAACGGGAGAGGCCACAACAGTGAGAGGCCCACGTACCGCAAAAAAAAAAGAGGGAGAGAAACTGAGACCAGAACCGTCTAAGCAGCACAGGTGCATGTGCCACCCGAGTTCCCCTTGCAGGAGAGGAGCATGCAGCCTAGAACCCTGCCATCCCCCCAAGTCATCTAACTTTACTGATGAAAATGGTAAAAGTACTCTTTGCAATCTCCTTTCCTTTAGAGAAAATGTCTACCGTCTATACGTTTTAATAGCTGATGCTCCTGTAGTACTCAAAACTTTAAAAATCTGTTCACGCCTCACTGTAAAGAGTCACTAATTCTTTTTTCTCAAAAACGTGCTGAGACACGTCTGCTCTCCCGAGGCCCCTTGGAGCGGTGGCTGGAGCAGGCAGGGACTCCGTGCCCCAAGTTCACTGCTGCCGTCTAGTCCAGGAATGAGGCCGGGCACGTGGTTTGCAGAATCGATGGACAGAGGCCAAAGTCACGTCCGTTGCACCTGTTCACGGATGGTCCCTCCAGGGGCAGCTACAGCGGAAGCGGAAGCAGTCAGGGTTGGGGGCTACAGGGACGGGTCTGGAGTGACAGCCAGCCCGCTCTGCTTTGTCCTGAGGAAACGACTGCAGTTACAATGCCGGGTCATGACTTCCCCCGTCGGGACGATTCACCCTCACAAAAACCCGACAAACTCGGCGTTGAATTCCGGGGCGGCCAGGTCAGTGGCTTTTGACTTTCCTTCCTTGTGTCGGAGGTGGCGCTGCCCCGTCTCTGACCACCTGGGAAATCCATTCCAACAACTCAGGACCCTGTGGGTTTGCCCCCGAGGGAGCCGGGGCCTCTGGGTTCCCCTTCAGTAGACCTGCAAGCCGTCTGGGCTTTGGGAACAGATGCCAGCCTTCGAGGAAGGTACTCGATTGAGGCCAGGAGCCCAGCCACCCGCGAGGGGTGTGGAAGGCATGAGCAGCAGCCGTGAGAAGGATGGAGAGGAGTGGCCCCTGGACAGGCGGGAGAGAAGGCCGGGGAGGAGGCTGCCCTCGGTTTCTTTACCCAACAGCTCTCCTGTCTCCCTGCCGCGTCCCGAATGGCCTCCCGCCCGGTGAGTCCGCCAGGCGCAACCAGCCACAACACTTGTGGGGAGGACAGAGCGACGGGGCCGGTGGTGCGAGCGCGCTCCGCCTCTTGGAGGGGTCGGGGGGGCCGCGGGCCCAACGGCACCACCGCCGGGCCGGCTTCCTCCGCGGCCTGCGAGCGGGGTTCGGCCCGGGCCCTTCTGAGAAGGTGGTTGTCGAGTGATTCCGCGCGCGTGCGTTTTAGATCAAAGCCAGACCTCACGTGTCACTCTAAGAGGAGCCACCCAGGCCTCCTGAGGTCGAAGGGCGGAGCTTGTCCCACGCCCAGCAGGGCTGTGCACCCGCTCGGGGGCCAAGGAGCGCCCCATGTCCCACCCGCAGAGTCGCTGCCCTCGGGAAGCTAGACTCCCACGTCTGGAATCATCAGGGAACGATTCTGGGCAGGATGGACGGGAGGGGGGCGGGCAGCCCCCAAAGAGGGCGACCGAAGCGGCCGCAGCAGCGCCTGGCCCGCGGGAAGAATACCCTCCCTTTCTCTCTCTCTTCCTTTCTCTCCGTATGTCTCTCCCTGTCTCTCGCCCATCTCTCCGTCTCTGTCTCTCCCCCCGCAGTTACGAGGGTGACCAGAGGACGCTCCACTCGAGAGCCGGCACACGTCACCAAACCACCGAGACAAAGAGCTGCGCCGGGCAGGTTGCTGGAGGGCCCGCGTGCACCCCCCGGGCAAGGGAGAGGGCTGCGGGGTGCCGTCCCGGGACCTCCCCGGCCTGGCACTGCGGGCACGTGCCCGGCTCCCCTCGGCGGGCCACACAGCTCGGCCTCTGCTTAGCGCTGACTCATCTTGTTCCGGGGGCACGGACGTCCACAGCATCGGAAGACAAAATCAGAGCCGTAGAAGGGCGTGAAGACAGCAGGACAGGGCGGAGGGCAGGGCTGCCGTCGGACCCCAGCGCCCACACCCCGCGAAGGCCGCCTCTGCCTGTGACAGACCCGGGGACCCGACCCAGTGTCCACCCCGGGACAACCGATTCTTCAGCCGGAAGCAGCATTTCCGCGCAACCTCAAGCGCCTCCGTATCGGAGCTGTTTCCCCAGCACCCGCCACCGCCTCGTATCTGGCGGGGAGGGGGTCCCTTATTTCCAGGGAGTGGGGCCAGGCTTGGAGTTCGAACCCAGTCCCTCAGAGGGGGTGGAGGAGCCAGAAGCCAGAGAGCCCCGGGAGATGCAGGCTCTGGGCCGGCACCTTTTAAGCGGGGCAGGCGGGGACTGGCGCCTGGGCCCAGGGGTGCTCCCCGCGGGCCGACCTGGGCCGGAGATGGGGGGGCCCTGGACCACCGCCGGGAGACGCTGCCAAGTCACCAGCGGCCTCTCCGAGCCCCCGCCCCGCGGGGGACCAAAAGCTGAGTCCGAGCTGATCGGATGCAGACACGGAAGAACGGCGCCGTCCTTTCCTCCAGGGCGCTTCTCACGTTCTGGGTTCTGTTTGCTCGGCTTAGCGACATCCTGGGTCGCCTGCTGCCCCCAGAGTCTGAGTTCAGGGCCTGGCCTCCCTCCCTCCGGTCAGCGACCCTGGGACAAAGAGCCCGCGTCCCGGGCCCGTCCGAGTGGCGACCTCCGCACAGGCGTGCCAAGCACATGATCCCCGTCTCCCGGTCCCGCGGGGCTGAAGCGTGGGAGCTGGTGGGCCGTGTCCCGCGCGCCTGAGCGCTCGGCGGCTGAGGGGCCGCGCTCCCCACAGGAGCCGGAATTACAGGGGTGTCCAGCGGGAGGACCCACAAAGGCACACAGGGGCAGCTGCCAGACACCGGCAGACGTAGACCCCCGTCCTGGGTGGGGGCCTGGCTGGGCGCAGGGCCTGTCTGGGGGCACGTGTGCGGGTGTGGCCCTGGGGACTCGGGGGGCTGCCAGGATGAGTGCGAGCCCCGGCCTCCTCCAGGGTGCAGGGAGGTTGTGACCCAGCCCCCCGTGGCCGGTGTGAGCTCCCGACACGGAGCCAGCACACGTCATCAGGGCTGTGTCAATATTTGCCATTTTTGGTTGTACGTTTTCAACAACCTGGGATTCAGGTTTACGCCTCAGGGGTAAAAGTGGGTCAGGGAAGTTGGATGCAGAATGATGTCACCGTGAGAGGTGTGGTTTCCCCCCTGACCGCGGTCAAAGCCAGAGCACCTGGCCTGAAAACAGGGCAGAACAGGGTTAAGCAGTGTGGTACCTGGGACTGTGGGATGGAGACCCTGGGGGGCCGCGACCAGCCCCGGGACCCTCTTCCCCATCCAGGCAAAAGCTCCCATGCTGAAGACGCCCCATCTCTTCCTTCGGCCTCAAGGAGCTCCATGCTCTCCTGTATCTCTTGGTTCCCTGGAATTCTCCAGTTGGCCCAGACAGAATTTCATTTTGCCAAAATACATCAGCATCTGACATGGTCAGTTCTTTAAGGCTAAAATTCTCTGAACACTCCCTGAAGAGTGCGGGAGTTTAGCAGTAAGATCCTATAATTTTTGCAAAGCCCAAAGAAAACAGTCCGGCGGTGCATGCCAGCCCTTCCCCACACGGAATTTACTTCTTAAAGCACAGACCTCACCACCGGGCAGAGATTCCGGTTTCCTCACTTACCCACTGGGGCAGGCACCATTTGCTGCCAACCCAATATCCATTTCCCCACATCCTAACCAACAGGACCCCAATTATGCCCAGACAGGTAACATGCCCATCTAAAGGTACTCGCCTCTTCAGACTCCCTTGAAGCTGAGGATGGCCACGTGACAGTTCTGGTGAATAAGACATAGACAGAAATCTGCTGGGGCTTCTGAAGAAGTTTTCCTTCCCTGAAACGGGGACCACCCTTCCTTCTCCCATTCTTTCCTCCTCCTTGAACCGTAGATGCAATGCCTGGAGCTGCAGCAGCCATCTTGCAATCATGAAGCAATGATCTGGGAATGAAAGCCAACCTTAAGGGTGGTAGAGCAGAGAGACAGAAAGAGCCAGTGTCCCTGATGGCATTGTTGGGCCACTGCACAAATGCGGGGCCTACCACGTGACTTCTTCTCATGTGAGACAAAAGCATTATTAAACCTGGGTTATTTGTGGGGAGAGTGTTATTTCCAGGTGAACGCTCTTAGAATGTACCTGAGTTTATATGGGAGGCTTGGTAATGTGATCAGAATTGACCTGGGTTGAAGTCAGGAGGGCATTCTGGCCAGTCACAGGTGTATTGTTGCTGGTAAAGACACAGCAGGCGACCACAGACAGGCTTCCTGGATAAAGGTCCACTACTGAGGCCACGTGGCCGCATTCTGCCTGTCCCCAGAGCCCTACACGGTGACTGTATGCCCTGGGGTGGTCTTGGAGTCCTGTGGGATCTGCTAATGAGTCGAGCAACACAGAGGCAGAAACTCCGCTCCTCTGGACCTCAGTTTTTGCTGGTTGATTGGTTTTCTTTTGTGTTTACTATACATTAGGGGCCTTCCTGATCCATCCTTCTCTGCGCCTGACTGAGGCTGGCAAGATGGCCAGTAGATGGAGGGGGAAGGGGCAGAGAGAGATTTCACTGGAAAACATTTTCTGACTCTGGTAACATAACCACGTATTGTCAGAGGTGGGGGTGGGGAGGTGTTGCCACACAAAACAGAACTGTTTTTGTCAGAGAAGTGTTTTGGTTTTCTTCCTGTTTGACAGGAAGGCACACCAAGAAGTATCACGGCTGTTGGCATGAACTCAGCATCCTGAACCCAAATGTTCACATTCCAGGTGAATTAGTCCTGTGTCCCGTGTCTGCTGGGTCAGTTCAGGTACCAGCCTGCGCGCAGGAAAGAATGCCCTGCCCGGTATCCAGAGGGCTCGGGGCCCCTGAGGGAGGTCGCGTGACGCCTCTGCCCCTACTTGCTCAGTGAGAATCCTGAGAAATCAGAGTGATCCCACGGCCCTTGCTCTGCAAACACCCAGCTGCAGCCACGGCCAGACCCACCCGGCTGCATTCCAAGAACTGACCGCACAGCAGGACGCAGGTCGCAGGTCGTGTGGTGGAGGGGCCCCCGCTGCATCCTTCAGGAAGGGCTGCTCCTGGCGTCCTGGAGGGCTGGCTGCCCAGAGAAATCCAAGCCGCGTCAGCTCTGTAAGGCAGGGCTCTGGGGCTTCAGGGCGAGCAGCAGATACCTTTGCTGGATCCCGGGCTCTGTCCTTCCCGCCCCCCCAACCCTGGCATCCCGAATTCAGCAATGGGGGGCATGCCTAGCCACCCCTCATACATGTCATCAATAGGATTCGTGTTTCTATTACTCCCGCAGAAAAACCTGACGGCTCTCAGGACACTTGGGGGCCGGAGATGAAGGAGAGAGGCTGGGCCTTACTCCTCTCCAACAGCAGAAACTACACTGACCCTCCCACCCCGATCCCAGGGAGCCCAGGGAAGCCAGGGCCAGCTTGTTAAGTTTGTACCTCGGGCTCCAGCCGTGGAGCTTGCACACAGCAGGCGCTCAACACGTGTCCCACCAGGATACTCCTCTTTTATTTGAAATAAGGGTATGGGTATGCATTTGGCCTTGAAGAAAAGGCTCTTTTTTTGCTCTTGAAACTCAAAAAGAGATCTATAAGGCTATAATAATTTAGGCATCTTCATTTAGCTTGAGATAATTTCACATCACAAGGTTGTTTTGTTTGTTTGTTTTCTTTTGTTTTTTTCTGTACGCAGGCCTCGCCTCTCACGGTTGTGGCCTCTCCCTTTGCGGAGCACAGGCTCCGGACGCACAGGCTCAGCAGCCATGGCTCACGGGCCCAGCCGCTCCGCGGCACGTGGGATCTTCCCGGACCGGGGCACGAACCCGCATCTCCTGCATCGGCAGGCGGACTCTCAACCGCTGCGCCACCAGGGAAGTCCCTAAACTTACCTTTTTTTTGCGGTACCACTGCGCCACCAGGGAAGCCCCTAAACTTACCTTTTTTTTGCGGTACGCGGGCCTCTCACCGTTGTGGCCTCTCCCGTTGCGGAGCACAGGCTCCGGACGCGCAGGCTCAGCGGCCACGGCTCACGGGCCCAGCCGCTCTGCGGCACGTGGGATCCTCCCGGACCGGGGCACGAACCCGTGTCCCCTGCATCGGCAGGCGGACTCTCAACCACTGCGCCACCAGGGAAGCCCTCACAAGGTGTTTGATGTTCACAGTGGGCCCATCTGGGGCAAAGTACTAAAGAACACACACACACACACACACGCACACACACACACACATCCTAGACAGGCCATATTTTCTCAAGATGGCATCCATATAAGATGCTCCATTGTTTTATGTACGTCTAAGCAAAAAGAGCGGCTTCCAAATAAACTATGATATGTCATCATTTGGAAGATGTCTCCCCATTTCAGAGATGTTAAAATGTGGCCGTGAGTCAAGGAAGTATAGTTATTTATCTTGACTTAATGTGTGCCATCGTATATACACCTGAAATAAATTTAGAAACTGAGACAGTAATTACGAACTATGAGGTTTGGTATAGGTGACACACACCGTAGGAATTCAGAGGGGACAAGTGCCAGCTGGTGCTGAGTCAGACCGAGGAAGGATTTGAAAAGAAGGTGACGTTATTTGGGCCCTGAAGAGTGAAGCTCTAGCTGCAAGGAGAGGCCAGGAAGCGACATCATGGAAAATCCTCGGAGCAAAGGCATAGGGAGAGGGTCAGGGTGGGGTGGGCAAAGGCAGGGGCAGCGGGTGCGGGGGAGCCAGTCACACTGACAGCAGCTCAGGTGTGCTGGCGAGGGCGGCCACTCACCTGAGCATGGAGCTCTGCACACGCTATCGCATCTCACCCATCACGCCCCACAGGTGAGGCGGTTTCCCCGGGAGCACACGTCGTGCCCTCAGGAAGGACTCCCAGGAGAGCCTGGTAAGGGGCTGGGAGAACCAGCTCAGGGACCAGAAGAAGGTCCAGCCCCAGCCTGATCTCACAGGGGCACCGAGCATACGACACGTCTCAGAGAAAGAAGCTGGGTGCGCCCCTGCCAGCCTGGCCTGGGAGCCCGGGTGGATGCAAATCCCCGGGCACTGCAGACTCACTGAGATGTGTGGCAAAGTGGCTCCTTCAGGCAGCCCTCCAAGGAGACCTGCGGATGACGGCTGTTCCAAGCAAACCCACAAGGAAGCCAGGAGGTTCGCAGGTGTGGGGAATGGGGTTGGAGAGCACCTGGGCTCAGCTCCAGTGGGGTCAGCCCAGCAGGCGTCATTCCCCTTGTGCAGGTGAAGACGGCTGAGGTCTCTAAGGTGACACTACTGGGAGCTAGAAACACGCTCTCTGACTCTGAATAAAGCACTTAACCTTTCCATGAGCAATTTTTTCCCACTTTTGTGTGTGTGTGTGTGTGTGTGTGTATGTGCGCGCTACCGCCAACTGCTGAGCAAAGGATTTGATTGCAAGGTAAAGAAACTTGAATTAAAATGGGGAAAACAGGACCATCAGTGAGCTGTGGAATTTTTCAACTATCTTTTTTTCCCCTTTGTTCTACATTAAAATAGAAAGATATAGATAGATGATAGATGGATAGATACATAGAAGATAAACAGATAGATAGTAGAGTGATAAAATAATACCATAAGGAAAGTACAAGACAAGAAACAAGTTGGAAAAAATATTTACAACTTGTACCACAGAAAATGTGCTATATCACTAATATAAGAGCTGCCAAAAATCAGGGAAGAAAAAGACCAACACATCAGTATTTTATTTTATTTTATTTTATTTATTTATTTTTTTTGCCGTACGCGGGCCTCTCACTGTTGTGGCCTCTCCCGTTGCGGAGCACAGGCTCCGGACGCGCAGGCGCAGCGGCCACGGCTCACGGGCCCAGCCGCTCCGCGGCACGTGGGATCCTCCCGGACCGGGGCACGAACCCGTGTCCCCCGCATCGGCAGGCGGACTCTCAACCACTGCGCCACCAGGGAAGCCCAACACATCAGTATTTTAAATGAGCTGGAGACACGAACAGCAGCTCACAGAGAACAAAATGCAAATGGGCTTGAAAAAGGTGCTCAAACTCATATAAAGAGAAAGGTCATATTTTAAAAACCACAAAAGATACTATTTCCTAACTATCGGAATGATGAAAGGTCAAAAGCTTGATGACATATGCAGTTGGAAAAACTGTATAAAATAGGCATTCTCACACACTACTTGTGGGAGTGCAAAATGGAACTACCCAATACAGAGGGCAATTTGACAGGATCTACCAACATTTCATGTTGATCTAGTGATAAACAATAAATAATGAAATGCTAGAAATGTATCCCAAAGATACACTGGCAAAATTAGTAAATGATATCTATTCATTGCGGTGTTACTCAGAATAGCAAAATACAGGAGGAAAAACAATACTCCATCAATAACCTCTGTGACTTTCATATATGGAGTGCTATGCAGCTGTAAATGGGAGTAAGGGAGGTCTTGAAACCCTGCTATCGAGCGCTCTCCAGGATGTATCGGTAAAAGGGAGAAATCAAAGTGCAGACCAGGGTGTATAACATGCTACCTTTTTGTAAGAAAGGAGAATAAACAAACACAGATTTTTGGTTACATTTTTTTTAATGGAAAAATAAATCAAAGCTCAATAAACCATTACCCATAGGGGGAATTTTAAAAAATAGGTGGAAGGGACTGGGATGAAAGCCAGACCTCTGTGAAGGCATCTTGCAGGGAGATATTGAAGGTGGTTCTTAGAACACAGATTCCCCCAGGGAACGTGATAGACAGCCAATCAGCTTAGCGGCAGCAGCCGTGCCGGAACCGTCTGGAGCCGACCTGTACCAAGTTGCAAGAGGCAAGTATTAAATATTCAGGAATTTTGCAGGCTGGTTGTTAAACTACTGGTAACTCTGTACCGGACATGATCAAGGTGTGACTGGCGGAGGACTGGCTCAGATCCAGGAGCTGGGAGAGGGACCAAACTTTCTACTGGGGCGATTGCCCTCCCCTTCCTGATCAACCAGCTGAGATTTCTGTTATTTGGGGGGCTGGGGGGATTTTGTTTTGTTTTTACAGGTTTTTGAAGAGTAAGCGAGTGATATGTTGGGAAACTAGCCTTCCAAAGAAAGGTCGTGATTTGCAGTGTTTCCCCATTTCCTCGATGTAACGCTCCCACCCCAGAAAGAAGAGTCTTTCGATCAAAACAAGTGCATGTAGTAATAACGATCCCAGTCCTTCCCCGCCGCTGGCTTTTGCTCATGCAGCAATGCTGGGGAAGGGGGAGGATGGTTGAGCACAGGCTCCACTCCTGAAACATCGTTATGGGCTGTCGACATGAGAAAGAGGGAAGGGAGGCCCTTAGTGGAGTCCTGGCAACATCTAGCTCAGAGCGGGTCCTCTGGCCCCACAAACCAACCATCGGTCATTCCTGTGTCCCTGGAGGTATAATTGGAATGGATGTCCTCGGTGTTTAAAACAACTCCAACATTCATTTCCAGGCTTTGGAAGAAATTATCATGTTAAGAAGGGTGAGCTTCTGAAACTGCTTTCCCCTACCCTCCCCCACCCCAAGTCAGGATACTGATTCAAAATCAGCATTGCAACCTGGGAGCAGTGGCAGAAATTAGTGCTACTTTAAAGGCTGAAGGATGTGGGAGCAGTGCCCGTAATATCTCCATTCGCCAGCCGAGACCCTGCAAAAACCAGTCGGATACTGGGAAATGACAGTGGAGCCTGCAAGCTCGACCAGGGAGTAGCCCCAGTTGCAGCTGCTGTGACAGATGTGTTATGTTTGCTGGAGCAGCTTAACCGAGCATTCAACTTATGGATTTCATAAAATTAAAATACATTGGATAAATTGGATTTCATTAAAATTTTAAAAGTCTGTGGGACTTCCCTGGCGGTCCAGTGGTTAGGACTCCACGCTTCCAATGCAGGGGGTGTGGGTTCGAGCCCTGTTCAGTGAACTGAGATCTCACCTGCCGCGGGGCACAGCCAAAAAATATCGGGCTGGCCAAAGAGTTCGTACGGGTTTTGCTATACCATCTTACAGAAAAACCTGAACAAACTTTTTGGCCAACCCAATAAATAAATAAATTTTTTAAATAGTACTAATAAAAAGTCTATGAATCAAAGGACACTATCAAGAGAGTGAAAAGACAGCCCATAGAATGAGGGGAAATATTTGCAAATCATAATTCTGATAAGGACCTAGTAACCAGAATATATTAAAAACTCCTATAACTCGACAACAGAAAGACAAACAGTCCGATTTAAAATAGGCAAAGCACTTTGACGTTTCTCGAAAGAGGATATACCAACAAGCACAAGAATGGAAGCCCAGTATCACTGGTCATTAGGGAAATGCAAAACAAAACCACCAGGAGGGGCTTCCCTGATGGCGCAGCGGTTGAGAGTCCACCTGACGATGCAGGGGACGCGGGTTCGTGCCCCGGTCCGGGAAGATCCCACGTGCCGCGGAGCGGCTGGGCCCGTGAGCCGTGGCCGCTGAGCCTGCGCGTCCGGAGCCTGTGCTCCGCAACGGGAGAGGCCACAACAGTGAGAGGCCCGCGTACCGCAAAACAAAACAAAAACAAAAACCACAAGGAGATGCCACTTCATGTCCACTAGGGTAGCTATAATTTAAAACAAACGAATAACAAACAAACAAACAGAAAAGAAATATCAATGAGCGTGTGGAGAAATTGGAATCCTTGTACATTACCAGTAGACATGTAAAATGGTACAGCTGCTGTGGAAAATTGTCTAGCGGTTCCTCAAAAGTTTAACACAGCATTACCATGTAGCCATCAAATCTACTTCTGTTTTATTTGTAAAGACTTTAAAATTTTATACTGCAAGTATTTTCTGGTGGTTCAATATCTTCACTTTGTATACCAAAACGGTTCCTTTTGGGTTCTGATTGAAATTACGTCAGCGATGAATCCATCCAGGGAGAGTGGAGATTCTACAGCCTCAAGTCTCTTGCCCACAGCTCTCTCGGGTCCCAGCGGACCCAGGGGGTGTGTTCTTCGGTAAAGTTTACTATTTTTTTCACAACTTAATTTCCCAACAGTCGTCTTCGGCGCTTTATAGTTTGGGCTGCAGTAGTGCTGGGTGTCTTTCCCTGTCGTGCTCTCACACTGGCACAGCTGGCAGGAGGGAGGGGCTGCCAGTGGCTGGGAGTTTATCTCAGGCCCAGCCCGTACCTGGAGGTGACTTAAGAACCGTGGCAGTCACTCAGCAGAAACTTGCGTCATATACTCCTGACACGTTTTCTGGAGCCAAAGAACCGATGGGAAAACAGATTCTTACAACATACTCACAAGATTAATGAGGAAAAGCTGATTGTAGAAAACGCAGCAGCCCTAATGAGGGCCTCGTGCAACCAGCTCCAAACATCAACAAGGAAGGGCAGGCGTGCGAGCCTGCTGCTGGGGCCGCACGCACACCCTGGGGTGGGAGCTATGAAAGCGGACATCCCCAGCACCTCACACACACACACACACACACACACACACACACACACACACACTCCTCACATACATGCTCACCCTCCTCCAGCCCCCCCGGTCCCCACCACGGCCACGTCCACCCTGTCCGCCTGCTCCAGCATCCTGAGCTACGGCAGCGGCTCTGCCTGCCCGGTTCCTGCACCGGCCCCTGCTGGCAGGTGGACGACTGCCCAGAGAGCTGCTGCGAGCCCCCTGCCGCGCCCCCAGCTGCTGCGCCTCAGCCCCTGCCTGACCCTCGTCTGCGCCCAGTGAGCTGCGTGTCCAGCCACTGCCGCCAACCAGCCTGCAGCAGCCCTGCTCGGCCTCGTGCTGCCCGCAGTCCAGCTGCCAGCCCTCCTGCCGCACCTGCTCCCCTGCCAGCAGGCCTGCTGCGTGCCTGTCTGCTGCGAGCCTGCGTGCTGCACGCCTGTCTGCTGCACGCCTGTCAGCTGAGAGCCTGTCTGCTGCACACCTGTCTGCTGCGAGCCTGTCTGCTGTGAGCCTGTCTGTGGCGAGCCTGTCTGCTGCACACCTGTCTGCTGCGAGCCTGAGTGCTGCATGCCTGTCTGCTGCACGCCTGTCTGCTGTGAGCCTGTCTGCTGCGTGCCTGCGTGCTGCACGCCTGTCTGCTGCACGCCTGTCTGCTGCGAGCCTGTCTGCTGCACGCCTGTCTGCTGAGAGCCTGTCTGCTGCACGCCTGTCTGCTGCACGCCTGTCTGCTGAGAGCCTGTCTGCTGCACGCCTGTCTGCTGCACGCCTGTCTGCTGAGAGCCTGTCTGCTGCAAGCCTGTCTGCTGAGAGCCTGTCTGCTGCGAGCCTGTCTGCTGCACACCTGTCTGCTGCAAGCCTGTCTGCTGCACACCTGTCTGCTGCGAGCCTGTCTGCTGCGAGCCTGTCTGCTGCAAACCTGTCTGCTGCGAGCCTGTCTGCTGCACACCTGTCTGCTGCACGCCTGTCTGCTGAGATCCTGTCTGCTGCGAGCCCGTGTGCTGTGAGGCCGCCCCCTGCTCAGCCCCCTCGTGCCGCCAGCCCAGCCCCTGCCCCCCGTCCTGCCGCAGACCCTCCTCCTCCGTGTCCCTGCTCTCTGCCGGCCCGTGTGCTGTGCCCACCCCTCCTTCCAGCCCAGCTGCTGCCGCCTGGCCTCCTCCGTGTCCCCGCCTCGGGCACGTCCTGCTGCTGACCGGCTGGATCATCTGCCCCCCACAAACTGCTGTCTCTCGGGAGCCCCTGCCCCTCTGCTGGCACCGGGACCTCCCCTCTCTCTCACTTGACACTCAGTGGCTGCCCAGAGGGGATTTGAACCTGCCGTCCATCCCACAGACCCCTCGACCCGGATGGGCTGCGGGCCCCGGGCGCCTCCTCTGCAGGGTTGGCAGCTTGAATTCCATGTGACAAAGGTCAGCTGCTATCATCAATAAAACACTGTGTCCTCCTCAAAGACATAGTCTCGAATCCGCGTTCAAGCAGCTGAGAGACCACAGGACCTGAAAGCGGGTGCCATCTGCACGCTCTGTGTCCCCTCCTACCCCAGGGCCCACCGTCCCCAAAGCCGGCAAGGGAGGCGGGCGTGGCAGCTGAAGTCTCGGACCCTGAGCGGGCCCTGGGCTCCTCCCACGCCCACCCCCTGCCTGTGCAGGTTAAAGGTACGTGGGGAGCGGCCGAAACCCTGTTGGGTCGGGATCTGAGAGTCCAGGACTCGCACCGTCGGAGGGAGGTGCCCACCCAGAGGAGGCCTGCCTGCATGCTGGTCTGCGTACGAGTTCCTGTGCGCCCCGAGGGCAAAGCAGGGTCGGTTCAGACATCACTCGTTCTACCCAAGATTTCAAGGCCTGAGTGAGGAGGCACAGAGCAAAAAAAGACACCTGTGAACAAAGCCTCAGGACAGTAGGAGAGGATGAGCCTGCGGTCTCAGTGGACCACTAGCACTAGAGTCGAGTGGGCCGCAGTCAGACTCATGATGTCAGCATCCGGCACCCTACTATCCCCCGGTCACGAACAGGCTGATGAGGTCCATGGGAGCAGAACAGCAGAGACCAGGCAGGAGGGACCAGGAATCGAAGGCACCTCCCAGGGGGCTCTGCGCCCACCCCTGCTCAGCTCCATCCAGGGAAGAGGGGACAGAGCAAAACCCGAAGAGGATCTTTAAACAGGAAATGGCTAGATTGCAAACCTGCCTCAGCTCTTAAATCTCTTGCCCGAGTTTATTCAAGACCTGTATGTACCCTTTACCTGTTCATTCAAGTTTTAAGAAAATATAACCATCTCCATGTGGACAATGGACAAAGGCCTCGATGGACTCTGCACAGCACAAAGAGTGAAAAAGACACGGGGAAGGTTCCACTTCTCCCCAACCCAAGAAAAGTGAAGTACGGGGACGTTGACACACGTGGAAACCAGAACCTCCGACCCACAGGGACACCAAATAGTCCCTCGGAAGGACGAGCAGGGCATCTTCGGGGTTCCTGACGGGACAGCAGCGTCGCCATGGACGACACGAGCGGGCACACGTGGCCACATGGGCACCAAGTGACACCGAGCAGAAAACAGGCCGACTGCCGGCTCTGTGGGCGTCCACGCCGGCTCCGTGGGCGTCCACGCCGGCTCCGTGGGCGTCCACGCCGGTCAGGCCACAGCGCAGACTCGGAAGGAGAGAATCGGTCAGAGACAGCCAGGTCTCTACTTTGGAGAGCTTGTGTAGAGCATGTTTGTAACGAAACGACAACTCTAAGTCCTCTGAGAGCCTCCAGATCTCAGGCGAGCTCCTCCGTCACCGTGACACACGGCCTATCATCCATGTGACTAAGACACGGACAGTCACCACCCTCAGAGCCGTCCCATGAAACAAGAGCAACCCGTGAAGCCTTTCTCCCCTGCCTGGTGGACAGCGCAGGTGACACCCTGGGGGTGTCCGGGAGGGTGTCGGAAAGGCCAGGAGGTGACATAAAATGGCCTGGCTTGGATACAGGTGAAACTAAACAGGCCTGACAGGGAGGTTTGGTTTGAAAGCAAGGATGGTGAGAAAGTGCCGGAGTAGTGGGTGCTCTAAGATTTCCTTCTGCACTTCACACCCTCGTGATCCTGTGGCATCACAGTGATGGAAGTTTCTAGATATGTGCCTTCCAACAGGAAGGATGCCCTGATGGCACTCCTTGGACTATTTCTTGGTTCCCAAAGAGCTCCCTGCTGGCACCCTGCTGTGGCAACAGCTTCCTTCTCTTGGGGATGGTGCCTTCTCTGGGCGTCCCCTCAACCCCCTCCCCAGGATGGCCCCAGTGCCTTTGCTCCTGAGGGGCCCGCGTTCACACCACAGGGGCTGAGCCGGCACTTTCCAGGCCATCCCACACGCAGGCCTGCCCCTTCCTCCCATAATCGCCGTGATTCCGGACATGAGTGGGGCCTTTGTACAGAGTGAGCTCATCAAGTGTCAAGTGAGGCGGGATTCTCAAATTGGACTCTCCTGGTTCCTGAGGAACCAAGAGGTCAGATGCCACAGGACAAGGGGAACGGCGGCGCGGCCACGCGGGTGCACGGAGGAGGGGCCGGACTCGTCTTGCTGCTTTGAGCTGCCCCCCTGGTGGGCTGAATTGTGTCCCCGCCCCCCCGCAAAGATATGTTGAAGTCCTAACTCCCAATACCTCTGAATGTGACCTTGGTTGGAAACGATGTCCTTACAGATGTGATCAAGTTAAAATGAGGCCAGCGGGGTGCGCCCTAATCCACAGACATGTGGCGGTGTCTTTATTAAAAAAAAAAAGAAGGAAAGAAAGGAAACTCTGGACACAGAGGCACAAGGAGGTGGAAGATGCAGTGAAGGTGAAGGCAGAGGTCGGGGTGATGCCTGTACGAGCCGAGGAACCCCAGAGACGCCAGCAAACAAACGCCAGGAGCTGGAGGAGGGGATGGACTCTCCCTCGCCGCCCTGGGAAGGGACCAGCCCTGCCCACACCCTGATCTCCAGTTCTGGCCTCCACCCCGGGAGACCACACGTGTGTGCTGTTTAAGGCAGTACCCTGGCAGCGGCCAGGCAGCCCAGCTTTGCAAAAGCTCCCCGGGCATCACAGCCCGCAGGCACCCGGCCCGCGCTGGCCCTGCAGCCATGGTGCGCAAGAGGAAGGCCAGCGCCCCTGAGGCAGTGGTGAAGCAGGAGCCCGAGAGGAGATGGGCGAGGTCGTCAGCTAAAACGCCTCCTGCAAAAGTGGAAACGAAGGCAGAAAAGGCGGCAGGAAAGAACCTACCTTCAGACCAAAAAAGTGCAAACAAAAGGGAAAAGGGGAGCCAAGGGAAAACAGGCTGAAGTGGCTCGCCCAGAGACTAAAGAAGACTTACCTGCAGAAAACGGAGAAATTAAAAACGAGGACAGCCTGCCCTCTGATGAAGGAGGAGAGAAAGAAGCCAAGTCTGGTTAATATCACACACACCCAGTCCTCTCAGTGGCCCCTGTCTCCCTTCTTGTACAATCCAGAGGAATATTTTTATCAACTATTTTGTAAATGCAAGTTTTTTAGTAGCTCTAGAAACTTTTTTTTTTTTTTTTTTGCTGTACGCGGGGCTCTCGCCACTGTGGCCTCTCCCGTTGCGGAGCACAGGCTCCGGACGCGCAGGCCCGGCGGCCACGGCTCACGGGCCCAGCCGCTCCGCGGCACGTGGGATCTTCCCGGACCGGGGCACGAACCCGCGTCTCCTGCATCGGCAGGCGGACTCCCAACCACTGCTCCACCAGGGAAGCCCTAGAAACATTTTTTAAAAGGAGGGAATCCTACCTCATCCCACTTTTTTTAAGTGTAAATGTTTTTTTTTTTTTTTTAGTTTCCCAAGGAGAATTTTATGGACGGCACTAGTTTATTTCCCTTCCAAAAAAACCAATTGAAGCTAACTGAAGTAAACGGTCTCAAATTTTTATTGGCTTCATAATAAAACAAAATATGAAGCCGAGAACTGGATCACTTGGCCCTTTCTCCTCTTATCTCTTCCCAGTTCAGAATGCCTGCATCTCTCAAGAGCCAGCGTTCTCTTAGATCTGCAGTTGGGCTCAACGCATTCAAGCCTCAGCACAATCTTCTCTGTAGTTTTAGCCTTTTTCCGGAAAATCGGCTTAGTCTGCCCACCGTAGCCACTCTGCTGTCCCTGGGCGTACAGAGAATCCCTGCCCTTGCGCTGTGTCCCTTTGCGGGGCTGGGGCTTTGCCACTTACGGAAAGTCGGGTGGGTTTTCGGAACGTTCACCATGTTTGCGAGAGCACGGTTGGCACGTGGAGGAAGGTATCTGTCTTTTTTAAGAGGTGAAATCACTGGCTGTTTAATTTTGGGTGCAAGGAGAAAATAGTGGGATACTGAATATGGGAGGCTTTGATTGTCTTGGTGTCAGCTTAACACTCCACAGATGCGGGGGAGCTTTTCTATCCTATAATACAACGCATACCACATGGCAGTTTGCAGTCAGTTGTGCATTTAATGTCTTGAACAGTTTAAATTGCTTCTCTTCCCACGTTGTTTCCGGTAGAATTGTTTCCTAAAGCAAACCACTCACCCCTTGACCTTGGCTCTCCTGGGCAGAATCTCGTGCACTCTGGAACATCTTTGGTCGTGGTAGTCCGGTTCTTCTAGTAACTTTGTTAGTGTGCTGTGAACGACTGACAATTTGAGTATGTAGCGTATGTGATATTAAATTGTGAAATAGTGGGGCTTACGATGTAACAGCATATCAGTATTGGAAGGTATTGGTACTTGATATCCCGTCAAGGAAAATTGCCTCCAAATTTTAAGCTGGAAAGTCACTGGAATAACTGTTCAGAAAAGAATCACAACTACATGACTTTGTAGAGTTTTGGTACATGCGTTAAGAATTGTCTACAAATTGAAATGTCTGTGTACTGATCCTCAAAACAACCAGCAAAATCTAAATTGTGAGAGAAAAAAACAATTAAAAAGACAGTACCCAGTCTGTGTACTTTGCAGCCCTGGACGTTACCCCAGCCCCTCCCCAACTCCAGCCCCCTAGGGAGGGTGGAGAAGCCAGGAGGGGGTCTGTGTGTCAGGGGTCCAGGCCCGTGGCTGCCGAGGTCAAGAGCCATCCCTGGAGAAAGCTGTGCCATGTCCCCCGCCCTCCTGAGGAGGAGGGACTGGGGCAGCTATGGCCTCTGCAGGCAAAGGAGGGGCTCCCAGGGAGTCACCAGGAGTGTGACAGAGTCCCCTGCAGGGAGGCCCACCCCTGCCCGGTGCCAAGGTGCCCGGAATCTGCGCTGGATGCTCAGGGGCAGGGTGGCCTGAGTGTCCCCCCACGTGGGAGAGAGGACAGGGCCGACTCAGGCCAGGGGAGAGAGCCCGGAGCGGGACAGACCTGGGCAGAAACATCGCCAGCTACAGCGAGCGCCAGAGAAGGGCAAAGGCCCGCTGGAGGGGCTTCCTCCCCCGGCTGGGGGCTGAGGGTCTTCTCGCCCGGCAGGAAGGGCCCCCGAGGAAGAATGGGCTCCAAGACGGCACAGCAGGGCGAGGGGAGCTGTCTCCGCAGCCCCGAGGGGCTCCCCTCCTTCCCTTGATTCCCCGACCTCTGGCCACGGCACCGATGGTCACGGGGCAGCGGGCAGGACCACGGAGGGAGGGTGGAGGTCCGAGGCTGTGCCGTCCAGAAGCTGGGCTGTCCTGCGGCTGCCCTAACAAGTGCCGGGGACACGTGGCTGAGACGACACGAAGTGCCGCCTCACAGCGGCGGAGGCCACATCGGGAGGGGGTCTCACGGGCCGCTTTCCGACGCGCGTGTCTTTCAGCCAGAGGCCCCACATCCTCGGCTCGTGGCCCGGCGTCCGGCTTCTGCGGCCGAGCCTCCCCGGCCCCTCTCCCAAGTCCCGGCCGGATGACTCGGGACCATCCCCCATCACGAGAGCCTTGCTTCACTCCCATGGGCAACATCGCTTTGCCGTGTGAGGGGACGCGCCACGGTCCTGGGGGTGGGCCGTGGGCGTCTCTGGGGCACCACGGGGGGTCACCACGGGGCGCTTCCCCACCCATCGGGAGGCAGAGGAGCCTTTCCCTGCCTGTCAGTGGAGCATCTCGCTCCCATTTAGCCTCGGGCTGGGGGACGCGGGGCCCCACGGATCCGCCGCGGAGCAGAAGACCGCTTCGCCTGAACGGGTCAGTCCAGGGAGTCAGTGACTTGCCCTCAATGCACGCGGAGCAGGGCGAGGACTGGCCTCGTAAGTTCGGGGACGGCGTGGGGTCCCTCGGGCTGAGCGCCGGGAGCTCGCCCAGAGGCCCAGAGGCCGCCTTCCCCGGCTCGGCCACCCAGGGCAGGGCACGAGGGCTGCCAGCACCCGGAGGGCTGCCAGGAGGAGGCCACACACACACCGTGGGCTGGCAGCTCACGGGCACACGCACAGCAGGCTCGCGGCTCAGCGGCACACGGCACGAAGCTGGGCACACAGGAGGCCGGCTGGCAGCCCTCAGAGCAGCTGGCGTGGCCCACGGTGGCACGGGGCTGGCTGCGCCCAGGGCAGAGGACAGGGCCGGTCCGGAGGCTTCTTCCGCGGGGCCGCCTTCATACCCGGGCTGTGGCGTCCCGGCCACGCGGCACCCGGGTGTCTTCCTCGTGGCGGTCTGTTGTCTCTCCTCCTTGGGTCTCTTCCTGGGGTTCCAGCGGCAGTGGCTCAGTTCCGGAAGCTCTTTCTCAGCTGGAGGCTGACGGTGAGCCAGCGGCCTGTGGTTTCTGCAGTCGGAGCCTGGGTTGGATGGGGAAGGGCCGTCAGTTGGGGATGGGGCCCCCACTTCATGATTTTCAAGGCCCTCCTTTTGTCCACAGAAGCAGAGTCACACTCACCGCACCAGCGTCCCCCATTGCGATTTGGAAACGCAGTGATCCAGAAGGTTCTCCCTCAGGGTCGGGCTCCTCACCGGGGGCTGTGGCCACGTTACGGCCATAATCGTAACGGCGGGGTCGCAGCTGTGTGCCGGGGCTGAGCTAAGCATTTTACGTGGACTCTCTCGTAACCGATCCATGATCAATCCTGCCACCATTCAAGGGGCAGGTGATACCCCATTTGCACAGCTGTTCAATCAGGAAGGCCTGGAAGGATCCCAGGATGTGTGCACGGTCTCACCAGCGCAAACGGAGAAGCAGGCATTGCGGCTGCCCAGCCTCACTCTGGAATCCATGGTCTTTCCATTGTGCCTGACGGTGCTGGGACCTTAGGGGTGCTCTGACATTCTTGGATCTGTAAACTGGAATTTTAAAAATCAGATTTGGGGATTTTGTCCCGTATTTCTTCAAAATGTTCTTAGGCTTCAATGTCATTCTCTTCTCCTTCTTGGGTTGAAATCACTTGCATGTTAGCCTTTCTGATATGGTCTCATAGGCCCTCTTCATTCTTCTTCACTCTTTGCGCCTCTTCTTCAGATTGGATTCTTTCTACCGACGTGTCTTCGGTCTCACCGACTCTTTCGTCTTCCACCCGCGAGCTGAGTCAGGGCCCCTGCACCGGCTCCCTAGCACCCCGTGTGCCGCTCCTGGAACATGCCGGTTTCTGCAGCAGCGCCCTCACAGCCCCCTGACCGCCTCTGCCTGGAGCACCGCCCCGGACCCTTCACCGCACCCCGTGCCGGCTCAGCATCACCGCCTCCCCGAGGCGCCCAGACCACCCACCAGCACCCACTTCCCTCTGTCTGCTGAGCCTGCTTTCCTTTCCAGGCCTCAGCGCCCCCCCTGAATTATTCCATGCATTCCTTTTCCATTTATTCATTTGCCCCGGAAGGCTCGCGAGGCCGGACGTCTCTGTTGCCAGCCCACAGCATAATCTGCTGCATGAACAAGTCAGTTCTTGTGCGATTACGTAAGGCAGAGCTGACAGACTTTCTGTGAAGGGCAGAGGCTCTGCGGCCACGGGGTCTCGCTCACGATGACTCGGCGTTGGCGGGGGAAAAGCAGCCTCAGACACACTAAACGCACGGGCGCGTCTGTGCCCCGGAGAACTTCATCAGACACGAGCGGCAGGACAGACTTGCCTCACAGGCGGCAGTTTGCAGACTCCTGCTTCAACGTTTTCCTGTGCGAAGTAAAAACTCAAAATACGTGACGGCCTCAAAGTCTTCATCGACGGCGCGAGATAAAAAGGAGTAAAAGGGGACGGCACTCTGAGTGGATCCTGGGGTGCTCTGTGCACCGCGATGGCCCGGAGAAACACCACGAACCCCACGGGAAGGCAAACCAGAACATCCTGTTTGCAGAAGCAGGAAATGGCCTCAAAGCCAGACTAATTTATGGTGGAGAACAGCACAGGAAAAGCGTGCCCCAGGATAATTAGATGCTGCAGAAGCACGATGGCAGCAGCCACGGGGAAGTCAACAGCTGTGCTTCTGTGTCGCTGGGATGCCCACGGCCCGGGTATAAAGGCCCCCGGGCGGCAGCCTGCAGACATCGCCACCTCCTCCCGACACCGGCGCAGCCCCACGCCGCCGTGTGCCACACCCGCTGCCCCTCGGGCTGCCAGGCTGCCTGCCGCCTGCCCGGCTCCTGCCAGCCTTCCTGCTGCACGTCCAGCCCCTGCCAGGAGACCGGCATGCCCCTGAGCCGCAAGCCTGCCGTGTGCCTGCCCGCGAGCTACAAGCCGGTGTGCGTGGCCTCCTCCTGCCACACTCCTCTGTGTGCTGCCCGCCCTCCCGCCCCGCCTGCTCTGCAGACCCATCCCCTGTGGCATCCCTTCCTGCTTCTGATCACGGGCCTCCTCCCAGCCGCTCCCAGTGCAGACGGGGTCACTCCTGTACCCCTCCCGGCAGGAGTCCTTGGTGGGCCTCCAGGTTCTGCACGAGGCACACGACCAGCACGCTCAGCCAACCCTCTGAACCCGGGCGAGGAGGTGGCAGGATGGTCCGGACCCTTCCGTGAGCTGGCGCGTCCCCCCTGGGAAGCCCCTGTCCCCAGGGTCCTCCTCTGTCTCCAGCAGGAAACCACGCCCCACGTGAGCCAAATAAGTCGTGCTTTCTCAGTGCAGCCTGTCCGCCTGTTTTAGCTTCACATGGTTTTGAAGTTCCCTTCCTGAAAGTATATACAAATCGCAAGCATGGAAGACCCTCCTCAAAGAGCCCTCTGCCCGATGGCTCGGCTGAAGGTGGAGGGTCCTGGTGGGTGGGGGGCGGGTGGAGGTGTGTCCTCACGTCCACCACTCTATACTCACATTGCGGATGGGGAAGGACTTCCCCTCCCTCTGAGGGCGGCACAGGAAACAGGCCTGCGTCCAGGGTCCCACCTGGTGCCTAAAGGACGTCTATACAGGGAGGGCTGGGAACACTCACACAGACCCACCACACACACAAAGGGGGGTCCGGCCATCCCAGGGAGAAGAGGCAGAAGTCTGAGAAAGCCTCACTCCCAAGGCCCAGGCACACAGGGCCAGCCAAGGCTGACCTGGGCCAGGACCAGAGATTCCCCCCCCGCCCCGCCCCCTGGCTCCAGCCTGGCCAGCACAGATGCCAGAGCAGCATCGTTCTCCACCAGGGAGAGGCTGATGCGTGTCGAGGTCCCTTCTGTGTGCCGGGCATGCAGGACAGCTGAAAATATAGGACAGAGTGAAATCACTCTGCTCCCCAGCCCTTGTCCTAAGCACAAGGCACAGGTCCCCACAAGGACTCTGAAGTTGCTGGTACCCTGAAGGTCCTCAAATAATAATAAAACCCAAACCACGGGCCAAGCAAGTTGATCCAAACCTCCCCTCACACCGATGACCTGACAGAAGAAGAGGCGAGACATACCCATTCCCAGAAGGAAAGATTGTTTATGTCCATTTAAATTAACACATGATATCTGATAGTCAACAAAACTAATAGATATACAAAAAAGCCGGGAGAAATCGATCCATTGTCAACAGACAGAGCAATCAACACAACTAGACTGAAAATGACCCAGATGTTGGCGCTGTTGGAATGAAAGTTTAAAATAACTATGAGTAGTGAACTAAGTGAGACAACGAAAGACAAATACTGTATGATCTCACTTATATGCGGAATCTAAAGAAAAAACAAAACTCATAGATACAGGGAAGAGGTTGGTGATTGTCAGAGGTGGGGAGACGGGTGGGCAAAATGGGTAAAGGAGATCAAAAGGTTAGAATGTCCAGTTATAAAACAAATAAGTCCTGGGGATGCAATGTACAGCATGGTGACCATAAGAGGAAAAACATTTGGTTTTAATTATTTACTTTTATTTAAAGAAATAAAAGAGAGAATTATGAAAACAGAGTGATAGTCTATTAAAATAGAAGAAAGAAACAGACTTCAGGAGAAACAAACAGAACTTCTAGAAATAAAAAGTCAAGTCATGGAAATTAAAAACTCAGTTAAACAAAATATTAGACACAGCTGAAGAGAGAATTAGAAAAATTAGAAGGCAGTAGTTCGATATCGCTTATCACTTTCTGGGAGTTGCTTCAGCCGAAGACGATTGTCTTGACCATGGTCAGACTGCCTTTTCAGGGAAACTCACATCTAATAACTGGTCCAGGATAATAAAGACCTGGGCTGGGGCCCCAGCTCAGGACAGCTCCAAAAGACCCTCCCCTCCACAGATGTTGATCCTGAGAGAGCTCCCTAATAAATTTAATATCTGGGCACCTCTATCTGCAGCAAAGGACCTGGAAGCAACGGCAGCCCTGTAGCAATGAGTGCCCCGGGGTCTCGGATGTGGTTGCTCAATCTCATTTCCCACTAAAAAGGACCAGGCAGGTCCTGAAAGAAAGGGAGGCTACTGGGGCAGGAAATGAGCTCAACGAGTCTGGGACACCTTGAGCCCCAAAGCAAGGAAGCTCTCAAAGAGTACTGAGATTATATCAACAGGACACAGGAGCCAACCTGAAGGGGCTCCTACTACTGCCAACTGAAGAAGGAGTAATTTCATCCTCCAAAAGAATAACTCCTGCTGTAGAGTGAAACACACCAACTGTATAAAAATCCTTAAGTGCATTAAATACACAAGATTTTATGCATATAAATATATACATATATGTAAAAACATATATATGAATATATATATACGTTTATAAGCATGTATGTATATAATTAGAGATCTGTAGAGGTTACTATGAAACCAAAAATTATTCTGAAAATTGATTAAAAGGACAGAATAAATCACATATCTGGACTTTCCTGGAAAAAGAGTATTTTAGGGTAAACAAATAGGTGTGGAAGGAAAGTTCTTTATAGAAGAATTCCAGGTTATAAATGTAGAAGCGGTGATAAACTTAGATAACCGCCCCCTTGCAATGCCCACTGACATGACAGATCTAAGCCCAGATTCTCAGTGGCTGCTGAAACCGAGCTGAAAGGCTGGTGGGGAACAGGCTGACTGCAGCCGTCTCAGGGATGACAGCAGCCCCCAGACCAAGGCGCCCAGACATCATCTGCCTTTTGACGTCATACACTTGGAAGCACACAGCTCCGGTGAAGTATTCTCGCCAAAGTAGTTGAACCAGCATTTCAGCCTATCCACAGATCTCCCATTCTACAAGAAATATAGGAGTTGGAGGATTATTTTAAAGAACATCTAAAGACACAAACAACCTAATCCAGAATGTGGAAAACTCTTCAGGAGAAATAACTGAGTTTCTTTAACAAACACTCGCTGTAAGAATTGCTGTCAATCAGAAGGGACTTACGAGAAGCAACACCCACGTGCTTTGTGTGAGCCTTGTTTGGATTCTGATCTGACAAAACCAGCACTTTAAATGTCTTTTTTTTAGACAATCAGAATAAATTGAATAGAATAGGTATTAGTCAACCACTCTTTACAACTCAGTATTTCAAACTTGTATATATGCTCACAGTATATATATATTACATAAGTCTAATAGTGTTGACTGGAAAAAATGCACAACTTGAAAGTCGAGAATTATGTTTTATTTGGTGGACATGCTGCATACTTCAAGCCTGGGACACAGCATCTCAGATCACGCTGAGGGACAGCTCTGAAGAGGCCAGGGGGGAGCCAGGATACGTAGGCGTTTTTGCAGCAAAGACCAGGAAGTGGGAACATCAAAAGATTACTGTTAATTAAAGAAAATCAGACATCCCAAGTTAAGGAATTTAGCGCTTTTTTACATATGGGAAGGTGCGAGAGTCCGGGCTCACTGCAACCATTCCTTTGATGAGCACCTCAGCTCCCTGGGGCCAGTCTCCTGCTTTTCTCCGTCCGCAACCCCCACAGGGCGCACAGCTGCGGGTGGCTTCCCTGGCTGAGACGTGGGCAGTGCACAACCCGTTCGTCTCCATCCCGGGTTCCCTCAGGGCTCTCACCATCCCAGCTGCTGTGATGTGCTGGCTTGATGGCCGCAGCAGCCTCTGTTTACTGATAGGGCAGGCAAAATTATTCATTCACAACAGACACATGTCTAGCCACACACACACAGCTGTTTGTAATGTACTTATACTCCATCGATTTGCTCCTCTCGCTAAAATATCAAGGGCTTCTTCCCACCGCCACACTCAGAGATCTACCTCGTTCTTCTTTTTTTTTTTTTTTTTTTTTTTTTTTTTTTTTTTTTTTTTTTTTTGCGGTATGCGGGCCTCTCACTGTTGTGGCCTCTCCCGTTGCGGAGCACAGGCTCCGGACGCGCAGGCTCAGCGGCCATGGCTCACGGGCTCAGTTGCTCCGCGGCATGTGGGATCTTCCCGGACCAGGGCACGAACCCGTGTCTCCTGCATCGGCAGGCGGATTCTCAACCACTGCGCCACCAGGGAAGCCCCCTCGTTCTTCTTAATGCCTGAATAGTATTTCATTACACAGGCGTGCAGAAATAACAGCATTCCACTATTAATCACCTTCACCTAGCCTCCTTTTTTTGCTGCTGTTGCTATTACAACACCTTCACGCACATCTCCGAGCAAGCATCTCTGTTGGGCTGATTCCTAGGAGAAAATATCCACGTTTCAAAGGAAGTGGAAGGGACCTGGAAAGACCCCTGCCCCAGGCTGCAGTCAGTGTATACACAGCAGAGCTTGATGGAGTCCAAAACCTGGTCTGTGTCTGTCTGTCCAAAAGCTGATCACCTCTTCCGTCTCCTGCCCTGCCTCCTGCTCTGGGGACTCTTTTAGACGGTGCAATGAACCGACTGTAAAAATCTGGGAAGGGGGCTGCAGCAGCATCGCACCTGGTTGACAGCCACTGCAGATGTCTGCAACCCGCTGTCAGTGAGTCGGGAGATCGCGAACCTCCCCATGGTTGAGCGACATTTCTCAGTTGGAATCCAGTAAACTGATGGATCCTGTCACCGCCCCCTCGGGCCGTCCCAGCAGTGACCAGGTGATGGCGGAGGATGAGACGCAGGCATGGAAGAATTCCCCTCGGGGCATTACACTTGGTAACACACACCAGCCGCACCCAGGGGCTTCAAGTTCTCTTCCATTGAATTGAGGACGCAGGGGAAGAGGGGACAACGATGCCTCTTGAGTGGGTGGCCCCGAGAGAGGCTCCCCTGTCTTGTCCTCTTCCAGGGGGCAATGGGGCTGACCTGGAATAAGAAGGCTTCTTTTCTGGTATCTCCCCCAACCTGTTTTGTCCATCTCCGCGAAGGAGGCGTTGCCTAGCAACTGGAGAGGGGCAATGACGTCCTCGGACGATTCTGTTCCGCTCCTGTGACACTTAACTCTGGTTGATTACTAGCACACGCACTGGGGAGGCAACAACCAGCCTTAAAGAAAAACGAGTTCTATAAAGTCACCAAGGGGCAGAAAAGGGACTTCTAGCCTGGCTTTGGGACGGGGTCTGGCCCATACGAGACTTTTCGGTTCTCAGAAAGAACCTTTCTTCCTAAACCTCCAAGATTCCGTGGGCAAGAGGACAACAGGTGCTGAGAAAACTCTTTGAAATATGAGCCATTCCATTTACTCTCTAATCTGCAGAGCTGCACGGCAAATGCGATCTTTGCTGGCCTCCCTCCCTTGACGGTTACAGCCTTTACGCTTTGTGAGTGTATTAAGCAACTGGAAAGTAATATCGTGTAGGTAACTGCGATATACCATTAATGGGCTCTCTGTGTCTTTTTGTATAAGAATGTGTTAATAATTTACATTTTAACTCAGTACTGTTGACACAGTGGTAGAAAGACTTTTCAAAGAGCAGCTTCTATCACCAGGTAAATAATCCTAGATAAGCTTTGCTTACCCTGAGACTCAGGTATCTTGGAAACTTTAAGGTATGCCCTTTGGCTGCTGTCCTCTCATAGTAAATTGGCACAAGAAAAAAAAAAAAAAGCCACCCACTTGTTCACACAGAGGAGACGTCAGGCGCTTTCACCTAGCGCATGGTTCTGGATTGTGGATGAGGAATGTCGCCTGCCATCTCAGTAAACAAAGGATGCTGTGGCCACTGGCCCTAGATGGTTAACGGGCTCATCAAAGGAATGATTTCCATGAGCCCGGACTCTTGCATCTTCCCCTGCAGAGAAAAGCACTAAGATCATTAACTGGAGGTGTCTGTTTTTCTTTAATTAACAGTCATCTTTTGATGTTCCAACTACCTAGATTTTGTCGCAAAAACTCCTATACATCCTGGCACCTCCTTGACCTCTTCAGATCAGCCCCTCGGAGCATCTGAGAGGCTGTGTCCCTGGCTTGAAGTTCTCCGTACGTCCGCCAAATAAAACATAATTTTCAACTTTTAGGTTGTGCACTTTTTTTCAGTCGACCGCCTCAGCGGAGGGCAAGAGTCGCGCTTGCCCAGGGCTCGGGACAAACCTCAAGGATTTCTTCCACCTGCCAGTCAGAGGTCCTATAAAAAGGGAGGGAAAGAACTGACCCCACCTCCACACTGCCTGCGGTGGGAACCACTGTTGAGATGTCGGTGCGTTTTTGAAAAATCCTTTTTCTGTATTGCGTGTGTATGCTGTTGGGGGTGGAGAAGAGTTTGCTTCTTCTTGTTAGAAAGATGTGGCTATATCGTTGGTATAACTTTGTTTCTTGCTTTTTGCTCATACGGCTCGTTTGTGACATAGACCTATTAGCAGAATGAATTGCTATGGTGGCCAGCAGCCTCCTGTTTGCAGTGCATGATGTTGTCTACACAAGGCTTTGCTATTTAAAATAATCTGCTGTATTGGAGTAGGGAGGACCCTGAAAAATAACAGATCAGAATCTGGGTTTAGCGGACAGTGGAAGGCCGCTGCAAAGCCCCGTCGAGAAAGGTTTGAACTTGGAAGCAGTTCACGTCTGCTCTCCTCAAATTTCAGGCTGGTGTTTCTGATCATTTCTGTGATATTCTAATATGTTTGCAGGGTGTACACTTTGACCCTTTTGGTCAGATGACCAAAACCCCAAGTATACACTGGGATCCCTGCAGTAGCTCGTCTGGTTTCCTTGTTTTCTCCACTGGAGTCTTGATTCCCTTCTCGGTAAAATCCTGGCATTTCCATCATGCCGCCTGGCGACTGAGAAAAAAAAAAAAAAATACAGAACCTGAAAGTTAAGAATTATGTTTTATTTGGTGGACTTTCTGGGGACTCAAGCCCGGGAGGCAGCCTCTCAGATAGCCCCGAGAAACTGCTCCAAAGGGGTCAGGGAGGAACGAGGGTATATAGGAGTGGTTTTTTTAAACCTTTTTTTAAAACATTTTTTTAAAATTAAAGTACAGTTTATTTACAATGTTGTGTTACTTTCCGGTGTACAGCAAAGTGATATATATATATATATATATATATAGATATATATATATATACACATATATGCTGTTATACAGGAGTCTTTGCAACAAAGACCAGGTAGTTGGAACATCAGAAGATTACGGTTAATTAAAGAAAAACCAGACATCTCCAGTTAATGCATTTAGGGTTTTTCTGCGTATGGGAAGGTGCAGGAGTCCGGGTTCGTTGCAATCATTCCTCTGACGTGCACCTTAATGACCTGGGGCCAGCCTCCTGCTTTTCTCCGTCCCGAGCCCACTCAGGACACTCAGTCTCCGGTGGCTGCAGTGGCTGACGGCCAGGTGGCCACAACATCCTTTGTTTACCGATATGGCGGATCTGTCCACACACCTCTTGGAGCTGATGACAGGCAGCTGTGGCCACAATAACCTAGCCCCCCAACCGATGAAGAATGAACAGGAGACCCCCTCACAGAGCGCCATCAGCCAGGTGGGGCGCTGCCTGAGGCCTCACCCGTGGAGGTGGTTACGGGGTGAATCACGTCCCCCAGAAGAGAGGCTGCAGTCCTAACTCCTGGTCCTTGCGGGCGTGACCTTGTTTTGGAAGTACGGTCTTTGCAGATGTCACAAAGTTTAGATGAGGTCATGTTGCATTAGGGCCAAGCCTATAACATGCGTCCTTAAAGAAGCAAGAAACGTGGACAGATGCAGAGGGAGAAGGCCTTGGGAACATAGAGGCAGAGACCGGAGTGAAGCGTCTGCAAGCCGAGGACACCAAGGACCGCCAGCAGCCTCTAGACACTGGAAGAGGCCTGGGAGGACTCTCCCTGACTGGTTTCAGGGAGAGCAGGACCTACGTACACCTTGATCTTGGATCCTGGCCTCCAGAACCATGAGGCAATAAACGCCCGTTGTTTAAAGTCGCCCAGTTTGTGGCTGGCGCTTGGTCACAGCAGCCCCAGAACACTGGTAAAGGGGTGGTGAAGCAGGGAGCTTGGGGGACAGCATCCTGTGGCCGTAGCAAGCTGGGCTCCCGGGTCTCCGTGGGGACACAGGGGACAGAAGCTCACAGGCCGGGAGTGGACCTTTCAGAGCACTGCCTCCAGGAAGCCCACTGGGGGGTGGGGCTCTCTCAGCATCCTTCCTCCAAACCACCGCCTGAGGGTTCCTGAGCCCCACGTGCTGTCCCACCAGCAGCAGTGGGCCTGCGTCAGCAGCCAGGGACGTCACTGCCCCCTCTGTCCCGCCCCAGGGGAGGCTGTGGAGCAAGAACGCTCAGCATGGCTGGACCTCGGGTCCTGACCCCTGTGGGTCCCTGGGAGAGTGCCCTGGAGTCAATAGTGACAGAGCAACTTTGCTGGGACGCGTCGAGCCACAGCGTGGAGGGAGTGACCTTGGCCAGGGTGACCAGCCTGATGGCCTGGGAGCCCTCAGAGCAGGCCCCGCCCCGCCACCTCCTTCTCAGGCCCCCGCTGACCTGCATTCACGGGCTGCTGTGAGAACCACAGCCCCAGGGGACAGGGTCCAGCCACGAGACGCAAAGCCCCTGAAGTCCCACTCCTGGTAGGATTCAGACTCAAACCGAGGCTCAGGGTCAGGGCGACGACCTCCGGGCACCACGGGCGGGCCGCCAAGAGCGCGGAGCACACCTTGGGCTCCGTCCCGGGAGGGAGCCCTGGGCCCTCCAGAGTGTGACAGCAGGAGGGGAGGAGGTGGAGAGAGGACCCCCAGCCCGAGGTGTCCTCCAGTGTGCCAAGGCCATCCGTGGCTGACTTGGTCAGTCTACACCTGCTCCCTTGTAGGCATCCCTGGGCCCACCCGGAGCGCGAGACAGAGCTCCCGGGCGCCCAGAGCCTGACGACGCCACCAAGGGCACCTCTCTGCCTGGCAGCCGCCATCCGTGAAAGGCTGAATGATTTTCCGCCAAAGACACCCACGTCCTTCCTAATTCCTGGAACCCGTGACTCTGACCTTATACAGCAAACAAGGACATTGCAGATATGATTCAGTTAAAGCTCTTGAGATGAGGAGATGATCCTGGATTATCCACGCGGGCCCTAAATGTCATCACAGGTGGCCTTACAAAAGGAAGGCAGAGGAGGATTTCACACACACACGCAGAAGAGGAGGAGGCCATGCGGCCACACGGAGGGGGATTCGGGTGATGGGGCCACAAACCAAGGATACCGGGCAGCCTACAGCAGCTGCAGGAGACAAGGAACAGCTTCTCCCCTAGAGCCTCCAGGGGGACCACAGCTCTGCTGACACCTTGGCACGCCTTGCCAGCCCAGTGATAGCGATTTTGGCCTTCTGGCTTCCAGAACTGTGAGAGAACACATTTCTGTTGTTTTGAAACCCCTCAGTTAATTTTTTTTTTTTTAAATATTGAAACGGAACCTAACGTTTATTTTTTTAAGTTAATTTTTATTGGAGTGTAGTTGATTTAGAATGTTGTGTTAGTTTCTGCTGTACAGCACAGTGAATCGGTTATACATATACATCTATCCACTCTTTTTTTAGATTCTATTCCCATACAGCTCATTACAGAGCATTGAGTGAGGTGCTTTCTTAACAGCAGCCCCAGGGAGCTCATGCACCCTCACGCCTTACAGGCTCTGACTCAGGACATTTCAGCTCTGCGTACAGGGACACCCACAGGATGTACAGCCCAGGAGAAAATTCCCATCGACGTGACCTCCTTCAAGGGCACCCTCATGGCTTTCTGGCCCCAAGCACTCTCTCTTTGCTCCTGCTTGTTAAACCAGAGTTAAAAAAAAAAAAAAAAAAGAAAGAAATCTGACTTCTAAGGGGCTCCTTTTTCATCTGCAGCATGCAGACCCCCAGCCAGAAAGACAGGCCCACGGACGAGGAAAAGGCACTTTGATCTGGCCCGTGGGCGGGTCTGGCCTTCACAGCAGCGTCAGTTCCTGGAAGAAATGAGGCTACAGCAAGGAAGCTCTGGCCCCGCTGAGGTCCAGGCCCCTGCAGGACGGGCCGTGCTGAGGCCGAGGCCTTTCTCCCCGTCCCCGTGCAACTGTCTGTCTTGCGTCTGTGGCCCAGCGAGAGGCGGGCGTCACGCGGCGCCTCTGAAAGCCCCCACACTGAGGGGACCGCTGCAGTGTTGTCGCAGCAGCTGGCTTAATCTTTGGTGTTCAGTCACCTGCAAACCCAGGCTGCGGGTCACTTTGCCAAGAGTCAGCCCTGACAGGTTTCCAGAAGGTATGAATAGAGCCGGTAGCCCAAGGACATACCTTTGTCTCAGCTCCAAATGCCCACAGGTCAAGGCAACTTAACCTTGGCCCTTGGCATTTCCCCAGTGAGAACGCTCTTCACCCAAGTCATCAGGCCCAGTCCTTTTCCTCCTTCACCACTGTGCCCAGTGCCGCCTCCTTAGCGTAAACCCCTCAGCTTCGAGAATGGCCAAGATCGCGGCCAGCAGGAAGATTGAGCTGGTGTAGCCAGATGATCTGGGCCAGCACCAGGCTTTGTCCCTCATTGATCAATGGGGGAAAGTCGCTCACCTTCTCCGAGTGTCTGTGTTATCAGGGTTCAGTGACACAGGACACAGGGCAGGACATCCCAAAGTTGGAGGTGATTGATGTAAAGGGCTGAGCACAGGCCAGCACTAAACTGGTGAATGTCGGCCAGCACCACTGCTTCCAGCCGGTCCAGCCTGCTGCACGGTGCTGGGGCTGCTCGGGCTCCAAGGCAGCCCCCAACCATGATTCTGCCTCTTGCTGTTCACGTCCTATGCGACCCCCCTAGTGACTACCTCCTGAAGAATAGAAAACAGCAGGAATGACCGGACGTCACTTCCGTGTCACGGTCTCAAGACCGACTTCCGTCCTGCAGGGCTTCTCTCTGCTGTGCTCCCGGCTAGCACACTCCAGTGAAGCAGCAGTTGTGTCAGGCTCTGGTCCATGCGGCAAGGAGCTAGGGCAGCCTCCGGCCAACAGCCAGCGAGGCCCGGAGCCCCTGGCTGACAGCCAGCCTGCCAGGCACCGAATCGTGCTGATAAACACACCGCGTGCGGGCAGGTCCCAGGGGAGCTTCAGACGCCTGGAGCCCCACACGGACACCCTGACGGCAAGCTTGGGAGAGGCGCTGAAGAAGAGTCAGCCCAGCCGTGCCTGAATCCCCGCCCCACGGAAACTGAGACGATAAATGTCGTTCTCAGCCACTACACCCTGGGTTTATTTGTTAGGCAGCGATAGCTAACTCGTACAGAGCCGTGCCCTCTCTGTGCCTGCAGAGTGTATATGCCACTGTCGGAAACGTGTTTCTTCAACTCAGTCCAGGTTTCTTTCTTTCTTTTTTTTTTTTCTGTGGTACGCGGGCCTCTCACTGTTGTGGCCCCTCCCATTGCGGAGCACAGGCTCCAGACGCGCAGGCTTAGCGGCCACGGCTCACGGGCCCAGCCGCTCCGCGGTATGTGGGATCTTCCCGGACCGGGGCACGAACCCGCGTCCCCTGCATTGGCAGGCGGATTCTCAACCACTGCACCACCAGGGAAGCCCTGTCCGGGTTTCTTAACAACTACCACCTGCAAAGCGTAAGAGCTGGTCCCACTCTCCAGAGGTGGTAAATGCCCCAGTGTCTGTGGAAGGGGTGACGGGGCCACAGAGAACTGTGAGATCCATGGCCTGCTTGATGGGCAGAGACGATCTCATAGACAGACAGAGCTGAGAACAGAGCTAGTGGACAGCTGGACAGCTGGTAGGGCTGGGCCTCTTGTCCCTGAAATACTCCAGTCCATGGATGGCTGCTGCACAAAGGCCCCTCAAGTGTTCCCTGTGGGGACCTCCCTAAAGAGGTAAGTCTTGGACCATGGGGTTCCCTGGGGCCCTGCTCCTGTACCCTGGCCACTGTCCATCTGTCTGTCAGTGCCCAGGGCCAGGCAGTTGCAGGAAGTCAAGCTCTATCTCTCCATCTCCAGCTGGCCTGAGAACTGAATGACATAAGACATATTAACAGGAGAAAAGCAGACACATACGTTTATTCCATGGAAGACACAGGAGCCTTCATAAGGCAGTGAGGACGCCAAGCAGTGGCAAAACCTACACGCGTTTACACCGGGTTGACCAGAGAGACGATCGTGGAAAAGTGACTAAGTACCTGGCGAGGCAGGGTCAAGGGGAGCGCTATTCTAACGAGGTCTGTTTGTACAGGACTTCCTGTCCTCCTGGTCCCGGGAGGGCAACCCTCAAAGGGGACTTGGTGGTGTTGTTGTTGTTGTGTTTTGGCCTCACAGCACGTGGGATCTCGGCTCCCCGGCCAGGGATCAAACCCGCGCCCCCTGCAGTGGAGGCGCGGAGCCCTCACCACTGGACCGCCAGGCAAATCCCCTCGAAGGGCACTTTTGTCTCTCACTTTCAGGAGGAAAAGGGGGTCCAGAGCACCCTCCTTGCGCTGGCTGTTTTTCAAGTGCCTGCAGCTAAATTTGATCCCTGTGGCCACAGGGCAGTTCTGGGGTGACCCACTCCGTCCACCCCACAGGGGAGAGTGTTTATGAACCCCGCCTCACTAAGTGAGATGCTTGGCTGCACAGAGGCCACCCCCTGAGAAAGGCCCCGGCTACCTTCCCCCGGCTGCACCCAGAGCCCTGTGAATGCCTTTGTCAAGTAGGAAAAGACGGCCCTCCTTGGGACTCGTGCAGGCTGGACAGCCAAGCGACGGGGTGTGGCCTCCCCAGTGGCTCTGCCCAGATTGGCCACGTGCTGGCCGCCCGGCCACGGGCCTGGCATCTGTGAGCCGGTCTGAGGTCGGCCGGGCCCTCAGAAGACTGCACAAAACAGCTGAATGTAGGAGAAAAAAACATCCTGGTTTCTACCCCAGCTCAGCCTCTAGTCACTCATGAAGGTGTCTTGGGAAATTCCCTCGATTTCCGGGGCGAGTTCCTGCAGTTCCAGCAGCTCTAAAATGAAGAGAGTTCACTCAAGTCAGCGCGTCTCAGACGTCTCCACTGAACTGTGTGCGCCTAACGCAGGGAAGGCTCGGGGCACCTCCCGGGCATCTTTGGCCCCGAGTCGCCTCCTGGAAGTTCAAAATGTCTTCAGAGACTTACGTTTTATCTTTAAAGGCCATGAAATATCTTCCTTCCGTTACGCAGACGGTCCGTGTTTGTTTTAAAATAAAAGCAAAGCCTCAGTCCCATAAATTGCCCCTCTGAGATGTCTGGTTTGGCCACGTGGTGGGGGGGTATCCCCCTCGCCAGCCCGACTCCGCCCCAAGGCGGTGCCTGCCCCCCTGTCCCTCCCACAAGGGAGGGGAGGGTCAAGCACTCACCCAACCTCCCATCCCCACCCCCATGCCAAGCTGAGGGCTCGAGAGGATGACTCCCTGGGTTCGAGTCCCAGCTCCATCACTACTGGCTGTGTGACCTTGAGCAAGTGACTCAACCTCTCTGTGCCTCCCTTTCCCAGCACACAAAGTGGAGGTGACGATATCTACTGGGCTGTGGTGAAGCCTCGAGGAGCTGTTCTGTGATGCTCTTAAACGACGCCCGGCACATGGAAAGTGTTTCATGTGACGAGCACCTCAGCCCCTTTCACCTCGAGAGCCTCTTCCTCCTGCCCCCTCACCTCTCATCACTTTCACTTCTGCCTTCAAGCCCAGGTAAATTTCTCTTCCATTTTATTTTACCTTTCCCTGGCTTCCTTCTCCCCTTACCTCTCTCTCCCTCCTGTTTTGTTCTACTTGTGACCCTAAGATGACCCCAGGGGCTGGGGCTCGGCATCAAAAAGGCTGAAGGTCACGTGCCCTTGACTGCTGGGCTTCCGGTGCAGGAACCCATCCTACCGTGGCCACCGGCACACTTCGAACCCTGTGTCCAGCACGGGCACTTCGCTGACACGAAGGGTGGCCTCCTTCACGGTGAGATGCACGGGAAGCCGCTTACGAAGCGCACAGGGCCATGCATATTGGCAAACAGAGGCGGTCAAGATGCGCCCCCGTGGAGGACCGCTAGGCAATTCAACGCATTCACAGTGCACAGTGCCTCGGAGGCATACCTAACGCGGGGCTCTCCTGATATTCGAGCACGGAGAAGCTTTATTGAAGATTTTAAAATATTGCACAGTGGCCTCCAGACCAAAAGCCTAAAGCTGTTCTGCTTGCAGCAGGGCAGGGGAGCCAGAGCGCCAGCCCTTCCCAGGCCCCCTCAAGGTGGCCCCTCAGCCCCCTTTGGGCTGCGACCGCAAACATCACGGTAGAGACCATGGGATGGCGCGGGGGTGTACATGCTGTGCTGTCAAGTGAACGAAGCAGGAGCCCAAATCCTACCGTTTCTCTCACTCTTTGGCACAGCGCACATTCACCACCTCAGTCCATTGGGGCTGCTGTAACAGATGCCGCAGGCTGAGCTGATAAACAAGAAATTCATGTCTCCCAGTCCTGGAGGGCGCAGCGCGGTCGGTGAGGGTCCTCTTCCGGGCCTCACACTTCTCGCCGCGTCCTCACATGGGGAAAGGACAAGCTGCCCTCCGGGGTTTCTTTCATAAGGGAGACGTTCATGAGGGCTCCACCCTGGGCTCCTAATCACCTCCCAAAGACCCCACCTCCTAACATCCCACGGGGCCTTAGGATCTCCAGATTTGAATTTTTTAAAATATTTGTTTATTGATTAATTTTTTGGCTGCATCAGGTCTCCGTTGCAGCACGGGGGATCTTCTGTTCTGCCTCGCGGGCTCTTCGTTGCGGTGCGTGGGCTTCTCTCCGGTTGCGGCCCGCGAGCTCCAGAGCGCGTGGGCTCTGTCATTGCGGCGGTGCACGGGCTTAGTTGCCCCGCGCGGCGTGTGGGATCTTAGTTCCGCGACCAGGGGTTAATCCAGCGTCCCCTGCAGTGCAAGAATCCGTCGATTCTTAACCGCTGGACCACCGGGGAAGTCCCAAGATTTGAACTTTGAGGGAACACAAACATTCAGACGATAGCACTTACCTACAGGAAACATTGAAAAGGCACCAATTTGTTACAGGTGATTTTCTCTGGATGGTGAGATTACAGGTGGTTTAAAGCTTTTCGTTTTTCTGGAAATTTTCAAAAAAATTTAGCCTAAACGTATATGACTTTTGTATTAAGAACGAGAGTGAGTAAAGTCTCTCTGGCAGCAGTAGCCGCTGAAATCGATGCCCTTAGCTGAGGGCAGCTTGGGAGTGAGAACGACAGAGAGAGTGCTGCAGACCCGGCCCTGACCCTGGACACGGCGAGCCCCATCGCAGGCGCCCTGGGAGCCTGTGGGAGTTATGCCGGGAGGGATGGATGGACCGTCCCTTTGGCTATATTGTTGGGGGACACATGGGGGTACTTAGAGGAACGGGACGGACGGAAGGGATGGAACGGTGGTGGGACCAGCAGAGGGCGTGGCCTGCTTGCATTCCGTTGTGAGGGGCTTCACGAGGCCGCCCTGCAGGGATGGCCCACGTGCACAGCCCACTCTGCATCTCCCTTTAAGGAACCAGCAAAGCGACGCGTCCTGACGACCCAGTGTTGAAACACCACCATAGGCACCGTCCTTGGAATTAGCTGCGGCCGCCTGGCCTTCCAGGCTCCCACAGGCAGGATGGAGAGACAGAAGGGGGAGGGGTGGGGAAGCAGGCGGCACGGGCCGAGGTCCAGCTCGCGGAGGTGAAGCCAGCTGAGTAGTGTGGGACAGGGTGTGACCCCCGGCTGAGTGGCAGGAGTGGGTGGAAAAGGTTATTCCTGGGTGGAAGTGCTGAGCTCGGGGTGTGGGCAAAGCCGCTGAGGACAGCCTGGGGGCAGGAGCAGCGGACTGGGAGGGGAGGGGTCAGGGGTGGGGGGAGGGGGGAGGGGTCAGGGGCGGGGGGAGGGAGGGAGGGGAGGGGGTAAACAGATGGGAGCGCATGTCGCGATTAAAAAGGAGCAGAGCCCTGCCCTCGTCGGCCCTGATGTGGGCTGAAGCGTGTCCCCCAAAAGATACACTGAGATCCTACCCCCCAGCACCCTTGAAAGTGACCTGATTTGGAAGTAGGGTCTTTGTCGATGCAGTCAAGTTCAGATGAGGTCCGGCTGGATTAGGGTGGGCCCCGATGCAGCGACTGGTGCCCTTGTGAGAAACTGGAGACACACAGATGCACGAGGAGAAGACCGTGTGAAGACAGAGGTAGAGACCGGAGTGACGCAGCCGCGAGCCAAGGACCGCGGGCAGCCCCCAGAATCTGCGGGAGGCGAGGCAGGATCCTGCCCTGGAGCCTTCAGAGACAGCACAGCCCTGCTGACACCGCGAGCTCCGGCTTCCCGCCGCCAGACTGAGAGAGACTAGGTTTCTGCTGTTTAAGCTCCCAGACCGTGGTCCTTGGTCACAGCAGCCCCGGGCAGCCAACGCTGGTCCCCGTGGACACTGCCCCTCGCACGGTGCCTGCCGGGTCCCTGGCGGACACGCAGCGAGCCTGTGAGCCGGGCCACCCCGGACCCTCAGACAGGCCTCACTGCAGGGGCCCTGCCCCCGCACACACACACGCACACGCCCCCAGAGACGAGCATCGGTCAGAGGCATCTGAGCAAAGCAAGATCAGCAGGGAAGGGTCGGGAGCTGGGGACGAGATCAGGGGACGGAGCCCTTGCAAAGGGGCGTCTGCACCCCGAGAGCACATGCCCACTGGGTCGGGGGTGCGTGAAGCCATTCTCTCCGGTTGGGCGGCAGAGGTGCACAGGCTTGGGGCGGGCGTGTCCACGTAAGCCTCAAGCCACCCTGCCCTTTGGGCAGCACCGGACACCCTCCTCTTGTCACCTCCCCTTCCCCAGGACGAGCCCCGGGGGGCTGGGGGGACAGAGCACTCCTGGATGGAGACGTCACCGTGTCCTTCCTAGGACAGCGGCCGGGTGAAGAGGGTGGTGTGTGCAGAAGTCTCCCTGCTGGGCGGTGGGGGACAGGGGGCCTTGTGCGACTGCCCGGGTCACAGCCCGCGAGGGCAGCCTGGGCCAGGCGCTTGTCCTAGAGGGACCAGGTGGTCCTCACGGGGCGGAAGGGCCAGGCCCGCCTTGGGGACTGGAGTGTCCTGCATAGCAGGTGTTAAATGAATCCAACACGGAGGCTGTTAAACAGATACGGCTCGACGGCTGCTTAAGCGAACCAAGATCTAAGCCTGCAAACGCCTCCCGGTTCTGAAATCAAACCCGAAGGACAAGCAGTCCTAACAGCCACCTAGGCCTTCAGCTGAACCCATCAGGAATGGCCCGCTTTCGATGCCTCCGCCTCTGTCCGCGAGGGCTCCTCGCCACTGCTGGCTTGGGCGCTGCCCCGTTCCAGTCAACTTTTGCTCAGATAAACTCTGCAAATGTTCACGATGCCTCCGTTTACCTTCTCACAAGGAGAGAAGCCGCGCCTGTCGGCCAGAGCACACACTCACCGCCGCCCTGGTGGGGAAGCAGGTAGCGACAGGCCCCTGGAAGGGATCTGAGGCTCTTCCATTATATATGCAAATGAGGAAAGCGAGGCCAAGAATAAAGAAAGTTACAGCACCATTAGTTGAGAGCCAGGCTCCGGGCTAGTACACTGTGTCCCGTAACCACCGTGTTCCTAGTGACCCACTTTACAGATGAAGCAAGTGAGCCAACACAGGACCTTCCCCAAATTCTGGAGGCTGCAGAGGTGCAGCGGGGCTGAAACCTGGGCCGAGGCTGGTGGTGTGGCCTCCTGCTGCCTCGACTTACCAGCGCCCCTGCCCCGAGCCGGGACTCTAAGGAGGAGCTGCACAAAAGCTGCCGTGTGGGTGGGTGAGGCCAGCCCCGGGCCAGGTCCCCGGGGCTGTGGAAGACCTGGGCACAGAGCCTGGAACTGCGGCGGCTCGGTGGCTTCAGGGAGGAGCCCAGGGATGCTGGAAGCCCCGGGCACACACCGTGCTGGCAGCGGCTGATACACTAGACGTGTTGGAGCCTGAACAAGAGATACCAGGAGAAGACACCACTAGCCTGGGGCATTGTTCTTCGGAAGCTTTTGATTCGGGATTTTTCTCACTGTCTCAAATTAAGGAAGTTTGGGGCTCTGCATTCTTGAGGTTTCACAAGTCTTCCCCCCGGAGCGGTGGCTGGGTTCTCATCCCTCCCCGTTCCCTGGGGAAACTCTCTTGGTTTTGCCCATGGCCCCAGAGGTCCCGAGGGGGTGAAGCTGATGCTATGCTTGCCTCGCTGTGTGCGGGCTTCTTTCTAACCGTGTCCCCCCAAAAAGCGATATCCAAGTCCCACCCGCCAGTACCTGTGGATGCCACGTTATTTGGAAATAGGGTCTTTACAGATGTAACCAAGGTGAGGTGAGGTCAGGCCAGAGTCGCGTCCCTTAACTCCCTCCCAGCCAGGCCTTGCTTGTCTGACCCTAGGCTGTTGCCTTACTCCCACTCCTCCCCACCCAGCCCTGACTATGGACTTGACCATGGTCCTAAGCAGCCTGGCCCAGACCCCCTATCACCCCACCTCCTGCTACTCCTTCAGCCGAAGCCTTGTCCACCCAGATCAACGCCACCCGCCAACCCGTTCCCACCCGCCCGCTTTAGCTTTAGCTTTAGCTCTCGCAGCCTGGAAACCTCCATTCCTACGCCTCCTCCTCCAGGAAGGCTTCCAGGAAGCCCCCGTGTTATGGAAGAAGCCCCACACTGGCATCTCCCACACTGCTGGGTTCCTCACCGTCCGTGCACGGGTGTCCCCCGGTGGGTGGCGGCTTCCCTGCCGGCAGGGACTGCGGTCACACTCGTGGAGCCCACGATTAGCATGGGGCTGGTTCTCACAGGGACACCACGGAGGTCAGGGGAGCAGAGAGATGATTCAGCAAGGGCGAGGGGTTAACTCACTTCCATTATCCACGTGTTTTGCCATCTTTGGGCCCCGAGGCAGCGTCTTTTCCTCGGTCCCAGAGTTCCTGTGCGGTAGTTAGTGACGGGGCTTAGGCTGTAATAATGAAACTCATCTATTCATCCGGGTTCTGGCACAGAGGCCAGAGGAAGGCAGGGTGGCACCAAAGACTGAATCAAAAGGGCAAGTGGGGGGGGGAGTGGGTCAGAATCGCCGGCTGGGGACAGGCATGGGGGAGATACAGGAAGGGGAGGTCGGGGGGAGCCAGTGGGCACGGGGTGGGCACCCCTCCATGCCGGTCCTCTGGGGCACAGTCTGGGGGTCCGCGCCCTGCAGCCAGTTTTCTTTCGACTCTGTCACGACACAGCATCTCGAGAATCTCACGTCACCATCCAGCTGCTCTAAGCTACCTGCTCCAGCTTGTTAGCTGAGAAAAGCTTGATAAAATCTCTGTCCTAATTATGACGTCAGCAGCGCAGGGATGGCAAACATCCGTGAAGAATCCCAAGTCCCCCGAGCCGCTTAGACTCGAGGGGAATTGCGCGAGGATGGTGCCCCTTCACCTGCCTCACGGGGACACTGGGAGATATGACTGTGCTTCCAGCCCTCACGGGAGCTGCTGGCTTCCGCCCCTGGGTCCCCGAGCGCATGGCCTCCTCCCCTGCCAGCCACTCTCAGCTAGAGGTTATCACCACGGTCACCCCTCTGCTCTCAAAGCTCAGAGGTGTTGGCTTTTTTTTTCTTTTCCTTTAGTTTCTTTTAAGGAAATTGTGTGTGTGCATACGTGTGTGTATAAACATATATATGCATATAGTTATGACTGACTTGTGTCCCCTCAAAATTCATATATTCCAGCCCTACCCCCAGCACCTCACCGTGTGACCTTATTTGGAAATAGGGACATTGCAGATGTAAATGAGTTAAGATGAGGCCACACTGGAGCAGGTGGCCCCTCATCCGGTATGCCTGGTGTCCTTATAGAAAGGGGAAATTTGGACAGAGGACACAGGGAGTTGCCATGTGAAGATGAAGGCAGAGATGGCGGTGATGCGTCTATAAGCCTACGAGTGACGACGATTGTTAGCAAATCCCCGGAAACTGGGGGACAACCTGGGATGGATCCCCCCTCAGAGCCTCATAAAGAACCAACCCTGCTGACAGCTCCATCTCAGACTTCTGGCTCCAGAAAGAACTGAGAGAATAAACTTCTGCTGTTTAAGCCACTCAGTTTGTGGTACTTCGTTACAGCAAACCTAGCAAACGAGCTCCTACAGACATATACAAAATACATGCCTATTGAATAAATACGGAAAATATAGAAATCATAAAGACGAAAATAACAACCTTAGCTCTCAGAGGTAGCACACTTTTTGGTGGATGTCCTTCCACTTTTTTGCCCTATGTGTGTAGGTATCAAGCTGAGCTCATATTGTGCACATTTCCTTTAAAATATGGCTTTTTTCCTGTATTATTATTTGTTCCTTGAAATGGTTCTATAATACACCATCAAACAGCTAAGCCATTTCATTTCATTATTTCCAATTGTTTGCAATTTAAAAGAAATGCAAATGAACTCATGTGTAAATCATTTCCTGCATTTCTGAGCATTTGGGTGAACTTATCCAAGCTGCAGGGAAGGCCTCCACTGTTTTAACCCAACTGGGTGAGTCCATCCTCTTAGCCCAGGGATCAGAGTGACCTTGGCCTATAGTCATCCGTGTGAGATGGGTTCAGAAATGAACCTGCAGCCTGCCTGCTGCCATTGAGCCATGGGGGACATCTGCCCTCACAGGGGTGGAGGGAACACAAGGCTCTTGGCTCTTCTAAGAGGCATTTGGGAAACCAGGCTGCTTTTCTCCTGGATGGTGCACTATAAAGATGTGATGCGTGGAACCACTGCAGCCTTTCTGTCACCATGAGGGAAATCCCTTAGGGTAGAGCCAAGAGACGGAAGGGAAGCAGGCCCTCGATGACATCCATTCCCAGACTTTCCAGGAGTGAAAACCAAGGGATCTGGAATTAAAGCTGGCTTGAGCCAATGCTTATATCATAGAAAGTCGTGATGGATGCAACCTCTGACAGCTGCCACAAGCGAGGAGAAAAGCTAATAAAAGCACACTGGTCCTTCCATTCATACTTGGCCCTTCACACCCTGCTTTGTCAATACTCGCCTCACCCTCCTATGGAACTTGCACTTGGAGATATTAATAAAAATCCCTCGGCGGACCCACTCGGACATCGGTTCACCAGACCAGGTGGCAGACCCAGGTCATCGTGGGTGTCCACGGGGTTCCGTCCATATGGAGGGCGCACGGGTCAGGCCGGGCTGGTGAGGCCTGGGCAAGCACCTCTGTTCTCCAGGGCTGGAGGAAACAGGCTAGAATAAGGCTGTGTAAACAGCAAAGTGTACGAACGTGGGGCAGTCCAGCCCTTCCTCTTTTGTTTTTCTCCACTGTAGGAATTCACTGGTGTAGTGGGTTGAATGGTGTCCCCCCAGAATTTACGTCCATCCAGAACCTCAGAACGTGGCCTCATTTGGAAACAGGGTCTTGCAGATGTAAGTGGCGAAGAACCTGAGGATGAGATCACACCGGGCCACCCGGATGGGCCCTGAATCCAACGCCTGCCGTCCTGGTCAGAAGAGGAGCAGACACAGAGACACACAGTGATGCGAAGACAGGGCAGGGCCTGGAGTGATGCGCGCATAATCCAAGGAACGCCAAGGGCTGCCAGCCGCCTGCAGGAAGCTGGAAGAGGGGCCAGAATCAGATTCGTCCTCGGATCCTCCAGAAGGAACCAACCTGCCCACAACCTGATTTCGGCATTCTGGCCCCCAGACTGGTGCCGAGAATAAACTCCTGCTGCGTTAGTCACGGAGTTTGTGGTCACTCGTTCTGGCGGCCCTAGGAACCTGACACCTGGGAATTCTGGCTCCAAATCTCAAGGCCACACCCAGGCCCCCTGCTCAGTAAAGAGCCCCTGTGATCACAAAGCGTGTGATCAGGCAGCTTGTCTGGAGAACTGCTCCAGCCTCCCTCATCCTGTGTCCAGTGGCACCCAATGCCCCTTAAGACAGGAAGAGGTGCTCCGAGAGAAAAAGTGTCAGGTCCCATGGAGCTGGTGGCCACCTTACGTTGCTCTAAAGCTCCCTGTTATAGGGCCATTCGTATTAGCGTGTCACCAGCTCTGAGATGGATGGCATGGGGGAAACAGAAAACTCGCAGAACTTCTCCAGGCAGAGTTTCTGTTCATAGACCCTTTTCTTTCATCAAACACTTGCAAATACATCAAAGAGCCAGAACACACTGTAGGCCTCGGCGCTGTCCTGCACTGTGATATACTGTCTTCCTGGTGAGAGAAGGGGACACCAGAATCCCAGGCAGATCTGAGTTAAATTCGCAGACCCGGGAAAGCCATGTTATTTCTTTTTTCAGCATAGAGTTGAGCTGATGCAATGGCACGGGAGGTGGCTTTTGGGGAGAGGGATATACATACGTGCTAGGGAACTTCAGAGCTGTTTCTGCCCAGACCTCTGTGTTCTGCTCACCAGTTCCTCCTTACCGAGTAGCTGTTCCCAGGTCAGGAAGAGAGAATGAGGCCCAGCCCGGAACTGTGGATCCAGGGCCGTGTGAGACGCGGCTGGTCTGATGGAGTTGGTGTAAAATGCACACAGCCTACTAGAGAGTGGACTTGAGGACACGGGGAAGGGGGAGGGTAAGCTGGGACGCAGTGAGAGACTGGCATGGACATATATACACTACGAAACGTAGGGTGGATAGCTAGTGGGAAGCAGCCGCATAGCACAGGGAGATCAGCTCGGTGCTTTGTGACCACCTAGGGGGTGGGATAGGGAGGGTGGGAGGGAGGGAGACGCAAGAGGGAGGAGATATGGGGATATATGTGTATGTATAACTGATTCACTTTGTTATACAGCAGAAGCTAACACAACCTGGTAAAGCAATTATACTCCGATAAAGATGTTAATAAATAAATAAATAAATTAATTAATTAAATGCACACAGGCCTCCAAAGACGGTGCAGAGCAAGGAATGTGCAATGCCTCATCCATAACATTCTATATCATTACACATTGAAATGTTACTCTTTGGGATATATGGAGTTAAATAAAATTTACTGATGAAATTAATTTTAATAATATTTTTAACTGTTTTGGAAGTGGCTGGTGCTCCATTCCCACGAGACAGAGAGCTGCGACTAGGGCTCGGGTGTCCTGACTGCCAGACCCCGGCAGGAGTGGCCCTCACCTTGGCCCCTCGCAGGCTTCCCCAGAAGAAAGATGTCAGCCTGCCCGGCCTGGGAGATTAAGGTGTAAGTGCCCAGAGGCTCCTGGTGCTCCTACTTGGGGTCCAGGGTCCAGGCTGGGGCCACTGGAGGAGAGGCAGGAGTGGGGAGCCCTCACCCGGCCGATAAACAGAACCCCCGCTTTTCTTCTCTTTCCTCTCACTGCTCACTGACTCCACGTTATGGAGGGTGTGGCCTTCACGGTCCACAAAACCTTTGGTGGACGCGACCTTGGGAACAAGTGTGTGCTCCGCTCATTAATCCTCATCCAGTCGAAGCAAGTCTGCGTGCTGCGCTTGGTGGGTGGAAGGTCATGGAGTCCTTGGCAAGTTCTTGGAGGCCACGCGGGCTGGATCGCATGGCTCTGGGACCCCTTCTGGCCAAGCACAGTGCTGAGCGCATAACGTGTGGTCTCAAATGCCTGGAGGATGTGAGTGGAAACTATTGCCTGCCGTACCAGGAAACAGAGGAGGGTGCAGCCATCAAGCCATCACGTAACAGCAGCCGGGATGGTGAGCCCTGAGGGAACTTGGGATGGAAAACGGGAGGCCCACCATCTAGCCCTGAGCCCCTGCAGCCCTCCCCCCACACCCCGAGCCCCCGGAGGAGACTCAGGATATGGGAAAGCACAGGCTCCTGGCGCCAGAGAGCCGAGGTGCCCAGCAAAGGAAGGATTTCCATGAGCCCGGACTCTCGCATCTTCCCACACATAGAAAAGCACTAAATTCCTTAACTGCTGACGTCTGGTTTTCTTTAATTAACAGTAATCTTTGATGTTCCGACTGCCTGGTCTTTGTTACAAAACTCCTCTATATCCTGGCTCCTCCCTGACCTCTTCCGGGCGGTCCCTCAGAGCCACCTGAGAGGCCGCCTCCTGGGCTTAAAGTCTTCAGAGGGTCCTCCAAATAAAACATGATTCTCAACTTTTAGGTTGTGCATTTTTTTTCCATCGACAATAGAAAGCAGGGGTTGCTGCTTTTCTGCCTCACAGGCTGCGCGGCTCACTGGGCCCCCAGAAGGCCTGGGGGCGTGTGGAAGAGCCCTCTAGGATTACAATCTAACCTTCTCTTAAGAGTAAAAGACATTTCCTCTAGCTGCGGGGGGTTGAGGCTGGCAGCCCTCTCCAGCTAACAAAAGGCGGAGCAGTGACAGAGCAGCATGGGGGAGAGCTGGTGCTCCCCGGCCAGCAGGGGGCCGTGTGGCACGTGTCTGCTCAGCCAGGGCCCTGCCTCTAAAGTACGGATTGCTTGGCGGGGTCCCCTATTAAAGAGAAGATCCAGATCTGTGGCCATAATCATTTACTAGGAAAGTTCAGGCAGGGCTTGGGGGCTTTTGCTGCTGCAGGCGTTTCCAACACTGACTTGATAACTTTAAAATACACAAGCATGGGTTTCCCCGGTGGCGCAGTGGTTGAGAGTCCGCCTGCCGATGCAGGGGACGCGGGTTCGTGCCCCGGTCCGGGAAGGTCCCACGTGCCGCGGAGCGGCTGGGCCCGTGAGCCGTGGCCGCTGAGCCTGTGCGTCCGGAGCCTGTGCCCCGCAACGGGAGAGAACGCAACAGTGAGAGGCCCGCGTACCGAAAAAATAAAATAAAAAAGGATCCCCGCACGCAGCAACGAAGATCCCATGTGCCTCGACGAAGACTCAGTGCAGCCAAATAAATAAATATTTTTTAAAAGACTAGATTAAAATTAATTATGTAGGGGCTTCCCCGGTGGCGCAGTGGTTGAGAGTCCGCCTGCCGATGCAGGGGACGCGGGTTCGTGCCCTGGTCCGGGAGGATCCCACGTGCCGCGGAGCGGCTGGGCCCGTGAGCCGTGGCCGCTGAGCCTGTGCGTCCGGAGCCTGTGCCCCGCAACGGGAGAGGCCACAGCAGTGAGAGGCCCGCGTACCGCAAAAAAAAAAAAAAAACCACACAAGCAAATCTAAATAAAAGTAAAAAGACAGACCTCAGAGAAGTTTCTGGGAGGTTCCAGCAGCAACCTGTCCTGGCAGGGGAAACGGAAGCAGTCACGGGCCTTAGCACCTCTCCCCACAGGCCAGCTTCTGCCAACGGTGGATGACCCTTAGGACTTCAGTCCTTGAAGAGGTGCCCACACACGACTTACTAATGTATAATCTGTAATTTATTGCACATACGTTAATTCTCCCCCTAAAGCATGAACCGTGTTCTGGTCCTTTCTCAGCGCTCCTGAGGCTGAGGCATGTCAGCCTCAGCCAGTAGAGGCACATCTGGTCTGGACGCTGTGCAGAAGGGGTTTGGGGGTCTCAGTGTGAGGCAGGGGGTGCCACGGCCAGAGAGGCCAGAGAGGGGATGCCCTTCAGCATGTCACCAGGTGTCACAGCCCCTCAGGGGCAGGGATGCAGCGGGCAGCTGGGGCTGCACCGACGGCTCTTCGCCTCAAACCGGGAGGAAGCATCTCTGTGATTCCTGTTTGCCGGAACCTGGCTGAACCTGAGCAGGATAGACACCTGGGTTCAGAGCTGCAGCTTCCAGACGAGGGAGCTCTCTCCCTTGCCTTGACGGGTGAGCCCCTACACTTTCCACACCTTCTGGTCTAAGCCAGCGGTGACCTGGCCCTCCCCTGGCGGCCTCAGCTTCCACAAGCCCAGAAGCACAGGATGCTGGACGCAAAGCAGCATCCCCAGCCGGGGAACCGCGGGGTGGGCTGTGGAAATGTTGAAGCCCACCTCCTATCCCTTTGCAAACACATGCTCCGTATTTGGGAAGATGGGGTAGAGGGTCCCTGCCCTTGTCTGGAGCACTGTAACAGCTGAAGAGGCAAGAACATTACTTTTTTTTTCTTTTCTTTTTTTTAAGCAAAACTGGTCCCTGCTGAATGCCTTGGATTCTGTTGCTGAAGTCCCAGAGTTCCTGGAGTTGCTGACTGTGGTGAAGGCTGAGCAAAGCGAGGGCTGCCGGCTGAGCTCTCTGTGGACCGCGCACTGGGGTCAGGGAGGGTCTGTCTAACTGATCTGCACCCTCCACACACGCACACACATCTGGCCCACGGCACGCCCGGCTGCCCAGCTGGGAAGGGTCTCAACCTCGTGGAGGCCATCCATGCAGTGGGGTCAGAACGCACCCTTCTCGTGAGCCACCCAGATTCCTTTCCCGCCTCTCTCTGCCAAGACACAACATACGTTAATTCTCCCCCAGTTTTAGGTTGAAAGGAATGTGTGTTCGCCTGCAGCGACTTTAGCCTGGGGACTTGAATGGGGCTTTGATGTGGATCCTGGAGCCCAGTGTGGGAAGCTCGCAGCTCCCAGGCCTGGGAACAAGCCCAGACATCACCGCTCCAGGCCTCACCTCTGCCTCGTGCCCTCGCCTGCTCCCCTCCCTGCAGTGCTCCGCAGAGGGGCCACCCTGGAGAAGATTCCGGGAGAAGGATCCAGATGCCCGTGTGCAAACTGCTTTCTACCTTCTGACCCTTTTTTTTTAAACATCTTTACTGGAGTATAATTGCTTTCCAATGGTGTGTTAGTTTCTGCTTTACAACAAAGTGAATCAATTATACATATACATATATCCCCATATCTCCTCCCTCTTGTGTCTCCCTCTCTCCCACCCTCCCTATCCCACCCCTCTAGGTGGTCACAAATCACCGAGCCGATCTCCCTGTGCTGTGCGGCTGCTTCCCGCTAGCTATCCACCCTACGTGTGGTAGTGTATATAAGTCCATGCCACTCTCTCACTTTGTCACAGCTTCCCCTTCCCCCTCCCCATATCAACCTTCATGCTCCGAGAGATTGCATGCGCTTACCATGAGCTTACCAAGTGGAAGCTCCCTTCACGCCTCTCCGTGTCACTTATTTAAATCAGCCCACGGTCTACTAGTCATTTATTCATTCACTCATCCTGCAAGCCTGTCCTGCATGCCTCCCACACTGCGACGCCGGGCTTCATGCTGGGACGGAGACTGGATCACTCTGAGGCTCTTTCCTGATGGACACTCCAAGCCTAACTCAGAAAACATGCTAAAAATGGAGGCTGAAACAGTGAGACTTTCTAGCCTCTGTAGTTGGTAGATGGCAGAGACAGAGCATCCTAGAGAATGGCAATTTTTCTTAAAGATCTTAGTTTACAGAGCAGTTTTAGGTTGACAATAAAATTGAGAGGTAGGTGCAGAAATTCGCCCTTGACCCCACGCCCCCCACTTGCTAATCTTCCCCTTATGATCAACATCACTCCCAGAGTAGCACATTTTTAGCCAAGGACCAGCCTGTGCTGGTACATTTATAATCTCACCCGGAGTCCATAGTTTACATGAGGGTTCGCTCAGTGTCTTACATTCTATGGGTTTGGACCGATGTATAGTGACATGCATATGCATCATCGTAATATCATAGAGAGGATTTTCCCTACCCCCAAATTCCTCTGTGCTCTGCCTGTTCATCTCTCCCCCTACCCACTCTCTGACAACCACTGATATATATATATTTTTTACTGTCTCCATAGTTTTGCCTTTTCCAGCATGTTGTATAATTGGAATCACACAGTATGCGGTCTTTTCAGACTGGCTTCCTTCACTTAGCAATCAAATGCATTTCAGGATCCTCCACGTGTTTTCATGACTCCATAGTTCATTTCCTTTCAGCACTGAATGATATTCCATCATCTGGATGGGCCACTTTATCTGTCCACCTACCGAAGGACATCTTGGTTGCTTCCAAGTTTTGGCATTTTTGAATACAGCTGCTATAAACATCCATGTGTAGGTTTTCACAGGGGCATACGTTTTCATCTCCTTTGGGTAAATACCAAGGAGCACAATTGTTGGGTTGTACGATGAGAGAAGCCTCCAAACTGTCTTCCAAAGTGGCTGCACCATGCTGCGTTCCCACCAGCCGCGAATGAGAGTTCCCGTGGCTCCACATCCTCACCAGCATTCGGTGATGTCACGGTTCAGGATTGTGGCAGTCTTAAGAGGTGTGTAGTGGTATCTTGTTACCGTTGCATTTCTCTGATGATGTACGACGTGGAGGGGGATGGAAATTTGATGAGACAAGCCCTCAGGTCTGCCAGAGTCATCAAAAGAGTGATTCCTTCATCCCGTATATATTTACTGAAAGTCAGGTATTACTCTAGATTCTGTTTAAATAGCATATGCACGTAGGTGAAATAAATAGGCTCCTAGACACATACAAGATATATTTTTGTAAACACAAAAATATAAAAACAATTAAGAAGGTTGTACCACTTCAGAAAAAACCACAGAACTTGGCATTATCCATTTTTTAAAGTGTGCTTTCAAAAAACTGTACCTGGATATTCCAGCATGACTGCTTCCTCTGGAGCCTGTGGTCTAGGAAGAGAGACAGTAACCAAGGTAACAGCTCCAGGCGCTGCAATGGCTCGAGAGCCCACCTCGGCAGGGCAGGTGGGAAGAGACCTCTGTGAGCCAAGACCTGGAGAAGCCGCGTCCTGCACAGAGCAGAGACCCTGAGTGGGGAGGAGTCTGGCTTGTCCCAGTCCCCGAAGGACCCTGTGTGTGGGCAGGGGGATGACCCCGCCCAAAGATGCCCATGTCCTAATCCACGTCACAGTACCCCACGTTACAGTACACGTCGAAGGGAATTCAGGTTGCAGGCAGAGCTGAGACTGCTAAACCATTGACCTTAACATAGGGAGGTTTTCCTGGCTTATCCAGATGAACCTAAGGTAACCACGAGGGTTCTTAAAAGTGGGAGGTTCTGACCCAGAGTAGCTGCCTGCGAAAACAGAGGAAGGGGCCCCAAGCCAAGGAATACAGGCAGCCCATAGAAGCAGGAGAAGATAAGAAAACAGATTCTCCCCCGGAGCCAGCAGGAACTAGCCCTGCTGACACCTTGGCTTCAGCTCAGCGAGACCCGTTACACACTGGTGACCTCCAGATGCTTAAGATGATAGATTTCCATGCGCTCACTTTTTGGTAGTTCTCGCTACAGGAACTGTAGGAGGAGGCCGATAACACCTAACAGAACCACTTTCCCCTTCTGTAAGCTTTAGCACAGAACCATGAAATAAACGAGGACGCGCTGACCAGGGACATTCTAGAAACGGTCAGGACCTGCCGTCTGTGGGCGAGGCCGCCACAGCAGGAATGCAGTGTGTGGTGGCCTCCTCTCAGTGCAGGCAGGGTGAGGAGGGGAGGGTGGGTCCACGGGCAGCTGTTTCTCCAGCCAGGCGAACCCCAGGTCTCTGCCGACCAGCTGTGAAATTCAAGGCGGCTACTTAGGCTGGCTGGGTCTCAGTGTCCTCTCCGCTGCCAAATGGGCATAAGAATCTCAAATTTAGGGTCATTGGGAAGATTCTCGAGGGTGAGTGCAAAGCATCTCACACCATCCGGCTTTTAATAGGATCTCAAGAAAGGGATGCGCTGGTTCGTTTTGCACATTTATTTTTTCTAAATAGAATGCCTGTCATCTGCCCTGAGAGGATATGAAACAGTATATAAGTGAAGACAATTGCATGAAAGTTATAAAGTGAGAACAGAAACAATTGAAAGAGCATGTTCCAGGGTGCCTGCGATGAGCTAATTCCTGCAGGTGAAAGCCGCACTTAGCTCATGCTTCCCGGGTACAGGGTGGAGAACAGGCCAGGTGTCAGGAGGCTCCTGTCACCCACAGAACACCTGTAAGCTTTGCCTAGGGGCTGCCTTCTTTCTGCTGAGAAACTCCAAAAGATGCTAAAGGTATGTCACATATGTTTACATGTATGTGTTTTTGCAGGTAACACATTCATATGGTTTAAATATATTCATACACATACATATATTATAAAGTGCATGTATACATACACATATGAACTCACCACATGTTACATATACAGTGAGAGAGGTCCCTTCAACTCTCTCCTCTATCAGCCCCTTCCCATCCCCACCCCCTCCTTAGGCAACCATGTTACTAGTTTTCTTATGTATCCTTCAAGAGTTTCTTTAAGGAAATAACAAGCAAATTAAAAATAGACATTCTGGGGTTCCCCTGGTGGTGCCGTGGTTAAGAATCCGCCTGCCAATGCAGGGGACACGGGTTCGAGCCCTGGTCCGGGAAGATCCCACATGCCGCGGAGCAACTAAGCCCGTGCGCCACAACTCCTGAGCCTGAGCTCTAGAGCCTGCGAGCCACAACTACTGAGCCCATGTGCCACAACTCCTGAGCCCGTGAGCCTAGAGCCCGTGCTCCGCAACAAGAGAAGCCACCGCAATGAGAAGCCCGCGCACCGCAACGAAGAGTAGCCCCCGCTCGCCGCAACTAGAGAAAGCCCGCGCGCAGCAACAAAGACCCAACACAGCCAAAAATAAATAAAAATAAATAAAATTTAAAAAAATATAGACATCCTTATTCCCCGCCTCCTCTCCTTTTATACAAAAGGTTTTACTATTACAAAGCTGGCTAATAACATTTACACGGTGGTTATATGCCAGGCCTCGTTCTAAGTTAACCTTCGCAATAGCCCTGGGTGATGAATAAATTATTGACACTGGTTTATGGATGAGGAACCCAGGCACGGGGAGGTTAAGTTACCTGCCCGATGCCATGTAGTCAGTAAATGATCCAGTGTCTGGGAGCTTCTCTTGCCCCGGATCCCATCTCTGAAGCGCTCACCTGGCCTTGCCCTCTTCTCTTTCCTTCTCTCTCTTCCTCTTCCTTCTTCCATCCCTCTTTTCTTTCTTTCATTCTTTTTTTAAAAAAACTGAACAACACACCTTTCCTTAGTATATAGAAATACCTCCTTTTATGGTGTTTCACTTTATTGTGCTTCATAGATATTGCATGATTTAACGAATTGAAGGTTTTTACAAATTTTGGCACCCCTATGTCGAGCAAATCTATCGGAGCCCTATTTTTCAATATCATTTGATCACTTCACATCTCTGTATCACATTTCTGTAATTATCACAATATTTCCAGCTTTTTCATTATTCTATTTGTTAGAAATATAAAAGCTTTAACATATGAGGAGTCGCTTCTTATGGATGAGCAAAGACGGTGGTTCCTTGAGATGGAAACTACTGCCGGTGAAGATGCTGTGAAGACTGTTGAAATGACAACAAAGGATTTAGACTCTAACAGAAGTGATAGTTGATAAAGCAGAGGTGGGGTTTGAAAGGATTGACTCGCATTTTGAAAGAGGTCCTCCTGTGGGTAAAATGCTATCAAACAGCATTGCCTGCTACCGAGAAACGGTTCGTGAAAGGAAGAGTCAATCGACGCAGAAAATTTTGCTGTCGTCTTATGTTAACAAATTAGCACGGCCACCCCAACATTCAGCAGCCACCACCCTGATCAGTCAGCAGCTGTCAACATGGAAACAAGAGTCTCCACCAGCAGAAAGATTATGACCCACTGAAGGCTCAGATGATGGTTAGCATTTTTTAGAAATAAGGTATTTTTAAATTAAAGTCTGTACATTTTTCTAGGCATAATGCTATCGGACATTTAATAAAATACAGTATAATGTAAACATAACTTCTATAAGCACTGCAAAGCCAAAGAATTGGGATGACTCACTTTATTGCAATATTCACTTTATTGCGGTGGTGTAGAACTAAACCCGCAGTATCTCTGAGGCCTCCTGTATTCATTCTCTTACTGCTGTTGCAACAGATTACCAAAAACGTAATGACTTAAAACAACCCAAATTTATTATCTCATAGTTCTGGGGGTCAAGAGTTGAAAATGAGTTTCCCTGGGCTACAAATCACATGTTGGCAGAGCTGCATCCCTTCTGGAAACTCCGTGGGAGAACCCACGCCCCAGCTTGCAGGGGCTGCTCACTTCCCTTGGCTCGGGGCCCTTCCTCCATCTTCAAAGCCAGCAATCATGTCATCCAGACCTCTGCTTTCCTCTTCACATCTCCTTCCTCCCTGACCCCCGCTTCCGCCTCTGCGTCCGTTAATACTCTGTGATTACATGGGACCCACCTGTACGATCTGGGTTCATCTCTCCATCGCAAGGTCCTTGATTTAATCACACCCTCAAAGTCCCTTTTGTCACGTAAAGTAGCAGAGTCACGAGTTCTAGGACATGGACGTTTGGGACGTCATTATTCTGCATATCGTACCTAGGGAGCCCCTTGGTTTGTTTTTTTTTTTACAGGTAAATAGTCTTCCATAGCAGGGAAGTTCTGCAAATGTATTCACCCACTCCTCTATGAACGGGTCTTTGGTGTCTTTCCAATCTTTCACCGTTCTCGAAAAGGCTGCAGTGAACGGTCTTGTACATGACATCCTTGTGCACGTGTGCAAGTAGAGATGGAGGGTAGATTCACAGAAATAAGATTATTGGGTCAAAAGATGTAAACGCCTTTGTAATTTTGTTGGAAATTGCCAGCTTTCCCTCCAGTCTGAATTCCCACCAGCCCCGTGTTTCCCCACGCCCTTACTTTTACATCATTGCCAATCCAGAAGGAACGTGTCACATAGGCCACGTACACCTGTATCTGAGACAGCATCGTGTTTTCATCTGGCTTGGCAGAAGAGGGGGGAGTGGTTTCTTTGTTTTTTTGGCTCTGGAGAGAAGCCAAGGGCGTTGCGTTAGCTCCTTACTCAATGAAGTACTTTATTTTGGGGGGAAGGGCAAAGCAAAAATAGTCATTTTGTTACTTTTTGATGATTTTTTTAACTTCAAGCAGTATGGAACTTGGAAAATAAAAATGGATGGTAGGGCTTTTAACAATGTCTGTTTGGTCATAGGTGTCTCAAACATATTTTTGGCAGGAACTAGAAATCAGTCAATTTAGCCCGAGAGTGCGAATTCCATATTTTGTGTTGCTTATTGAAGAGAGACCAAAACGCTCCAGTTACCAGATGAGAAAATAGCCATCGGCATTCAGATATTTTCACAGAAGAGCAGAGGCGGCCTCATTCAAACACAGGTCACCCCTTCCCATGCACCCTGTGGGAAAGGCCAAAAGATTCCCTCAAAAGGGATTTGAATCAGCTGAAGTCCTGGGACAAGCACTTAATGAGGAGCCCGAAGTTCTGGTCCCCGATGCGTGGAGATTTTCTGCCTCTTGAAAATTTTTAGATAGTGTGCTGTTTATTCATGGTTACAGCCAATGAAAAACAACCCACGCGTCCAGTGAGGGTAGAACGGCCAACGACTGTCCCCTGCCGGCCCCGCCCCACAGGCTTCAGGCGCAAGACTCCTGCGACCCCTGCAGCATCTCCAGGACTGAGCTCTCTGCACCAAAAGGCAGAGCTCTCAGGCAGGTGGCAGTCTTCCTGCTGGCAGGCCAGGTCTCCAGTGGGCTCTTGGGTCAGCTCTGAGGGCCGGTGGGATGCCCGCGTCACTGATCTCCTCCCTCTGACACCATCTTCTTACCCCATTACTGTGCTCTGGTCTCCTGCCTCAGTTTCCATTTACAGGCCTTCCGTGATCTGTCAGGATTATTCCAGGATCCTGTAAAATCCTGTCCAGCTCTTGTTAGTCCCTGGTCTCTCGGACTGGATTCCCCATGTCACTGCCACCTACACTTGGGCCCCATCCTATAAGCGAAAGAAGTCCTCCAGGGGCACAACTGAACTGTGACCAAAAATCTCACACCACCTGGAGCCTCCCACCAGCTCAGACAAACTTCTCACCTCTCCATCCAAGACAGACCAAGCCCGTAAGTACGACATTCAGCTGGGGTTTCCCTTAAACCGGTGCTTCTCGAGCTTGTATTTATGGATCCCCTAAAAGAAAAATTGTATGAACTTCCAAGTTTTTGTTGAATCCTTCTAATGTTATTGTTACTTATATGTGTAGCAATACTAGAATATGGGTAAATATATTACATTTATAGCTCATATGTAACTAAAACCCAAAGAGATTTATAAATGAAATGAAACAAAGCTACAATACCAATACCTGTCAAATTAACAATAGAAACTTAACGTGATGGGTGACGCTGTTCTGTTAAAAATAAATCACCAATGTTGGATACAAATTTTTCTTTTAAAATTTTCAAATTCTGTTTTATATTTTAGTTGATTCCTTTGGTTTTGAGAATAATGATCCCTCTTGAAGTTACGGTTGTTGTAATTATTATTTCTCTTTTTAAACAAAAAACCATTTAACCTCCAATCCATCCCTTTGATGATCCGAAAAATGTGAGAGTCCACCCCAAAATATAATAAAAAATAACTCATAATAATAAAGGCTCCACCGGGTGTTTTTATTTTTTCCAGAAATAAGCCCCCACACATATTACTTACTGCTAGTGACATGCTGGGAGTTTCTACAAAGAGGGACACAGGGTCCCCACCATTGGTTCACGGCCAGCAGGAGGACCACCCTCAGTGCTACAGTGCAGGTCGGGGTCTTGGTGGTCACCAGTCCTCCTCTGGTCTGTGTCCAGGTGACCACGGCTCACTCAACTTGGTCGGCTGCAAAGCTTCACTCATATATTTGGTCAACTGACTATGATTTTAAGTCCATTATAAGTAGATAATGAGGGCTCGTGGCTGCAGAAAATTTAAGGTGGTCATTCAGACAATCTAGACGTGTGCAACACAGACACGTGCACATGTGCACACTCACACACACTTGTAAAAATAAGAATGAAAGCAGAAAATTAAGACGGCACTGTGATGTTGACCTGTTTCTGAAACACTGTGTTAAAAGCATAGTAAACAAAGATTTTAAAGTGTGATAGCATTTGCTGGTGAGTATAAGAGCAGAGTCACACTCCCTTACACCATTGCAGGGAATGCCAACTGGGGCAGCCTTAGGAAGAGCAATTAGCAAAGTCTAACAAAATTTAAAACTTTCATACCCTCTTGACCCAGCTCCTGAAAGGTGTCCGTCACTTACCCCAAAGCACCAAATTATGCATGCTGGATATTTCTTACCACATTGCTTAGAAGAGCCGAGTTTGAAAACAACCCACATTTCTAGCAGCAAAGGTTTTACTGGCATAGTATGGCACATCTACAGGCTGGAATAGTATACAACCATGGAAAGAATGAGGTTAATTTGTACATCCTTACAGGAAAGATGTTCCAGACACATCGCTAAGCAAGCTGCACAAATTCTAAATATAAGAAGATCTCATCATTGCTTTAAAAAATTAGCATATATTTTAAAATACAAAAGAATTTATAGCAAATTGTTAAAATGGTTAATTTGGTCTTTTTCACAAGATTGCTTTGGCTATTCAGGGTCTTTTGTAGTCCCATTCAAATTGTAGGATTATTTGTTCCAGTTCCGAGGAAAGGGTCATGAGCATTTTGATGGGGATCACATTAAATCTGTAGATTGCTTTGGGTAGTATGGACATTGTAACAATATTAATTCTTCCAGTCCACGGATATGGGATATCTTCCCATTTATTTCTATTATTTTCAACTTCCTTCATCAGCGTCTTACGCTTTCAGAGTACAGGTCTTTCACCACGTTGGTTAAATTTACTCCTAGATATTTTATTCTTTTTGATTGGATTGTAAATAGTACTGTTTTCTTCATTTCTCTTTCTCACAGCTCATTATTAGTGTATAAAATGCCACAGATTTCTGTATACTAATCTTGTATCCTGCAACTTTACTGAACTGATTTATTAATTCTAATAGTTTTTTTGGTGAAGTCTTTAGGGTTTTCTACATATAACATCATGTCATCTGCAAACAGTGACCGTTTTACTTCTTTCCTTCCAATTTGGATGGTTTTTAATTCTTTTTCTTGTCTGATTGCTGTGGCTAGGACTTCCAATACTATGCTAAGTAGAAATGGTAAGAGTGGGCATCCTTATCATGTTTCTGATATCCTTATTCTTATCCTTACCATGTCTTAGAGGACAACAAAGCTGGAGGTATTATGCCCCCTGACTTCAGACTAGACTGCAAAACTACAGTAATCAAAACAGTATGATACTGGCACAAAAGCAGACACATAGATCAGTGGAACAGAATAGAGAGCCCAGAAATAAACCCACACACATATAGTCAATTAGTCTACCACAAAGGAGGTAAGAATATACAATGGAGAAAAGACAATCTCTTCAATAAGTGGTACTGGGAAAACTAGACAGCTACTTGTAAAAGAATGAAATTGGAACATTGCCTAACACCATATACAAAAATAAACTCAAAATGGATTAAAAACTTAAATGTAAGACCAGAAACCATAAAACTCCTAGAAGGAAACAAAGGTGGAGCACTCCTTGACATAAATTGTAGCAATATTTCTTTCGATCTGTCTCCTAAAGCAAAGGAAATAAAAGCAAAAATAAACAAATTGGACCTACTTAAACTTAAAAGCCTTTGCACAGCAAACACAACCATCAACAAAATGCAAAGACAGCCTCCTGAAGGCAGAAAATATTTGCAAATGATATGACTGACAAGGGGTTAATACCCAAAACATACAAACAGCTCATACAACTCAACATCAAAAAGCAACTTGATTTTAAAATGGGCAGAAGACCTGAATAGTCATTTTTCTGGAAAGGACATACAGTTGGCCAACAGGCACATGAAAAGATGTTCAAGATCATTAATCAGCAGGGAAATGCAAATCAAAACCACAATGAGGTATCACCTTACACCTGTCAGAATGCCTGTCATCAGAAAGACCACAAATAACAAATGTTGGTGAAGATGTGGAGAAAAGAGAACCCTAGTACACTGCTGGTGGGAATGTAAATTGGTGTAGCCACTGTGGTAAAGAGTATGGAGGTTCCTCAAAAAATTAAAAATAACGCTACCATACGACCCAGCAATTCCATTCTGGGTATTTATCTGAAGAAAAAGAAAACACTAATTTGAAAAGATACATGCACCCAAATGTTCACAGCAGCATTATTTACAATAGCCAAGATATGGAAACAACCTAAGTGTCCAACAACAGATGAATGGATAAAGAAGATGTGAGATATATATATATAAAGGAATGCTACTCAGCTTTAAAAAAAAAGAATGAAATCTTGTCATTTGTAACAACTTGGATGGACCTAGAGAGGGTATTATGCTTGGTGAAATAAGTCAGACAGAGAAAGACAAATACTATATATGTTTTCACTTACATGTGGATGCTAAAAACTAAAACAAACAAATATAACAAAACGGAAACAGATTTACAGATACAGAGAACTACTGGTTACCAGTGGGGAGGGGCAAGAAAGGTGGTGGGGATTAAGAGGTACAAACTACTAGGTACAAAATAAATAAGTTGTTACAAGGATATAATGTACAGCATACAAAATATAGTCAATATTTTAGAATAACTTTGTATGGAGTATATTCTATAAGAAAATCAAATTACTATGTTGTACACCTGAAACCAGTACAATATGTCAACTATATCTCGATTTTTTTTTAATGGTTAATTTGCAGGGGAAGTATGGAACTATGGGAGATTTAACTTTCTCCTTCATATAGTAAGAAAGCAGAGTAACTTTTTATTTTATAATAGTGCATGCAAGTGCGCCAGGCATTGTTCTAGGGGCTGGTGATACAGTGATGAATACGCGGGATGGGTCCCTGCTCCCACGCGTAGCTGTTCTACTGGAGAGACGGACGATAAGCACGTGTGGATACGTGATGAGGCGGGAAATGATCTGTGCTGTCATAGCAAACCACCAGGCACCATGCTAAGGAGGGATTAGGGCACTAGTGCAGTGGCGTGAACGTTTTCAGTCAAAATCGGTCCTCCTCACCCCTTCCCACTTGTTTTCCCCAGAGAAGATGGAGAGAGGGACATGCTCCCCCGGTGACAGGACAGGAGACATCAGCACCGATCCCGGGCAGGAGGCAGATGAGCCGGTTCCCTTATTCTCGGGGCCCGTCTGTCCACCCCTTCCTGGGACGTGCGCTGCGGTTTGGGATTACAGGCAAAGGGCAGGCGGGACCAGGCTCATTATAAAAGAGTATGAAAAGGAGGATCTTAAAATTTATTGCCCAAATCCATAGACTCTGCTGCTTCGTGAGGAATCTTTCGAAAACTATCTTTTATGAAGACTCTGTTATGTGCCAGGTGTTTTGCTTCGATTCACTCTAAGCTTTAGAGCATCAGGTAAGGCAACTCTTCTTATTATAGAGTCACAGGAGCCAGTGACTGGTGGGAGGGGGAATCGAACCCAGGTGTCATCTGGTAATTGGCCCATATGCATATACCACCACCCTGCCTCTGCCCACCGGGCAGGTGACGATGAGCTGACCCTCTCTTGGTGCCCGCCTCGCATCCCTCCCACCACGGCTCACCCACCCAGGCTCATTTCCAAGGGCCCTTCCCTCCACGTCGGCTCTGACTCAGGGCCGTGGAAACTCCTTCAGGTCTTCCTTGTGGCTCAGCAGAGGCACGGGCGGCCCCAGCCCAGGCAGCCGTCTCCTGGCAGGTGCTGAGTCAGCCCCGCCCCTGAAGTGGTGACACACACACGTGTGTCGCAGCTAGTGTAACACACACGTGGACACAGGCAGAGCCGAGGGCCTGGGGGTTTGAAGACAGCCTCAAAGGAAAGAGACAGATGTTCAGACTTTGCTCACATCACTTCAGGAACTCTGACCAAGCTCCCAGCCCAGAGTGTAACCTGGAAAGGTTATTGACCAACGTTGCTTAGCCTGAGTCGGACCGAGTCACAAACACACATCCCCGGATTAATGCAATGTGATGTAAGGCACGATCTCACACATCCATCAGGCGGACCAGCTGTGGATTCAGATCAGCTCCAGTCTTTAGCAATTTTAAAGGTATTCTTTCTTGAAAAGAGTTACTCCGTTTCTCTAAGCCTCACACGTTCCTGATCTGCAAGATGGGTGCGTTAATGCCTCGCCCATAGGATCCCTGGGAGGAGTATCCGAGCTACTGAGTAGGGCTCACCTGGCACAGCCTGGCCCGTGACATGACACAGGGGCAGTAACGGGACCCTCATCTCATTGGTCCCTTCCAACGAAGAGGACAAATCCACTGCCCAGCCGACCTTTTTCCTTGACCACTAAAGTCTAGGGCACGGGGGTAACGCTGAGGGTGGCAATGCCTAAGTTTCTCCTTGTTCCCCGGTGACCTCCCTGTTTGCCAAAGGTATTTTGCATAATTTCTCTTTTGAATCTTCCTCGCAAAGTGGAAACGATAGCTTTCCGAGCCGGCCTCTAGGACGACACTTCCAAGATCCTCAGAGAGAGCAAGCTCGCGCCTGACTGGGGTTGTGCTGAGCCCTGGAAGTCCTGGCGCTGCCTTTGCAGGAGGAGAAAGGCTCGCCCCGGGGGACTGCCTTCCGCCCGTGGAAGCCGGGCAGTTCGTTCTTGAGGAAGCTCCTCCAGCGAAACGATCGGTGCTGCTCTCTCCACATCTCCAGCTATTGGCGACCCTCTGCTCTGCTGGGCTCAGACGGTGTGAAACTGAACTTGTGCGAAATCGATTTTTCAAATCCGTTTCGATTCTGGTAGAAAGCGCGTGCGACAGCAAGGAGAAGCACCCGGTGTTCCCTGGGTTCACCAGCCCGTCCGAGGTGAGTAGGCGACTCATCAGCTTTCCCCGCCCTCTGCTGTAAAACGCCAAAATCTGTTCACGCCTCTGCACCAGGGGCTGCCAGATGACAGGCCTGGCCCCTCTGCCTATCGTTTGTAAATAAAGTTTTATTGGAACACAGCTACGCTCGCTCACTTCCATGATGCCGGTGGCCACTTCTGCATAATGACAGCAAATCTGAGTATTTGTCACAGAGACTGTGTGGTCCTCAAAGCTGAAATTATTTTCCATCTGGCCCTTTACAGAAAAGAGTTGCGATTCCTGCTCAGCTCCAAATATCCATTAACTGTTTTATTCCTCTCTCTCTCTTTAGGGACTTCCCTGGCGGTCCAGTGGTTAGGACTCCACACTTCCAGTGCAGGGGGCACAGGTTCGATCCCTGGTCAGGGAATTAAGACCCCACGTGAAGGGAATTAAGATCCCTCATGCGGCGCGACAAGGCCAAGAAAAAAAAATTATATTTTTGAGAACAGTTTTAGTTTGCAGAAAACAAAAAAATGTGCAGACATAGCGAGAGCCCACATCCCCTGCCCCCAGTTTGTTTCCCTTACTAGTAACATCCTCATTTATATGGCGCATTTGTTACAATTGATGAACCAATTCTAGTTGCCACATTATTATCGCCTAAGAAGCCCATCGTTTACGTTGGGGTCCACTCTTGGTTTTGTACACTCCACAGGTTTTCACGTATTGTTTTATTTCTTCATTAACATTTTTTTTTAATTACGAAAGTAATTACCTGTTTAACACAAGTGGGGACAATCCAGATGACGTGGAGAAAGCGGTGGAAGATTCCGCCACCTGCCTTCTTCCCTTCCTGAGGGCAATAGCCACACGGCCGATGCGCGTCCTCCCCGACCTGTTCCTGGGCACACGGCAGCTACACGCACAGAGGGCTGAGGTTTTCCGAAACGCGCTGCGCTAGACACGGTATTTCCCACGACGCTGTCTTCCACGGCTACGGTCCTCAGATCTTATAGTGGCTGCTGAATGTTCGTTCTCTTGAAGGCGTGTGTCAAGGTTTCTTTATTATATTATTGTTATTATTATATATAATGATATAATCAGTCTTCTTGTCCACACACCTTGAAGCAGTCCGGGGGGCACGTCTTCAGAAGAGATTCCAGCCCCGCCCGAAGGTATATGGGCACATTCAGCTTTGAGAGAAACAGAACAAAATGCCCTCCAGAAAGCTTGTGGCATTCACGCCCATTCTTCCGCGTGCAGCATGCGGCTGAGAGGCGAGAGGTAGATCCCAGGGCAACGGGGCCGCTAGAAGGAGGGTTCCCACGGGTTAGGGCAACCCAGGGAGGCTTCCTGGAGAGGTGGGCTAGGTATGGGAAGGTGAGCCGGACTCACAGCGTCTGCAGGAGTAGAGGGGGCCAGCCGGATGACAGCCCCTGCGCAAAGGACGAGGAGCCCTTTATGGAGCCTGAGGCCGCAGGCTGCTCCTTACAAGTTGCATCGAACGTATGCCTCCTGGGAGGAAAAGATTCGGTAGTCAGGGCCGGAAAGGGGGTATGAAGTGCGCCTTCACCGGCGTGGAGGGAAGGGGCGCTGAGAAAGGGCACCACTGCGCGCGCGTCCCTGAGGCCACAGGCACGGCCTCGCTCTCGGGGCCCCGCCCAGGTGCCCAGTGTCGGGGGAGTGGGAGGAGGGGGGAGGAAAGAAAGGGAGCGAGGAAAGTGGATAGGAGGGCGGACGGCAGGCAGGGGAGAGGGACGGGAGAGCAGAAGGCACTGGCCTCCAAGTAACCCCCAGAAGACAGGACAGGACGGTCACAGCCATTGATCCACAGTGGCCCCAAACTGCAGACAGCCCCGAGGGGCATTTAGGATAGGACGGACAGACCGGGGTGCGGGCGTGCACGGAGCACCACACAGGCGGGAAGGAGAGCCAGGGGCCTGCTGCTCATAACATGTTGCATGGTGCGGGGAGGGCACGGGGGCGGCTCTGGGGGGCGCACGTGGCCCTGGCGCCTGAGCCCTCCCCTCCCCCGCCGCCCGCCTCCGTTCCACCATCCTGACCTTGGCGGTAATAGCCTCCTGGTCACGATGTCCACCTAAGCACACCTCCCTAAATAGCAGGCTTTCCTTCTCTTTTAGCAGGTGTTTCTCCTCGTCAAGGCGCTGGGAGTGGATTTCCCCGGGAGGTGCTGAGAGAGGGTCACCTGGGATTTCTCTACCTTGTGATGTTTCACGGAGCCGGTGCTTTTCTGTCCCGGGCACGTTCTTCTATGCGTATCCTATTTCACAATAAAAAAGGTTCTCCAGCTTTAAAAATCTGAAAACCATTGGTTTACTCCTTCTCTTTATGCTATTTCTATTATATGTGCAATATATAGTATCCTATATATATAGTGTGTGTGTGTATGTATATATACATAGAGACAGAGACAGAGAGACAGGGGTATATACTGATAAATACATATATATAGTATATAGTAGATTATATAGATGTACCCTGTATATATAGGTATATATGTGTACTTATATATACACCTCTCTCTCTCTCTCTCTCTCTATATATATATATATATGCACCCAAGTATATATGCATATACATATACATAGTACAGATTACAAAACAGCTGTATCCTGTATATATAGGCGTATATATATATATATATATATATATATATATAAATACAGTACCCTGTATATACAGGTATATATGTATACGACGTATACCTCTACTTTCACATATATACATCTAGGCGAGTATGTATATATCTATATGTGTATAGATATCTATACAGGATACCTCTATTTACATAAGCTGTACTACATACAATAACAGAAACAAGAAAACGAGAAAACACCCCCAAACGCGTGGAGGTGGCGGCATCGCGGCCTTCAAGCTCTGGGCTTTCTCAGCCCGCCTGCACGGAGATGTTTGCTGAGCCAGCCCCGCAGCGGCCCGGCCGGGCAAGCACAGCCACGACTGACGGTTAATCTTCCTGGGAAGCTGGCTCAGCGTCATTCATCTTTCAAAGCCCTCGAGTGACTCATCCCCCGGGGCCGGCACAGCACTAGGGCTGTCAAGACCTTTATGAGGCAGCGTGTTTGCCCTTCCTTCCCAGGCCGACTCAGGAAAGGGTGAGCAATTCAGGCAGCTGTGATTACAAAGAGAACAAAAAACAGTTTTCCCTCAGCCCATGCTCCCGAAGAAGCCGAGGCATGGAGGGCCGCAGGCCACGTCGACGTGATCTTAGGCAAAATTCCTGCCGAGGGACTTGAACTCTTGCGCCAAATCATTAGCAAAAATCATGACGGTCCTGCTCACAACCCAGCTTGAGAGTCGAAATGATCGACCCGCCCAAGAGCCGCGCGTGAATTGTGGACGGTCTAGATCACTCCCTGAATGAGTTTCCCGGAATTTTATTTCATTTTTCTAGATCCTTCCTTCCCCCCACAAGGTGTTAAATTCCTGGGGCTGCCGTAACAAAGCACCACACACGGGGGGGGGGGGGGGGGGGCTTAAAGGAACAGAACCGTCTTCTCTCACAGTAGACAGAACTCTGAAGTCAAGGTGTCGCCAGGCTTGGTTCCTTCTGGAGGTTCTGAGGGGCATCGTCCTTCACCACACCCCCAGCTCCCGGCGGCTGCCAGCGGGCCCTGGCCCTGGCTTACAGAACCACCTCTCCAATCTCTACTTCCGCCTTCACGTGGCACGTGTCTCTGTGTCCAGGTTTCCCTCTTCTTCCCAGGGACACCAGGCGTGGCACTTAGGGCCCACCCTAATTCAAACCCAGTGTCATAGGACTGATGCTTATACGATTTGGGGGCCCTCGCTGAGGAAAAGAACAGAAAATTATTAAAGCAAAATGAGGTATCAATGTGAATTCATATTTAGAATGCAAACAAATTACAAGAGCTGCGGACATTCAGACGCCTTCCTTCCACCATCTCTTTAGGTAATTTACCAGAAGTGGCTCCGTAGAGTGTCTTCTGGCCCTGCTCCCTGCCTACAACACTCTATAGCTCCCAGAAGCCCTGCACATTCTTAGGGAACATGCAGATGAAGGCCCTGGAGCTTGAGCTAATTTATTCCCAGGTAAAGCCCCCTCCGCCTGAAAAAGGAGGTACACTTTCAGGCCAGGTGGGTAGGAAGGGAAATGGAGCCAGCGTGGGTATCAGAGTCTCGACAGGAGGATGCAACACGCTAGCTCGGCCATGGCCTGGGAGCCTGACCCGGCTGGACAGAGGTGACCATGTTCCTCTCTCGCCTCCCAGCCTTCTCCTGCTCCCCCAGGCACCCCCGCTCAGAACCAGCAACCAGGAAGCGGAGCTCACTCCAGCAGCAACGTGCAATTCGTGCTCCCTGCCCCCCAGCTCTGAGCACTTCACTGGAAGCTCGTAAAGTCATGCCACAGCTTGAAAGGCACATCCTGAATTGCCCCAGATTTAAGTCCCGTGTAAGATAGGGATGTAATCACAGCCCTCTGCTGTGATCCAGCCAAATGAAAGGTGCTAGTGAAAGAACAAGTGTAATTGGGCCACCTGAAACCCCTGAGGACAGGGCAGAGCCAGGCCCCAGGTTAGACTCTCCCAAGGACCGTCAACCTGGCTGGGGCCAGCTGGCCTGATTTGGGAAGAAAGGAGAGCAGAGCTGGGTGTCAGGGCAGCAGGGAAGCCACGCTGCCCCAGTTCTCAGCCTTCCCCTTTCTCTCTCAGTCATTCTTCTCCCCTGCCTGCCACCTGTCTGTCCAAGCCCCACCGCTTCTAAAGGTAGAGGGTTGGCCCAAGAGTCCTGGGTGGGCTGCTTCTGTAAGGCACAGGGGCTCTTCTCCCTATACACCCCATATTTAAGCTTGGCCCTTTTAAGTATGCTATTAAATGACCTGCTACAATGGAGATTTTGGCAGGACCCCAAATCTCTTCCTTATGTCCTAGAATTCTGTTCATATGTCCATCCACCCATTCAACCATTCGTCATTCATCTTCCCTCATCGATCCATCCATCCATTAATCATCCTTCCAACATCCATCCATCCATCCATCCATTAATCATCCTTCCAACATCCATCCATCCATCCATCCCTCCATTGGTCCATCCATCCGTCATCCTTCATCCATCCATTGATCCATCCATCCATCATCCATCATCCATCCTTTCACCTCATAGAAAAGTATTGAGCACCTGCTACTCTGCCAGGAGCTATACTTGCTTCTGAAGCTACAGAGCTTTTCAAGACCAGAGTCCTGCTGCCAGGGGGACTTTGGTGTCTGCAGGAAGCAGACAGCGTGTTTGATGTGTGTCCTCTGCAGTCACAGGGCACAAGCAGCATGGCTCAACTGGCGAGTTGCCCCTCCACCATCACCACCTTCATTCTCTGGCTCTCAGTCCCCCTTCTCAGCAGCCCTGGCTTCAAGGTAGGGAGCACCCCTCCACCCGCACGGCTCCCTCCCTGCTCCAGAGCCTGGGAGTCTGGAGGAGGAGGACTCCTTGCCCCAGGCAGGGGTGATTAGCAGCCCCACCCTTGCCAGTCTGCACAGGACTGCCCTGGAGGCCACAGCAGCTCGAGAATGCTCTGCATTTTTCTCATTTCAATAAAGGTACAAAGGGTACTTCTGGAGGAGGGAAGCCAAGAATCATGCCCTTTCAGGTACATTCTTGGCTGCTGTATAGGGGATTATGTATGTATTATGCTTTCTCAATTTTTTTGTGTGGGGGAGGTTATGCTTTATTTGACAGTTTATCTCTTTGACTCAGGCCTGAGGAATGCCTCCCCACCTGCCTCCTGACCTCTAGACCCCTCAGGCCTGCCAGTGAAGCACAGGGGATGTGTAAGAGAAGGCTGGGAGGAGTGACGTCCATCAGAGGGGGTGGGGGGCAGCTGAGGAGCTGAGGCGGGGAGCTAGGGGCTAGAGGCCCCACGTGGAGGCGGCCAAGAGAGGAGGAGAGAGCCAGCCCTGCACATATGCTGAGCCACGGCATCGCCTGATGTGGTGTTTTTTTCTGCCCAAAGGCAAACCTTGGCCTCCCCCACCAGTCCTGAGATTCACCCTGTGCCAGTTCTAGCCTTGACACATCGAGTGACTTAGGAAGAGTCAGGGTGTCCGCTGCCTGAAAACGAGGCTGGTAACTTCTGTGATCTCACAGTGGGTCCTGAGACCCAGCGACTTACTAATTCTTCGGAGCACGTGGTCGGGCGCTCTCTGAGAGCTTGGGTCAGGCAGACCACACAACTCACCTGGCCTGGGAGGCGGCTGCTAACAGAGGGACCATTTTCCTGCATGCCCGGCTCCATCCCTCCTGAGCTGCCCGTGACCTTGGCAAGACCCTCCACTTCTGTAGGTCTCCTTGCCTATTAAACAGTGATGATGGTAATAACAGTATCTCCCTCGATGCAAGGTGGTGCAGTTCCATAGTTATCGGTAAAAGGCTTTGAGCTCCCAGGAGGACGGCACCGAGGAGCTACAAGGTGTGATTAGCAGTAATCGGGCCTGCAATTGGGTCACCTTCAAAGCTGCCAGACTCAGTTTACTTCCCCCAGTTTTCTTCTACCGTCTCAATCTCTTTTCTCTGTCCTGCTCGCTATTGTGTCCCCCTTTCCACTCCCCACAATCCCTTTCTCATTCTTGTCTCACCTGCAAGTGACTCTCACACTTTCCCTCCTAGCTTAAGACTCTCCACAACAAGCGTTCTGCCTCCAAAATGATGGGACCCCAGACAAACAGAACGTGCCAAACCCTGGGGGGCAGCATCTAAACCTCAAGCTGGAGAAGTAAGTGTTGTCCATCCATCCATCTACCCACCCACCCATCCAACGAACCAACTACCCACCCATCCATCCTTGTCTCCACTCACCTATCCATCAACTCACCCACACGACCAACCATCCACCTACCCATCCATCCACCCATCTACCCGTCTACCCGCCTAACCAATCAACTACCTATCCATTCATCTATCCACCCACCCATCCACTCATCCATCCATCCATCCATCCATCTACCCATCCACCTGCCTAACCACTCAACTACCTATCCATTCATCTATCCACCCACCCATCCACTCATCCATCCATCCATCCACCCATCTACCCGTCTACCCGCCTAACCAATCAACTACCTATCCATTCATCTATCCACCCACCCATCCACTCATCCATCCATTCATCCATCCATCTACCCATCCACCTGCCTAACCACTCAACTACCTATCCATTCATCTATCCACCCACCCATCCACTCATCCATCCATCCATCCACCCATCTACCCGTCTACCCGCCTAACCAATCAACTACCTATCCATTCATCTATCCACCCACCCATCCACTCATCCATCCAGCCAGCCAGCCATCCATCTACCCATCCACCTGCCTAACCAGTCAACTACCTATCCATTCATCTATCCATCCACCCATCTACCCATCCACCTGCCTAACCAATCAACTACCTATCCATTCATCTATCCATCCACCCATCCACTCATCCATCCGTCCATCCATCCATCCATCCATCCATCCATCTATCCACCCATCCACCCACCTACCCATCCATCCATCCACCCATCTACCCATCCACCCGCCTAACCAATCAACTACCCATCCATTCATCTATCCATCCACCCACCTACCCACCCAGCAACCATCCATCCATCCACCCATCCAATCCATCCTTCGAACCCCTGCCCCACACCCAAGGCTGACACTGGCAGGCCTATGGCAGGTGCTGGGACACACAGATGAACTCAGACCTGCATCTAGTTCCCAGTCAGGCTGCAGAACACAAGACTCACCTGGGAAGGTACATGCATGACTCTGCCCTGCTTCTCGCAGGAGCCCCTTGTCCTGCCCTACTCATCCCCCACAGGCCTTTCTTCATTCTCATCACCCCTGATCTACACTCCAGCCACTCCTCTGCAGGGGTGAGGGTGTCAGAGGACAGACACAGGGAGATGAGGCTCCCCCTCTCTGATTCCCGGATTTTCTCTGCTGAGGACATCATGCAGACGGCCGTATGTGGGCCCAGAAGAAAGCATCCAAAGCTGGGGGCAGTTCCCTGAGGAAAGTCGAGCCAGGAGAGAAGAAGCAGGGGACCTGGTGGCTCCTCGCCCACCGCCCACTGTGGGCTGTGCACTATGCCCTGAGAGCCCAAGGGGTGGGCCAGGGACCATCAGCTTCAGAACCCCCAGGGGCTGGTTTAGAATATGCACATTTCTGGGCCAGCCCTTTTGGATTAGGGTCTGGGAGAGCCCAGGCAGCCGTGTGTGAACAAATTCCCAGGGATCCCTCGTGCTTGGAGTTTGAGAACCGCGGCTCTGGACATCAGAAGTGAAGTGGCTTGTCCCAAACTCCCTAAACCTATCAGCGCCAGGTCTTGCCTATGTGGCCAGACTGGGGGCTCTAGGAGGGCCCTTGCTCCCGGGGCTGTGGGCTTTCCTCCTCTTGCTCTCAATCCTGAACCCAGGTCCACAAGCCAGCTGTGATGCAGGAGAAGCCTTGGGTTTGCAAAGGACAGGGGAGACGGCTTCTCCCACCTTTCAGGATGAGGGCCAGGGTTTGGGGCCCGGCCAGCCCCAGGAAAAATCCAGGGTGGTTCAAGCCCAACTTCAGTGCTCTGCACCCTCCTCCAGTCCTTCCTACTCTTCAGCTGCCTCCGTCACCTCTGTTCTTATACTACTTGCCTCACTTATTAGAGAGGGAAGTCTATGGAATAGGGAACTTTATTTTATGGGTCTTTCTATGATCTGCTGGGCAACCTGCCAGCTGTTTTCTATAACAACCTGTGAAGTGAACCTGCTTTCCTTCCTTCCCTCCCTCCCTCCTTCCCCCTCCCCCTTCCTTCCTTCCTTCCTTCTTCTTTCTTTCCTCCCTAAAATACTTCCTAGCTCAGTGCCTGCAGTGTGCCAAGCACTGCTCTAGACCTCAAGAAAGGCAGCACCTCACAGAGCTCACATTCTTGTGGGAGAGACAGACACATACAAACAGGCAGTAAATCTGTCCTATGTCAGGTGGAGGTAAGTCCCTTAGGGAAGAGGAAGCTGGGAGAAGGAGGGGATTGTTTGGGAACGTGCCACAATGTTAAACTGGACATTCAGGTGCAATTTGAGCAGACACGTATGGAGGTGAGGAGTACTCCAAGCCCCTAACTGGGGGAAGAAGAGTCCAGCCTGGAGGCCAGCAGGTGCAAAGGTCCTGAGGCAGGATCATGTTGATGGTGTTTGAGACACAGTAAAAAGGCCAGTGTTGTTGGAGGGCAGTGACTGGAGGGAACAGCAGCATGGGAGGGGAGCAGAGGGTGACAAATCACCGACAACTTCACAGCGACCGTTTTATATTTTCAAGAGTCTGCCACTTGGGCTGGGTTCAGCTTGGGCGGGGGAGGGGGTGGATCTTCTGCTGGTCTTGCCAGTGGTCCTGGTGTGGCTGCATTTAGCTGGCATGTCAGACGGGGGGCTAGCCAGAACAGGGGTGCTGGGTGGCTGGGCTCCTCTCTCCACGTGGTCCCCTTTCTCTCCCTTCCGTGGACTCTCTCGTTCTCTCCATGAGGCTCTCAGGCAGAGGAGCTGGCCTTCTGGTGTGGTGGCCCAGAGTACCCAGAAGTGCCGAAGTGGAGGCTGCCGTGTCTTCTGAAGGCTTTAGCCCCACAAATGGCCACTTCTGCCACACCTTATTGGTTACAGCGGGTCACGGGCCAGCCAGACTGAAGAGAAGGGGACACGCGAGGCATTGTGGTTCCCGGGGGACCACAGATGTAACAGACACGACCCTGGAGAACGGATCGTGGAGGGCAAGGGCCAGAAGCAGCAGCAGCAGCTCCCGGGAACTTGCTGGAAATGCAGGTTGTCAGGCCCAAGCCAGACCTAGCACAGCGGGATCGCTGGGGGCGCGGGAGGGGAGGGGCCCTCAGGAATCTGGAGGCTTGCAGGCTCTCCACTTGATTTCACATGCTCAGTACCATTCGAAAATGATGGAGCTACGGCTTTGTTGAAAGGACGTTGGCTTTGTTTCAAGCTGGAGGCCACTGGGGGGGCTTGGAGCAGAGGGCTAGTAAGAGAATCGCGTTTATAAAAGGGCGAAGGCGCACAGGAGGCCGGGTTGGAGGCGGCGGTTAATACAATGACACGGGCGACAGAGCGGGTGTGGCCTGGATGGTGCTGGAGATGACGCGACGGGCTGAGCTCTGGTTCCGGCTTGAAAGTGGAGGCAGCAAGGTTGTCCCACTTGCTGAGCGCGGGGTGTGAGTGCGGTGGTGGATCACGAGGCAGGATTCTGGGGTCCGAGAAAGAGCGGACGGTGAAAAGGCCAGGGCCACGGCCGCGGAGTGACGGAGCCCATAAAATGGTGTTGCTTTCAGCCCTGACATAGTGGGTGTTGGGTTACCCTCTGCGTCCTCTCGGCTGGAACAGCCAGAAGAGTGGCATTGCCGTCTGCTGCGTTGGGTAAGAAGCAAATTTGGGGTGAAGTAGGTTTCAGGGGTTCAGTTTGGACCCATTAAATTTGGGATGTTCAAATAGAGCTACCATATGACCCAGCAGCCCCACTGCTGGGCATACACCCTGAGGAAACCATCATTCAAAAAGAGTCATGCGCCCCAATGTTCACTGCAGCTCTATTTACAATAGCCAGGACATGGAACCAACCTAAGTGTCCATCGACAGATGAATGGATAAAGAAGATGTGACACATATATACAATGGAATATTACTCAGCCATAAAAAGAAATGAAACTGAGTTATTTGTAGTGAGGTGGATGGACCTGGAGTCTGTCATACAGAGTGAAGTAAGTCAGAAAGAGAAAAACAAATAACCGTATGCTAACACATATATATGGAATCTAAAAAAAAAAGGTTGTGATGAACCTAGGGGCAGGACAGGAATAAAGATGCAGATGTAGAGAATGGACTTGAGGACACGGGGAGGGGCAAGGGTAAGCTGGGACGAAGTGAGAGAGCGGCATGGACATATATACACAATACCAAACGTGAAATAGACAGCTAGTGGGAAGCAGCCGCATAGCACAGGGAGATCAGCTCGGTGCTTTGTGACCATGTAGAGGGGTGGGATAGGGAGGGTGGGAGGGAGGGAGATGTAAGAGGAAGGAGATAGGGGGATATATGTATATGTATAGCTGATTCACTTTATTATACAGCAGAAACGAACACACCATTGTAAAGCAATTATACTCCAATAAAGATGTTAAAAAAATAAATAAGTAAGTAAGTTTGGGATGCTCACAAGACATGAGGCAAATATACAGGGTGAGAATTTGGGGAGAGGTCCACCCTGGAGAGAGAGAAATTTCGGAGCTGCATATAGTTCGATCGGGCTCTAGGACCAGATGGATCTCCTATGGGGAGGGTGTGAATGGAAGGGGAAGGGAGCTGACACAAGGAGGGATACACAGGAGGTGGGAGAGGCGTGGCGGGTGGGACAGAATGAGAGCAGAGAAGGACGCCTCCAGGAGGTAGAGCTGTTTAATGATCAAAGGCATGACTTATAAAAGGGGAGCATCGGGCTTCCCTGGTGGCGCAGCGGTTGAGAGTCCGCCTGCCGATGCAGGGGACGCGGGTTCGTGCCCCGGTCCGGGAGGATCCCACGTGCCGCGGAGCGGCTGGGCCCGTGAGCCGTGGCCGCTGAGCCTGCGCGTCCGGAGCCTGTGCTCCGCAACGGGAGAGGCCACAACGGTGAGAGGCCCGCGTACCGCAAAAAAAAAAGGTGAGCATCTGTCAATGACTTATGGATCTCAATAAGCAGGACAGTAAAGCTGGTTCCAAAGGAACAGAAGGAATGCAGGGCTGAGGTCTGGGGTGGAAGGCGTGCTGGGGTGGGGCCGCCGCCCCGCACAGGGCTCCGTAACACAATTCTCTCCCACTGGGTGGTGCTCTGTTGATTCATCAACTATTAGCATCTCTACAGGACAAAATTCAGCTGTGCTGTGATCAGATAGAATCGTCTGCATCACTCACAGTTCTCTACAAGTTAATATGAACCTAGCAGAGTTGCCCCAAAAAACCGAATTAGAAAATAGTCCAACCAAAGGCACCTGCCCCAGTGGGTCCCTGGTGGTCTCCAGCTTGTCATTGGACGGTCCTCGTGTGGTCTCCTGAGACCTTGCTCCACCCGAGAGACAAGAACTGGCCGCTGGGTCCCGGCTGTGGCCGCCGCTTGTCGTAGAAGAGAAATCCAGGCTGGTGATTTCAGGTTTTCAGAAGCCTAAGCCCAGCTGAGATCCCACGGCCAGAGAGTGACAAGTCAGACGCAGGCTCAGGTGTCTGACACCGAGGCTCCCAGGTCCTGGGTCCGGTGAGCAGCTTTCCCATGAGCTCCCTCCCTCCCAGGATATGGTCCCAAGGGGAAAGCAATGCCTCACCCCAAAGGAATGATCCTCGGGCAGGGACACGCCTGAGCTGGGGGGAAGACCTCAAATACCCCGCCTGAAAATGCAGTTTCTATCCTCTCTCCCTTGTACAATTTTCATTGCTTCCAAAGAACATCTGAAGACCTACGGACTGTGATGTCGCTTATATGCGGCATCTAAAAAGAAATGATACGAATGAACTTATCTACAAAACAGAAACAGACTCACAGACTTAGGGAACGAACGTACGGTTACCAGTGGGAAGGGTGGGGGGGGGTGGGGAGGGATAGTTAGGGAGTTTGGAACTGACATGTACACCCTGCTATATTTAAAATGGATATAACCAACAGGGACCTACTGCATAGCACAGGGAACTCTGCTCGGTGTTCTGTAACCACCCAAGTGGGAAAAGAGTTTGAAAAAGAATAGGTACATGTATATGGATAACTGGATCGCTTTGCTGTACGCCTGAAATTTTCACAACGTTGTTAATCAACTAGACTCTAATATAAAATAAAAAGTTAAAATAAAAACTAAAAGAAATAAAGACAGACGGAGGGCAAAAGACCCCAGCCGCGACGAGCGCCTGCAGCTCACCGGGGTGAGGTCTTCAGGCTCCGCGTGGGCAGGGCCAGGCTCATGGCTGGAGATGCTCCTCCGCGGGGCCCCCTCGCTGAGGTGGGTGCTGACGTTTGGGGTGACAGAGCACAAGCCGCAGACTTCCACTGGGTCTGTCTTTTGAGCAGAGGTAGTGAAGATGCAGAAGGAAGGAAACCATCCTATGGGACTGCAGGAGAGGGTGGCGCAGGGAAAGCCAGAGAAGAGTGCCAAGGGGGGAGCTCCAGGGGCTTCTCACAGTCTAATTGCAGGGCTCTGAGGCGGCCTGGAAACCCCAAGATGAGCAATAACCCCGCTGACCCGCCTCCCGTGGGGACAGTCAGACACTCAGCATGGAGGGAACACACAATAGTCCTGATTCCTGCCCCTCCCATCCCCCCACCCCCTTCTGAAGGCTGACCGGGGTGTCTGTTGGCCACAGGGCGACCAGCAAGGCAGCATAAATGTTCGCTTGAGATTGTGTTTATCGCCGTCTTGACTTTTCGTACAAATGGAGACAGCTCCCAAGTTCTAAAAAGCGCAAGTGCTAAGAGATAAAGTAGCCGCAGAAGAAACACCCAAGTTAGTTGCTCAGCGGTAAACTTTCCTGAGCTTTAGCAACTTCACCATCTTTACCCCTAGACAAGACCTTCCAACAGCTAATTCCTTGGGGGTGACAGAACGGGCTGTCAGAGAAGTGGTCCCTCCTCTGAGCTCCAGGGGCTTAAATGCTCTCAGAAGCTCATCCATGCCTCTCAGCCTGGGACCTCCTGGGGGCAGAGGGAAGGGCTACTGATGCTTCTCCAAGTGGCCTGACTTTCAGGTCAGGCTGGGAGTGTCCGAACCAGGCAGATTCCGAGGAAAAGGGTCTATTGTCTCAGAGAAGAACCGCAGAGGAATTCAACCAGGAAGCTGGATTTCCCACTCAAAACCACAGGGCAGCTATCCACTGCCCGCGGAATGCCCTCGGATGAGAGGTGAGACCCCGGGGATGGTGCGGCTGTGGCCGAGACGCAGTGGAAAGGGTGTGATTAGGGTGGGCCTTGGAGTCCTGTTCTGCCAGCTAAGGTCTGAGCGCAGATGGGAGAGGAGAACCGTCAGTGAGATTTTGGGTGTCCTTGTCTTTTTTTTTTTTTTTTTGGTTGCACTGGGTCTTAGTTGCAGCAGGCGGGCTCCTTAGTTGTGACGTGCAAACTCTTAGTTGCGGCGTGCACGTGGGATCTAGGCCCCCTGCGTCGGGAGCCTGGAGTCTTAACCACTGCTCCACCAGAGAAGTCCCGATTTGGGGTGTCTCTGAAAGCAGTTTTTGTGACCAAAAAAAAAAAAAGACCACTGTTTGGTTTTAATTTTAAATTAATATCAAATCAGTATGATTTTAGATTAATAGTGATTCACATTTTAATATCTGGTTTTCCTTAGGTTTTGTAGTTCAACCTGCATATTAAATTTTATTTGTAAATCCAGGAAATTCTAATATCACTTTCAGGGAGCTCAATTCGATGAATATTTGAACAGCTCAGTTTGAACTGTTAAACGCCCTAATGTAACCAGTCACATTTACAAACCTAATGAGTCTGATTTCCTTAAACATTTTAAACTGCGTTTGTAAATTTATTATTTTCTTTTAACATTACTTCAAATGTCTCCGAGAGGCAGAAGCCCCCCAAGCACTAAACTCGTTGCGCGACATCTAACACAGAGAGTTTGAATGGGGGGAATATCAAGCGGCCTTGACTGCCCCCAAATCTTGTACAAGTTTAGCAAAATGCTCTTACACTTTTCCACTTAAATCAATTACTCCATGACACAAATTAAACCCAAATGGCGAGGCTAAGCTGACAGTAATTGTTGCCAGATTCTTTTAGTATATTTCACGTTAAATAGCAAACACGCCCAGTATTTTTGTTCTAAGCTTAATCCTCCAGTACTAATATTTGTGGTTGATCCCGCCATCATTTTCATATTTCATTCTAGGCCTTCCTGGTATTAAAAGACTCTTGCCAAGTAAGAAAATAATTCTACCTTCCTAGGAAGACTGAGGCGCTCCTCCCAAAAGGGACGAAGTTGCTTATTAACCTGACTTTCAACTTGGACTCCAGATCTGACTGTTCCCGAATACACAGGCGGCCAGGTTGAGGCTTCCAGGGTCACAGTGGCACCCGGCGCCCTGGGCGGGGCAGCCTTGGACCCAGGCCCCTGCATTTTCCTCAGCCCCACTTCTGTCCCCCCTGGAGCCACCCCCTTGCGGTGGCGGTTCCCTCACTGTCTCCTCTTCTCTTCCTTGGTCATTATCACCCTCTACTTTCTGGCAGTATGTCCCACCATGCGGAATAAAGGTGCCTCCCCCCCGACCCCCCCTCTGCTCCGTGTGACCGAGGTCTGGGCATGGGATGTAGGTGGACGTGGAATGGGCAGAGTGTCCACACCGTTTGGGGAGGTGGACTCAGCCTCCTTTCCTCTCCTCTTCCTTCTGGCTGGAGCTGGAACTGCCATCTTGGGCTGCAAGATGGAGGCCAAATGCTGGGGATGCCAGAACCAGACATCACCACAGGGTCAGACTCAGCTAATTGGCTTTCTTTCTAGTTTTCCCATCTAGTTTTCAGGACCACAATGCATGTGGGTATTAACATGGCCTCCCCTCGATCCGGCACATTCTCATAGCTTTGTCTGGTGGCACATTTACGACACTAAAGTCACACCGTCAACAAGATCCATGGGTGAATATCCAAGGTGAAAGGATGCCGATGTAGGGGGACGTGTCCATGGATGTTCCGGGCCAAACGATGGGAAACAGCAGTGCCAATGTGGGTAGCGGAAGATGTACGTTCATTATTTCAGACAACAAATAAACAACTGAGTACAAGGAGAAAGCAGAGGAAATCAGAAAGAAAACCCCAGCGCCAAGGAGCAAGACCCCCAGTGCCAGGGCACCTCTGCACCTCCTCTAACCAGAGTACTTCCCAGGTACAGGTGGAAGGGAGCCGTCAGGCCACAAGACCAAACCTGTATCGCAGGTACCAGAATTCCTCACATATGGGAGGGACCCTTTGTTTTTATGTAAAATCCTATATCCAGTTTAGTTCAGCCAAACTATTGGCTTCTCTCCCCAAATTTCCTTGTTCTTCAGAAGTCCCAAGTGAAAAGACCTCATTCAGGTATTGTTAAAACGATTTTACAATAAAAAAAAATTGTAAACAGTTGAAAACCGCCACCAAGTGGACGCTGATTAAATAAATTACGGTAAATCCTCATAACAGAACCCTTTGCGGACATTAAAAGTGAGGCAGAAGATTTAATGAGAGGAAATGTCTGTAGTCTGTGAAAAAAATTACATAACTTTTTATATTACATGATCCCAATTTGGCATAAATATATATTTGTAGCTTTTAAAAGCTAAATTTTAAGCAACAACAGCAACCAAAAAAAAAAGTCAGCAGTAAATCATTAAAAACTAAACAGTTTTAATAACCAACAAGGATTGTATTGCATATTCAGTATTTTGTAATAACGTATATGGGAAAAGAATCTGGAAAAGAATAGATATATATATGCATAACTGAACAGCTATGCTGTACACCTGAAACTAACACAACATTGTAAATCATCCATACTTTAATAAAAAATAAAAATAAGAAAACATAAACAGTTTGAATCCAGGTTCAACCCTCATTTCTCCTGGTTCTAGTGGAGATGGCCTTGATCGAGTCTATTAGAAACCAGCGCAGCCAGAGGAGAGCTCTGCTCAGCTCAGCTGGAGAAGGAGACCTCACACCACCCATGAGTGGAGTAAGCATTTTAAGTCTCCCGATGATAGAACGTACAGGAAATGTGCTCTTTTATTTATTTATTTATTTGGCCACACCTTCTGGCTTGTGAGATCTTAGTTCCCCGAGCAGGGATCGAACCTGCGTCCCCTGCATGGGAAGCACGGAGTCTTAACCACTTAACCACTGGACTGCCAGGGAGGTCCCAAAGTTTGTTTTTTTTTTTTTTTTTTTTGGAGATGTGCTGTTTTCACCATCTAGCTCTTGCAGGATGAATGAACATCTGATGTGGATTCAGAAAATCTGGACTTTTACTGTCCACTTGACCTTGAACAAGTCCTTCCATCTCAGTTGAGGGAAGGGGGCTATGCAGCTTCCCTACTAACTCAGTGCAGGACTTCTGTGAGGATGAAAGACAAGGTAGTGAATGCAGCTTGAAGGTGTCCAGGGAAGTGGGAAGGAAGCTTCCTTCTGTAGGTTTGTTGGGTCTGGGTTTTCACTTTGAGGAATATCTCTGCTCCTCGTACATCGGTGTTGCCCTGTTAGAGAAAAAAATCTGTTTTTACCCTGCTTTCTAAAACATGTTTATCACACTGGGGTCAGGCAGAAGAGACTCGTTAACCCAGTACAAGCCTCATCAATTGATGTGTGTGTGTGTGTGTGTGTGTGTGTGTGTGTGTGTGTGCGCGCAGCTTAGACTCTAGTTCCTATTTATGTATGTATGTATTTATTTCATGGAAGTATAGTTGATTGACAATGTGCCGGTTTCTGCTGTACAGCAACGTGATTCAGTTATACATACTCTTTTTCAGATTCTTTCCCATTATGGCTTATCACAGGACACTGAATATAGTTCCCTGTGCTACACAGTGGGACCTGTTGTTTATCCATCCTATTGATATATACAATAGTTTACGTCTGCTAATCCCAGACTCCCAGTCCACCCCTCCCCCAACCTCGTCCCCCGTGGCAACCACGGTCTGTTCTCCATGTCCGCGAGTCTGTTTCTCTTCGTAGATTAGTTCATTTGTGTCGTATTGTGTCGTATAAGTGCTATATCACATGGTACTCGTCTTTGTCTTTCTGACTTACTCAACTGACTCTTAATCATGTACCCCGAGCCGGCTCCTTTTAGCTCCCAGTGGGGTCTGTCCCGAGCCCTCTCCGTGCATCTGGCTGTGTGCGGCTCTCACACCCGCTTGTGTGCCCGGGGTCCCCCCGCCCCCCCCCCCCGAGGGGCGAGCTGGATGAGCAGGAGGTCTGGAGAAGAGCAGCATCTTCCTCCGGGTGGCTGAGCTGCACAGACACACATCTCCAGGGTACCGGCAAAACACAACACGCTCCTTCTCTGCTCTATTCCTAAGACTCACGGCTCCTACGACCTGCCGCCAGGGCCTGGACGCCAGGGTTCCGGGCTCAGAAGGGCCCAAACTTGGTTTAAAGCTCTGCTGTCGATGTCTTGAAATTCCTAATACTTTTTGAACAAAGAACATCGTGTTTTTATTTCGCTCTGGGATCTGCCGGGTCAGTGGCAGGTCCTGCCTGCCCCCCACCTCCCGCCCGGCTCCCTGCACCTCGAATCTGTCGTCACCTCTGCAAGGATGAGGCGTGTCATAAGGAAGGAGCCTCGGAGGAGCCGAAGGAGGTAACGGGAACAGTGTGGCAGCTCGAGGAACAGGTGTGGGGAGCCTAGAGGGCATCTCACTTCATTCCTGCATCCTCCTTTCCAGATTCCAGGAAGGGGCAGCGAGCTGCATTCTGCTTTGCAAAAAGCAAAGGAGAAACGGCTCTCTGGTCTTCTGATTCAGCCACATCTCTGAAATGCAACGAGGGGTAAGTAAACATGATCATTCCGTGTGGATCTCAAAATCCTTTACAATCATCTGGAATCTATCCTCTCCTTTCCTGGGGTTCATGCTCTCAGCTTTGTAGCCAGGAACAGAGGGCTCTGGCTGGAGTCTGGCAGGCTCTCCCCATCAGCACTGCCCCTTGCTCGAGGGTGCCAGGGAAGACGTGCTCCTGAAGGCTGCTGCTCTTGTACGTGGCTCAGCCCCTCAGCGAAGTCAATGAAAGTCACTCTTAGTCGTTTAAATTTGAGAAACAGGACCTGGTAAATGTCTTATTTGTTCATAAAGCAATGATTCTAAAAGCAAAAAGAAATGGAATTTTCTAAACTTTCTCATTATTTCCTATCAGACCTTTAAACAAAGCACACATTTATGAATGGCTAAAGCTTCAAACTCAAATCAAATGATCTTAGACCTAGGGCGCTGCCTGTAATTTACAGGTGAAGAAAGAGAAGACAGACCAGAGAGGCGGAGTAACTCGCCCAAGATCACACAGCCAACAGCGGAGCCAGGGCTAGAATCCAGTTCTTCTAGTTCTTGGGCCAGGTCCTGACAGAGCAGCCAGAGGGGAGGGAGACAAAGGGTCAGAGGCAGACATGGCAGGAGATCCTGCTGTGCGCCCAGGGACTCGCAGGGGTGCCTCTTAGGCCCATCTCCCAGTCCCCAGGGAGTCCGGGCCCCCGGAGGCGCTAACAGGCAGCAGAGAAGGAGGTCAAGGGTGGAACCAGTCTGTATTTGATCTGAGATGTCAGCGCCTATTAGCACATTATTGTGGCTACTGTTTTGCATTTTTTATTATACATTTTTAAAAAAGTTTTATTGATATTCAATTCACATACCACACAATTTACCCATTTAAAGTGTACAATTCAGAGTAGCTTAGTATATTCACAGGTGTGCAACCGTCGCTACAGGCAATTGTAGAACATTTTCATCACCTCAGTACCCACTTATCTACTTACTCTCCGTCCGTGTGGATTTGCGTCTTCGGGACTCTCCTTACAAATGGAATCAGACAGTCCGTGGCCTTTGGTGTCTGCTTCTCTCACTGAGCGTCATGTCCTCAAGGTTCCTCCATGCTGCACCTCGGGTCAGGACCATTCCTTTTTCTAGCTGGCTAATATTCCATGGGTGGATATTCCGTTGTCTGGCTGTGTCCCACGGACAGATGTCCTGTTTCTCCTAAGGCCTGGGAGCTTTCACCCCAGTGCTGCCTTTCAGATGAAGGGCCATTCTCCACTGCAGCTGAAATGGCCTCGTTCTAGGACTGGGGGGTCTGCCCTGCAATGCACCTGTCAGGCCTTGCTGGACGCTTCACCTGACACCTTTCTCTAGCTCAGGCACCTCTAGTCACAAGGGCACTGCCATGTCACGTGGCCCAAGAAACAGGGCCCCATTTTACATTTGGGGAAACTGATGTTCAGCAAAGGCCAAGGAACCGGCCGTCCCATGGCCGGGAGTGGAGACCTACAGACCCCAAAGCTCTGCTTTCCTCCCCGTCCTCCTCAGCCTCGCCAGGTGGGACACCTTGGACACATGTGCTCACCCGTGTCACCCCTGACGTAGGGAAGCAGTGACGGAGCCGACAGGGCAGAGCGTGGACAGGAAGCCCACTTCCCCAAAGGACCCGAGGGCATCCCTCTCTGCTGAGGCTGTCCCTGGAGTCAGAGGGGAAGCCCTCTTAGCTTACCGCCCACCTGCCCTCCTCTGGCTATGGGGAGTGGGCTCCAGCATGGGCCGGGCCCGTGGGCTCCTTCCGATACTACAGCGGGAAGGATCTGATAAGGTTGTAATAGGCACTCTCCATCCTCTACTTGGGGAGTTCCAAGGATGACCTCACCCCTGCCATCACCTTGAGCCAAGAAGACAGGGCTGCGCCTCTCTTTCTAGAAGGGAAAGGAGGGCTCAGAAAGGATCCCGGTGGGGGAAGAGTAGGACCTGGCCTCCCAGGCCCTTCCAGGCACAGCCAATCCCATCCTGGTTTTGACTCCTGAAGGCCAAGCATTCCCTGGGTAGCTTCTGCATGAAATGTGATCTCCTGGGGACACAGGCACCAGATAAATCAGATCAGGTGATGGTGCGTGTGGGGTGGGCGGGCAGCTCACAGGGCCTTGAGTGCCAGATTGAGGCGCTGGATTTTCTTTTTTGGGGCTGCGTTGGGTCTTCATTGCTGCGCGCGGGCTTTCTTTCATTTTGGCGAGCGGGGGCTACTCTTCGTTGCGGTGCACGGGCTTCTCACTGCGGTGGCTTCTCTTGTTCCGGAGCACAGGCCCTAGAGCGCGAGGGCTTCAGTAGTTGTAGGGCAAGGGCTTTGCTGCTCCGTGCCATGCGGGATCTTCCGGGACCAGGGCTCGAACCCGTGTCCCCTGCACTGGCAGGTGGATTCTTAACCGCTGCGCCACCAGGGAAGCCCCCGAGGGGTGAGATTTTTTTGTAAAGAGCCGTGCTCTGTGCAAAGGCAGATGAGTGGGTCACTGCCTGGAGGACTGGGACGAGCCAACAGGGAGGGAGGAGGGGAGCCCCCAGCGAGAAGAGGCCATGGGGGGGGGGGCGGGGAGGCGATGGCATTGATACGGAGCAGGGGTCCCTGACCTTTTCGTGCTATGAATATTTGTCAGGTTAATGTGCTAAGATAACATAGGAGTTAAGATAACAAAGGAAACCAAGGATGTTCCAAGACAGCTATCAGAATGTGAAAGGTCAAAGTTAGATACAGTGGAATCTGCTGCTTTGGGAGCACGTTTGCTTGTAGCACCAGCGCTGGATCTAATAACCACAATCATTCCAAACTGCTGATGCAAACGGCACCTGGAGAGAAAAGAGGCAACGGTGACAGGATGTGGACGGTCTGTGGCCGCTGCAGGAGCCGGGCCCCAGCCCTGCGGACACCTCACACCTCGGTGGGGGCGCTGTCTGTCATTCAAAAGGCAGGAAATGCTAAGTTCATTCAGAAGTTAGCAGAGATAAGATGTGACTTTTTCCTCCAGATTTTTTTTTTTCTAAGAGTGTCTGTAGAGAGGTGGGGTCAGCAGGCCTTAATGAAGGTCAGGGACGTGAGACACACTGAGATTATCCTGAAGCCTGAGTGTCGGGGTACAGGGTCAAGGCAGAACCAACCAAAATAGGAACAGGCTGGACTTCTAGACAGGGGTGGGGGGCACGGACTTCTGAGACATCTAGTACCTTCCGCACGGTCCCAACAGGAACCCAAGACCCAGCATGAAAGAGGAACTGGTTGGAATGACTTAGACGCTAACCCAGAGCCCTTGATTCTTAGGTCCCCGTTGAACCGAGTGGATCAGTGCAGCAGGTGTTTCCGACAAGAGTGAACACCGCCAGCCACGGGGCCCGGCGCTCGCGGCCCCAGCTCAGACCACGATGCCAAGGGTACCAGAAGCCGGCTCCGTCTTGGGACGCCATCACCTGCCTTCAGAAGAATGCATTCTCCATGGGACAAGCGGGGAGGGGCCTTCAAAGACATCAGGCTCTTTTTCAAAGGACAGCGCCTGGGCAAGGTGGGGCTGGCCTGTCCCCATGCTCCCTCCCGTGGCCAGCTGGCCGGCCCACCCAGTGCCGGCTTGAAGACCCCCAGAGCCTGTCCCATGTCACTGCACTCCCCACGAGCCCTGATCAGTGCTGCCTAAAGCACCCCACGCCCCTACAGGAGCACCCCCAAGCCCTCAGCTACACAGGGCGAGCTTCGGGGTCTTCGGGGTGTCTGTGAAGGGAGGGGCGAGCTGGGCGGCCGTCTGGGCTGCCGGGGTGGAGGCTCGGAGCTCCTCCTTGGGGCCGCTTCTTATGGGACTGGTGTTCCCCAACCCGGGTGCCGTGAAACCACACGTGAGTGGAGAGCCCGGGTGCCCCGCCACACCCCGCGTCCCTGCTCCGATGAGGCCCTGCACTGCCGTGTTTCCAGCCGTTCCTGGGCACTTCTCAAATCAAAGGAAGATGGAGCTTCAGTGAAGGAAAAGCAAGGCTCCCTAGATATCTGGAGGCGTGTGGCTCCCCAGCCCTGCCCCTCCCAGCACAACCTGCAGCACCACTGACCATGACCCTGGATGTTCACGAGGGCCCTCGGACAAGGGCCCAAGGGCCCCTCCGTGATGCAGCTTCTCCTTGTAACAGAGCACCACGGACGGGGCGCCTTAGGCCACAGACATCTGTCTTCTCACGTTCTGGATGTTGGGAGTCAGAGATCAAGGTGTCGGCAGTAGTGGCCCCTCCCGAGGTCTCTCCTCCTGCGCTTATGCACCGTTGTCTCCTCTCTGTGTCCTCACAGGGTCGTCTCTTGGGCCTCTCACTGCTGTGGCCTCTCCCGCTGCAGAGCACAGGCTCCGGACGCGCAGGCTCAGCGGCCATGGCTCACGGGCCCAGCCGCTCCGCGGCACGTGGGATCTTCCCGGATCGGGGCACGAACCCGCGTCCCCTGCATCGGCAGGCGGACTCTCAACCACTGCGCCACCAGGGAAGCCCGGTCGTCCCTCTTTGAGTGCCTGTGTGCCAATCTCCTCATCCTGTAAGGACACCAGTCACATGGGGTTAGAGTCCACTCTAATGATCTTTAACTTAACTACATCTTTAAAAACTATATCTCCAAATACAGTCACTTATGAGGTACTGGGGGTTAGGCCTTCGACACATGAATTTGGGACGGAGGGCAGTGACACAATTGAGCCCATAACACTCCCCAGCAGAACACTACACGTTCTTCAAGGGCAAACATCCCCCACCTCCTCCAGGAAGCCTCCCAGGCCTGCAGTCCATTGGGAGAGGCCCCGTCAGCCTCAGCAAACGTCTGTTAAAGCCTCTGGGTAGGAAGCACGTGGTGCTGGGCACGGAGGGCCTGCACAGGAGGCAGGCAGGACGCCTGCCCTCGGGACATCCATTCACACTGTGTTCTTCCCTGGAACTGTTTCATTCATCCTGTGATATTTGTTAAGTGCCTACTGTGTGCCAGGCACACACTGGGTGCTGGAAGGTGGTGAAGGATATGCACGGAAACACACCCTCTCCCTCCTGAGCCCTCAGTACCCACCTGCCCTCTCTTCCCCTCCATTAGATTGTGAATTCGGGGAACACGGGAGACACCTTAACGCATTCAGAACCCTCACTAGTAGCCAGCACCCAGCGTGCACAGCTGGCTTTTGTCGACTGACTGTCGGAACATAAGCCAGGTGACTCCCCGCCACCAACAAGAGGTGAGGCAGCCAGAGGCAGCCGCCGTCTGCTGGCTGAGGGCAGCCGTGGTGGGGGGGGGGGCAGGAGAAGTGAGCGGGACCCCACCTGTGCTGACCCTCGGGACCTCCTTCTTCCAGGGGGAGCTCTGTGAGTCCCGGCATCCCTCTGCACCCGCCACCCGCCGTGAGGGACACAGAAGAACTGTCCTTCCTCCCGTTTCACTGAGGCTCACACAGAGCCATTGGTTTGTCTATCTCAGCTGTTCTCAAGTGGGAGCAATTTTGTGACACCCCCTCCCCCCAAGGTCATAAGCAACGTCTGGAGACTTTGGTGGTCACAGCTGGGTAGAGGGCTGCTCTGGCATTTAGTGGGCAGAGGTCAGGGATGCTGCTCAATGACCTGCAACACACAAGGCGGCCCCCAGACAAAGAACTACCAACCTGCAATGTCATAGTGTTGAACTGACAACCCCCAGTCTATCAAGTGATGGATGGGGTGGGTCCGGGAGACAAGCACCTTCACCCCAGTCATCATCTATCCGCTGAGGCTGAAAATAACCCTGGTTATTGTTATCTGTGAGGATGAGAGATCATCTATATAACATACAGTCATAGTGACCCGTTGGGCGCTCTGTGCCACTAAGCATCCTTTGCAAACACTATCATTGAATCCACCATTAAACATGTGTTTAGCATTATAACACTATCACTAATCCTGTGTCTTTGCACAGCAAGGCTGTGTCGTGGGTACCGGCATCACCTGCTTTTACATTCGGACAGATGCGCCCGGGGCTGACCAGCTCCTGTTCCGTCCTTTGCCAAGCGTCCTGTGAGCCAGAAACTGCTCAAAGCCAAGGGAAATCCCTGAGTTGTCCCTGCCAGCACGACCTGAGGGCTCGAATCCAGGCGGCAAGGGGGTGAAGAAAAAGTTTAAGAGGAAAGAATGAGGACGGGAGGGACACCAGGAGCCATTGCAAACAAGCGTCCATTTTATTGTTTATATGCACAGCTTTTATACAATGCAGATCCAGGGAGTTCAGGGAGTTAAAGCACACTAGGTTCTGTTTACGATTAGGTTAGTTTCTTCCTTGTGGGAACAGTCTGTCCTTCATCCTGCTAACTTCTTGATAACGATATTTTTGCCTTCTCTGTTTGTACCCAAAGTTTCTGTTATGACTGGGCATATTGTTCTTGACCTTGTGATAAACATTAGCAAAAAGGGGCTTTCATCCATCCAGAATGGGCTTCACCTGCACCTGTCATGCACTGATCACCTCGGGGAAAACGTGGGTGGAGAAGTCCCAAGAGCGCAGGCTCAACCTTACTGAGGCCTGCATGAACGCCTGCCTCTATTTGGGGAGCCTGCGCTCAGTTGGCCATTCTCCTCCAGGCCGAGTACCCTTAACGGGCATGGCGCGCTCCACACTGAGTATAAAGTTCCTGAGAAGATGGAGTGAAACCTTGCCACTCGGTGACGGGGGAAGCGCGTAGCATTTGGTCAGCCACCCTCCTTTCAGAGCCTCCTAAGCGGGGAGAACCTGAGAAAGAGCTTCATCTTGCAGAACTAGTACGCAGGGCGGGGACCAGTTTGCTCATGGATTCCGGGCTGCAGGGATTCCTCCACATCAGGACCAAGGAGGAAGTTTGCAGAGAGAGGGAGGGAGGGAGAGAGGGAAGCAGCTGTCTTGCAGGTGATCCCAGAAAACCCCCAGGAGGGGAGCTGTGATTCGTCTGTGGGTGGGGTTTTTTGGGGGAGGGGAAAGGGGTTCTTGTCTGTCTTTTTCTTTTTATGAAAAGAAGCAGCGTGTATCTTGGGTGGAAGACCTGATGCAAGTTTATTGGTAGGGTCCCAGGGGCGTTAGTTCTTTTCAAACGTGTCTCTTTTGTGCTCACCGGCTTCCCCGGCCCGGCCACCTTTCAGAACTTTCCAGAGAATCACCGTAAGGAGGCGACAACCACCTCTGCGCCTTGTAAGACCTTGGGTGGCGATTTCGAGGGAGCCCACGGGAGCCGTCTCGGTTGACGTGCCTCTAGGCCCCGCTCTGCACAGGGAATTCGAGGCCATGGTGCAGGCACATGGCATCCATGACCTTCGAGGATGTGGCAGTGACCTTTACCTAGGACGCGTGGGGGCAGCTGGAGGCTGCCCAGAGGAGCCTGTACTGGGAGGTGATGCTGGAGACCGGTGGGCTCCTGAGCTCTCTGGGACATCCGGTTCCCAAGCCAGATCTGATCCACTCACTGACGCACAGGCACGAGCTGTGGCTGGTGAAGGGAAGCCTCTCCCAAAGGGCCCGTCCAGGAGCCAGAGAAAAATCAGAGACTAGAGAGTCAGATACTTCTCAGCTGCTCTTGTCCGAGGGACCCTCACTTCAGGTGTGGCTGAGACGGGGAGCTTCAAGGGACTCCGAGACTGCAGAAACCAAAACTAAGGAAGGGCCATCAGAAATGCAGGAAAGAATCTTAAGTCCTGGGACAGATCCCACGAGAAGACTGACCCTGGAAAGATGAGCCTTAAAAGTGATGAGCTGGGGATAGATGACAGTTTACACCCAGGAGTTTTACAGGAGCAAGTCTCTCCAGTAGGTGTTCTCCATGAAAGTGACTCACACAGGCTAGTTAAAGACCCCAAGAATTGGGCTTCCCTGGTGGCGCAGTGGTTGAGAATCCGTCTGCCGATGCAGGAGACACGGGTTCGTGCCCTGGTCCGGGAAGATCCCACATGCCGCGGAGCAACTAAGCCCGTGAGCCATGGCCGCTGAGCCTGCGCGTCCGGAGCCTGTGCTCCGCAACGGGAGAGGCCACAACAGTGAGAGGCCCGCATACCGCAAAAAAAAAAAAAAAAAAAAAAAAAGACCCCAAGAATCGTGCACGGAAGAACCAGCGTGGATATAGTGAGTGCAGGAATATCAGGATTCAGGATCTGGCACCGCATGACTGTACTCATGCTGCAGTGAGGCCCTGTGAGCGCACACAGTGCAGGAGGACCTGCAGCCGTGCCTCAGACCTCACGCAGCACCAGCGGATTCACACTGGAGAAAATCCTTCTGAGTGCAAAGAATGTGGAAAACCCTTCAAACATACGTTCCAACTCACAAAGCGCCAGTGGATTCACACTGGAAAGAGGTCCTATGAGTGCAGTAAATGTGGAAAGGCCTTCGTCCGACAGTCTACTTTTATTAAGCATCAGAGGGGCCCACACTGGAGAAAACCCCTTTGCATGCAAAGACTGTGGGAAAGCCTTTTGCCACAGGTTTAATCTGAGTCAACACATGGAGATTCACACTGGAGGGAAGCCCCATGAGCACAGTGAATGTGCGAAAGCTTTTTCTCACAAGTCACACCTCACAGAGCACCGGTGGATTCACATTGGAGAGAAGCCCCATGAATTCAGTAAATGTGGAAAGTCTTTCACCCACCGCGTTTTGTCCAACGTAGCTGGATCCACACTGGTGAGAAACTCTTTATGTGCAAAGAATGTGGGAAACCTTTTGCTCCAAGTTTAATTTGAGTCAACACATGAGGATTCTCGTTGGAGGGAAGCTCCGGGAATGCAATAAATATGGAAAGGCCCTCGACCAGCAGTCATCCTGTATTCATCATATGACCCACACTAGAGAAAAAAACACTTGAATGCAAATTCTGTAGGAAAGCCTTTTGCTACAACTCTAAGCTGACAAATGAATATTCACACTGGAGAGAAGCTCTGGGAGTGCCTCAAGTGTGGGAAAGCTTTCATTCTCAAGTCACACCTTACAAAACACCAGTGGATTCACATGAGATAAGCCAGTAAATGTGGATCAGCCTTTACTTAACACTCATCTTTTATTCATCATAATAGGATCCTCACCGTAGGAAACAGTGTTTTCTACTGCTTCTTGAAATACCAAAATGGCCATCTATCGCTCTCCTGTTCCCCACGGTTAAATCCTCTCATTCACCTTTCCCTCGCACCTCCATGGCCTATTCTCTCCAAGGCTGGGGGGCTCCTGACAGAGCTGTGAGGTGTTTCTGTTCACTGCAGTGCCCTGAGCCCTGTCTCTGGAGCCATTACCCCTGGTGTCAAATCCCAACTCTGCTGGCTCGGAGCTATACTGACCTGTGCAAGTTACCAAATCTTTCTCTGCCTCAGTTTGCTCATTGGTAAGTGGGTAATTTGATAATATAGTATTTACTTCACAGGGCTGTCGTGAGAGTCAATGGTTTAGTGTATGACAAGAGTGAGAAGAGAATCCTTTGCTCCCTGCGGGTGTGTCACTTGGCAGTTATGATTCCTGCTGACGTGGCCACTTAATATTGACTACACCATGATTATTATCATCATCTATTCCATTGCCCTGGATTTCAGGCTTTTTGGCAATTTTGTGAACATTTGTGGTTAAATAGCATAGCTACCAGAGACAGACCCAGATTCCCAGCTTGGATTAACTCCTTACCATTTCCTTCCATTTCAGCAAAGCAGATTATTTCCTTGACCTTCTTTATCTTCATTTAAAAATGGTGCCTTTCAAGGAAGCTGCATCATTGGATGCGTTCCTAATGGATGAATGAATGAATCATTTTGTGTTATTTTATTTAGGATGTAAAAAGACTTTGCTCAATGTAAGACTTATACAGAGTGACACCAGCAGGATAGTGGAATAGGAGGTTCTAGCCTTTATTCTCTCACACTAACTCCAAACTGACAATGATCTGCACACAAAGATACCTTCTTGAAAACTCTGGTATCCAGGTGAGAGATTATAGTACTCGGGTGAAGCACTGAAGTGAGAAAAGAAAAAAATGCATTGAAGGGGGTAGGGTCAACAGTTTCAGTTTACCTCCATCACCTCTTCCTCGATTCCACTTCTTCACCCATTTACATGAGTGCTGAGAGAGATTCCCTCCACTCAGGAGCTCTTTTGTGAGGAAAAAAGTGATGTGAGTGTTTGACTTTGTCACAGATGTAGGGTTCTCACTCTTGCAGACCCAGACCCCAGCAGTTTCCAAGGCCACTCCAACCCCATTCTAGCCCCTACTAATCCACCGTCATGTGGTAACTCTATTTTTGTTTCTTTGGGAACCTCCATGCTGTTCTCCACAGTGGCTGTACCAGTTTCAATTCCCACTGGCAGTGTGGGAGGGTTCCTTTTTCTCCACGCCCTCTCCAGAATGTGTTGCTTGTGGGTTTTTTGACGGTGGCCATTCTGACCGGTGTGAGGTGGCACCTCATTGTAGTTTTGATGTGCATTTCTTTAGTGGTTGGTGGTATTTAGCACCTTTCCATGTATCTTTTGGCGATCTGTGTGTCTTCTTTGGAGAGATGTCTACTTAGATCTTCTGCGCATTTTTTGATTAGGTTGTTTGTTTGTTTGTTTTGGTATTGAGCTGCATGAGCTGTTTTTATGTTTTGGAGATTGGTCCCTTGTTGGTTGCATTGCTTGTGCGTGTTTTCTCCCATTCTGTGGGTTATCTTTTTGTTTTGTTTGTGATTTCTTTTGCTGTGCAAAGGCTTTCGAGTTTAGCTGGGTCCCATTTGTTTGTCTTTGTTTTTGTTTTCATTAAGCTAGGAGATGGATCCAAAAAGAGATTGCTGTGAGAAAAATAAAAAAGAAATGTATTGGTAGGAAGTATGTGGTGCCACCCGCTTCAGGGAGCCCTGGACAACGGGTGAGTGAAAGCTGTCCCGCAGGATGCAGAGTGGAGCTCTGCCTGACTCAACTGATGGGACATTCTCTCCACCTCCTCCTAAGACCATCTTTGCCGTGGGGTTGGGAAGATATCAAATTGTTTCTGAACCAAACTTTGGTCTGCTCGCCCGTGCACAGTAAAGCCAAACTACTGACACCAGGTTGTGGTGAAGGAAGGTGTTTATTGCAGAGCACCAAGCGAGGAGTCCAGGCAGCTAGCGCTCAAAAGGCCCAAACTCCCTGATGGTTTTCAGGGAAAGGCTTTTAAAGGCAGGGTGAGGGAGGGCGCACGTGGGCTGTGTGATCAGCTCGTGGGCCTTCTTCTGATTGGCTGGTGGTGAGGTCATCGGGAGTCAGCGTCATCGGCCTTCTGGTTCCAACTGGTCTGGGGTCTCCGTGCTGGTGGGCAGCATGCAGTTAACTTCTTCCACCTGGTGGGGGTTTCAGTATCTGCAAAACAGCTCAAAGGACGTGGCTCAGAATATTATCTATAGCCCTTGAGGAGGAACTTAAGTCCTTGACTTTGGTTAATGGCTAAACTATTATTATTTTATCTTGCCTAGCTGTTTTCCTTTCTGCATTTTCTCACTTCTCTGATTAAAGTTACTCTTTGGAACTTGGGGAAAGCCTAGGAAGATAAAGTTTATCCACAGACAAGAGGCAGGTGAAGGACATGGGGTTGGGGGAGGTTCTGTTCCAGGAACATTCAATCAATCAACCCCAAACTGGGGGAGGCAGCAGAAAAGCAGGCCTAGCCTCGTGGGGCTTCCAGGCCTGGAATTGAGAGCAGGGAGATGGCTGGGTACCCAGCAGACAGCAGCGCCAAAAGAGAATCCACATCCAGCCTTAAAATCACACCAGTCAGCCAACCCCAGGTGAGACAGAAGCCAGTGCCACAGATGGCGGCCAACATCTCTCCAAGGTACAGACCCACCTGCTGTCCATTAGGAGGGCCCATCCTCAACAATCTGAAGATCTTCTACGTGGTCCCTGCTGTGGAGGCCCATGTTTTACTATAATGACAGCTTGGATTCATAGAGCATCAATCTGCCCGAAACACCGGACACCCTGAAGACGTTACCTTACTTCTCATGCCAAATCCCTATGAGGTCTGGAGAGGGTCAGGGAGGGGTTAATTGGCCATTAGCGCTAAGGCAACTGAGACACAGGCAGGTTAAAAGACTTGCCCAGGGCAGGAAGTGGTCACAACCAAAGAACAGAGATTGGACTTTGGGGTCTTCCCCCTGTACTTTGTCCACAGAGGTTTCTGAAGATGGCCAGGACCATTCTGGTGGGGGAGGGTGCTGGTGGCAGGCCCCAGGATGCCCAAGGACACGGTGCTGTGACAGCAGGTGGACCCCATTTCTGAGACTGCTCAGGGGGTCCTGGACCAGCCCATGGCGTTAGTGTGGGTCCCACCTGTTCTCCTGGCCCATCTGGGAGTCTCAAGCAGCCGCAGGGTATTTACCACGGGGAGGTCGAGAGCCAGCCTCCACCTGGACGGACCCCTGACCAAGACTAGACGTGACACTGGCCAGAGTGTCATCAGCCCCTTTGAGAGAATCCTCTCTAGCAACAGTGACATCTGGGTCTCCTACTGCCGCTGACCGACAGTGACACCTTTTCAGAACAAGAGTGGGACACCCATTTCTGGTGTCTTTCCTTCCTTTCCAAGGGGGAGATGTGGCCTCTGTGATTGTGTCCTCCGAGCCCAACCCGGCCCCCACCCAAGTGTGAGCCTGTGGCCATCACCCCACCGCCACTGCCCTCCCCACGGGGCACACACTGAATGCGTGAGGTCAGGAGAATGGATCCACCACAAGCCAGCGAGGCGTGGCCTCAGGTAAGTGAATTCACCTCTCCTGCCAGCTGAGTGAGGGGGTGACACCCTGACTGTGGAATCTCACATACCATGGCCACTATGAGCTCCTGGAGGATTGACCAACTCCACATCCAGTGACATCTCTGATCATGTGAAAACCAGAAGACACAGAACTGCGAAACAAATCAGCGTTTACTTCAAAGTTCGAAATTATTCTGAGACTGGCAAAAGGCAAAGACTGAGGCCAGGCAGGTGAGTTTGGTGGCCACTCTGTGAGAAATGACCTCATATTTGGATCAAATGGCAATTCTAATTAACCGTGCCCATTTTCAAGTTTTCTGGTTAATTTACAAGAAGAAGTGATAGCTGTTACTGTGTTGGCTCCAGGAGTGGAAGAATTTTACAAACAGTTAAACGAAGCCAGTTTAATACTTGTGTTATCAGATGTTTCAAATAGAAAAGCCGATTAAGTTAATTTAAATAATTGCTTAATTTGTATTCAAATCATTAAATAAACATAAAGCTTGGAATAATTATTCTGTTGAAGATAAATGTCACTGACGTTTTTGAAAATGCAAGATATAGGGCTTCCCTGGTGGCGCAGTGGTTGAGAGTCCACCTGCCGATGCAGGGGACGCGGGTTCGTGCCCAGGTCCGGGAAGATCCCACGTGCCGCGGAGCGGCTGGGCCCGTGAGCCGTGGCCACTGGGCCTGCGCGTCTGGAGCCTGTGCTCCGCAGCGGGAGAGGCCACAGCAGTGAGAGGCCCGCGTACCGAGGGAAAAAAAAAAAAAAAAAAAGAAAGAAAGAAAATGCAAGATATAAATGTAAATTCAGTGAAATAGTCAATATTAATGGCATCATTATTTGTTTTTGTTATAATACAAATGCTGATGTCACACGGTGTCATGGTAAAAATGTGCTATTATTAAATTAAGCAAGTATGGAGCTTGGCTATTATCAAAAAGACAAGAAATAAGTGCTGAGGAGGATGTGGAGAAAGGGGAACTTTTGTACCCTGTTGATGGGAATGTAAATTGGTGCAGCCACTGTGGAAAACAGTACAGTTTCCTCAAAAAATCAAAAATAGAACCACCATACGATCCAGCAATCCCACCCCTGGGTGTTTATCCAAAGAAAACACAGCACAAACTCAAAAAGATATATGGTCCCTCCATGTTTACTGCAGCATTGTTTACAATAGCCAAGATATGGAAACAACTTAAATGTCCATTGATGGATGAATGGATAAGGAAAATGTGAGATAGATAGATGATAGATAGATAGATTGATTGATTGATAGATGATAGATAGATAGACAATGAAATATTATTCAGCCATAAAGAAGAAAGAAATCTTGCCATTTGCAAAAACATGGATGGGCCTTGAGGCCATTATGCTAAATGAAATAAGTCAGACAGAAAGACAATTATCTATGATCTCACTTATGTGTGGAATCTAAAAAACCAAAATCAAAAACCAAACTCATAAATACAGAGAACATATTGGTGGTTGTCAGAAGTGCATGGAGGGTGGGCAAAAGGCATCAAAAGGTACAAACTTGCACTTATAAAATAAATAAGTCATGGGGATACAATGTACAGCATGGAGACATTAGTCAATAATACTGTAGTGCATATTTCAGAGTTGCTAGGAGAGTAGATCTTAAAACTTCTCATCACAAGAAAAAAATCCCATAATATTGTATGGTGACAAATGTTAACTAGACTTTTGTATGTCAGTTACACCTCAATAAATTAATTAATTAATAATTTTTAAAAAGAAAGTATGAAGCAGAAATATTTTTGGAATTTTTGTAGTAAACACAATTCATATATGAATCTTAAGCTGCAATATACCTGTAATTGAAATAAAGCTGTAGATAGCAAAACGTATAAACATTTTTATATTTACAGATTTAGAGTAACTGAACTACAAGTTTTCTGTGACAAATCTTATGTAGATTTCACAAACAAGAAGTCCTTAATCAGGGCAGTACAAACTTTCTCCCTTTGACATTCACATCTGGTCAGATTTTAGAAATGCATAGCCTTTGAAAAAGTCATTTGTAAACCAGTCTAAATGAGTTACAGCGGTACTCGATTTGTGTGTGTGTCCTCTGGATTTTGGTTGCATTTTGTTCAAAATCTTTAATCAAACTATTCAACAAATGGATTCCCAAAAACTTCTTCGAAGCTTTTGGCGAATTATCGCAATTATTGAAAACAAGATCAAAAAGAGAAAGACTATTTAAATGTATTGCTTCAGATGAAAGAGAGGAACTGAACAAATTGCTGATGCCTGCCCAAATGGTATATGAGAAGGACTTTGGAATTCCAGAATGGCTCCTTGGAATACCTCCATCTATGGGGCAGATTTTTGATGAAGTTCATATTTTAGTTGGAGATGTAGATAGATATAGATAGATAGATGATAGATAGATAGATAGATAGACAGATGGATACATAGGTAGACAGGTAGATACATACATGGATGGATAGATGGATAGATAGATATTGATATAGATAGGAATGGAATAAAACTGAGAAATCCTATGATTTTCATCATATAACTTTGACAAAACATTCAAAAGAATCATACACACACACACACACACGAGCCTGTTGATATATTTTGCCTTATAAAAATATTTATGAAAGAAAGATTCTTGGAATGTAAACCAAAACACAGAACCTCTAAAGTTTCCCTGTGTCCTTTCCCTGCCCCTGCCCCTAATGACCATCAATCTTGAATACATTTTAAAACATTTTTTCCATAAATTTATTTATGTATTTATTTTTGGCTGCGTTGGGTCTTCATTGCTGCACGCGGGCTTTCTCTAGTTGCGGCGAGCAGGGGCCAGTCTTTGTTGCAGTGCCCAGCCTTGCTCATTGCAGTGGCTTCTCTTGTTACAGAGCACAGGCTCTAGGTGCATGGGCTTCAGTAGTTGTGGCACACGGGCCCAGTAGTTGTGGCTCGTGGGTTCTAGAGCACAGGCTCAGTAGTTGTGGCGCACGGGCTCAGTTGCTCCGCGGCATGTGGGATCTTCCCGGACCAGGGCTCCAACCCGTGTCCCCCACATTGGCAGGCAGATTCTTAACCACTGCGCCACCAGGGAAGTCCCCATTTTTAAACTTTTAAAGTAGCTTTCTTGAGGTATAACTGCCATGTAACAAACTGTGCATATTTAATGCATACAATGTGATACGTTTTGACATGTGTTCCCACCAGTGAAACCATCACCTCAATGAAGAGGGTGAACGCATCCATCCTTTCGTTGAATGGAGAGACCACAACTGGTTTATCCATCTCATCTATTGATGGACACTTGGGTTGTTTCTTCGTTTGGCTTTGCAAGTAAATCTGCCATGAACATTTGTGCAAAAGTCTTCCCAGGGACATGTGATGTCATTTCTCTTGGTAAATACCTAGGACTGGAATGACTGAGTCATCCGGTAGGTGTATGTTTAACTTTTTAAGAAACTGTCAAACGGTTTTCCAAAGTGGTTGTACCATTTTACTCTCCTAGCAGCCGCCATGAAAGTTGACACATCCTGGCCACTACTCAGTGTGGTGGTCTCTTTAACTGTAGTTATTCTGGTCTGTGTGGAGTGATAGTCCATTGTACTCTTAATCTGCATTTCCTTAATCACTGATGCTCTCTAACATCTTTTGGTGCACTTATTTGTCATTCGCATATCTTCCTTGATGGAGTAATTTTTCAAAAGATTTGGTCTTTTTAAAAAAAATTGGGCTCTTTGTTTTCTTATTATCAAGTTTTGATAGTTATTTGTATAGACTGGATACAAGTCCTTTATCAGGTATGTGACTTGCTAGTATTTTCTCCAGCCTGTGGCTTGTCTTTTCATTCCATTAACTGTGTCTTCCAACGACCAGAAGATCTTAATTCTGATGAAGTCCAATCTGTCCAGTTTTTCTTGTACAGGCTATGCTTTTGATGTTATAGCTAAAAAAAAAAATCTCTGCCTAACCCAAAGTCCCTAAGATTTCCTCATGTCTTTTTAACAGCTTTTGGTTTTATATTTAGATGTATGAACCATCTTGAGTTAAATTTGTATGCAATTCAAGACATGGTTTTGAAGTAGAACTATACAAATGTTGCTCTATTTCTGGATTCCATTGCTCTGTTGTCCATCTTGAAGCCAATACCATCTTGATGTCCATCCTGATGCCTTGATTACTGTAGCTTTATAATAAAACTTGAGGTCGGACAGTGTAAATCCTCTAACTGCTCTTCTTTTCCAAGTCGTTTTGACTGTTCTAGGTCCTTTGCACTTTCATATGAATATTAGATTTGGCTTGTCAATTTCTACAAAAAAAAGGCTGCTGAGATTATGATTGGGAATGCATTGAATGCACAGATCGATTTGAATAAAAGTATTTTGCAGGTTCACAAATATAAACTTAAATTTCCAGTCTATGCATAAGTGTTTAACGATATACAATTTCAATCTTTTTAACCCTCCCTTTTATTCTTGAAAAAATGGCCTGATTTGGAGAATGAATTTTGTGGTGACCGACCCTGAGTTTGACGTGACCACAGAGGGATCAGGCTGCCACTTCCTGAGTCCAGTGATCCGGCTTAACTTTAGCAAAATCAGGACAAGACAATCTATGCTTTTCACGTGACACAGTATGGAAAGACCATCCCCTGCGACACTCTGCCAGAAACTTGAACTGAATTTAATTAAGTTTGTAGAGCTAATTTCCATTTACAGGAAATATGAAGGCAAGAGGAAGAAGTTAAATGACATAACAAGGAAAGAGATAGACAATTCCAGAATATAGAGCATTCTACAGGTCCGTACACCAATTTCTTCAAGTCAATGTTTTGTTTTACTCTGTTCTAAGTGAGGGGAGAGTCTCTCTAGATTAAAAGAGAACTAAGAGATCTTATAACCTAATATAATGGACAAGTCTCATTAGAATCCCAACTCACCCAACAAACTGGAAAAAGACATTTTTGAGACAACGGAGGACATTTGAATATGGACTTATTTTTAAATAATACCCAGAGATCAGCATTAACTTTGTTAGCGCTGGAAATGGCATTGTGGTTATATAAGAAAATGTTCCTAAGTTTTTGCATCGCTGTGAATCAACGCTGAATTATGTAGGGGGTGAAATGATAAAATGTCTGGTTTGCTTTCAAATATTTCATTGAAGAGAAGAAGAAAGAAAAGAGACGGCTTAATTCAGCGTGGCAGAATCTTGACAGTTGTTGGACCTGGAAAACAGGGCCATGCATGTTAAATTTTCTATTCTCTCTACTTTTGAATAGGTTAGAAATTTAAAGAAAGACAAAACTAAACTAAAGAAGGGATGAGTAGAGGGGAGCCCCAATTTTTTGAGGGCAGTGAATTATGCTGTATGATCCTGCCATGGCAGATACATGTCCTTGCATTTGCGCAAACCCACAGACTGTCCAACACCAAGAGCGACCCCTGATGTAAACCGCGGACTCTGGGTGGTAATGAGGTGTCCATGGAGCTCCCTGGCTTGTGACAAATTGCCCAACTGGTCGGGGTCTGGATAATGGGGTAGGCTGTGCATGGAAGGAGGGCAGGGCATCTGTGGGAAATCTCTGTACCTTCCCCTCAATTTTACAGTGAACCTAAAACTGCTCTACAAAATAAAGTCTGCCTAAAAAATAATAATAAAAATAAACAGGCATGGGCAGGTGGTCAATTCTGTCCCACGAGACATAGAGAGGCCTGCCGGGGGCTTCTGGGAGAACCTTCTTCCCCATAAGAAGGACCGCAGGAAGGAGACTTTCTCTTCCACTCTGAATATTATGGTCTGCATCTGATGCCAGGAAGGATGACAGCTGTCTCGGCATGCGGGGAGGGGATCCCGCCAGAAAGAACGAGCCACGCAAAGGTGGGGAGAGCCTGGTCCTGGGGTGCGTTGCCGAGGCCCCGAAGTGACCGTCCTGCCGTGAGGCTGCGTTCTGTAAGATGACAGTTCCTCCTGCTGTGTAAGCAATAAGTATCTCCTATTAAGCTACTGTCCGGGGCTTCCCTGGTGGCGCAGTGGTTGAGAGTCCGCCCGCCGATGCGGGGGACGCGGGTTCGTGCCCCGGTCCGGGAGGATCCCACGTGCCGCGGAGCGGCTGGGCCCGTGAGCCGTGGCCGCTGCGCCTGCGCGTCTGGAGCCTGTGCTCCGCAGCGGGAGAGGCCACAACAGCGAGAGGCCCGCGTACCGCAAAAAAAAAAAAAAAAAAAAAAAAAAAAAAAGCTACTGTCCGGCCAGGTTTTCTATTGATGTATCACCTCATTTGGCACTTAATAAATCGAGCCTATATGGCAATCTTCTTCCAACTTCTTTGTAAATGACCAAAGGGCTTCTTTTTTTATTATCCTTCCAACTCCTCTGAGATGCGGAACGATCAAACCAGCATCTATTTAAATTTATTTATTCAAATCTACATGCAAAATCCTAAGGGCAGAGCGACCAGATGAGTAGGTAATAGTCACAGCTCCTCCCTCAGCACGCACTGGAGGAGTGGTGCACAGCACGTGACCACCAAGAACCAGGCGGGGGTCGTGCAAAGGCTCAGGGGCCCACGGAAGGCTTCCTGGAAGAGGTGCCTACAAACTGGACTGCCGGTGCTTCACCGAGTAGCGAGAAGAACGGAAGTGGGTGTTGAAAGTTCCCAAGGTAACTGAGGCCAAACAGAGACCTAAAGGAAGGAAATTCTGTTTCCTTCAGGGCATCTTGGCCCAAGTGCTGTACAGAGTTCGAAGAGAGAAGTCTGGAAATACAGACTCCGATTGTGGAGGATATTCTAGGTCTATGAAAGGCACTGTTTGCTCTTTTTATTCGCCAGGAGGGGGAAAAAAACAATGTGACGATTAACGACTTCATGTCCTTCATTTTAGGAATAACCAAGTGCCCTCCAGGTGAGCCATCCGCCCAGGGTCGCAGGCCTGGACTCCCGGCTTCCCATCCAGGGTCCTGATGCATCCTCCCCGGGGCACGTGGCCGCCTCAGGGTGAGGGTGGAGGTGACGCCTCCCCAAACCCAGAGCTGAGAGTGCCAGGTGGGGCGCTCGTCAGAGGAAAATGAGGATTCTCACCTTCCGGAGGTCCCGTTCACCTTCTGTAAAATGCAGATAACCCCCAACTGAAATAGGAACTTAAAAGATTAAATAATTAAATTTTTAAAAATATCTAGTGCCCAGTTATAACTCAGTAAACTATAGTTACTCTTCCTGCAAGGTCTGATCAACTGATCAAGGCAAACCGAAAAGGTCGCTCTTTCTGGGCAGAGGACTAACCCCTCACTTATTAAATCCAATTAAAATTTCACTACCCCCTGCCCTCCTCCACTCCGTCAACTGAGCTTCTGCTAGAAACATCCACGCACCCACTGCCACTGGCTCACCAACTGAGGGCGAGCCACTTAAGGGCCATTTTATCATTTACTGTAATTAACTCACTGTGCCAGCTCTGGGCAGTAAACGTGCCCCAGGAAGCAAACGTCGTTGGAAAGGTGATGAGGCTGAAGGGTCGCAAGCCCAGGACACTGGCCAGGCCGAGGAATCATGAGGTCACAGGTAGTGCACAGGGCAGAGTCCTGTCTGGGAGTCGGGGGGACACCCTGGGGCCCCACCCAGTCACCAGCCTGTGAGGACTCGGGGTCTCGGCCGCTCGGAAGGTCTTCATGGGTGTGGTTCCCCCCAGAGGAGGACCTCTGCTGTCCCTTTGAAAACAAAGTCCATCTCAAAACAAGAAGTTCAAAGTGACTGTGTTCTGCCCTACAGGGACCTCTGGTTGTGTCTGACTGTCCTTCAGAAGAGGCTCTCCGTGTCACGTCATCTGATGGCACAGGTCCCAGTTCACGTGGTCTCCAGGGGAGGACGCAGGACATAAACGGACTCCTGGAGTCCTCCAGACTGGGCGGGAGGGGGCGACAGGGGGCTGCCGGGAGCCATCACACCCCATGCAGGGGCCCTTTGACCAGAATTGTGAGCAGGGTATATTCAGTGTTGGAAGGTTAGCTCTTCTTTGTTTCTGCTGGTTATTTTCAAGCGATTTGGCAAAGATTAAAATAACTCTTCCTAATGCAATCTGGATGGGAGGGTTTCTGGATCAAAGGTAGTTGGATTTCCTGGCATCTCTAAGGTATTTGATAAGCATGATGTATGACTGCATGGCTGCGTGAATGAATGGGTGAGCGATCAAGAGGAAGGAAGCAAGGGGAGGGAGGAAGGACGTCGACTTGCCTGTAATGTCGACGTGGATTGAGCACCTCTCTTCCGGGCACTGACTGAGTGCAAGAACCCTGCTCTTAAGCAACTGCCTGCTGCCTGAAGAGAAGAAAAAACTGTACACGTAAATATAATGCACGTAAAGGATTGTGAGTGTCCCAAGAGGCAACAGAGACGGGGCTATGACGTTTAAAAAGGAAAACCTTGGAGTGTTTCGTAGCAGCTAACAATTCCGCTCTGCATATTCTGCACGTCAACACACTCGTGCCGTCCTCCCAACTCCCAGAGCAGGGAAGCACGTGAGACGAGGCAGCGGGAGAGTGAGGCCAGGGAAGGCACAGGGTCACACGGCGTCTGCGTGGTGGCACCCCTGTCCGTCTCCCCACCCCCAGGCCACAGTCCTCCTACGGCATCCTGCACTCCTGAGAGACAGGGAGGATACCTGACAGGGCGGGCACACTCTGGCGGGGAGAACCTGTTACCTCCGCCACGTGGATCCCTGACAATAGAGGAAGTAGATTTCAAACTGGCCTGAAGGATGAGAAAGACTTGCACAGCGGTTAACAGCTGTACCCAGAGGTTTAAGGACATTTACGTCTGCAGAATATCATGAGCTAGAACTGCCACGAGAGTCTCACGTGTACAACATGAATGAGCTTCTTGTGTGCTACACCTGAGAGCTGGCATTTCTGCAGTTTCTTTCTTTCCTCTTTTCCCATGTTTCTTCAAGCTAATGGTAGTCAATGGGAGGGGGGAGGTCCTGCTTCTAGATGGCTAATTCTAGAAGCCTGAAAAGTAAACTAGGCAGCAAGCCATGAAGGTGGGTGGTGCCCAGGACAACAGAAGGTAGTTGAACAGGGGCCAAGTGCTTGGCCCCAATGAAGTGAGCAGAAAGAAAAACATGTCAGGTTCTTGCCAGTTACTCCGGCCGTGGGAGTTAGGATGCACTGGGCTGCAAGTAACAGAAGGACCCATCAACCACGCCTTTGACAGGTAGGGGCTGTCTTCCACCCATGACAAGGAGACTGGAGACGTCCCCCTGCCGGAGGCTCCTGGAGTTCACCTCGTCCCCTTTTCTCGAGGTCACGGGATGGCTGCTGCAGAGGTGCAACCGAGCTACCTCTGGCCGAAAGGGAGGCTGGCATGGTGAGTGTTGAGCTTTCCATCTTCCTGGGTGGAGGCCGGCAAGGCAGGAGAGTGCTGGGGCAAGTGCGGGGCTAGCCAGCCCACAGCCTCTTGGACCACCCTTGGGGTCCAGGCACGCAGCCTCTGCAGGCCAAGTGTTGTCCCAAGCCCACCTGGGCGGCAGAGGGGCCTGGCACCTCTTCATGAAGGCTTCCAGCTTCTCCACCTGCACACATGACTCGCCCTGGCTCTGGTCGCAGCCTCTGCCCTGGCTGTGAGCGCCGGGGTTCCCTTCCTCCCTAGATAAATTCAAGCCTGAATAGTGTATGAGCCTAATGTACTCACTGATGGGTTCTGACCAAGGCCACCGAGGGAGCAGCCCATTTTCATCCGCACGCCAGGCACGGGGGGGAGGCCACAGACCTCCTCTGCAGAGCAGGAGGAGAGGAGGTGGGTGGACGGCCACTGCTCTGGGGGCAGCCAGAGGGGCCAGGAGCAGACCCTCCTCTGGCCCTCACACCTTCCAGGTGCCTGAGGGCGCTTACAGTAGCTGGGGGGTGAGGGCTGGTGCGGGCACGTCCTGGGGTCCCCAGCACGTAGCCCCGGGCCTAGAGTGTATGGAGTGGGAGCCCAGGCCCGGGCTGATGCCCTGGCTCTGCCAGTGCCCGGCTGGGACAAGGAATTTAACCTCTCTGCGCCTTGGTTCCCCATCTGACCAGTGGGATTGCTGTGAGGACTGAATGCAGGAACCCCCGTGCAGTGGATTGTTTGCAGAAATAGCCGCAGTCCTTCCCCTCCGAATCCACGCCCCTTCGCTCTCCAGCCCCAGGTGGAGAGTCTAGTCCACGTGCCTGGAATCTAGCTGGCCCTGTGACTCACGCCAGCCAATAGGGTGCCGTGCAGGCGACGTCACCCGCTCTGAGCCCTGCAGCTTCTGCTGGTGGACACGGGTAGCAGAGCCCAGAGAAGGGGTCGGGTAACGGGCCAGCTATCAATACTAGGTGCCAGAGGTCAGAGGCCACACACCACTTCCCACGCAGGAATGTCCCCGGAAAGGCAGGTGGGCTCTTTGGAGACATGGAGGGGTAATGTTCCTCTTCCAGGCACTAAACTTTGAGTCCGAGGGAGGGGAGGGCGGGGGGGAGGGCCTGCCCCCGCCCCACGGACGTTCTGGGGTTCCTAAGTGGGACTGTGGCATTTCCAGGTACAGCCAGTTCAAGCTTGCCAGACTAGCAGGACTTAAGGAAGCCAGAAGGATTCCCCCCTCCCTCCCTTGGGAAGAAGGCAGTGGGGTCTGGGGAGGTGTTTGGAGCTAGGGCTGGGGTGAGCCCGACTCTCCCTTGGCTGTCTTTATAAAAGGGGTGGATTGGAGGGTTTCTAAGGCCGTCTGATTTGCTGTCTTTAGGTTATTCCTACTCCTTGAACGAGTGATAGTTTTTTTTCTTTTTGTAGCGGAGGGTCAGCGCTTTGCTTTGGGTCTCCCGTGACCCTGTATGAGCATGTGGGGATGTGGGAACAGCCTAGAGGCTCTAGAAGCTCCCGGGTCCTCCCCGCAAAGGCTTCATATTCTAGCTCTGCAGCAGCTCCCCAGCCTGGAGCTTGTGCCTCGGGGCTTTAGGCCACCAGATAGTCCTATTTTGTTCTTCAAATCACACAGTAGCCTAAGTGCTGGAGCAAAGACACTGAGTCCGCAAAGCTATCACTGTTGATCGCCTATTTGCCTTTAAATCCAAAGCCATAAGGTCCCCTAATCAAACATACATAGGAGTATTTGAGGGCCGGCTCGTCAGCCTGGAGAGCCCCACCTGAAATGCCCACTTCTACCCTATGGACTCAGCCCCCTTTAACCGGTGGTTTCTGGGGGTCCTGCCATTCCTCCCGTGTTCTGCAAAGAACACTCTGGAACTTCCCGGCAACCAAAGATGCTTCAGCTGTGTCTGTGGCTCTTCCTCGTAGGTCCGAGGGGGCAGGCGACATCTTTGGTTTTCATCGTGGTCGCATGCGTCTCTGGCGCTATCTCCTGTGACGGCTTGTGCAGGAAGATGGCTCAGCAAAGACGAGCAGGTCGGTGAAGAAACCCCAAGGCATCCGAATCCGCAGGTCGGCTGGTCCAGCCCTGATTGCTGAGCTCCTCCCAGACTCCGCGGCTCGGCCGCTGAGCCCACAGCCAGGGTCAAGCTACTCAGTCTCTGCCTCAGTTTCCTCATCTGTAAGCTGAGGGGTGGAAACACCTTCCCCGCGTGGCAAATGCCATGTAAGCGTTATCTGAAACACAAGTACCCCGAGAAGAGAGGACAGAAGACGTGAAACGCTCCCGCCCGCTGGGCTGGGCTGACGGGACCCTGGCCCTGGCCCGGGGCCTGGCTGCGGGCAGCAGGCCCAGCTCCCCGAGGTGAGAAGATCTCAAGGTCACGTTTAGACTCCCGGGCCCCGAGCTTCAATCACCTGCACCTGAAGCACCAAAAGAGCCTGTTTCTCTGGGTGCAGAATGAAAGGGGGGGGAGAGGAAGACGAAAGGTGTGTGGGGAGCCCAGTGCAGCCCTGAGAGGGTGCGGGTCCCACACGCGGGCCTTTCCCGCGGCCCTCCCAGGCTCCGGAGGGCGGGCGGGCCCCTCACAGGAGTCTCTGCCCTCGGGCTCAGGGTCCAGCGCCAGGTGGGCGGCGTACACTCCCCGAGGGACGCCCGCACCCACCCTGCTCCTTTGCGATTCCCCCGGAGAGATGAGCGCCCTGCCCGGGCACCACCACTGGCCTGCACGACTCTCTCCTCAAAACGCCACCAGAGAAGCTGGAGAACTCTCTGGAACATGGGTCAGACCCCCTCCCCACCCCCATCGTCATTCACGTTCACCAGATGGGTCACAAGCCGGCCCCGCCCGCCACCTCACCCCACCCCCGTCTGTCCCCAGCTCCCAGGCGGGGGCCATCGGACGTCCGGGCATCTCACGCCCCCGCGCCTTTACCCCTGCTCTTCCCTCGGCCACTGAGGCCCTTCTGCACGGGGCCACCCGGCCACCCCCCAGGCAGCTTCCCAGTCGAGCACAGCTCTCGCTCCCACCCTGTGCTGTGTCCGCAGCTCTTTACGCAGCTGTGACCCCAGTTTAGAAAATGACCTGCTTGCTTGTCTGGATCCCAGACTCTGAGCTCCTGGGAGCAAAAGGTTCCACAGTGACCCTCAGGCCGGCTCAGAAATTCCGGGCCCCTCTGACCTGGGCAACTCGCCCGCACCGCTGGGCAGATGAGCTCTGGGGCCGAGTCCCAGCTCCCCCGCAAGCTGGGGCTGGTTAGTTTACCTCTCAGATTCCTTATCAGCAAAATGGGTCTAACCTCTGGCTCAGAAGATTAAGAGGATCCCGGCCCAGACACAGCCGCCAGAGACTGAGTGGGGTAGAAAGCACAAACCTGTTCCTTCGAATGAGACCAACCAGCATCAGCACCCAGAGAGCCTCCTGCTAGGTTATCTGAAGCAAAATTGTCACGAGGAAGCGGGGGAGGCCAGCCCCAGGGAGGGAGAAGTAAGGGGCGGCCAGGCCGGCGTTTCCCCAACAGAGGGTCCCAGCCCTCCCAGTGCTTCCTGCATCTGTTCTGGAACATTCCTTTCTCTTGTCTTTTCACTTGGGGGCATAGGCAGGCCTGCCGTCCTGACGGGAACGACCTCGCTTGGACGTGCTAACACCTTAGGTCTGATGCACCCAGGCTGCCAAGGAGGCGGGAGCCGTCCAGTGGGAGAGAGCTTGGCCTCTGCCTGGACGGGTGTGAGTTCTGTAGTTTGACCTTCCAAGCTCATTAGTCTCCGTTTCCCTTCTTGGTGGCCAGAGCTGTGGAGGGGAGGACACCTCTGGTCACTCCCTTGCCCCCCATGCTGTCCTCACAAGGCATCCAGTACTCGTCAGTGGACTGGGTAAAAATCCAGGTCCATTGAAGATGGGTGAAAGCCGGAAACCACCCTCACGGGGCCGCTCACCTGAGCACAGACCGCGTCCTGTCTGTGGCTGGGCGAGGTGGGCGCCCTGCACCCGTCAGGGCTGTGTTCCTGCTCGCACCGTCTGTCCCTAAGGGCTCTGGAAGTGTACTAGGGACAGCGATCAGCCGGCCTGAAGACACAGAGGCATGCACACACACACGCGTGCACACACATGTACAAGCACACGCACGTGCATATGCACACACAGAGGGAGGCGTGTGCACACACACAGACACCACACAAGCACACACACACGTGCACAGCACACGCATACACACCACCACATACAACACTCACATGTATGCAGCACACACGGACACACACACACACACATCCACGTGTACACACCGGTGTTGCGAGCGCAAACAGCAAGCACACCAGCTTGCATCATCTTTGCTTCCGGTTTTCACACAGTGGAGACTATTTTAGGCTGAAGAGAGTTAAGACTGAAGGTAACTCATGGTCCGTGTGTGCACAAGTGCACGCGTGCACACCCACCCTCAGAAACCCACAGAAAACCATGACGGAAGAGCTCACTCCCTCCCTCTGACCACAGAAGTGGACGCGGGGGGTCAAAGGTGAGATGTCACCGCCAGAGTGCGGGTTCTAGACACGGGCACAAACCCTGTGCCCACATCGGGCATCAGAGATCAGCCGAGGCTCCTGCCCTGGTGTGCGCTCGCTGAGGGAGTGGGTGGAGGAGGGCTCCCCACTGAGTCCCCCAGCCTCGGGGCACCGGGCCAGCGGCACACGTCTTCCAAAGCAGGCAGCGTCCACGGTGTGAGCTGGCCTCGGGGTCAGACGGCCCCGGGCAGACCCCGCTCAGCCGCTGCAGCCTGTCGACTTGGGCGTGTATCCACACTTCCCACAGTTGCGGTTTCCTCACCTTTAAAACTGGGGGTAAAACCAGTCACTTGATGGAGTGATTGTGAAGATGAGAGTAAGGTCTGTAAAGCCTTGAAAGCATTGCAGGGTCCAAGATAAGTGTGCAATGACTGTGGCCCCCAAATGACCAGGAGGCAGGGCATCCTGTGCAGAACAGGAATCTTCTTGTTGGGAAAGGGCACCTTTAGGAAGGTACCTGAGCACCTGCCCGCCCTAGACAAGAGGGGGGGTTCTCCAGGCACGGAAGGGGAGAGGGGTGCAAGGAGGGAGAGGGAGGAACCAGGATAGACTGAGATGCTAAATTCCCCAGAACAGAGCAGAAGCCTCTGGAATATAACTCTCACTAGGTGGTGGGTGTGAGAGTCTTCCTTTTAACACAGACAAGTAGAGACAAGGACACACAAAATCTCCCCGCCTGGATAATTCCTAATGGCATTTTCTTAAAATAAAGCCATCTATGGGTAGAAGACCCAAAGAGCGCAGGCAGGTACACGATGAAAAGGGAGCCCTTGCACGGCCACTCCGTAACGTTGCCCTCATACCTTCTCTGTTCCTGAGATGACTGGGAGGGGCGGTGTCGGCCTGACTTCCTGCCCCAGCTCCCCCTGATGGCTGCCCGGGGACCCGGAGCCCCCAGCGCCCCGCCCTGGACTGTTTGAGTTTCCCAGGGCTGCTCTAACAAATGCCACACACTTAGCGGCTCCCAACAACAGAAACATAGTCTCTTGCCATCCTAGAGGCCAGAGTCCAAAATGAGTCTTTAGGGGCTAAAGTCAAGGTCACGGGGGAATGGCTCCTTCGGGGGTCCCCGGGGCAGCACCGTTCCTCACGTAGCCCAGCATCTGGGGCTTCCGTGTTCCCGGCTCGTGGCCGCACAGCCCAGGCTCTACCTCCCTGGCCCTACGCCGGCCCCCTCTCCGCAGTCAGGTCTCTCTCTGCCCCCCCTCACAAGGACACTTGGGATGGCGTTTAGGGCCACACAGATAGTCCAGGATCGTCTGCCGGTCTCAGATCTTACCTTAATCTCACCTGCAAAGTCCTCTTTGTTTCTCCGTACAAGGTCACATTCACAGGTTCCAGGGGTGAGGGCACGGCTGTCTTTGGAGGCCATCATTCAGCCGACCACAGGGAGCAGGCCTGAGTCCAGGGGGAGGGAGGGGATGGCTAGGGGCCCTTGACCCGGGCCAGTCGGTCACATCGAGGGGCACACTCAGTGCTGAGCCCCCTTCCCCTTAAGCGGCACCGTCTTGGACACGACCTACCACCTGTCCCACCTTGAGACCCTGTCGGGATTTTCCAGCGCTAGCATCCCTGGCTCCCGGCGCTCACCGGACGCTCCAGGCCTTGCTCGGCATTGGCGCCCCTGCCCCTGAGCCCAGGCCCGCGGCGTTTTCCCACCTCCGAGCACACGTCCCGCCCCTCCCCACCTCCGCTGCCCTCCAGCAGCCGGCCCTGCCTCAAGTTTTGCTCGGCTGCCGGGACGCTCCACTCGCCACCCCTGGACCCCGCCTTGCCAAGCACAGGCCCGCTCCAGCATCTTCCTGTCTCCTGCACGTGGCCACCCCTTCCTCCACGCACCCCGGGCGTCTTCACGGGGCCTGGGCTCCACCCGCGGTCTAACGCACGGTCCCGGCGGTGCGGACAGGAGGACCTGGAGGGGAGGAGGTGACAGAGACAAAGCGAAGAGGAGGGTGGGAGGGCAGCTTACAGGCCAGGAAGCCTCCTGCGAGGGTGTGGGTCTCAGCCCCGCCCACTGCATGCTTATGAACGAGACCAAACCTCGGCCCCCAGGACAGAAGCACAAGTGCCATCCCTGTGGTCACAGCACAGCCATGAGCTGGCGCCTGGGGACACCCGTGAGAGGCCCTCAGAGCCCGGAGCACGGGTCCCGGGGTAAACGGTCCGGCTCCCCTGCTCTATGGCTAGCAGCTGGCTGGTGGGCCGCGAGGTTTGGACTTCAGCCTGCTTCCCCAGGTGCAGAGCCCCTTTTTCTGAACCTGACCTGCACCTGTCAGCCAGCAGCCATGACCGATTCCCCAGAGGCGGAGGACAGCGTATCTGATGCTTTCAAGAGTGGAAGGGATTCTGAGTCCATGGGTCCTTGTGTTTGCACACCCAAACTACACACCCGTTCTCGGGACAGCACCGGAGCTTTTGCGTCCCAAAGGGGAGGCTCTGTCTGTTACCTTTTCTGTTTGTTGCCTCCTGAATGCCGAAGACAAAGATTCGCTCCGTGACCAAACTCCAGCCGGGCTCCTCTGAGCCCTCTTCTCCGCTGGGCCTCAGCCGTGGCCCGTGAGGACTTGAACAAACACTAACATTGCTTCCATCAGGTCAAGGCCATGTCCCCAGGATGGCCCGGCCCCCTTACACTTCCCGCTTGGGAAAACTTAAGGCTGTGTGTTCCAGCCGACACCCGAAGACAGGGCCCCGTCTCCCAGTGGCACACAGGGGCCGGTTCGCGCACCCAGCCGGCCTTCACGTGGACCAGCCCCCCTTTCCTGACTTCCATCAGTTTTCACTTCGTCTGCTCACTGGGTCCCTTCTCCCTCTGTACAAAGTAAAGCTGAGCCCAGCCCGGGCCGGGCCCTCTCCCTCACGGCAGCAGCATGTCACTGACGAAAGGCTGTCCTTCCCACTTTAACTAGTGTCCAGTTTGTTTACTCTGTCACAGGCTACAGGCAAGCCACCGCCGGGGAGGAGGAAGTGTGGCTTTCGGCGTCTGATTCTCTGTGTCTAGTGCAGCGCTTGTAATAGTGAAAGGAAAGCAGGGGCTGTGGAGGGAGGGGGAGGAAGGGAAACATCGTTCTTAGTGTCAAGGAGCTTAAAACCCACTGAGAACGTTACATATTAAAGCAATTAATTAGGGATTGAAAATGGCATGTAATGTAATGCCAACATTTCTGAGTCATCTTCCTAGTTCCTGGAACCAGAGCAGTCACCAGGACGTGCCACTAGGTCAGCCCCAGGCAGCTCTGTCCTGAGTTCGGTCAAGGCTTCAGCCCTTGGACCCGACTCCAGCGCCACTGGGAACCCCCTGCAGGGGGCCCAGCTACACCCACGCAGCTCATCTGCGCAGGCCTTCCAGAAGGTGCCCTGCAGGTGAGGGCTGGCCTCACCAGACGGACCCCGAGACAGGCGCTTTTGCATCTCACTTCGGTGTACTTAACACTATTGAACTGTACACTTTAAAATAAAGTAGTAACTTTTGTGTTATGTATATTTTATTACAATTTAAAAACTGTTTAATTCGAAAATACACATGCACCCCAATGTTCATAGCAGCACCATTTACAACTGCCAAGACATGGAAGCACCCTACGAACCCATAGACAGATGAATGGCTAAAGAAGACGTGATACACACACACACACACACACACACACACACACACACACACACACACACACACACTGGAATAATTTTATATATATATACACAGTGGAATACTACTCAGCCATAAAAAAGAATGAAATGTTGCCATTTGCACCAACATGGATGGATTGGAGAGCATTACGCTAAGTGAAATAAGACAGAGAAAGACAAATACTGCATGATATCACTTCTATGTGGAATCTAAAAAGTACAACAAACTGGTGAATATAACAAAAAAGAAGCAGACTCACAGATACAGAGAACAAACCAGTGGTCACCAGTGCAGGGGGAGGGAGAGGGACAAACTCGTGGGTGTAAGACAGGCTCAAGGATGTATCGTACAACATGGGCGAAAGAGCCAATATTTTGTAATAACTGTGAATGGAGTGTAACCTCTAAAATTGTATAAAAAATAAAAAATTTTAAAAATGGTTTATAATTCAACAGATGCAAAAACCCCTGCTCCCAGCAGGTCACCAACGTTAAAGGATTTGGGGTGTTCCCTAAACCCACTTTCTGGGCCATCACTGAGGCAGGGAAAGGAGAAGAATGAAATGCAAGAGGTAGAAATGTGTTTATTATCCCAGTTTCCAGGTAAGAAAGAAAGAGCAAAGGGAGACGGCCAGCCTCCTTGCAGGAGGAGTTTGCAGGGAGTGTGTCCACCGGATACCTCCGGGGGCGTCCAATCTTTCTCCTTGCGAGAGCCCCAGGGCAGCCCTTCACCTGCCTTGCGAGTCCTGGGTCCTCAAACTCAGGGCCGCGTCACGCAGGGCCAGGCTCTGTCCACCCATTTCCCCAACACGAGACACAGATAAGGAAACTGTGGCTGGAGGGGTTCCCAAGCCACCGGTCCCAAGTCACTTGTCCTGCTGAGGGACTTCCAGTGGACCACCAGCGTGCCGCCGCAGGCCAGAGACCCGTGCTGCTGCACCTCTGGATGCCGGGGTCCTGCTCGCCTCCGCTCTCACCTCTGCAGGGTCACTTGCCATCTTCAGTGACAATTTAACGGTCTCGCAGCCTGAATCCTGCTCCATCTGGAGTGGCAAACACTCTCTTGTTTGCTGAACCTATACCTAAACCGAGGATTTTAGACAGCAGGGCCCCGCCCCGCCCTGGACGTGAACTGATGCTATTTTCAGAAGCATGAATGTAAAGGAGTAGGGGCGGGGAGATTGCGGCCAGAGGACCGAGGGCCTTGTGACCAGTTCAGGGAAGGAGGACACTGTTCTGTCCGGGCAAAAGCAAGGGCACACCGGAAAATGAGGGTGATGGAAAGACCCTCTGTTGGACGCTTTGGAGGCAAACTCGCGCAGGCCCAAACGCGCGTCCACTTACTGAGCGCTGGCTCACTTACTAGGAACGGCAACTGTGAGCCAGGTGAGGCCAGGTGTGTGTCCCCGAAGGGCCCAGAGGGCAGGAGCAGAGCTGCCCAGTGCCAGCCGCTCACTGAGGGTCTGTGCACTCACCCGGTCCTCAGAAACGCAGCGGGGCTGAGGAGGGCCACTGCGTCGGTGGAGGGGTAGCACGGGGTCTCAGGGAGGCCAGGTGACGCTGCAGCGGAGCAGGGCTTACGTTACTAATCCTCGGGGCTCTCACCTGCCTCTGGCCGCATGCAGCTTCCGCGAGCCTTCCGTTATTGCATCCTGCCGGGTGCAGTGAATTCCCTCCACGCTTCCTCTCTGCCGACATGCTGGAGTGCCGGATGCTCACGCCCTGAGTGCCTGGGGCATTCCTGTCACTGGTGACTTAATCAGACCTCTGTGCTTTTCTTCAGGAACCGGATGGCGGGATTGTTAAAGCTGGCCGGAAAGGAAACTTTACTCAATGTGTGCGTCTAGGGAACCGGCGTCCCAGCATGAGTTTGGGGGAAATCTCCCTTGTGTTTTGAGATGAGGCATCAAGAAGCATCGCGGTGTGTTGTTAAGAGCATGGAGCCTGGAAGCAGAATGTCTGGGTTCAAATCCTGGCTGTGCTCTGGGCCCTGGGGCAACTTAATTAGCTCTGCGTGCCTCCGTTTTTCCATCTGTAAAATGGGGATAATCGAAGCCCCACACCTAAGGGCTGCCCTGAGGCTCAATCCACGATCGGGTTGACGTGTGTAATCAGCGGAGCGGAGCTCATCGACTGGGTCTCACGCCCCGGGAGCCTTCCGTGCTGCACCTGCACAGCCCTCTCCACACGCCTGGAGCAGAGGTGTTCAGAATCCTTGGGTTTCGGGAAGGTAATTCCCGAAAAGGTCCCCTCTCTACCTTCATCCATCGGCATGAACAAGTTTCTTCTCTGGCCTCTGCTTCATCTTCTGTACATGGAGCCACTGAAGCTCCCATCTCGGGGTGACTCGAGGGAGACTGACTGAGAGAACACACCCACAGAATCGAGTAGCCCAGGCCCAGGAAACCCTAATTTTTTATTTTTAAATTATTATTATCTTTTTTTCTGGCCACGCTGCACGCCTTGTGGGATTTTAGTTCCCTGAACGGGGATCCCACCCGGCCCCTCAGCAATGAAAGTGTTTCCTGTTTCCACTGGACCACAGGGGAATTCCCAACAGTAGCTTTTTAAAAACAGAGCTCGGGGCTTCCCTGGTGGCGCAGTGGTTAAGAATCCACCTGCCAATGCAGGGGACACGGGTTCGAGCCCTGGTCCGGGAAGATCCCACATGCCGCGGAGGAACTAAGCCCGTGCGCCACAACTACTGAAGCCTGCGTGCCTGGAGCCCGTGCTCCACAACAAGAGAAGCCACCGCAGTGAGAAGCCCGCGCACCGCAACGAAGACCCAACGCAGCCAAACATAAATACATAAATAAATTTATTAAAAACAAATAAAAATTAAAAAATAAAACAGAGCTCCTTTCCTGGCTCTCCAGGTTACCAGTTTGCAAAGGTATGTCGCGTCCTGCAGGGAGAATTTAAGGGAAACGCATTTGAGGGTGGGGCTGTTGGGCGCTAGCAGTTCACCCAGCCAGCCCCTCTCGCTACCTGCAGCTCACCTGCTGCATGATTTTTCACAGGAATTCTTGCTTGTTTAGAATTCCTCACCTGCAAAAAGATCAGAATGACCACCTCACCTGTCTAATCAGGGCAAAGTCTGAGGTCACGACACGCTGGAACACAACGGAAGTGTACCGGCGGTGCTCTAGACACTTGGAGACGGCCTGGGTCTCCGCCCTTCTTTTCCAGCTCTTCATCCCAGCACGCCGGCCCCTCCCCTGAGCTGCTGGAGGAGGGGTGCAGGCCTGGATTCCCGGCCTAGGGCTTCCTGTTGCTCTCTTGCAGGCAATTTCCCTTTCCTCTTCTGCCTTTTTGGGCGGGGCGAGGACCAGCTCTCTGAACCAGGCAGTTGGACCTCCCTGACGCCTTCCTTCGCTGCCCTTAGAACCCAGGGGCTGTCCTGCTAGGCCGTCTTAGCGGATGGCGGGCTAATAGCTGCTCTTGAACGTCAGGTATGTCACTCGACCTCCATTTCCTGCTGAGGGATGCTGATGCTGTCAGCAAAGCAGCTCACACCTGCTCCTCCACACTGCTCCTTCCTGGCCATCCCTGTCCCCGCTGCCCAGCCGGGCTGCCTTTGTGCTGAGAGCACGGCCTGCCCGGGAGAGAACCACAAAAATATGAACGCGGGCCGCTTGCAAAGAGCCAGGTCAGCACACTTGTGAGGTTAAGTCGGCCCCCAAGTGGCCAAGACGAAAGGCCGTGGAGATTCATAGAGATCTTGTCTTTGGGGTTTGACGTCGAAGCCTCCTGTCCCCAGGGAAACTGTCTTTAGAGGCATGGGAGGAGCCTACCACAAGTCAGAGCGCACGCACCTCCATGTTTTCTGCTGCAGATCATCCGAGAGGAGTCTGTGTCTCTGCAGCACGAAATCAAGCGCCCCCCCATCTCCCCCATCCCCCGCCCCCAGCCATGGGCCTTGCCTGGAGAGCCACCCACTTCATCCTTGGTACTTCCAGAAAAGATGGTCTGTCTTCCCACCTCTTCCCCAGAAGGTCAGTGGTTCTAATGCCCGCCTTCTTAGGTACGTCTTCCATTCGCCCGTTCTCTGCACAGTAGAAGACCCTGTGGTATGCCATCCCCGGTCAAGTCCTGGCCATGTGGCACAGTAACAGCAAGCTTGAGTGAGCAATTCGGTCTCACCGAGAGCCTCAGTGCCTTCATCTGTCAAACAGGGACAAAGCCTCCTGGTAGGTTATTATGGGGGCCACCTGAGAGGGTGGAGTTGATGCATTGGTCACCTCGGTAGAGCTGGGCTGCTGCAGAGGGTTGGCTCCAACGCCCTGAGGACACCGCAGAGAACAGGACCCGTCATCTCGCCGCCTTTGCTCAAGCAGGTGTGGGGACCAGTCAGGCAGGTCCCGGGGAGCTGGCCATGTTTGCCTTGGATCATGGGGCCGGTCTGCAGCCCTGCTGGCACCACACCCCATGTGTCAGCCTCCAGGGAGCACGCGGGTCTTTTCCACTGTGTTTCCTGCTCTTTCATCTACCAAGTTTGGAGCAGAGCTGGTGCCCAGAGCACATGTCCCCGAGAACCTGCCCTGCAGGAAGGCTGCCCCACCCCCAGGTGCCCAGGGTCTCGTGCCAGCCCGGCGCTAACTCTGTGCTGGGTGCTCACCCATCCCACCGCCGTCTCAATGTCCTTCGCGTGCTGACTCATCTTTTCCTCGCATTTCCCTATGGGGTCTGCATAGTCTGAGCAAATATCTACTGAGTGCCTGCTCTCTGCAAAGTGCAAAGACCCATCCGCAAGCAAAGCATCTCAACTTCCCTGCCCGGGTGAGCCTTCCATCCTAGCTGGGGAGACAGACCACACAGAAGACAGGAGACACACATTACAGAATGTGCTAGAAGGAGCAAAGCACGGCCGTGTTGAGCAGAGACTTGACAGATTAGACAATAAGCCACGGGCATTGTTATCCCCACCTGACAGATGAGGAGACCGAGGTACAGAGGGTCTTGGTCAAGGTCACGCAGTTTGTCCTTGAACCCAAGTCCTCTGACCTCAGAGCCTGTTCTCTAAACGAAGCATCACAGACTTTTCCCTAAAAAGGCCCGGGAGTAAATATTTTAGGCTTCGCCGGCCACATACGGACTCTGACACCCCTTCTTCGTTTTCTTACAACCCTTAAAAAACGTGGAAACTATTCTGGCTCGCGGGCAGCACAAAGACAGGTGCAAGGAGTGGCTTTTCAATCCTTGCTCTAAGCCATGAGCCTTCCCAACTTTCCTAATTAAGTTAAAACTCCTCAAAACCCAGCATGACACGAGGTGGGTGGCATTACTCCCATTTTAGAGACGAGGAAATTGAGGCTCAGGAAAGTGAAGTAACTTGGCTGTGATTACAGAGCCAGAATTCCAGCCCCGGTCTGTCTGGGTTGGAAGATCCAAGCACTTTCTCCATATTCTGCTCCAAGCGTCTTGCTTTTGATACCGCGTTTTTAAATCCCTGCTTTAAAATGCAACATTGGGATAAATTAGAAGGTTGGGATTAACATATGCACCCTACTATGTATAAGATAGATAACCGACAAGGACCTACTGTGTAGCACAGGGAACTATACTCAATACTTTGTAATAACGTATAAGGGAAGAGAATCTGAAGAAGAATAGATACGCGTGTGTACAAGTGAATTGCTGTGCTGTACACCTGAAATTAACACGATATTGTAAATCAACTATACTTCAATAAAAAAATTAATTACATTAAATGCAACATTCACGATTCCTCAAAAAATTAAACATAGAATTACCATACGGCCCAGCAACTCTACTTCGGGTATATACTCAAGAGACTTGAAAGCAGGGACTCAGGTATTTACACACCCTATGTTCATAGCATTACCCACAGTAGCCAAGAGTGGAGGCCCCTCGAGTGTCCGTGGATGGCTGAACGGACAAGCAGAGCGGGGTCCACCCACACGATGCAGTAGTGGCCAGTCTTAAAAAGGAAGGACGTGCTGACACCTGCTACAACGTGGATAAACCCTGAGGACATGGTGCTCAGTGAAAGAAGCCAGTCGTGAAAGATCAAACACTGCATGATTCCACTTACGTGAGGCCCTGGGGGAGTCCAATTCATAGAGACAGAAAGTAGGACGATGGGGGCCAGGGGCTGGGGGGGCAGATGGGAGTGAGTGTTTCACGCGGGCAGAGTTTCAGGCTGGAAAGATAAAAATGTTCTGGAGACAGACGGTGGTGACGGCTGCAGAAGAACGTGAACAGATATAATGTGACTCACCTGTACACTTAAAAATGGTTGAAATGGTACATTGATGTTTTGTGTATTTCACCACAGTTAAACAAACAAAGCATCCTTGGGAGGGACAGTTCACCAAACACTGAGTCTCCCTCCCCCGCAAGTGGATGTCTATCCACGTGTCACCAACTTGTCTCGGGGAGCCGAGACACCCGGAGACAGAGACCCACGGGGGAGGCAGGCGATGGAGCTGAAGACTCATCTCTCCCAGCAGCGAGCGGATGGCCCAGCGCCGGGCGTGGGAGGCGGACGCGGGCACATCAGGCCCCCGGAGTGACCCGGCCGCCCCCAAGGCCCAGCCCAGGCCTCCAGTTCTGAGCTCTAAGCTCTTTCCAGCGCCCCGACCCCATGGCCGCCGCCCCTCATACGGGGGAGCTGTGGCCCCGCCCACCGCCGGCTCCCAGCTGGGCTTCCCGGGAGGACTGGGCAGAGCCCGGCTGGCGGTGCCGGCCTGCCTGTCTTCCTTGTCCCAGGGAAGCACCACTGTCACAGCCCGGGGAGGAGCGGCTGGCCCCACAACAGCCCCTGCGGGAGGTGAGTCATGGCGGGTGTGCCCGGCAGCTCCCGGACTGACCCCGAACGCACACAGCGGCACCCTGGGCGGCCGCCACCTGCCGGAAACTGCGTTTAATTGATCATTATAGTCCCCGGTTATTGAGCTCCTCTTAGAGGCCACGCACTAAGCCTGAATACGTGGCTTGTGTGTTTCGTTTAACTCCCACAGTCGCCCAAGGAGGAAAGCACCACCGTCCCCGCCTTGCAGGTGAGGAAGCTGAGGTTTGGAAAGGTCGGGGGCCCCTGCCCAGCATCCGTCGGTCAGTTGCGAAGCCCACTGCGTGGGGCCCTCTCAGTCTCCAGCACCCTGGCTTGACCTCTGACCTCTGAGGGTGCAGTGGACTTCGGAAGGAGACAGAAGTTGTTCAGAGTTGAGGGGGGCTGGGCACGGGTGCTGGAGCATAAGCAGGAAGAAGGCGTGGGGAAACAGAAGGACGTTCTCAAGAAGTTTGGTGACAAGGGAAGAGGGACAGTGACAGGGATGTAGCTTCTCGGGTCAGCATGTGGAAGAAAGGGTTTTCCAGGGTGGGGAAGTCTTGAGCAGCCGTTGAGGGTGAAGCCCGCCAGGAGGGTGTTGAATTGTGTCCCCCTAACAGATATGTCCACCCCCTACCGCCCAGTACCCGTGAATATGACCTTCTTTAGAAGTAGGGTCTTTGCAGATGTAATCAAGTTAAGATGAGGTCATGCTAGGGTGGGATGGGCCCTAAACCCGACATGACTGGTGTCCTTAGAAGGAAAAAGAAATGTGGACACAGACACACACGGAGGGAGGACAAGGTGATGAGACATCAAGAGACAAAGGCCCCGCGAAGATGGAGGCAGAGACTGCAGTAAACCATCTACGCGCCAAGGAGCGCCAAGGAGCGCCAGCTGCCGCCAGAAGGTAGGAGACAGGCTTGGAAGGGGCCGCCCCGGAGACTTCAGATGAAACCAGCCGGGCCCACACCTTGATCTTGGACTCCTGGCCTCCAGAACTGTGGGAAAATAAATGTCTGTTGTTTAAACCACCCAATTTGTATAATTTGTTATGACAGCCACAGGAAACTAATACACAAGTTAAACAGACCGACTCCGATTTCTCGGAATTGGAAACAAAATCAGATGTGACCTTGTGGTGTGAGTAGAGGGTTGAGCGCAGGCTCCCTTCCCTGCCACGCTCTCCCCTGGGGCACCGGGGGCCTCAAGAATCCTGGGGTGGGTGGGGGGGAGCTGGCTGCAGGAGACTCTCCCATCCATCACCGGAGGAGGCATGTCAGAGTGTCAGGACAGGACAGGAAACCACTGTCTGGCAGGAGAAGCTCCCAGGCTCCGTTAATGCTTAAACACCAGCATTTGGGCTCCACTGGGAGAGAAAACAGAAGGTTCTGAAGACGACAGCAGGGAAAAGGACAACACGATAGCATTGGGTGGACAGTTTCCATTTTCCCCACTGTCTCTGTTGCCAGTCTAACATGTTGGAACCCCTCGTTTGTTACTGGGTGGCTGCCTGCGCAGCAATAAATCCGCCTGTACCAACCCATAAATCTGCCAAAGGCAGGAGTTGATTCTTAGTCACGTTAAGCCTGTGCTCAGACTTTAGCCGGCTCTGAGGCAAGGTCCATTGGAGCCACTGGACAACAACATAAAGGAGAGTCTCAGGCAACCTAGCATGCCTGCCCTGAGGTCCACACAGCTGGGTTTGGGTTTCTAAAACCAGCTCAGAGGGAGTGTCCAGATTTTCTCCTGGGAGGAGAGTTTGTCGTTTTTATTAAGATTATCGTTTCTTCCTTTTTAATTAATTTTTATAACATTGCTTTAAAAGTCAGCGTTGCAAGGTTTGGGTTTGTCACCACACCCCTTCCCACCTCCCATTCCCTTCCCCTTGAGTTACTTACTTTCAAGTCTCTTAACTGTTTTATTTTTTAATCTATACCTCCACATTTTAAACTAACGTGATTACCGTATTATTTCTTGTTTTCTTCCATTTTAGCGCACTTACACAACCACCTGCCACATGTTCTCAGCCTCTTCCATCCTACCCACCATCTTCATAATTTACTTATATCGTAATCTTTGGCCAAACCAATGTTTAGGGGTGGCATTATTATGACTCCATAAATGTCACAACTCAGCCACTTATGGCACTAAGATTACTTTTTCTTTTCTTGTGCAACATTTTGTTTTTCCTGGAGTTAACTATTACCTCAACTTTTTAAGATACTACGGACCTCTTATTCCCCAACTTTATCTGACAAACCTGAAAACCTCCTCTCAACGAAATCACACACATCAGGTAATCATTCACATTTTGTTCTTGTTTTGTTGTTGTTTGTTTTTCCAGTGGAGACATCCTTTCTGGAGCTCTCGTCTTCCCGTTTGTATCTGGACCGTTGACCCCTTGGCTTGTGGCACAGCTCTCCTCCTGAGAGTTCCCTTCAACTTCAGTGAGAATCTCTCTGTATTTTTCTGTGCTACATACAGTGTGTCCCGTGTCCCACGTCTTTCTCTCTTTCTGGGTTTACTTTCTTGCTCAAATGAAGCACGTCCTCCAATAGCTTCCTGAGAAAGAATGCATGTGAGGTACAATTTATCAATCTTAAAAATCTTACATATTTTTAAACATCTTTATTCCACCCTTTGATTGACAGTTTGTATAAAGAATTCCAGATAAAACTTTTTTTTTTAGAATTTTGAAGGCATTGCTTCATTATTTTCTGCTAATATTATTATTGAGAAATTCTGATGCTTTGAATTTATCCCATTGTTTTTCCTCTATAAATATTAAGGATTTTAAAAATCCCCAGTGTTTTCAAATTTCAAGATGATGTACCTTGTTTCATGTTTTGTTGGGAAACTTGGTTCGCTCTTTCAATCAGGAAAGTTATGTCGTGCAGTTCCAGCAAATTTTTTGGTATTGTTTCTTTGGTAACTTTTTCTTCTTTCTGCTCTTCCTTGAGTCACCAAGCCCGGAGCCTGTCTGGTTTAATTTCTCTGCAGTGTATACATCCTAAGCTCTCTTCAGTGGAGGCGGGACAGCTGTCTGTCTCGTTGGCATGGGGGAGGAAACCTTAGGGTCTACGTGTTTCTTATGACATACGTTCTGTGTTTCAGTTCTACCGTGTTCAGCCAGCCCCTCACTCCAACCTTGGTGCCTCCAATTCTTCAGCCATTCTGGAGTTTTGCACGCCAGTTGCTTGTGTAGGTTGGTGATCATTTTGGCAGGTAGTCTTGCTTCACCTCTCACTGGTCTGCAGTGCCAGTGCGTCACTTACAGATAACATTTGGCTGCGTGTAGCGGAACCCCCATTCAATGGCTCAACCGAACAGCATTTTAATGTTCTTACCCAAACATCCAGGGCTGGGACAGCAGCCTGTGATGTTATCACTGTCCTGGTTTCCTTCTGTGTTTCTGCTCTGCCATCCTCATCATCTGGCTTTTCATCCTCACGGTCACAAGATAGCCACTCCACTCCCGCCTCAGGTCCACATTCCAAGGAGACAGGAGGCGGGAAAATAAAGAAAACATGGTGGAGAAGGAGAGGCTCCGATGTAGGAATGCTATTTTCCCAGGATCTCCAGCAGACTTCCACTTACACAGGACCACATGGACACCCTTAGGGACAGGGGCTCTGGGAAACAAGGCAATTGGAAGCATGATGGCCCCAGCCAAAACTGGGGTTCTCTCAGCAAAGAGAAGGGAGAAAAGATACTGGGGCGGCCACTGGCATTGTCTGTGCATCGAAATTTTCATGGACATCTCTGCCTGCTGTTTTTTCCTCTTCTACTCCCTTTGTTCTTGTGAGGTGGCTTCTTACTGTTGCCGCGCTGGTGTTCTGGAGGATTTTGTAAAGGACCTGATAAATGTGTATCTTCAATCTACCATGTTTAACCTGAAGTCCCTTGAAGAGCTCCCAGAAAAGATCAAGGGCCATTGAGCTAACGTTTTTCCTTATAAATGGGGGTACTTTATATTTTGAGTTGAGGAGAAAGAGAAATCTTCCTCAGTTGCTTTGGGGTTTCTTCTTCTTCTCTGTACATTGCAAGGAAGAGAGCCGCCTGCAGAGCGGAGTGGGAGTTCTCACCCCAGCAGCACTGCTACTGAGCAACGTCAGGCAGGTCACAGGACCTCCCTGGGGATGACTTTCTTCTTCATCTTTAAAATGAAGAGATTGGGTCAGAAGAGCATTTCCCATCAAATGCTCCAGCAGGGAAGAAAAGAAAAAAAAGGTATTGCTGAAAAAGATGAATGGATACTGAGGAATCCCAGAGGCCCACATAAAGATGCTCGGTCATTAGAGGAATGCGAATTAAACCACCATGAGACACTACTACAGTCCACTAGGATGGGTAGAATAACAATAACAACAATGATAATACACAATACCAAGCGCTGGTGAGGTTGCAGAGCAAATGAAGTTTGCATAAATCACTGATAAGAATGCATAATAGTATAGCCACTTGGGAAAACAGTTCGGCAATTTCTTATGAAGTTAAACATAGACTCACCAAATGACCCAGCAATTCTAATTTTAGATCCCCAAGAAATAAAAACTAATGTTTACACCAAAACTTGTATACAAATGTTTATGGCAGCTCTACTCACAGTCACCCCAAGCTGGAGACCACCCAAAGGTCCATCAGCTGGTAGATAAACAAATTAGGGTAACACCAACAGTGGACGTTATTCAGCAATGACAAGGGAGAATCTACAGACATATACGTGCAACAACACATGGATGCAGTGCAAATGTGCTGCACGAAAGAGCCACACACAGCAGCCACATCGTGGAAGATTCCACTGAGATGACGTTCTGGAAATTCACTCAGCAGAGGTTGGAACCAATCACTGGTTGCCAGGGGCTGGGGCAGAAGCAGGAGATTGACTGTAAAGGGGTGGGGGGCACTCTGGGGTGGTAGATACGTTCTATTCTGGATCGTAGTGGTGGTGACGTAATGGTGTGATTAGTCATAACTCGTAGAACTGAGTTTTACTCTATGCCAGCTGTATCCCAATAAACCTGACTTTTAAAAATAAGCTGAAGTCAAACACACTTGGGGAAATGCTACGGCCGTACCCCTGTTTATTGAGTCCCTGAGGAGGTGAGAAGTCAAGGCCTTGAGCAGTCCCGCAGGGCACTTAACCGAGAGGACTCAGCCTCCAAACCTTTTCCCAAGTGACATGCTTGACAAACGTCAAGACAGATGATCTCAAACCCCTGGCACACACAGTCCGTGATCTTCAGGAGGTTTGGGCCACGCCCTCTCTGGAGGCGGCTCTGGGCAGTGGTCACCCAGCTTGGCACTTATGTTTCTTTGCGGAAAGTGGTCTCTTCTACCCCCTTCACGGGCTGACTCAGGTCTTCTCCAGCCCAGGAAACGAGGAGGGAGGGCAGGATACACGTGGGTACACACCCTCGGGGAAAGCGCAGCTCCCACTGGGGAGGACGCTGAGTCCCTGCCCGGGCACATCGCCGCCCCACCCTCGGAGTCTGATGCCAGCCAGGGACCATGACCCCCATCACGGGGGTGAACGCTGGCAAAAGCCACTTACTCGTGGGCTCAGACTGCGTCCATTCCAAGACCCCTTGAAGGAGGTGTGCGTGGCCTCCGTGCGCAGCGCGGGGCTGCAAAGCCAGGACTCAGGACGCTTCCTTTAGGCCCTCACCCTTGCCGTCAGGCCTCCGAGGGGGTCAGAGCCCGGTACCAGACAGGCCAGGGCCGTCCTTCCCAAGGTTTGGGCCACCCACCGTGTGGGATCGGAGCAGGGCAGGGTCCAAACCCCCTGTCCACTTCCCAATTCGACAGCCTTCCAGCTGTTTCCCAAGCACACTTAGGGAGGTGACTCAGCCCAGACGCAGGCTGCAAAGGAGAGTGCCAGAGCACATGGGCACTTTTCCTTCTCTGGCTTCACTGGACTGCTGTCGGGGAGGCCCTGCCCCTCCCCTGCCCCACATGGAGGCTGCCCCTGGGCCTCCTGCAGGCCAGTCCAACTGCTAAAATTAGTCCCAACCTGCAGCCAGAGCCAAGTGTGACAGAATCAAGCCAGAATCACATTCTCCACACCAGGCCTCGGCACAGGGTGACAATGGAGATCACTGTGGCTTCCCCCATCTTCCCCGTGCAGCCTTCCAAAGACAAAGGGAAGCTTTCCAAACTGGACGGCAGCCCCTGGAACTCACACCATGGCTCCAAACGCTTTCCAAAGGCAGGTCGGGCTGGACCACGGTGGCAACTAAGACCTGAGAGAGGAGCTAACCTCATACTTCTTTTCAAATGCCATGACATTTATATCCACACTTTTCTTATTTCTGAGAAAACCAGACCAGTGACGATATGGATAAAATAAGTCTATAAACTTGGTCTACAAAGGGATTCTTTCTTTTGCAAGACAAGGTCTTAGCAAGCAAACCTTTTGGGCTTTGAAAATACACTCAGTTTCTCAAAATCTTGATGGGCGTGCAACTATTTCATAAAGGAGAACAGATAACAGGTATAATACAAGCCCCTGATCAAGGTAGTATTTGCAAAGCTTATTTCCCCCACTTTTGGTGAATTCACTCCCTGTCTTGTTTCCTAGTGCTGCCTTAATACAGTACCACAAGCTGGGGGCTTAAACGACAGAAATTTATTTTCTCAGGTCTAGAGATGAGAACTCCCAGATCAAGGTGTCAGCAGGGCCGCGCTCCCTCTGAAGGCCCCAGGGGAGGGTGCCTCCTCGCCTCTTCCAGCTTCTGGTGTTTGCCAGCGTCCTTGGCGTCCCTTGGCTGGTAGATGCATCACCCAGTCACACCGCACCCGAAAGTGGGGTCTGGCTGCTCGCCGCTTAAAAGCCAATAAAGAAGCGAGTGGTGGAAAGGAAAGTTTGCTTTATTTTGGATGGCGGCAACTGGTTGGCGGGGGGGTGAGGGTGGACCCCTGTCCAAAGGCCGCCTCCACCCCGACCCTGCCACCCACTGACAATCGGGGGGCAAGAGCTTTTATAGATGGAGGGAGGGGGCTCCATGCAGACACAGCACAGCCAGCTCGGACCCTCATCTTGAAACTGGTCATGCGGTGGTCTGATCAGCGTCACCTTGATTGTTTTAGGTACAGTTGGTCTTCAGTTCCAGCGTCCACCTGCTCCCATTTCCTTGAGGCCAGTTCTCGGGATTGCGGCCGCTGACGTCACGGCTCCAGCCTGGTCATCATGCAGTTCACTTCCCCCATCTGGTGGAGGTCTCAGCATCCGTAAGACAGCTCACGGGACACGGCTCAGAATATCATCTACAGCCCTTGAGGAGGAGCTAAAGGTCCTTGACTTCGCTCAGTGACTAAACTTTTATTGTTGTGTCCTGTTTGACTGCTTTTCTTTGCTTCTGCATTTTCTCACTTCTCTAATTAACCTTATTCTTTGGCTAAACTGTTTTCACAGACAAAAGGGAGGCGGAGGACATGGGGGGAGGGCGGGGGGGGGGGAGGACCACAGGGTCCCGCTGCATTTCATCACGGCCGCCTTCTCCCCGTGTCTTCACACCATCTCCCTCTGTTCGCGTCTGTCTCTGTCTAAATTTCCCTTTTTTTTATAAGAACACCAGTCATATCGGTCTAGGGCCTCACACTGATGCCTCGTTTTCATTTGATCACCTCTGTAAAGACCCTGTATCCCAATAAGATCACATTCTAAGATACAGGGGTTAAGAACCCCAGCACATCTTTTTGGGGTCACATAATTCAGCCCATAGCACTGCCTGTATCATCCTGGAGGAGCCGGGGGGGCGGGAGGAGGAGGAGAGAGATGCGGGAAGATGCCGTGGGTGGGAGGGGTAGGAGGGAAAGCCCAGCCTGCTCCAGGCACGCCGTTGGTGCTGGGCCCACAGAACAAAGGCAGTAAAATGCAAAGCCAGGGCACAAAACCCTGACGGTGCCAAAGCTGAAGTGGTGAGAGCGATATACCTGCAGAAGCACTGGCGGCTTTTCGCGATTTGTCTAGAAAGCGATTGGGGTCTAACCTCGGTCCTGTCTGGGTCAAGTTCCTGGTGGGGCAGCAGGTCATGGACCCAGGAAGAGCATCTGGCTCCCCGGGCACAGTTCTGGGGAGACCCCTGCAGGTGGAAAGCCAGTGACCTTCCCAGGGGGCAAGCAGCATTCGTTCAAGGTTAAAGGCGGCAAGTTCCTGACTCTGACGGCTGAGCCCGCCGTTTACCGTCCGTGATGAAGCGGGTCCTTTCAGCAGCACCGCCCGCGTTTTACACTCCAGGCGGCTGCCGGCCAGGTCTCGGGCCTCAGAGCCATGGGCCGCTCTGAGGTTAGGAAGCCTCAACCCTAAAAACTGGTACCAGAGAGAGCACGTACACGCAGGGCCGAAGGGGCCCGTCCAGCGCTCGTGTGACTCAGGAAGCATGAGGACGCTTTGAGTGCCTTTGTCAGGAGCAGCCTTGAGATGGCAGCGGTCTCAGCCTGCTGGACACTCTTTAGAAATGGTGACATCTGAGCGTCAACACGACACCATCAGTTCCTAAAACTGGGCTCAGAGGGGTCACAGCTGATCCCGCCTCACAGACAATCTTGACTCTTCGAGGCTCCTGACCGGTGTCCTGTGTCCTCCTGGAAGGCCGGCCGGGAGCAGTGGTCCACACCTGGTTCCCCCATGCAGGGCCTGGAAGAGGACCCGTGTGCAGGCGCTGTTAGGAAGGGACCGCAGGAAGCCCCAGTGATGGGGTGAAAGAGGGTGAAACAGGTGGAGGAAAAACGATTCGAGACACAGTGGAGTGGGTCAAAGCGGGCGCGGGCCTCAGAGTTGTCAGGTGGGGCTGGACAGGCAGCAGCCTTACCCGTCCATCCCCAGCTCCCACAGTCGAGGGGTCACTCCTGCACACCAGGTGGGCTCCTTGAGGAGAAGCCGGGGCCAGACAGTGAACAGGGAGCTGCAGCTGCCCCCCCACCCCGGACCTACTTGCACAGCAGCGGCTGAGATCGGGGGACAGGGCGCAAGAGGCGCTGGGCACACCAGTCACCCACGACGGCTCTTGCGGGCAGGGGTGGAGGTGGCAATGAGCCGGGTGGGCCCGGCCCACCCCCTGCAGTGCAGTCCCAGCCTCCTGGGAACCGGGCCTCAGCCAGCGGGGGAGGCCACAGGGAGCAGGTGAAGGCAGGGCGGGGAGTGGGGTGGCCGTGCCCCACTGTCACCAGCTGACCCCCAGCTGGCGGTGGAGGGCTTCCTGCCTGGTCCTCCCCAATGAGTGCCCACTGGATACGTGGTGACCGAAAATGCCCGTTTATCTCGCACCTGCTACGTGCCCAGGGCTCCTCCCACGGTATTTCACTGATGCTCCCACATCCCCGCAGGGCAGGCGAGTGTGCGCCCCAGCTTCAGAGGAGGACGCTGCGGCTCAGAAGGGCTGGCATCTCACCAAAACCCACACAGTGGGTACGAGGCCGGGCCGCTTCAGACGCAGGGCTCTCCCTTCCCTCTACGCTCCAGGCCCAGCGCTGACTTGGTTTCACGTGCCTTGTCGACACCCTGCCGGGACACAGGGAGAGGGAGCTCACCTTGGGGAAGCTCGTGAGGGCCCTGCCACGGTGCGCGTGCGCGCGTGTGTGCGTGTGCGCGCGTGTGTGCGTGTGCGTGCGTGCGTGTGCGCGCGTGTGTGCGTGCGCGCACCCATGTAGCGGGGCGAGGGAAAACCGCATATTCTCAGAAACACCTGCCGTGCTGTGGTTCTCATTCAAACCTACACAGGCACGAAGATCTCACAGACAGCCATGTGTGGGTGTGACCATGACCCAAAGTTCAAGTTCTTGCCCGTGAATGAGGATGCTCACGGCGCGGCCCGAGCCTCATGTCCCTGGTGCGGCTGATACCTCCCAACACCTGGGTATGTGAGGCAGCCTCTACCCAGACCTTAGCAAACTGGTGGCAGCCTCGGGCTGGAAAACAGGAGGGAGCCCAGCCACAGGGCCGCTGAAATCCTCCCCAAGCGCGGGTCTTGAAGCTTCTCTGCAGTCCTCTACCCCGCAGAGTTTCAGCGGGAAATCACGGTTCCCTAAGTGCACAATTCTGGAATAGTGAAGTACACTGTAGAACTCTGTACTCTGGCATATTTCAACTTCTGAAAGTTACACACTCAGAGAAAGCGTGGCGAGCGACGCATAGGACCCTGGCCTTCTGCTGAGCGGGCTCCACGCTGCATCTGTGCCGGAGCCACCGGCCTCTGGTCTCTCATCTCGGGCCGAGTCCCACACGCCGCACCTCCCAGGCTGCCTGATCAGCTGTCTGGGCTCAGACAAGGAGAGGCTCTGGCAGGAGCTGGAGGGCAGAGGAAGGGAGAAGCATTCACTCTAAAGCGCACTCTGTATGGGCTCAGCTCCAGCCCCGCCCAACAGGCCTGGGTTCTAGCTTTTCCGGGGGAGTGGAGGGGGATCTTGGCTCTTGGTCCCCGGCAACAGCCCTCCCTTCTCTCCAGCCAGGGGAGGGAATGGGGGTGGGGATGGTGCTCCCTGAGATGCTGGTCTCTGGGCTGTCTCTCCATCTAGGCTTGCCCGATTTAGGGGAGAAAAACAAAAGCAGGATGCCCGGTTTAACTTGAACTTGAACGTCAGATAAACAAATATTGCATAGGATATATCTGTACCCCCAAATTATTTGTTGTTTATCTAGAATTCACATTTGACTGGGTGTTCTGAACCTTACCACCCGCCCCCATGGGCTGTCAGCTCTTCTATCCTCATGCACTCAATTCTCCACATTAAACATACCACGTTTTAAACATTTAGAGAGGTTTCTGCATACCTGGTGGGATGCTGACTGAGGTACGCTCAGGAAAAACACCTGGATAGAAATACACTAAATTGTTAATAGCCGTTATCTCTGTTTAGTGGGCTTACAGGTGGTTTTTATTTTCTTGTTTATACTTTTATGTATCTTCTAATTTTTTTCAACCCCTATTTCCCAGAAACAATTTTAATGATTCCAGTAACAATTGCTCTCTCCTCCTTGGCACCTGAGTCCAAAAGGGCAGCTTCTGCAGGCATGGGGGAGGGGATGGAGTGGACTTTGGCAGCTGTGGGTCCTGGGCCACATGAATAATTAACCCCCAAGAGGGAACCTCAGGGGTCTGATGACCGTCTGAGCACCCACAGAGATGGGGCTGTGATGAGAACAGTGATGGGAAAAAGTAGTTTGGGTGCAGTTCCCAAACTGGGCGCTTTTGCATGAGCGGACTGTGCAGGTGGCAGCCCTGCCAGGTGCCGCCGTCACTCAAGCAGAGGCTGCTGCCCACCAGGAAACGAGGAAGGCTCAGGATGCTCAGGGGTGAAGTGGGCTGAGCTGCACCAGCCAGGGCGCATGTGTGCGGCAGGGACTCGACTAACATCAGCTACAGAAGAATATTCCCTGACAAAGTGTCCCCATCTTCCCAAAAGAAAAACGGAGATCACAAGATGGGCTGTGGATTACGACCTCATTTTTATTTTTTTAAAGGAAAAGGGTACTCATTCATCTGCTTAGGAAAGAGTCTGTAAGGCTATAAACAAAATGTGGACTTGTCCTTTCTGGGTGCCTCACAGACTGGCTGCAGGAAATGAGGAGCTCAGCAGCCCCGCACCCGATCCATGGGGCTTGGGGGGCGGGGAGGCGGGGTGAGGGGCCCTTCTAGAGTGCTGCCTTCACACAAAACCCATCCCTCTGCATCTTCTAGCAAAATGCTCCTTCCACAGTTGGGGACATTCATCATTTTAATCAGTGCTTCTGCTATAAATCTCTATTGCTCTGTAGTCTGATACATTCTCTATTACTTGCAATTCTTGACAGGCATCCCACAGAAATCATCAAAAGGAATGACATGTTTTTCACTTGTTTGCCAAAGTCAGTTTATAAAATGAGAATTGCATATTTGTTATTCACTTCGCAAATTCAGGTAGTTGATCCAGATGTCATAGGATTAATTTTTCACTTATTTCTATATTAACCTTACAATTGAAAAAAAAATTGTATACTGTTGCTTTAATTCAATAAAAGACCTTAAAAAAAAAAAAAAAAGAGCATGTGGCCCTGAAGCTCCCGCTAGGTCCTGGCCACTGGCTAACTCCAGTGGGCACTTCCTTCCAGACTGTGCCCCTGCAGCCATCTTGTCACTGTGGGGAAAGCCAAGAAAATCTCTTCAACTCAGTGCCCTCCTTCCACAGTTCATGAGACAATTGAAAGTACTGCTATCAACTATACTTCAATTTTAAAAATACACACACAAAAATTTTTTTTAAAGAAAGTATTGCTTTTGCCTTTGAGAGTTAGGGATTCTATTATTTATGTCTTAAAGATTTTTTTTTTTTTTTTTTGCAGTACGCGGGCCTCTCGCTGTAGTGGCCTCTCCCGTTGCGGAGCACAGGCTCCGGACGCGCAGGCGCAGCGGCCACGGCTCACAGGCCCAGCCGCCCCGCGGCACGTGGGATCCTCCCGGACCGGGGCACGAACCCGCGTCCCCTGCATCGGCAGGCAGACTCTCAACCACTGCGCCACCAGGGAAGCCCGGATTCTACTACTTATGGCCCAAGGCACTAGAGTCATACCGCTGACAGACAAAGAAATGGCCAGGAGGCCAGCTTAGTCATTCTGGGTAGAATTTAGCTGACACCTGGCCTAACACCTACATACACAGATGCTATAAATGAAACTTTGCCCCCTGACATTTCCTCAACTCCCCATTGCCACAAGACCATAAACTTCTGTTTGCGAAATGATTCCCAGTTGCCCTGGGGACCGGGACACCGGCAGTGGAGGCGGACTCTCCAGTGGGGTTGAAGGTTCAGTCTGGGGGTAGGGAGTAGGAAGGCAGATTCACCTGGCCCTTCTCTTTAATGGCCTAATTGTTATTATTCTCACATAATAGTCACTAGTTCTCTCCCCAAGGTCCGGGACAAGGGCCCTTTTCGTGTTGTCACAGGTCCTTTTTTTCTGACTCCTAGGCGTGCCTAGCAGGCAGCTCCAGGGGCAGAAGTGGACACTGGCTAGGACAGCGAGGAGGGGGCCAAGGAGCAGCCTGCCCCCAACCTCACCCTGCGCAGGACCGGACCTGGGCAGCAGGTCTGGAGGTGGAAAGGTTCTAGTTATAGAACCTCCCCGACCTGCCTGCCGACCTTCAAGCCACGAAGCAGGCAGGCAGGGGGGCAGACACACTTATGAGGCACCCACTGAATACATCGTTCACCCAGCTGCTCCCGGAGCAGGGGAAAGTCTTGTACCATCTCCTGGATTAGCTAACAAGCAAGCGCAGACTTGGCTTCATCTAACCCCTGGTTCTTTCATCCAGTACATGTCTCGAGCATCTTCCGCGGGCCGTTTCTCGGCTCTCAGGTGGAGGTGCCCAAGGTGAGCAGAATGAAGTCCTCTCCCCCTCCCCCCGCCAAGGGTGATGATCTCGGTCCTGGGACATGTGAGTGTTAACTTATCTGGGAACAGCAATTCTGCAGCTGGGCTTCAACTAAGGATCTTTGAGCTGGGAGACTATCCTGGCTCACCCGGCTTGGCCCACCGTCCTCCCAGGGGAGGACAGTCAGAGGAGGAGACCTTTGGGGAAGCCGAAGACGGAGGGATGCGACGGCCGGCTTTGAGGATGGAGGAAGAGGCCACAGGCCAAGGAAGATGGGCAGCTTCTAGAAGCTGGACAAGGCAGGGCAGGAATTCTCCCCTGGGATTTACAGAAGGAACCGGCCCTGCCGCCACCTGATTTTATATCCCAGCCGGGCCCACATCAGACTTCCCGCCTGCGGCACCGCGAGCTGATAAATGCGCGCTGTCTTAAGCCGCTGAGCCCGCGCTCACACGTTACAGCAGCCACGGGGAGCCAGCCCGGCCGCCTTCCCACTCCCGCTCCGTCCCCAGGCGCACCCCTCCCCCGCCCACCCCCCCCCCGGGCCGGCCCTCCTCCTTGTGCTTGACGTCTTCCTCCCGCCACCTTCGACTTCCAGACTCTTCTCTCCCGATACGGCCTCTGAGCACAACGGTCCAGTTTTAGGCCCCAACTGTACCTGCCTGGATTTACAGCTGAGGACCCAGAGGCCAAGCCAGGGAACTCGGTCGGTAGAGCCCGAGGGCCTTCACTTCCGCAGGTGCGCACGCAGACACAGGGCTGCCTTCAAGAAAACCCAGCCCAGGAAACGAGGCTCCACTCGTGTCCCGAAAGGAGGCCTTTCCCCGCTGGGGAGCACCCCTTCCCCACTAGTCACCCCTCAGGAGTAAAGACCAGGCTACTCACATCTTCAGGACCTGAACGCCCCCCGCTCTCTGCAAGGGGCTGGTGGGCCTGACGCCTGTCCATCCACACCCACTGGACAAACGGCCTGACCCTGCTCCCCTCACTGGCTCTGAGCCCAGCAAACCACAGCAGGACGCGTCTCTCCATGAAGTACAGCCCGGGGGCGGGGATGGGGGCGGGGCGGGGCGGGGGCGGGGCCGGGATGGGGGCGGACCAGGGCGGGGCGGGGGCGGGGCCTGGGGCGGGGCAAGAGGGTCGGGGGCGGGCAGAGTTACCCTCCTTGCTTGGGCTACACAGAAAAGGGCCGCATGGACTTAGGGCGTTAACCCTCTACCCCTGCCACAGGCCAGGTGGTTTGTTAGTTGAAGTGAGCACGGGCGTGGGGTTTGGGCCGTGGCCCCGCCTTTAAAAGCACAACTTTGTCATTGCGGAGGCTTCCTTTCAGCCAAACCTAATCCATCAAGACGAGTCATGCTCTTTATCTAAATGGTATTTTAAAAATTTAGCTTGTGTTGACTTTACAAGTTTGCTTTGCTTTTATGACTATGTGAGAGCTATAAGTAAAGTAGCTTAAATCGGCATTGGTAGTTTGCAGGAATAGCTTTCCTCTCACCCTGTCTTCACGCTACCAGAGTGAATGAGTTAACCAGAGCTGCTGTAACAAGGCAGATTTATTCTCTCACTGTTCTGGAGGCTGGAAGTCTGAGGTCAAGTGTCGCAGAGCCGGTTCCCTCTGAGGGCTCTGAGGCAGGGTCTGTCCCAGGTCCCTGTCCAGCTTCTGCAGGTGGCCGACAGGCCTCGGTGCTCCCCGGCCTGTAGACGCACCACCCCGTCTCTGCCTCCGTCACGTGGCTTTCCTCCTGGGTGTCTGTCTCCGTGCTCCTCTTCTGGGTGACTATTCCCCCTCTGCCTTGGTCTCCTAAGGACACCAGTCGGTGGATTTAGGACCCATCCCAAATCCAGGATGGTCCTTAAATGAATTCCATCTGCAAAGCCCCTATTTCCACACAGGTCACACCCATAGGTACCGCGGTGTAGGACGTGGACATACTTTGGAGGGGACGCTGTTCAAGGCAGTACACCGAGGTTGAGAAGTGGCGCTCCAGCCCAACCCGCCATCTTTCAGAAGCGGGAACAGGGCCGGGGCAGGTAGTGCGGGGGGCCTGGCACCGACCAGCTGTCCTCAGACCTCACCCCGCAGCCATTGCCCATGCAACTGCCTGGTGCCTCCTCCTCACGGGACTGTAGAATCCGTGTCTTCTGTTGGTCCAGGGGTGCCCCTCTTGAGGCCAGGCCCGTGGCCCGAACCTCTGGGCAGAGGGGCAAGAACGACAGCATCAGAGACCGGGGTCGGGTCCCGGCTCTGCCCCTTTTTGGTGTCATTCAACCTCTTTGCCACCGAGGCTCTGAGGGCTCCCCTGGGGAGTGTATAAACACGTCTGCTGGGCTTGGCTATGGCCACAATCCACGAACATGTGTCCTCCGTCTCTACAAGTACAGAAGACAGCCGTTAGCGGTTCACCCGTGGCCTAGAGGCTGGAGGCCAGCCCTCCCCATGAGGAAGGAATCGAGAACGTGAGGCCCGAGGTTGCACGCAGCCCGTCTGGAGAACTGGCAGCTAAGGGCGGGGGGAGGGGGCCCACATCCCAGACAGAATCTGCCCCTGGAGCTGCTGTGTCCACAGCTCAGCTAAGCTCGGTCCACGGCGGGGAGGGGAGTGGGGCTGGCTATCAAGCAGCCATGACTTTTTCAAACAGCTTTACTGAGATACAACTCACACACCATACAACTCACCCCTCCAAAGTGTTCAACGTAGTGGCTTTTGGTACCTTCACAGAGCTGTGCGACCATTCCCACGCTCAACTTTAGAGCATTTCCATGACTTGCGGAAGAAACACTCTACCCTTTCGCCAACACCCTGCAATTCCCCCCCCCAGCCCCTGGCAACCAAAAATCTACTTTGTTTCTCTATGGACATGCCCGTTCTGGACATTTCATATGAATGGGATCGTGTAATACATGTTCTTCTCACGCCCTCCTTTTCCTCCTTGCCACCCCCAACCCTTCACCGCTACCTACACCCATCTGCTCGGCTCCTGCTAGAAAGAAAACGACTCCTCTCTTGATGGGGTGGGGCACCTGTTACGAGTGGTACCTGTTACCTGTCCTTTGGTGGTTTGGGGGAGGGGTGTCTGGGCAGACGCCCTCAACGATTCCTTCGGTGCAGAGCCGCGGGAAAGCACCACAGGCGACGGAGGACATCCTCCTACGGGGTCCATGCGGGGACCCGACACTCCTGGACGTGGGGCGCAGAGGCTTCCTGGAGAAAACGGCCAGGACTGGCTGGAGGAGGGGGGAGGGCAGGCAGCAGGCCCAGCCAGGAAGCCCCAGGGGGAGGGGACAGATGTGTGAGTGGGGCCGCTGGACCCTCGGGGGCCGGGAGGAAGGTCCACGATGGTGACCGGAAGTGGGGCTGGACAAAGGCTGGAGTCTAGCTCCACCCCGGGCGCTTTGCCACCATGTCCCGTCCCAGCGCCCACGGGGGGCCGCAGCCTCTGCAGACGGGGGCCACGACTCCTCCGATTCTGTCAGCCTCACGCCTCCCCCAAAGTCCTTGGCCCCGAAGTGGCAGCCAACAACAAGAAACAAGCAACTCACCAGGCTGGAGAGAATCCTGTTCCCCTCATTTCATGGCTGGTGTTGCAAATGGCAAAGCATGTTGTCTTTGTAACGCAAGAAATGTAACCTCTTTTCTAACAGAATTATGACATCTGTGGGTTGCAGTAAAACTTACGGAATAAACTTACTTGGGAGAAATCCAAATTCTGAAGTATATAAAAATAATTTGGGGGCGGGGCGAGCGATAAATTAAGAGTTTGGGATTAGCAGATACACACTGCCATATATAAAATAATAAGGACCTACTGTAGAGCACAAAGAACTACATTCAATATCTGGTAATAATATCTTGTATAGTGAAAAAGAATCTGAAAAATAACACACATATATAAAACTGTATCACTTTGCTGTACATCTGAAACTAACACAACATTGTAAATCAACTCTACTTCAATAAAACAAAAAACAAATTAAACAATTTTAAAGTTTTATACTTTTCAAACAACCAAGAATTACTAGGAAGATGCTATATAAGTAGGGTTGCCACATAATATATAGGGCACCCGGTTAAGGGTGAATTTCAGATAAACAACAATTTTTTTAATCATAAGTAGTCATAAATAATAAAGTACAAGTATAGATTATAAATATCCATGTTATTCATCAATTTTTGTTCAGTCTCATGCAGTATTTGGGGTATACTTATGCTGAAATTATGAATCATTTTTAAAATTTCAAATAAAATGTTAGTAAAACTGAGAAATGTAAATTTTAATAAAAAATAAATAAACTGTGTTACGGCTCACTTTTTAGCGTAAGGATGTCTCGTGCAATGTTTGGGATACACTTTCACTAGAGAAGGATCTCGGGCAATAGGTTTGCCTCTCTTTCCACGTGTGAGGTGTCAGTGCGTCACCCACACCCCCGTCCCCATTCAGTCAGGGTCCTCCTCATCCCCTGGCTGTGGCGACAGTAGCCTCGGTTTGAACCAACAAGGTCAGGGCAGCCGGCCCCCGGCTGCGATGCTCTGGCTCAGGCAGAGGCCCGGAAGCTTCCCTCCGAGGGGCAGTTGGGAACGCAGCGAGCCCTTGCCCGGGGCTGAAGGCGGAGGGAGAGCCGGGCTGACGGGGAGGCCACCCAGGAAGGCGTGTGTTCAGGTAAGTCGACGTGATGACTTCCTGTGGCATGTCCCAGCGGGCCGTCTCCAGCTTTGATGAAGGAAGGAAAAATGTGCCCGCATCAGCAGAAGCGGGTTCCTGTGACTCCGCATCCTCAGCGGCTGTGTGGTTGTCTGTATTAACCTCTTCCCTCCTGATGTTTCATCTCCAGAGAAGAAGCGCGCTCCGGGCCCCAGCGGCACTGCCACCCCACCCTGCGTCCCTTGGGAAGCCAGCACCTTCGCTTCTGCGGGTTTACCTGGGTGCCAGGTGGGGCCACTGACGTTCACCCAACTGAAGGGGGCTCCGTGGGAGCCCGGTGGCTCTGTGCTGCCCTCGGCGCCCAGGGCTGCCGGTAACGGTGGGGGGAATGTGATATTTAATTTTATGCAGCAGCTTGGCTGCACCCCGGTGCCCAGACATTCGGTCCAACATTATTCTTGATGTTACTGCGAGGGTGTTTTCGTATTTTTACATTTTTATTTATTTCTTTATTTTAGTTTTAAATTTGTTTTGGCCTCACTGTGCGGCCTGTGAGATCTGACTGGGGATCAAACCTGTGCCCCCTGCAGCGGAGGCACGGATCCTATAACCACTGCACCGCCAGGGAAGTCCCATGGGGGTGTTTCCGGATGAGATGGGCATTTAAACTGGTGGACTTGGAGTAAGCAGATTGCCCTTGGCAATGCGGGTGGGCCTCACCCAATCAGTTGAAGAACTTAATAGAACAGAAGGCTGTCCTTCCCTGAAGAAGAGGGCTGCTGCAGCAGGTGACCTTCAGACTTGAGCTGGGTCTCCAGCTTGCTGGCCCACCCCACAGGGTTGGGACTTCCCAGCCTCCATAATTGCATGAGTCAATTCCTTACGCTAAATTTCTTAATTTATATATATCCCCACATCCTCTTGTTGTGTTTCTCTGCACAGACCTGACGGACACAGGGCGCATCAGGCCTGCTCCCTCCCCCAAGACCGGGAGGAGGAGACAAGCATCAGACATGCAGCTTCCCAGGCTCGGCCAGGGCTGGGAGAAGCCTTTGGGAGGGGGCCAGATTTGGGCCAAGTGACCCAGCAGAGCCCACAGGACTCCCCCAGCCCCCCTACATGTGCCAGCCCCACCCCTCTGTCCCCGACACGGCCACGGCCACGGCCATGGCGTGGAGATCATTCCCGCCGCCGCCCGGTAATCACCAGGAAACTCCGCCCACCCCCGCACCCACACAGCGCTCCAGACCACCCAGGCCTCCTCCGACTTCTCGGGAGTATCTTTGTTGGGCCCTTTTAGAAGCGCTCCTACAGAAGGCGTGGTCCTGGGGCCCCAGGTCCGAGCTGCCCCCTCCCCGGGAAGACGTGTCCTGTGAGTGGAGACTCCGGTCACGCAGGGGGGGTCGTGTCATGGAGATTTCCTCGGGGAGCGAGCCCGGCCAGCCACGAAGGAAACGGTGGAGGACAGGGTGGGAGACGGGGACACCTGGACAGCCACCCTGGCCTGAAGCCCTTCTCGCCGACCCACGAGGCCTGGTCCTAATAGCTCGTCCGATCTGTTGGGAAGAGCCCAGGCCGGGCCAGGATGCTCCCTCCTCATGCCCACGCTGGGGCCACAGGAGGGGACAGTGCTCTGAGCCACTGCTCAGCTGACTCCAAAAAGGGGCCAGAATTCACTCTGAAGGCAACACAGGCTGCTTCCTGCAGCCCCTGTTTCTGGCCAGCATCCAAGTCTCTCCCAGCGTCTCAGCCCGTGACACACCCCAGCCCGTTGTCTGCACCCGCAGGGGGTTTCCTGGTCTCCCTGACCTCCCAGTACCGTCACCCAGCGGCCACCTGCGGGCTGGCTCCTCAGGCTGGGGACCTCCGGGCCTGCGGGCTTGGTGGCACGGCCCTTTGTGACCCAGAGGACAAGAGATGGCTCAGGCTGCTTGGTGGGAATGTGGTCTGTGCAAACGATGTAGGAAGTGAAGGCGTGAAAGATGCACTGAACGGATGCTGCAGTCCGACATCTTCACGCCGCACGGCTTCACGATACCTATAAAAGCGGCACGGCAGATCATAAAACAAGACGGAAATCAGGGTAAAATATGGGCGCACCGGGCACCACCCACCTCGTTAGCGGGACTCGAAGAGGAACTTGGAGAAGCAGCCCTTTGCTGGCATTACTTCGGGTCCCGGCAGCCATGGACTTGCTTCTGTTGAGGGACCTTTTTTTTTTTTTTTTTTTCATTTATTGAGGTGAACACACACAACATAAATTTAGCCACTTTACAGATATCGATTGGAAGCATCCAGTACGTCCGCAGTGTGGTGCTACCCCAGCGTTTCCCGCCCTCCAAAGGAAGACCCCGGACCACTAAGCAGTTTTTCCCCAGCCCCTCTCCCCAGGCCTGACCACCATATATCTGGGACATTTCCCATCAGTGGAATCACGCAATATGTGACCTATGGTGTCTGTCGTCTTTCACCAAGCAGAGTGACTTAGAGGTTCAGCCACGCGGCAGCAGACCTCCACCCTCCCTTCCTCGTCATGGCTGGATAACATTCCATTGGGTGGAGACGCTACGTTGGGTTGATCCAGGCGTCCGTTGCTGGATACCTGGGCTGTCTCCCCCTTTGCTGGTTGCGAACGTGCTGCTCTGAGCGCGGGTGTACTTGCCCTTCTCTGAGTTTGCCACTCTTTGGGTATATACCAGCGACAGTTCTTCATAGTTCACGGACCTTTGGACCCTCAGTTTTCAGGCATCACAGCTTGACCAAGAGCACACAGTCAGGAGCGCCAGGCCAGGCCTGGGCCCCAGATTTCCAGCTCTCTCCCAGCAGAGATGAGGCTGCCATGATGGTAAAGGAAGGGAAGGGAAGTTGTGTCCGCTCGCCTTAACAGATTCTGCAACACCCACCAGGCCAGGCCGCAGGGGGTGTTCTCGGCGGTGGGGCCCGCATTACTGCCACCACCCACCCAAGCCACGTGAACTAACTAGGTTGGTCCACATGCTGGGGCAGCTAGAGGAAACCTGGTTAGGGCCTCAGAGACTGATGGAGGTTCAGCCTCCCGCAGACAGAGGGAAATCCTGAGTCTGGGTGGAGGGAGGGAGGGAAGCAGGAGGAACAGGCTCACGAACGAAGCCTGACCCAGTGACTCAGCGCCAGGTAAACACTGGTTATCCCCACTAGGGCTAAAGGAACGAGAAGGAAGGTTCCCTGGTAATGCCACCTTCCCAAGAAGCCACCGTGAGCCTTTGAGGGTGGGTTTGCATAGAAAGGAAAATCTGTGTGGATTAATTGCGAAGTCAGTGTGTCAGATCTAAATCAACGGAGCAAGTCTTTGAGGTCGATTGGGTGGGCGTCACGCGTGTGCAGCTTCCGTTCTCCCTCGTGAGAGCCGGGAGGTTCTCAGCTCCTAACTCAGGCCCTGGCGCTTGGGAAGTACTGAAGAACGCTTGTTGAATTGATGTTGAAAGTCAAGGCAGCTGCCCTAAAAAGGGAAAGCAGAGCCCCTAGATTTCTGCAATTTGGGATCCTTCAGAGAGACGGGTCTCTGCCGTGACACCCTCCCTTTTGCTCCTTCCCAAGCCCCAGGGGCCCCTCTCATCAGAAAACCAAGTGCAGGCAGCGTTTTCAGACTCTTTCATGTTAGCTTGTGTGTTGTTTTTAAAATCAAATCAGTAAAAATACACAGTGTGAAAAGTAAACAGCTCAAGACAAGGAAACAGAAAACAGCCGTCCCCCGCCCTGGTGGCTGCCCAGCCCCCGGATCCAGCTCTCACACAGCGGGGCAGCCACGTTCAAATCTTGAAGTTCAAATCTTTAGTGTTCACCCCATCACACATGTTTACTGCTGCTTGTCTGCTTTTTCTGTTTGATTTTAGGTCTTCGTTTCTGACTGTGGAAGATGAAGATTTCGCCCTTTCATAACAGCCCCACCCATACCCACAGCCACCCAAAGTAGTTACGACATCATCCACAATGAAATCAGAATCACTCTTTATATATCACTATGACCAGGTCAATATGATGGGACCTGCCCCTTTCCCGTGTGGACCAAACATGAAGACTTTCCTACTACACAGCTAGAAATGCTGTGTAAAATGTGAGAATCCCTTTAAATGACTAGCTAAACATACCAGGAAGAAAGGGAACAAAATCTCTAGGGCCAAAAGAGAAGAGAGAAATGAAGAGCAGCCTGGTGAACGTAGCGGCTTCAGACAGTGAGACGACACCAGTGTCCATACCTGGGGAGTTGGGTCAACAACCCGAGACACTAGATAAGGCTGGGGGCCCATGTGAGGCAGCTGTTATAAGTGAGACCCTTGAAGCCCCCCCACCCCAACAAAGGAATCTATCCACCTACCAGCAAACAGAGAAGACCTGAAAGCATGTCTATCTCAGCCTGTGCCATGGATGGTTAAAAGAACAAACAAAAAAACAATAACAAAACAAAACCAACCTAGAGAACTTGTAATGATGGGCCAGTCCTCTTCGGGTGTGAGTTTCAAATGTGTACTGACTGTCTGCATAGTCTGGGACCCACAGAGCCCTGAAATTAGCATACAAATGATCACAGGCTGGCAATACAACTGAGAATCTTGCAAACACAAAACCCCCCAGGAAAGACCAATCCTCAGCCCAGGCACAAAAGATTCCCCCAGGTAGAGCCCTACTGAAAATGAGCTCACAATCTGAAATTGTAGGACACGAGGAAACAATCCACCAGCAGACCCAATAAACAGAGAAATGAGATCCCTAAGAACCTCAGGTAATGGGATTATCAGATAATAGGTTTAAACGGGCATGTTTAAAAGGATTATATGTGTAAAACAAGGAATTGAACACAGGTACTACTGAAAAAAAAAAAGAACAAGATATAGTCAGAAGGAATGAAGTAAAACTTTTAGAAATAAAAAACATAGTGAGTGGAATAAAAATGTCGGTGGATACGTTAACTACAGATGAGACACAGCCCCACTATCACAAAGTCAGCTCCACTCAGCAGCTAGAAGATACAGCTCCTATTCAGGGGTCAGTCATGCAGACTGCAGCACAGGGAGATGAAAAGACGGAAATACGAACAGAAAGTTGAGCATTAAAGGAGAAAATTCACAGGAGTTCTAGATGGAAAAGCCACCTGCCTTAGAGTGTTGACAGCATTGCTCTCTCGTCTTCCGGCTTGTCTTTTGTTGTCTAGCGGTCCAACGTCGCCTGATTTAGAATCTAACCCCAGCCCCCGGAAGCTTCTAGAACCACCTCTTCATCCCCATCCTGACTTTCCAGGGTGCTGTGCTTTGGATGGCTGTCCACCCAGACACTGCTCTGCACCATGTGATGGGCCTTCTCTAGCTGAGGGTCATGTCTTTTACTTTGGGCAAACACACACACACACACACACACACACACACACACACACACACACACACACCCCTGTTCTGGTTTCCATTTATTTAAAATCTTCTGTTTTCGGAACTTCCCTGGCGGTCCAGTGGTTAAGACTTCACCTTCCAGTGCAGGGGGTGCAGCTTCAATTCCTGGTCAGGGAGCTAAGATCCCACATGCCTTGCGGCCAAAAAGCCAAATCATAAAACAGAAGTAATATTGTAACAAATTCATTAAAGACTTTAAAAATGGTCCACATCAAAAAAAATCTTCTGTTTTCTCTCTGAGATAATTGTAGATTTTTAAGTTTTCTCTCCATACTTTGTTTTCTGTGATTGTTTTCTCTGCTTGTTGGGCTGGTTGGGGGTGGTGTCTTTGTCTTTCTCGTGAGGGGTTCACTGTTTTATCTTCCTGACATGAGTTAGTAAGTGATGTTTGGAAGCCCTGTGTGCGTGGGCCGGGTTTATCAATGAGCAGGTGTCTCTGCAGGATGATGGAGGGTGGGGACCTTTAACTGTCAGGGCCATAGATCTTTCCCTGCCTAGAGGTGCTGGGTGCTGAGAGAAGGGAGAGAGGCTAGAGGGGCGGGGGAGGTGCCATTCTCACCTGCGAGTATAGAGAATTGGCCTAATTTCCTCTCACTGAGTTCCTTCCCCCAACACCTCTCCAGATACGCCGGGAGTCACTGGGTCCGGGCACATCTGGCTCCAACGTGTCCCGTCTTTGATGGAGCAGGGGCAGGGCTGGGAGAGGTCTGCATCTAAGGGCCGCCAGGAGGATGTTGAGCAGTCCTTGCGTCTGTCTAGGCCCTTCAGAATCTGGTACCTTCACCCCTGAAGACTGACGTTTTTAATGTCAGATCAACCCATTCAGTTGGCTTTGTTCCCGGAAGCACGGGGAGAGGCTGAGAGGCAGGGAGATGCCTCCTGTCCCGGGGAAGTGCTTGGTTAATTAGCAGGGCTCTCTCCCCACAGCCACCCAGGAAAACCCAAAGGAGAAGGAGGTCCCGTGGCCACAGCCCACAAAGGAGGCAGCAGTGTCCCCAAGAGACGGCTCTCTCCCGAGCAGGGGCCACCTCCCCACCGACCACACTCACCGTCCCCGCCAGATGCCACTTCACCTGGAGCTCGCTTCTCCAGGGGCCCGACCAGCCCAGGCAGTGACTCGGGGAGGAAGGGAGGAGGGAGACCTCATTTTCTTTGGTTGCCACCGAGGGACCACAGCTTGAGGAGACCTCCAGGCTCTGAGCCAAGAGGCAGCATCCAGCCCAGAGACACGTGTCATAAAAAGTGGGTGTCCTCCGCCAGCACCCTGGACCTCACACTCTGCAGCGGCGCCCCGCAGACTCCGAGAAGCATATCCTACTGGAGCTACATGCAACTATCCATTTATTCTTTTCCCTGCACGTGCTCGTAGGTGTGAGATGACCAGCAGGGACGCCCCCTGCCCTGGGCCGTCTTGTCTCCCACTGCACTGTTTTCTCATCCTCATCCAGCAGCCAAACGTTGTTTTTCTTTGTTTTTAATTCGAGCTTACTTCTTGTAGTGCAAATATCTTTATTATACATGTTAGCATTTTCCAACAGTCAGGGAGGCAACTTACTCTCTGTGTAACCCCTTCGTTACGGCCCACAGCAGTTACCTGGGGGGCTCTGGCTGCTCTTCCCTCCCGCAGCCCCAGGCAGGGGCAGTCATCTGAGCAAGGGCATTGTCCCTACAAGCCTTTCCGTTCCCCGGTGGCCTCGTCCCCATCACTCAGGGGGGCACCCTCTTAGGTCCGGCTTGGCTTGGGGAGGGCGGGGGTCCTGGCTCTGTACCGCCCCTTCCGGGCAAAGTTCAGGAGCTAGGGATGACTCCACTTCCCTCCAGAGGTGGTGACCACCTCACGGAGCTGGGAACAGGGGCTCTTCCCCCACTTCCGATGCATCCAGTGGGTGACCCCAAGATTTGCTCTCTGACCCACCCACTGTGGCTTGGAAGCCACTGGGTACTGTCTCCACGGCCCGGCTGACGGTGGTCCTGGATTCTCCCGGGGTTCTGAGAGGGGCCTGGCTCAGGGACCCCTCTGTCCGATTCCTGAGAAAATGCCCAGACACACGTTCCACATGCAGCTCAGGTGCCCAGGTGGTTCCAGCTCTTCTGAGGGCTCTCCGAGGGGGTCCCTGTGTGGTGACACCTGCGGCTGTCGCTATCCAGCCTCGAATCCACCTTTTCCAGCAGAAGTGTCCCGATTTTCCTCCAGGAAACGACCACCCCCACGTTCCGGCCTGAGATTGACCAGCCTGACCCAGCCTGCCAGTCAGAACGTTCTCTTCCCCCGGCTACCACCCCTGGTCTTAGGAATGGCGCTGCCAGGCAGAGAGGCCACCATATCACCGCAATTCTGAGATGCCGTGAATGATCAAATGTACCATTACCTAAAGCACCTCCAAAAGAGAGAAAAAATGCTGCCAACTTCAATTGTAAGAGGCCATCTACTCTCCCAGGGCTGTTAAAATGTGGGGAGAAAAAAAAGTGTCTACGTTTCTATGAACGATGTGTAATTTGGGGGTTGGGAAGGGGCAGATACTGGGGAAAGAAGCTCTCTTTCTACTGGGATCCTCTAACTGAGGCTATTTAAGCTCGGAGAGGCCAGGGCCTTTTTTTTTTTTTTTTTTTTGCAAGGGGCCTGCCTGTCCCTTCATGAAACCAACACCGGGGAAGGGTGACACTTGTGAGCACCCGGACCCAGCCATTCCTGACACTGGCACGCGGAGCAGAGTGTAGTTTTCTTGGCCAAAGGGGGCCCGAAGCTATAACTAGCACCACTGCCCACCCGGTGCGTCTCCTCCCTCAACAGCCACCATCAGGGCCACTGTCCCCTGAGCGCGATGTTAGTGCCTGGACACAACAGAACGCCTGGAGCTCCAGCACCCGAGAAGGTCGTTCAGGTCCTTGTGTGGCAGATCCTGACCCCCTGACCTCATAGCGTAATTGTCAAGGAAAGGAGGAGAAAGAGGAAGAGAGGGAGAGAAGGAGGGAGGGAGGGAGGAATGGAAGGTGGAGGAAAGGAGGAAGGGAAAAAGGGGAGGGGAGGAGGGGAGACCGAGTGGGGAGGAAAACTTGTCCAGGCTTAAGAGTCCAAGTTTTCCATAAGCTGGCCGCCGAAGCGTAAGCTTAGGGGCAAGGACTCTGCTGAACGCCAGCGTCTGCAAATGCCCACTTTCTCTCTGCTGCCGTATCAACAGGAGGCCTTAATCACACTGCCTCCCTCACCCAAGATGCTGGACAGTGAACTGCCTCCAGCAAACAAAGGCCCCGGAGAACTGGAACCAGGTTGAGCGACCTGGAAGACGGTGGCTCCTGGCGAGTCCGTGCTGCGGAGGGGAGGGCTCAGCTGGGAAGCCAGTTGCTTGCTGAGGGAGCCCTCCGTACCCAGACACGTGTGCTGGCGGCCGTCTCGGGAGCGCACCAGCTGACTGGCTGCCCCCCTCTGCCCAATGGGGATTCAGAAGGAATCTGCAGCCGCCCACAATGTCCTAACACTTGTTGGACACGGAGTCATGAAACCGTGGAAACAGAAGGGACACACCAGTCACGGTCAGGTGTCCGACCTCTCTGCTCTTGAGTGTGGCTGCACGTGTGTCCCTAACGGTGACATGGTGACAATAAAGTCATGTGGCACCTGAGCCCAGGGGACCACATCCCCGAGGCTGGGGCTGAGACCTCTGCTACTATCTGCTGGGTGGTTCCCGTCCTGGTGATCCTGGTTGGTAACAAGGGAACGTTGGGTGCAGCGCTGCCTCCGGTTCTGACCTCGTTCCCAGGCTGCAGGAAGGACCGCAGTGATCGGGTTCATGTGTGGACCTGGACGTCAGTGCTGGAGGGTGCTTGCCCTGGGCATCCACTTGCTGCAGCTAAGAACCGCTTCTCTTCCGGAACCTACCATGTCCACTTCTCAGAGCTGCTGAAGAAAAGGCTGGCATGCCTTTCTGACATTGCCCCGGGCCAGGCCCCAGGGGGCACGACCTGGGGGTGTCCCAAGGGACCCTCAGCCCCAGAGCAACGGCAGAGCGTCTGAAGTTTAAGACTCACTCTTGTTTCCTCCCAAGAACAAAGAGGCTTTTTTTTTTTTTTTTCCTAAAGCAGAAAATCTAAGAAAAACTCACGCAGTCCTCAAACCAGAAGATGCTCGTAAATGAAAAAGCATGGAATAGGGGATCGGAGAAAAATGGGGGAAAGGCCCGACTTTTATGGGAAGCAAAGAAGGAAAAATATAATGTTAAACTATCTCAAGACAGGAAGGGAAGTGAAGAAGGTGCACACTGGAGGAAAAGGAAACATAAGCCAAACGGCAGAGGCTTCGTAAGTGAAAGTCCCTGCGTCTTGACTGGTGGCACAAAAGGATTTGTAAGAGAGCCCTCGTTCCACGGACCAGGGAGCTGTCAGCTGGCGCGCTGCTGCGCACAGGCAGGGAGGGACCCGCTGGCTCAGGCGGCGAGAAGGGACAGAGGCTGGGGGGGCGGCCAGCACGGCAGGGAGATTTGTTACACACATGGGGACGGAGCAAATGGGCACAATATACTGAGCACGATGGGGACCAACTTCGTCACGGTCAGAGGAAGCAGACGCAAGTGCGGGGAAGCTGGAATATGCCCCGGGGTGTTGGGCTGTAACTGAAGGCATCGATGTGAAATCACGGTTCTCGAGAAGACACGGGGACACGTATGCGTACATACATGCAAGTTACACGCACACGCTTTTCCCAGATCTGTCTCCGGAGGGACAAGGCGCAATGGCACTCGAGGAACAGTCAGCGTGTCTAATGCCCAGATCTCGGCCTCTAAATACCATTCTTCACTGAAGGAAACTGGCTTCCTTGGAGAAACGGCTGCTTCTGAGGCTGGGGTGAAGGAAGTACAAGAGGTGCCCAGACCACCTCATTGTATCAGAAAAGCAGGAAGTGCTCGAGGACTGATGGGGACACATCAAAGGGACACAAGAGCCAGTGTGAACTGGCCAAATCAGCGATAATTCCAACATCAACGTAAATGGTAAACATCGTTCACACAGGAGTTCGTGAGCACATGATACAAATTAAAAAATTAAAAGGTAAAAAGCTATATACTTCACAGTGTCACGTCTGTGGTACTTCTGCCAAAAAGTGCTTAGCCACCATTGTAAAGCAATTATACTCCAATAAAGATGTTTAAAACAAAAAATGCTTAGCCTAGGTCAAATCCAGAAGAGAACTAAGGCAAGCCTAAGCTGAGGGCAGTCCACGAAATTGCTGGCTGTGCCTCCCCGAAGCCAAGGTCATGAAAGACGAGACTGAGAAACTAGGGCTGCAGCCTGAAGAGTCTTAACAACTCAACACAGCGAGATCCTGGGCCAGGACGGAATGGAGCCCAGTGTCCTTCTCCTATGAAGGACACTCTGGGAACCATCAGGAAAGCCTCGCAAAGATCTGTAGGTTAGATGAGAGCATTGTATCGATGTTCATTTCTCGACTTTGATATAGATACACTGTGGCTACAGTCCCTGTTTGTAGGAAATACACACTGAAGTATTTAGGGGTCATGAGGCATACTGTCTGCACCCTTCTCAGGCAGATGGATGGACGGACAGATGGACAGGCGGACGGAGACATGGATGGATGGGGGGAACGGATGGATAACTGCATGGGGGGCGAAGAGATGAACGGACGAGGGGGTGGGGGGATGGATGGGTGGGTAGATCAGAAAGAAAAGGGAATGAGGAGGCAAAAGGGTTAAATGTGAACAAATGGAAAATCTATGAGGGGGACACCAGGGTTCTATGTACTCTTCTTACACCTTTTCTATATTTTCAAATTATTTCAAAATGTAAAGTTAGGGGGAATTCCATGGCGGTCCAGTGGTTAGGATTCCGTGCTTCCACCACAGGAAGCAGGGGTTCGATCCCTGGTCGGGGAACTAAGACCCTGCACGCCATACGGAATGGCCAAAACAAAAAACAAACAAAAAAACTTACAAAGAAATAAAAACTCTGATGTTGGGAGCTTCTTCCCTAATGGTTCACACATGCGGGAGGAAGGTCCCGGGCTAAGGAGGCAGGAAGCCCGGGTCCACCCTTCCACCTCCTCCATCTCCCCCCCCCCCCCCCCAGACCAGGGGTAAATTCAGGGCACACAGACTGGCCTTCCAAAGGCCGTCTCCACACCACACGTGACTGCCTCACAATCTGGTTTTCAGAAATCGGATTATTCGAGCTCATGCATACGAAAATGTAGTCTCATCGGCTTCAGAAAGGTCGGAAGAGAACTCAGCTTTATTGACGTCAAACAGAAGTTTTTTCTTCCACGTGCTCTACATACAACAGTAGCACAACACACTAAAAGCACGAGGCATATTAAAACATAGCCAGTTCTAAGCAGTCCGGATATCTCCTGTCACAGAAAAGAAGTATCCTGCCCACAGATCCACATTAACATACATGGTACGTTAACATCAATCTGTTTCACACACCAGTCCGAAGGGCATGTTTGCGTACAGGGTCGGGTCCTGCAGCAAACTGACTCTAATAATAGTATTGGGGGGGGGCGGGTGCATGTGGGACACAGGTGACAACGAAAGAACGGGTTTTTTACATCCAAGCCCGTGAGGCTGTCTCCTGGAGCCGACTCAGGGGGGGTCACACCCCAAAAGCTGAGGCCCCCGCACAGAGTAGCTGTTTGTAAAGGCGGTCAGAAACCCCCCAGGAGACCCTAAAACAGCATCACTCGGCACAAACCGCCACCCTGCCAAGACAGATGGCCGAGAAGAAAACGGTGAGGAAGGTGGTTCATCTAACTAGGTAACACTGTTCTGAGTCCGAAACCGAGGCTGTCAGTTCATTTTTCTTGACTTTCAGACACTTGACTCTGAAGTTCAAACATTTTCTGCAACAAGAAATGAACGAGGGCAGGTGGCACCCATGGCACATGTGTGTGGCCACCCGCGAGGCCTGAGTGGTGGACAAATCTGGGTGTGAAAGGGCTGGTAAGACGACTGTTTTCGCTTTAGAAACCAACCTACCAGGTCACACTCGTTGCGCAGGAAGCAGACTGTCCGATGAGACGAAAGTCTCTAACAGGTCGAAAGCGACAGCCGGCACTGTTCCCCTATTAAAGATACTCCTCCGTAGAACAAGAATTCCACGAAAGCCTTCTGGAACAGGCTTCTGCGCCTGCAGCTGCAAATGGAGAGAGAAGACGCAGCTCCTCCTGCACACCCGCCTTCCCAGCCGCAGGTGGCTCCACGCACGACGGTGGCGGGGGGAGGGGGGGCTCGCGGCCCTGTCACCGAGGGACCGACGGCAGGAGCGAGGGGTGCACCCAGACGCCTCCGAGCCACCGTCCCTCCGACACCAGGCGCACCCGTGGACGGTGGTCGCGCACGCCCTGATCAGCCTCATCGGGAGGGTGGGCAGGCGACGCCCGAGCAGACGCCGGCGCGAATCCCGAGTCAGCGGCCACCCGCCTCTCGACGGCACCCCGCAGGCGGCAGACGGGGCGAGCGGAGCGCGGCGCGGGGACAGGAGCCCCGCGGGGGCCCCGTCTCCGGGGGCGGCAGGCTAGGTCTTGCTTCGCCGGAGGAGCGTGGCGGAGGGGCCGGGGCCGCCCTGGAACTTGAGGCTCTGCAGGTTGACGTGCGCCCCGTGTCTGAGCAGCGTCTCCACCGTCTTGGCGTGCCGGCCCCGGGCGGCCAGGTGCAGCGCGCTGAGCCCCTGCTCGTCAGACAGGTCACGCACGTCGGCGCTGACGAGCTCCTCCACCACCTCCGAGTGCCCGGCGGCGGCGGCCAGGTGCAGCGCCGTCTGGTGCCGGGGCCCCCGGGCCAGCACGTCGGCCCGCTCCTCCACCAGCAGCCTGACGGTCGCCAGGTGCCCGCCGCGGGCGGCCAGGTGCAGCGCGGTGCAGCCCTCGGCCGTCACGGCCTCCCTGCGGGCGCCCCGGTGCAGGAGCAGCCTGGCGGTGCTCGTGTGCCCCGTCTCCGCGGCCACGTGCAGGGGCGTCTGCGCCAGCGGGCCGCAGACGTTGACGTCAGAGTGCAGGTCGATGAGGACGCGGGCCACGCGGTAGTGCCCGCGCTGGGCGGCCAGGTGCAGGGGCGTCCTCCCGTCCAGCGTCTGGGCGTCCACGCTCACCCCCGGCTGCTTGGCCAGCAGCTTGACGATGGGCAGGTGGCCCTGCCAGGCGGCGTAGTGCAGCGGCGCCCAGGCGTCCTTGCCCGGCAGGCCCGCGTCCCCGCCGCGGCGCAGCAGGATGCGCACGATGCCCTCCTGGCCGTGCTGGCAGGCCACGTGCATGGGCGTCCGGCCCTCACAGTCCGCCTCGTGCACCGAGGCGTTCTTCTCCAGCAGCAGCCGCGTGCTGCCCTCGTCCCCGTTCTGGGCCGCGAAGTGCAGGGCGGTCCAGCGGTCCTCGTCCGCGGCGTTGACGCTGATCTTCCGCGCCAGCAGCAGCTCCACGACGCCCCGCACCCTCTTCTCCACGGCCACGTGGAGCGGCGTGGAGCCCTTCCCGTCGGTGAGATTGGGGTTGGCGTTGTTGAGCAGCAGCCACTTGGCGCAGTCCTCCCGTCCGGCCCGCGCGGCCAGGTGCAGCAGGCTGGCGCCGCCGTCCAGGACCAGGTCGACGTCCTGGGGCTGCAGGATCTTCATCAACCTGCTCGTGTCCCCGCTCACGACGGCGTCCACGAGCTTCTTCTTCTGCACGTCGGTGGTGCCGAGGTCTGCGGGGAGAGCAGGGGCGGGGGTCACGCGGGGCTGCCTCCCCGGGCCCGGCCCGTGTTTTCTATGTGGCCCCCAACTCCCCGTGGCCTCCAGGCCGCTCTTTATCTGAAATCGCTTAAGTGCTGTGCTGTCCACGCTAGTTTAATTTAAGATCGAGAGGGGAGGCCTCGGGCAGGGCAATGAACGTCTCCGAAGCGCTCTTCTGTCCGTGTACAAAGTAAAAGTCACTGCACCCATCCGGTGGGGTCGTGATTAGATAAGGGATGTCAAACTCAGGCCCCTGCTGGCGCTCAGAAAGGGCTGCACGGGCCAGGCAGCAGCCCCCAAGCCACCGGAGAGCTGGCAGCTCCTACCCCAGGCCACCCCTCCAGGGCCCATCACCTGCTCCCAGCCCAACCTCCAAATGATGCTTCTGTCTCAGCAATATCACGAAGGACGCCTGCTAGAATAATCCTTAAAGGACTGAGTCTCCCATTTTAGAAGGACTGTTATTCATGACGAAAGGGTTAGATTTAACATAAAAATCCTATTACATTGTCGGGTTCCGATTTAAATGAAACAAGACACCCTCACGTGAAACATTTTCAAGGGGCCCTGCGCAGGAGGAGGGGGCGTGGGGTGTATTAAGAAAACGGAATCTGCCCAATGGGGACTTAGCGTTTTAACGCTGGCTTCTGAGATGGGCCAGTGATTGGTCCCTTCTAAGCACGAAGAGGTCACTTGAGGTTATCAGGCCCCGAGAGAAAGTTCTATATCTTTCTCCGTGGGAGACGGGTGCTTCTTTCTTTTCAGCCTCATCGCTGGCTGCTAACCTCCAGTCCAGCCAGGCCTTCGCCACCTCTGCGCCTCTGTAAGGAGTTTCCTCAACCCTAAGTGCCCCCTTTCATCCCAAATACTCCACTCTAAAACTTACAGGAGGTCCACGGCATCTAGGAAAAGTCCCCATGTTCCAGGAGGAGCTCCCCGATTCCCCGGGAAAAACAAGCTCCCCCTCCTCCTGGGGTCTGCACCCTTCCCACCCCCCTCTGGCCACCCCTGCACTGGAGCCGTAAGCACGAGCGAGCACATTTTCCTCAGGAAAGGAAACCTCACACGTCATCCTCACAGGCAGCAACGAGGGGGCCGTAGTGGGCACCAGCCCCCCACCCGAGGGCCACCACCTGGGACAGGGCAGGGGCAGCACCTTCTAGCGCCTTCTAGACAGAAAACCCAAGGTGTATAAACAGGACCAGGGAGTTACAAACAACCTCCAAGGACAGCTCGCCCATCAACATGCACAGCTATGGTAAATGGGAGCCCAGGAATAAGAAAGAATGGGGGTGTTTTCCCAGCACCATCTGGGAAAGGGGGTACAGGGCTGACATTACGAGAGAGAGGTCTCCAGGGAGAGGGGTTCCACACATGCACTGGGCTCCCTGATGCAACTCGAGTTCTTCAACCTGCAAAGCGGAGGTCAGCCCCTGCACCTCCCGCACAGCCAGGGGTGTGACCCACCCCTCTTACACCTAAGTGACACCCGCTCGGCCCACGCGCAGCTCTGCATTTGCACGGGCGCCCAAACCCAACAGCGAAGGGCTGCAGAGAACACAGGAGAGCCACTGCGAGGTCGGGAAGCCGGATGCCTGATCCCTCCCAGTTGCTGACACTCTGCGCGGCCCCCCGGGGCCCCGGCTACGCTCATCACTTCCCAGGGACGGGTCCTCCACTCACCGCCCGCTGCAGGCTCCCGCTCGAAGGACCAGGACAGCGACCCTCTGGAGGAGAAGGCAGAATCCACCGAGGACACGCCCGAGAGCCTCTTGCCGCTGCTTGCCGACGCGAGTCTGGACGCGGAGGAGCTGCGGCCGAGCTCCTCCGGGCCCTCGAGGGTCTGGGAGATGCCCGAGTCCAGCTGGGACAGCAGCTCGGAGAGGCTGTAGTCGTTGTCAAAGGTCGGGGCAGAGGCTCGCTTGAGCGGGCTGGCCACGGGCGCCTGCAGAGACAGCAGACGGAGGGCGTGAGGCTCCGTCCGCGAGCTGACGGGGCGGCCGGAGGAGGTGGGGAACGCGTGGGTCCCCCGTGAGCCATGCAGGGCGTTTAACTCCCGTTACCATGGTCCTAGGGGGCCCAGACACCCTGCGCCGGGCCCACCGGCGGGAGGACACACTAAGGAAAGACGATGATGGGGACGGACCACCCGTCACCGCGCTGGGCCCCGTCTGCGCGGTGACGTGGCCCCGAGTTATCCGGACAAGATGTGAATTAGCTGCAGGAGGGGAAGCCTGTGTGCTGGCCGTGTCCGCCCAGGACAGGTGAGCGCTGATACGAAACGGAGGAAGGAGATGGGCTGGGGTCCTAATAACCTGCCACCCTGCCCGGAGCCGTGCGAGTCTAGCTGGGGGGCCGCACGCGTACAAGGGTGGGGGGTAGGGGCCGAGCTACAGCGGCAGCACGGCACTCCACCCCAACCCACCCTAACGGGCCCCGCCGAAGGCACTCTCCTGCCCGGCCGCGAGAAAGGCAGAGTGGTGAGGGGTTAGAGTCTGCAGGCGACTCGCGATGCTTCCCGGTTCCTGCCCACTTGTCCCCAAACCGTCCCTCTCCTCGGGAACCGCTAAGCTCCTCCGACCTGGTGGCCTGGTGCACTGAGTCACACCCACGCGCTGGGCCTTTCTTGTCCTTATGGGGGGGCTGGGGACCAGGTCACCTTCCCTGCCCCTCTGCCCTCTGACCTCACGCACACGCCCCTTCCTGCTCAGACAGTAAACACACCATAAATGCTTACTTATCTCCCGGCCTGGCCTTACAGCACAGCCTGGGATGATAATACCAGATAACACCCAATAAAGTTAGTTTAGCAGGCTCCACTTTACAAGGCTTATTACCTGAAAGGTATTTATTTAGTTAGCACAGTTAGAATTTATCACATCCTACCTAACCTCTGTGGCACTCACAAAACAAAGCGTTTACAGGCAGAGTTAGAAAGTGGACACATCCCCAACCTCGAGGTGCAAAAAGACCCCCAGACCCCCAGAGCCCAGACCCCCTGCCCAGTCTGGCCTAGCAGGGGCCTTCAGCTCCCCTGGTTCAAAGAGCATCCAGCCGGCGGCTATTTAATGTCAAGCGTGGGCCCACTCCACCCTTTTCTAACCACAGACAGGCGATCGGGACGGGTCACTGTCAGGAAGGAAATCAACCTGAGGCCAGCGCGTCACAGACCCGCGTGCCCCCTGCAGGCTTCCGAGGCCAGCTCACCAAGGCAGCAAGCTCGAGGCCGAGCAGCTAGGGACAGGGGCAGGGGGACGGCCCAAGCCTCGGAACGGGGGGCAAGTGGTCCAGGCTGGCAGGGCATTGGCAGAAAAGAGAGACTCAACCCCCGAAGCCAAGTTAGGGGAAACCAGGCCCCCGGGAGGGTCCCCATTACCTCGGCCTCGGCCTCAGGTGGGTTCCTCACGTCTGGGTCTTGAGTCATCTCTTTTACCTCCTCGTCAGGTTTTTCACACAGGTCCTCGGTTTCAGAAGTGATTTCTTTTGGGGAGAAAACACAAAAGGGTATGTCGCCTCGACACTGACTTACACAAATGCTCTACTTAAATGTGTGACCTCGGCCTGGGACAGAAGAGGCAGCACCTGCAGCATCCAGCCTCTTGACCGGTCAGCACTGCGGCCTCCCAGGCTGCTGGCCCCCGGCCCAGCTCACGGCAACCCCGCAGGGGCCCCCATCAGCAACCACATGCAGGGTCTGGCCAGACTCCAAGCAGGCGCCACCGAGGCCCCGTTTCCCCAAGAAGCCAGACCCGCCAGAGCGCACACCCCGACGGCCCGGCTGCCGGCTCCCGGCGAGAGGCTCCCGCCTCATCCACGCTGGTCTCCCCATACGTTTTAAACGTCGTGATCCATTTCAACTGCGTCAGGATCACTCTCCTAACCGAAGGACACAGCCGTTCCCCGGGGACAAGGCCCCACGAGAACTGCAAAGAAAGCCGCAGGCCAGAGGTCGCCTCGGCCCTAAAAGATGCACTGCTGCGTCTGAACCTGCAACACCAAGAGTGGGCTCCTGAGGGCAGCGGGCCACAGCCGGGGGCGGACGGCTGGAGCTGACCACGTGGCTCCAGTCTCCCCGCCCCAGCCACAGGCAGGGGCCACAGGCGGGCATGGCCCGCGGGCGCCGGGTTCGCCCCGGTGCTCCCGTCTCTGGACAGCCTCCCCCGTCCCGGCCGTCAGCTGTGTCCCCTGGGACAGCGGCAGGACCCTCAAGCAGCGATGCCCCGGGAGCCCTCTGGGGGCACTGACCTTGGAAGCTGGGCCGCCCCTGGGGGTCCCCGCGCCAGCACCTCTGCATGAGGCTCAGGAGGCTCCCGCAGGCACGGGGCCTGGGTCTGCAGACGGGCGGCAGCTCGGGCCGGTGCCCCTTCACCACTTTCACCATGATGTGCAGGATGTTCTTCTCGTCTGCAAAGGGCAGGTGCACCGGTCAGGGCAGCCCCGTGGGGCTGAGGCAGGATTTCTTACCTCCGGGAGGATTGACAACCGTGGGGAAGTTGGGGGCGCCACCGCCGCCCGCCCAGGGGACACTGTATTTCCTTTTCAAAGCACAGAGCATTCTTTAATCCTTTACCTTGCGGGGCACGCCTGTCCTCTGTTTTGCAGGTTTTAGAAACTATCTGTGATCTACCAAATGGAATCACTGCCTTGTATCACAGAGCAGATCTTTCTGGGTGTCAAACTCAAAGGAAAACCGAGTTCAGAGGAGAAGAATATCAAACGACATAGGTTCCAAAGGGGCCCGTGCCCACCAAAGGGAGGAACACTGATAGATCGTGGAGTCACATCGCCCAGCCCCACGTGGCCCAAATTGCCCCGCAGTGGCGAGAAAGTTCTCCTGAATTCCTACCCCAAAGCGCAGGCCCCCCGGCGGGCCAGGCAATGAGCCGGCCCGAGCGACAGTGCCACCTGGCCACGCTGAAAAGGATCCAGACCACGGACCTCCACTGAGGAGGAGACGGCAGGGAGACGGGGTAACGACGTACAGCCAAAACCCTGCAAAAGACCCGGGGGCCACATGCTGACTCTGATCTGCATTCTTAGATCTCTTTGGTCAGACCAGAAAAAAGTGAGTAGCCCAGGTACTTGACTTCTCCAATAAACCAAGTCAAGGTACTGAAACCTCGGGGCCGGAAATCAGCCGGTGGGTGCGTGGCAGGGGGAGGAAACCCACAGCTCTCGGGCCGGGTGTGCTGACCCGGGGAGCATCCACCCAATGATTCTGGAGGCTGGTTGCCCCACAATGGGAACACATTTCACATGACCGAACTGTACACTTCAAAATGGTTCAGATGGTCATTTTTACGTGATGTGTGTTTTACAATCAAAAATTAGAAAATTTAAAAAACTATGTATCTGGAAATCACTACAACGGACAAACCTAGAGAGACAGAAAGTAGATTAGTGGTCATCAGGGGCTGGGGTGGGGGGAAGGGAGTGACGGCCTAACCAGCCCAGGGTTTCCTTTGGGGGTGACGGAATGTTCTAGAACCAGACGGTGGTGACGATTGTACAGCACTGTGAATGCACTTAATGCCACAATGCACAGTTTCAATGGTTAAAATGATAAAATTTATGTTACGTGTTATTATATCACACACACAAAAGAATGAGCTAGTACCTAACAAGAGTCACTGAACAGACCCCACCAGATCCGTGCCTTTCCCTGTACGTGAGCTGCACGGCAAGAGCGCCTTGTCGGCATACAAGAAAGCCTGCGACGAGGTGGGCCGTGGGTCTCTGTGCGGACCCGCTGGGCAGGACAAGGCAGCCCCGCTCCCCACCAGACGGCCCGCCAGCAGCACGGCCCAGAGCGGCCCCGGCTGTGATTCGCAGGCACTTCTGACACAGAAAAAGGACCACAGAGCACGCCCTCCACTGCTCGGGGAGAGGCAGCCGCATCACCCCTAGACACGTGCACTCACCTGCAAATGGCTTCTTCTGCGTGAGCACGCCCCAGACCACGATGGCAAAGCTGGAAGGGAACAGGCTCATCAGTGTCTGCGTGCCAGAGCCTCAAGAGAAGCCAGAGGCCCCGAACACAGCGACGAGCTTGAGGAAGACCCCCCCCCACAGTCTTCCAGAGACCCAGAGAGATCTCGAGAGGGGACACCAAGCTATCTTTCATGCATTTTTTTTTAAATGGGCAAATACTCTTATTGCGGGACAAGGCGTGTGGAAAGCTCAAATGTCAGACAACAGACAAAACTCCATCAACTGAACTATCAGTCCAAACAGCAGGAGGGGTTCCTGAAAGGAATGTCACCCTGTCCCTGGGCCATCAGCTCGTGGGGAGAACGGCGGAGTCGGCTTCATTCACACCATCTTCCTGCAAACACTGGGCCTCAAAATACCGACTACAGCTCTGGGTGTCTCGAGCCCACTGATGTCACCTGAGCGCGTGGAAAAGACGAGGGCACCGGCTGAACCTCCCAGAGCCCTTTGTGGTTGTTAGAAACGATATATACTTGTGTGTAATAAACATATGTGTGGGGGCTTCCCTGGTGGCACAGTGGTTGAGAGTCTGCCTGCCGATGCAGGGGACGCGGGTTCGTGCCCCGGTCCGGGAAGATTCCCACGTGCCGCGGAGCGGCTGGGCCCGTGAGCCGTGGCCGCTGCGCCTGCGCGTCCGGAGCCTGTGCTCCACGACGGGAGAGGCCACAGCAGTGAGAGGCCCGCGTACCGGAAAAAAAAAAAAAAAAAAAAGAACGTGTGTGTGTGTGTTACCTTTATATAATTTACATATTAATTATATATATGATTACTCTGGATATACCCTGAAAGCGCTCCATCTGGTAAAATGTAAAAATAAAAAAACAGAACCAGAAGTCCAAGCACTGAGCTACCAGCCTGCACTGGGTTAAGAGCAGCCGTTGACTGAAACGCAAGAAGGCCCCACTGAAAATTAATTGAAATCTACAAGTTCGAAAGTTGAAACTCTCAACCCCGAAATAAAGAGAGAATCTTATTTTCCCCAAACCCTACAGGTGGGTGCCCAGCGCCCTGTGCACCACTCCCTGACAGACGTCCAGCTGCAAGCCCAGCAAAGCACACGCACGGGCGGCTACGGTCAAACCAGTCGGCCAGGACTCCAGGCGGAGGCCGTGACCCAAAGGCGGGGCTCAGGGTGACAGTCACCCCGTGTGAGACAAGACCCACGATGAGCAACGAAGTGCCTGCCGGCCCCGCCCTCCTGCCGTCCTTCTCCGAGACGTCTGCGTGATTAAGACCTTCACCATTTGGGAAAAAGGAAGGCTCCAAACGATTCACGATTGATCTCGAGCACAGAGGTCCCCGGTGCCGGTCTGTGAACAGCCTCTAGGGTGTCTGTGCTCCTGTCATGCGCAAGTGACGTTAGGGCCACAGGGGACGGGATCCTGGAGCCTGAATCCACACGCAGACAGACACACAGACCGCTTGAAGCAGCAGGTTCTCTCGGCAGACGGGCTACAGAGCCCGTGTTTCCTACATCCTACAAACACCACAGCTTTCACGGCGTGGGAGCTGCCCAACAGGCTGCACGACCGGCTCTAACCGACCCCGACCACTATGGTTCTCCATCCTGGACCAGCAGCGCTCACAGCAGAGAACTCCCTCCTGTAAGCAAGTCCTGGGGTGGCCCGTACCCTCCGCCTAAAAGCCCTTTCCTTTGGACCGAACCTCTTATCTGGCGGCGCTGAGGAGGCCCTGGCAAAGCCCCCTTCAGAGCAAGAGGAATCCAGGTGCAGAGCCGCTGGCGGCCTGGGGGGCTCTGCACGCCCGACACACACCTGTACACGTCGTGCTTGGTGTCGAAGAGCCGGCTCTTCTCCCGGATGCGCTCAGGAGGGAGGTAGGCGATGGTACCGAAAAGGCCGTCCATGCTGAGGTCATGCGAGTGGGACAGCCCGTTGCACTTGGCCAGCCCGAAGTCGGAGATCTGCAACGCAGCGGCGGGAAGGAGCTCGTCAAGCTTGGCTCGCGGCCTGCTGAGTGAGGCAGCCGGGGTGGCTGCTTCGGGACGTTTTATCAGCGTGCCCTCCCCCAGGACCCCGGCAAGGTCGGGGGCAGAGGCGGTGCCCCGCCCTGGCTGAGCGGCCACGTTCAGGAATCGGCACCACGGCCCTCACGTCACCTGCACTCCCCGGCGCAGGCGGGAAGGCCCAGCCGGCCTGGGAAGAACCAAGCCTGAAACCATTAGGAGCTTGATGGACAGGGGGAAAGATTACACTTGAAGGAAGGCATTCACCGGGAGAAGGAAGGCAAGGGAGGGGGCACCCTCAGAGGCAAAGCAGTTACGCAATCGCACAGCTGGGCCGGCAGGCAAGCAGCAGCTGGTTCTTCAAAGGGAAATGCGCCTTCAGAAGCCCTTTAAAGCGAGTAAAACACACCCTGCCAACCTCCGCGGGGCCTTCTGTCCTCCACCTGGAACGTTCTAGGAACAGACACTTGCTGGCTCCAAACGACAGGTGTGACATACATCCCCTCCCCGCTGCAGGGCCCACCGGCCCAAGGGACACCCGAACCCGGCAGCTCGGGCCCCATACACCTCTACCTCCTCTGCGTCTCCTTAGGCCAAGGCGTCCTGAAGGCTCAGGGGAACCCGCATGGGGGAAGTCACCGCGGGGCGCCCGCCCTCCCCCCAGCAGCCCGGGGTGTGAATCAGAGCCCTCAGAGGCGATGAAACGCCGTGTGGGATTCGGCCACACTCTCTGGCATTAAGGGACTCAGCGTCCACGTGGAAAACGGCCCCTTCGTAAATTCTCCTCCGAGGCGCGTGGGTTTCTCTAAGCCGTCTAATTAACTCCGGGCTGCCCTCAAACACACCTCTGGAGTGATGCGAAATGCGGCTGAGTCGGGCCTTTAGTTCTGGGCTCGCCTGCCCACAAGGTGAGCCGGGGGCCTGGCGTCATCACCGCCGAGCAGGGCAGGTTTGGGGCTGGGGACTCGCTCCTTCAAGGGGTCTCTGACCACATCTGCGGGGGGGCGGGGGGGTGGGAAGACAGCCTGCGACACTGAGCCCGGCCCCCAACTTCTGCAGTCAGGCTCTTCCCGAGGGGGGCCGGCCTGGCCATTTCGGGGTCCCCAGCAGTGGTCCGTTCTCTGACCTCCAAGAAACTTTCCACTCGGGAAAGGGAAGTGCCAGTTCCCCAGAACGAACCCATCACCCCGACCCCGCAGCTCGGGACCGGGCACAGAGTAACTAACGCAAGGTAACAGGTGGATGAGCGGGCAAGTTTCAGTACCAAACTCCCAGCAGCGTGGACGTGTCAGATTTGGGACTGAGGACGGACAGAGATGCAGGGGTCCTGGCACCTGGTGCCCCACCCCCACGCTGGCAGCCTATTCTTCTTATTTCTGCTCTTTTCAGGTGCAGCCAGCTGCTTCAAGATACACACTTGACGAAAAGAAAATGAGCCTAAATTCTACATAAAAGCTCCGGCATCAAAAGGCAAACCGAGAGGTGAGAATTCTCTGATGGCCACCGACCCTCGGCCCGCAGGATTTCTCCACCTGCCCTGTCTCACCTGTCCTGCCCAGGGAGGGCCTGCCTCGTCTGCCCCCGGGTTCCCAGACAGTGGGACAGTGTGGCAATCCCCGAGAACAGCAAGCGCCCTATAATTTACAAACAAACCCGCACTTAGCGTCCGCCTCGGTACTGCCCAGAGCCAGTGCTCACAGGGGCCCCCAAGACGTGGCCCTTCCCCTGCCGGGCCCAGCTGGATGAGACTAACAGAGACGGACAAAGGGCCGGGTCAGGGCTGTGCCGCACGCCTTGGACTGAAAGGCCATTCTGGACCACAGAGGACAGGACCCTGGGTACCCCTCTGAATACAGCCTGGTCTGGGCAAAGTGGGCCCCAAGTATAGCTTGAGATTTTAAATCGAGTTATTCCATTATCAACTTGAAATGGGTTTACTACTGACACTAAAATTAATATTTTAGTAGTGATATTTAGCATACTTAATATTAACCTCACGTATTAATATTAAAGTGTCTTGAATACACTTTCCAAAAACAGGTGGTTGCTGTGAAATTTTCAGTTCCAATCATCCTATGTATGGACAAAAAATGTAGCCTCCAGGGACCAAGGGAAGGGGGTGGAGTGACAACTTAGGATCGTATTTCAAGATTCCAGATTACAGTTGTATTACTAAAAATAACCATCAACTAAAAACCGCCCAGAAATCCAGAGGCCGACTTAGAACCTCAGATGAGGCTCCCGCTGAGCTGTTCCTGAGGATGAAAGAAATGCATCCTGTGCATATATTTTCTGCTTGTTTGGGGCTGTGCACGGTGACTGCCCACCTGGTGAAGGAGTCACAGGGCTTCCCTGGTGGCACAGTGGTTAGGTATGTGCCTGGCCACGCAGGGGACACGGGTTCGAGCCCTGGTCCGGGAAGATCCCACATGCCGCGGAGCAGCTAAGCCCTAGCACCACAAGTACTGAGCCCACGCGCCTAGAGCCCGCGAGCCACAACTTCTGATGCCGCGTGCCTAGAGCCCGTGCTCCGCATCAAGAGAAGTCACCGCAATGAGAAGCCCACGCACTGCAACGAAGAGTAGCCCCTGCTCGCAGCAACTAGAGAAAGCCCATGTGCAGCAGCAACGAAGACCCAATGCAGCCATCAATCAATCAATCAATCAATTTATTTATTTATTAAAAAAAGAAAAAGGAGTCACAGAAGTGCATTCCCGACCTTTGGGAAGGAGGGGCCGGTGGCCTGGCCACCTCCTCGGAGCTGCAGCGTCCCCGCCCTTCCTGCCAGTGGAGAATGCTCCCAGCCACCCCAGGTCCTTATTAACAAGCCACCTGGTCCTTTAAGGAATGTTCACCAGCTTCCTAAAGCTGCCACGAAGTGCCAGGCCTGCCAAGCCAGGGGCTGACAAGCGGAGGAGGAAGAAGGCGCTCAAAGCGAGGAGCCCCGGGAGCCAACGCAGAAACGACCACAAGGACGTCAGCCCCGGGAGCCAACGCGGCACTCAGCGCCCTACTGGGCGAGCGTTAGGTCCTACTGTGTACCCAGCACCGGGGACCACCCCTGGAGGAAGGCCAACGTTCAGGCGTGGACAGGACAGGAGGAGACTATGTACTGGCCACTCCCAGCACCCAGAGCACCAGCCCTCGCCGAGCATCGCCCACAGGCCAGGCGAGGAGCCCCCCAGAAACAGGCCACCACCCCGCCTGCCAGGGACAGAGCGCGCGAGGGCTGTGCTGCCGAGGAGGACGTCACCGTGGTCCTCAAAGGGCGGGCCTCCTGCCCCAAACATCCCACATGGCTGTTAGGAGAGCGGCCGGACGGTGGGAAGGGGGTGAGCTGAGATATAGGCCCACCTGGGCCAACTGCACTCCGTGACTCTGAAAAGACCGCTCAAAGGGGTGGGGTGCAACCAGCGGGGTCTCCCTAAGAAAGGCACGTTCTAGTACAATGGCGCCTCAGCATCCTTAAAGACGAGTGGAAGCCCTTCCCACACCCTGCACCCCAGTCCAACTGTGCCTCCTGCTTCCCCTGCCCCTAAAAACCCAGCACGTGCCGTGACTTTTCTTGGGTCGCTTCCTCCTCCTAAAGGCCCTTCTGCAGGTGCCCCTACTCCTGACTGGTCCTCTCCGAAGACCAGTCCCGTCCAGTGACACCCTCCCCCGAGCTGGAGCTCCAGGGACTCCTCTCCCACTGCACCCCAGGGGCTGTCTGGACACCTACCGCCCGCCAGCCCCTCTGCCCTCGTGCGCCACTGCGCGCCACCCGTGCCGTCTGTGAGCATCGCAAGCACGGCAGTGGGTCGGGTGGGAGACCAAGGGCTCCAGGGCCGCAGAACCTGGTTCTCAGCTCTGCTCAACCACATAGAGCTGGACAGCGCTGGCCCTCGACTTAACCCCTCCGAGCCCCGGCTTAGCAGGAGCCACCGTCCACGGGAACCTCCCCTGGCACACGGAGCAGCTCCCGGAGACGGGCCTCTGCACACAGTGGGGACCCATCCTCTCCTCACCTCCCCTGGATCGCGCTCATTCAACTTTGAGATCGAAGGGTTCGCTCTGACTTGGTGCCCACGGACCCCACGCTCCTAGTCACAACTCTGCGATGTTCGTCGGGGGCAGAGTCCACTGTGAAGCCAGCGCCCCGACCAGAGGAAGCAGGACTGCAGGGACGCTAGAACTCAGGAAGACTGGGAACCACCCACTCGTTGTCTGTTCCCTCAATTCCCCGCTTCACTTTAGCGGGAGGGCACTTCCAGCTTCTGATAAAACCTTATTCTCGAAGGACACCGCCTTAAGGACACCTTGTTGTTAAGTGTCCGACGTGGAAACCGACTCCCCCACCGGTCACAGGCTGGCTCAGCCGGGGTGCTGTACCTGCCGCAGAGGTGGGGTGCAGGGGGGTGGCTGCGTGCGTACCCCGGGCCCAGCCCTCCTTCCGCAGGTAAGGATGCTGAGGAGTTGGAGGGGACCCCGGCCACGGCGTGTGGCCCTTCCTGACCCGCCCTCCTGACGGACTGGGCGACCTCAGCAGGTGGGTGAGCCTAGAACCCATGTCACTGAGTGGGAAAGCCACGGCTAGTGCCCCCCACGGTGCGACACGATGGCCCTCCAAGGGAGAGACATCTTCAAAGAAACACAAACCTACCACACTAACAAGGGCCAATTCCAAGGGGGCGGCACCTGATTTTACTTATATTATCCCTCGTGCTTTTCTATTTTGTAAACTTATCAAAAAAAAAAGATCAGAACTCACAGGCCTTGAAGGAAGAGAACAGAATGAGTCCCTCCAGGGCCTCTCTCCACATCACGCCGCAGCCCCCCTTTCCGAGCACCCCAAGACTCCCATCACCTTGAGCCCGGGAGCCACCAAGGGGAAACAGGCTGACCCAGCCCCACACGGAGACGGCAGAGCCGAGGTCCGCTTCCCCATCTGATTTTGTGAGACGGCCAAGAAGACCAGAACCCACAAACCCACAGTGTCTTTTGCCAGGGTGCCCAGAACCTAGAGTCCTGATCCAGGACTTGGGGGGGTGACCCCTGTTCACAAGAGTCCATTTTCCAGTTACACATCTGGGGCGTTTATACCAGCCCCACATGGCAAGACTGGGGATCCAGACGCCGAGAGAGGCCTCTGCTTTGAGTTTTCCCGCAAGGGAACCACCTCCTCTTCGGCCCACTTGCTGGCCCTGTCCCAGCCCCGCGGCCCCCCACCCAGGGCAGCCATCACTCCGGCCACCTGGTCCCCTCAAGTCCCTACCTTGACGTGGTAGTGGGCATCCAGCAGGATGTTGGCGGGCTTGAGGTCCAGGTGGAGGAGAGGCGGGGACATGCAGTGCAGGAAGTTCATGCCCACGGCCGTCTCGTGGATGATGCGGAAGCGCAGGTCCCAGGGCAGCGGCTCGGAGGCCAGCAGCTTCTCCAGGGAGCCTGTCTCCATGTACTCCATGACCAGGCCCACGGGCTCCTGGCAGATGCCGTACACGGGCAGGATGTAACGGAACTTGGCCATCTCCATCTTCTTGGCTTCCTCCAAAAGTTCCATGCGCTCCCTGGAAAAGTTCAAAGACGTGAGGAGCGTGTGTGCGGCAGGCACCCGGCCACAGGCACAGGAGATAAGCAGCTCCACACGGCCGAGAAAAGTACTGAAATGCACGTACACATATGTACAAGTGCACGTATGCACGTGCACACACACGGAACTCACTTTAATGTCACATAACTAAATTCTAGGCCTTGCCACGTCTTCAGTCCGTGGTCATTCAAACGCATCTACGCGTCGTGGGGTTGTAAGCGGGGAGGAGTGGGGCTGCAACCGTTATCTGAAAACCCTCAGGTAGCACTGAGCCAGTGCAGGCTCTGAGCTTCGGATGAGGAGGCCGACGCTGACAACCCCTTCTCTTGGGATGACGGAAGGACGTTTAGGTTTGACCAAAAGCTTTAACGAATTATCCACCCAAAGAGCCCAGCCCCCTTCTTTGTGAAGCCCGTCACTCTAGCTGGCCCCATCGTTCCTGAACCCTAACCCCACACTGAAATTAACGGAGCACTGCTCTAAAGCAGGGTCTGCAGACCGCTGCCCAAGAGCCACCTTCTTTTTAAAACCATTATTTAAACTGCAGTAAAATGTACGTAACATGCTGTCTAACGCCGTAACCATTCGCAAGTTGCAATTCACGGGCGTCACATCCGTTCACGACGTTGTGTGACCAACACTACACACTCCACCCAAAACTCCGTCGTCATCCCAGCAAAAACTCTGGACCCGCTCAGCAGGAACCCCTCCTTCCAGCCCCCGCTCCCAACCTCTCCTCCACTTTCCGTCTATGAATTTGCCTGCTCTCGGGATCTCACGTAAGTGGAATCGTGTAACATCTGTCCTTTAGTAACTGGCTTATTTCACTCATCATGTGGTGTCCAGGTCCATCCACGCTGTAGCACAAACCAGAACATCACTCCTCTTATGGCTGAACATCACTCCACTGCAGGAACATACCGCGCTGTGTTTATCCGCTGCTCTGTGGGTGGACGAGACACTTGGGTCACGTTCACCTTCCGGTTACTGAGACTCATGTTGCACATTTATACACACAGGTGTTCACGTCCCTGCTTTCAACTCTTTTGGATATGCACCGAGGCAGAGTTGCCCGGCCACGCGGTCCTTCGGTGTTTAACCTTTTGAGCACCTGCCAAACTGCTGTCCACAGCCAGCCCCTATTTTGTAACAAAAACTGACTGGATGGCAGCCTCACCCATCCACGTCCACAGGGCGGAGGTTGTCTCCACACTCGCGGCAGAGATGCGTAGCTGCGGCGCAGACTCCGTGGCCTGCAGAGCCGGAAAGGTCTACTCTCTGCCCTTCACAGAAAGTCTGCCAACCCCTGGTCTAAGGTCGCTTCCTGGTGCAGCCTTTACAGACTAGCATCCAGGGCCTTGCTCGGTGCCCAGCCTGCTGGACAGTCAGAAACTACCACGGGGCTTCCCCGGTGGCGCAGCGGTTGAGGGTCCGCCTGCCGATGCAGGGGACGCGGGTTCGTGCCCCGGTCCGGGAGGATCCCACGTGCCGCGGAGCGGCTGGGCCCGTGAGCCGTGGCCACTGAGCCTGCGCGTCCGGAGCCTGTGCTCCGCAACGGGAGAGGCCACGACACTGACAGGCCCGCGTACCGCAAAAAAAGAAAGAAAAGAAACTACACAGAAATGAGTCTGTTTCTTACTGATCTGACCTCCTCTCTGAGACCGCAGCTCACTCCCAGGCTTCCTTTACACGTATGAAAACACTTCCCAGGGAGGAGGCCACCTGCAAGGAGGAACCACGCCGCACTGTTTACCAAGTTCTGTGGCAACCTGCTCTGCCTGCGGTGGGCTCAGCTGGACAGGACCACAGCGCCCCTGCCCGCCCATCCAGCCCCTGCATATGGGAGGGGGAGTCCCCCCCAACCCTCCCCCAGGTGAGCACTGGCCAAGGCGGGTGTCTCAGGGAGAGGATCCCCGGGTGCAGACCAGTGGTTCTGCCCTGGCGGCGACTTTGCCTCCGGGGCACATCAGGTACCACCGCTGGCATCCAGAGGGTAGAGGCCAGGAGCGCCCCCTACACCTTGCAGTGCACAGGACGGCCCCCCTGGGCAAAGACTTACCCAGCCCCAAATGCCAACAGTTAAGCCTGACAACCACTGGAACAGAGCTCACGCATCTTCAGCCAAATTTAAAATAAACCACTAAAGGGACTGCCCTTGCGGTCCAGTGGTTAAGACTCCGCACTTCCACTGCAGGGGCTGCCGGCTCGATTTCTGCTTGAGGAGCTAGGATCCCTCATGCCCATGCCGTGCGGCCAAAACAAATTTTTGTAAATAAACCACTACAGTCTGGAATCACCCACCTAAGTGCTCCCAGCAATTACTTTAATTTTCATCTGCATCTAATTAAAATTCATTCATTAACAAGTATTTCCTCTACATGTTAGAACTGAGGACAAAAGAGACCCCTTCCCTGCGCCTCCAGGATATTTACCTTCCAGGGGAGAAGGTGGAAAATCACCCCTAAAAAAAGAAGTGCAGTTAAAATCCAAGTTCTTTGAAGGAGAAGTACAGGGACCCAGGGATGTTTAATAAAGGGGGGTCCCTGGGCAGAGAGGGCAGCAGCGAGGGCTCGTGAGGTCACAGTCCCACGCCTGCACCGGAGCCCCAGGCCGGGCACAGCAGGGGCAGGGCGGCCACGAGGCGCTCAGGGTGGTCACGGGGCCCTGGCTGCCAGAAGTGCAGAGAGAGGAAGCTGGTGCACGCACGGCCCATTTTCGAGGGAGAATCGTTAAGGCCTGGTGACTGACCGGACGTGGAGGGGAGGGAGGTGGCAGGGTGACCCTAGATGTCTACTGGGAATCACCGGGCGGCTCCCCACGTATGGAATCAGCAGGAGCGGGGCAGGCAGGGGGCGAGGGGGCCAGGACGTTGGTTCTGAACCGGCTTAAGGAGCAAAAGAATCCCCCGGGCCTCAGGAAAGTGCGACAGGTATCAGGAGTGAATCACGACGTGACTATAGAATAAAACTGGGCTTAGCATGACGGGCTCTCTTAGCGCTCTGGTCAAAGGGCCAATTAACGGAAAACACAATGTCCACAAGAGGCCCGGGCGTGGGGGTCCCCGGGCCGGGCTGAAGAGTGGGTTCAGGTGCCTGGCCCAGGCCGGCCAGCGCCGGCTGCAGCCACAGTGCTTGCTGGGTTCCAGGATGACATGCAGGCAGACCCCAGCGCTGTGCCCCGTCCCGAGGGACATCTGAAAGAGGAAAGGGCTGCATCAAGCAACATTTCAAATAAGGGTAGTCATTTAAGGAGAGAAACCGGCCCCGCCGGGCCCATCTCCTTTCTCCTCCCGGGAAGGCCTCACGTCACCTACACTGACCAGTTCAACTACAGCCCTAAGGCTCTCTCCCAAGCTGGCGTGGTGGGGGTCAGTACCGCTGCCACGCTGTTTCCTATTTTAAGAATCAGTTTGCGACCTGTCTGGCCTTTGTTCTCTTTTAAAGTGGCCGCTGTGCCACCGCTCCCCACCAGCGTGAGTCTAGCACACTGCGCCCACGCGGCCCTGGCACGGGTCCGGCCGCAGGATGGACAGAGACCCGCTCCCGCCGGGAGACCACGGGAGGATCCGTCCAGGCCCGCAGGCTTCCAGGTGCTACGGGTTCCGGAGTTACAGGCCGGCCACCCCCAAGGCTGGCTTTTTTCCGATTCCAGCAGACATTCCGAGAAGCAGCTGGACAGACAGCTGAGGAGGATGTCGATTACACTGAAGCTGAAGGTCTCATTAAGTGAGGCTCCATTCGTCCAAAGGGCTACATACGCCAGAGCCAGGTGACTTCTGACGGCTGAGCTCACTAGACTCAGAAGAGCGGCTGGCGGGAGAGCCCCACCCCAGCGCACCCAGGTCAGCAGGTCCTCGGCTCTCTCCCCTGCCCCGGGCCCTCCCCACCGCACTGAGAGCCCATTTCCCTTAGTTTAAAGAAAGGGGGGCGAGCCACTGCAGCTGTCTGCTTCAGAAAGCTGGCCACAGCCGGAATGCTCTCAGACAGCCCGCACCCTTTCCGGAAGCAACACCAGGCAGCTCGGTCCGCGGACCACACATCCCAGGACAGCTTGTGGAGGAAGGCCAGCTATCCTGGAAGATAAGGCCTTGTTTCCAGGACAAATCACCTTCTCCGTGACCGCTCAATCAGAAATGCCTAAGAGCCGAGGACCCCGCCGTGGCTGCACCCCTGGGGCGAGGAAGGAGGTCCCAGGATCACCCAGCAGGGGGTTCCAGGGGACCCCCCAGGGAGCCCCTCACTCAGGCCTGGGGAGTGGGTTGGCCGGGCCCCCTAACCGCCCTCTTTGGTCGCGTTCAGAAGGGTCGGCACAAAAAATGTTCACCCCGTTTACATTCTAGTAACCACTGAGCCGAAATCCAGGCCACCCCATCCTCTAGGCCTTCCTTCAGCTACCCCCAGGATACCCCCCAGTACCCACTCCCCCCGCCTACTCCGCAGCCAGCAGCATCAGCAATTCCATAAGCCTGCGCTGGGCCCTCTCCGGGCGCTGCTGGAGGAGACGGGAAAGTGCTTCTCACCCAGAATGAAACCACCACTGTGTCAATTATTTTTTAAAATATATTTTCCTCGGAGCGGTGTTTCCGGTTTATGCCAACGACAGCACAAAGGAACTGGAGACGGATTACTGCGATGACTATTATCACTTTAGCACCTGAGGGATTTTCAAAGCAGTCCCAGAGCCCAGGTGTGGGAGGGGGCCGGGGGGCTGCAAGAGCCCAGCCTCCTCACAGCCGCACCATCAGCATCAAATCCCACTCCACCCGGTGACGAGTAGCGTTCCAGGCCACCTGAGCCCACGGACATCAGTCTCCATTAACACAAGAATGGTAACGTGCTAAAAGCGTGTCTACCATTAGGCACAATTCGGTAGGGCTGGCGTCATATTTCTCCTCTGTAATCATTCCCATCACGCCTCCCTTCTCCCATTTGGGGAAGGGTTGCTAATTCCGTTTCCCAGCAGGAATGGGGAGAGCCCCCCTGCCCCACCCCCTGCCCCACCCCTCTTGGTCCGAGATGGAAAATCTAGGCATTAACAGGACCAAGTCGGGGTTCAATGTGTTAAAGATACTTTCTCAACAGCACTTACATCCATTCAATTTTTCTTCCCAATGGAGGCTGGCCAAAGCACACTTCCCCCACCCCGGGGAGGGCCTCGGGGTAGGGAGATATGAGAAACCTCACGAGACTGGAGACTGATTATTTCTAAAGGACACTTTCTGGAGAAGCGGCGGGGTTCTCCTCCAGGCTCAGTCACAAATTCCAAAGACATCCAGCCGGCGAGGGAAGCTCTCTGGAGGCATGTACCTCGGAAGGGGGAGAAAACGGGCCCTGGGACAGGCCTGCTGCAAGAGGAGAGGCAGGAAACTACGGGACGGGGAGAAGGGTCGGGCTATATAGGGAAGGGTGCCCGGTAACAAAGCGCTCTTCAGAGGGAGGAACGTGGGAACCACCTGTGGGAAAAGGCAGCAGGAAAAATGGTTTAATCACTTGTTACTGATGCCTCCAGCCAGGCCTTCTCACTGTGCACCAATCCATTTATGCCCCCAGGGAGCCTGCGAGGGGTTCCCACACTGCTATTTCTAAAACTGACAAGAACCGGGCTTGCCCAATTGTCAGCTCTGTGCTTCCAAACCCGGGGTCTGCCCGGGCTCGCCCTGACTGGCCGCGGCCGATCACCAGCAGCTCAGTTACCCTGGGCCTCCTCTTAGCCAGGGGCTGCGGGCCGGAGGATCGGGCCTCCAAGGCTGAGTTCTCACCTAAATGGGAATGCCCCCGCCCCCCAACTAGACTCCAGCCGACCCCTCACGATCCCCTAATGAGGGTCAGCCAGGGTGGCTACAGGTCTCCCCAAAGCTCCCAGATGTGCAGTGAGGGGAGGGAGTGCAGATCAATGGGGTGTCCGTTGGAAACTCGGCGGGGGTGCCCCTTGGAAGCCCCTTGGCAGGAGTCTCTCTGCTCTCTGGGAACTTCAAGGGGTATCTGGGACAGGGCAGCCCCTGACCTTCCCCACCCAGAAGTACCTGCTCACATGGCCTGGGGCAGCCTCTGCTGCTCCGAGGGCCGGGGTGGGTGCTGGGGATGAGGTCCTGCTGTGGTCACGGGGTGGCAGGATGGCTGGGGCCAGGAGCCCCCAGCCTGCCCAGAGGGAGAGGCAGGCGATGACAAGGAGCCTGACCCACACCTGTACGGGCGGTGGGTCCCTATGTAACCAGCGCAGGAGGCCCTGGAAAAGCAAAGGTCATGCCCTCATGGCAGGGGTGAGAGGCGCCACCCTTCAAACAGGTGAGACAAGGCTTAGCCGGGAGGGGTACCGGGCTGAGGACTGCACCAGGGAACCCCAGTAAAATCTTATTCCCCACTCCAGGGAACATCTTGCAAATAGAAGGGTCAAGATGGGAGGCAGCTCCTCAAAGGAGCACCGAGGCCACAACCTGCCAAAATCTGGCAGGACGGGGAGCACAGCAGCCATTTCCAGATCTAGAGGAAACCCTGCAACACAAGCAGCTCCTCCTGCGCCACGGCGGACACGACACAAGTGTCTACTGGGAATCTCAAACCAGAGAGAGTCAATAATTAACCTAGAAGGCTCTTCTTTACAAGGAGCAGAGGTTTGACCACCGTCTCAATCAGAGAACCCAGCTCCTGCTGCTAACACAGACCGCCAGCCTGCTCCACCCAGCCTGGCAAAGTGCAAGAGGTGAATCTCTTCCTGTTAGGCAATGCTGACCTCTACCCAGCTGTCCAGTACATGCCACCACCTGCCCATTTGGGGCAGGGCGGGAAAGCCTTCCAGGTAAAGGACAAAAACACTTTGCAACCAGGCAATGCAAGATCCTAAGTGGCCCGCCTCACGTGGAGAAACCCCACCTCCAACTGGGCCACCCAAGAAACAAGGGCCTGGTCGCTGGAAATAACAGATCCTGAGGGTGCAGGATGCTGAGTCAGCCTGGGGACGTGCTTGTTTACGAGGCTCTTCCGATACAAGACGTTGGTGCTAAAACCTGCGCCGATGAAGAGAACTCTGGCCAGCAGACTCCAGCCGGCAAATAAATGTCCCCGAGAGCGTAAAAATACCCACACAGCGGCAGGAGTCGTGCCTTTCAGGCTCTAACTAGTGACTGGCATTCAAAGAGGTTTGGATTTCATCAAAATAGCCACCGAGCCCCTCCCGGCCTGAGAAGTTCCTGGAATCCGAGGGAGGCACAGCTTCACAAGCAGCTCACCTTTGCATTAGTGACATCTGCGTGACACTCGTCACCACTCTACTGAAGTTTCCAAGAGACACTGTGCTTGAGGCTTAGAGCAAAAAGCCACCAACAGTTCTGCTGGATAACCTCCCAGGCCAGGATGAAAACACTAAGTGCGCGGGGGCTGCCTCCTCTCCGGGACCTGAGGGGGCACATGCTGCAATCCTCTGCCACGCACACAGCCAGCCCAGAAATGAGCACCCCCACAATGGTGGTGGTGAAAAGCTGGAGTTTGGAGGCCCCAGCGCTCAAGAAGCCGAGGATTAGAAACCAGGTCTCTGAGACAGCAAAGGAGCCGCTTTTCTGAGTCCGTGTCTGTTCGGGGCTTGACTGTACAGGGGGCTCTCCACACAGAACACAAACACCACACACCTTCCATGCAGAAGGCAAACTTCATCAAAGGATAGGTCATTTAAATGCGCTCAACCGAAGCTTATAAATTATTAAAACGCAACCGTAAATAGTGAACACCCCTCACCCAAAAAGAGCTACTTCTCAAGACTCTCCTCCCACCCCAACCCTAAAATTATACACACAGACCACAATCCACCGACCGAATTTAACTGGGGCAGCTCTGGTCCTTTCCAACTGGCTTCTTTAACGTGAGCACCTCTGTTACCGAGGGACAGGCAGGTGGCCTCCCAGTTTGGGGATGGGGAAACGGGTCCAGGAGGGCACTCTGGTCCAGCCATACGTAAGTGCAAGGCCGCTCCTCAGAGGCTCGGCCTCGAAATTAAGCCAGCTAAAACGAGAGGGTAGGGCCAGAGAGCGCTGAATGTTGGAACCTGGCCCCCCGGGCCGCCTGCCGGACCCCACGGCCAGGCCCAAGCCGGGTAACGCCGACGCTCAAGTACTTTCCCGGACGCCGAGGAAACCTGGCCAAGCCAAGCCAGGGCTTCCGACCGAAATAATTACCGTCTTACACCAATTTGTGCTCCAAAGTAAATTACTAAGTAAGTCGAACGGAGTCTAACTCACAAAGCCCAGATCCCCACACAGCACTTTTTCTAAGCCGGGCGCAAACCGCAGCGCCCGGGTGGGTCCAGGGAGGCCCGGACGCGCCTCCGAGGGGCGCGGGTCCAAGTCGCAAGGTGAGCCCGCGACCCTGAAAATCCGGGGCTCACCGGAAGCCAGGTAACAATGCCGGGCGCTAATCACCGTCTCAGGCAAACGCGGCTTCCCGAGGCTCCCCGTAGGAGCCGCAGCCCGCGGCACCGGCGTGAGCTGTTAGACCCGGAGCTCGCCAAACCAGCCCCAACGTCCCTCCGGCCGAGCGAAAGGCGCGGACCCCGCCGGGGGCTCACGGCCTCGCCCGGGGCTCGGTTCTCCTTCCGAGGCTGCCCCCGAGGCGACTCAGGTGGAGAGAACGGGAACGCCCGTAATCCAAGCACCCCGGCCCCGGCCCGCCGCCGCGCGCCGCTGTGAGGCCGGGCCACGCCGGCCGCCCCAGCGCCGCCGCCCCCGCCCCCGCCCGGGCCGCTGACCTGTCGTCGACGTGCAGGCTCGGCGAGCACTTGATGGCGAGCCACGTCTTCCAGTGGACGTGGCGCACCTTGTACACCTGCCCGAAGCCGCCCGAGCCGACCTTCTCCCAGCCCGCGAACTCGCCCGCGTCGAACGTGCGCAGGAGCCCCAGGGCCCACGGGCTCCGGCTCTCGCCCTCCATGGCGCGCGTCTAGCCGCCGCCCCGCGCCGCCGCGGCAGCCCAGGTGCCCAGGTGCACGCCCCGCCCACTGACGTCACGTCCGCAACGCGCCCCGCCCCCCCGGGCCGGGTCGCAGCAAAAAGACCCGAGGGCCGGTGAGGACCAAGCGCTGTCTCCCCGGGTGCGCTGCGTGAGAAGGCACGGGCGCCGCGGGCGGCTGTTGACCTGCGTGTGCGCGTGTGTGTGTTTAGATGATTGTAGAGTCATGTGCAGTTGTAAAAAATCATGCACTCTTCTACCAAATGTTTCCCCAGTGCTATCATTTTGCAAAACTTTGCAAAAAAGGAAAAAAGTAGATACTTAGATACAATCCACCGGTCTTATTCAGATTTCCCCAATGTTATTTGTCGTTGTCAGTGAGTAAGAAGTTCTATACAATGCGATCACCTGTGTAGGTTCGTGTATGTGTCACTACAGTCAGTTTATGGGACATTACATCACGTGAGAACCCACCCGTGGCCCTTTTATAACCGAACTCCCAAGCCCCGTCCGCCACTAATCTTTCTTCTATTTCTAAAATTGTATTATTTCAAAATACATTATGTTTGCACACAGGAATCACATAGCGTGGGAGATTTTGGAATTGGCATTTTGCACTCAGCGTAATTTCCTGAAGATCCACCTTTCGCTTTTTTACACCGAAGTTTCCACTTTGAGAGTAACATTTTTTTTTTCCCAGTTACCCCAACAGCAAATCTGAAGTGCTTTCCAAAGATAGCAGGGGTTCCCGTTCTTTCCTAGAGAAGGGCTTCTTTTTACTTGTAGAACAGATCACTTGAGAAGATGTTTTTCCACCTTTGGGAGGAAAAAAAAAAAATCCCCAGCCTGAATGTAACCTGCTCTTGGAAAGATATCTGGGTCAGAGGTCGGGAAGTGTAATTGCGAATTTCTACGCCTAATAAAACACTCATCGGTGTAGACTGTGCAGTGGAGGAAGATTTATTTTTGGCCAAATGAGATGAATAATGGGGGCAGGCTAGGGGAGATGAGAGGAAGCATTTTAATGATGTCAACTGTATTTTTATGTTAGTCACGGAAGAGGAGAGGTTGATCTTAGCCAGCACATAGAAGCTTCTGACTCAGCTTCTACAGACCTTACCTTCCCCTGGGCACATAATCTAATTTTACAGCCAGTAACTGAGCCCATTCTCTCCCCGGGCTTCTCTTCCCTGGGTGCTCACACATTGCAACAGGACGGGGCTTGTTCCAGAGCCTCGGGAAGAGCAGGCAGCCACATCCTTTTCCATATCATCTTGAAATCACAATTGGTGTCCTTGAGACTGGAGTGGCAAATGGGTTGTTTCAAGCTTGTTTGTGGCAAATGTAACTAACATTTAAGCTAACATTTTAAAAATAATCGGACTTAAAATATATAAAGATACCTTGAAATAGATAAGCACGGTCATTTTTTTGGTGGGGAAAAAAACAAACTGAGTAGAAAATGAGTCATCGGTGCCGCCTGTGGCACCTTTCTCTAGACTTCCTATCACATCCAAGGTCTCATCTACAAGAAGTTCAGCAGCATCGGTGACTAACAGTCCACACCAGTCTAGTAATACAACACACCAATTTCATTTCTTTAATCACCTGCTTGCTCCACTCGACACATATTTACGGAGTGTCTGCAGCAGGCTCAGCACTGGGCTCCTGGGCCAGCCCCCAGCTGCAGGAGGATGGGTCTAAAGATCCAGGCCACGGTGGGGTGGGCTGGCCTGGATACTCCTCCGACTTCACTAGCGTCCTCATACTGGCCACTCAACCCACTCTGAGGGTCAGGTTTTTAATCTGTACAAGGAAAATAAAGTCCCTTGCAGGAATCGTGAAGACTGGTGGGTTCCAGACCCTGTGGGGTTATAGGAGAGTAATCGTTATTTATGTTAATGGTCATTGGTCGTTGGCGGGTAAGGTTGACATTTCCAAGTATAAAAGTAACTTCCAATGAGAAACAGACTCATAGATATAGAGAACAAACTAGTAGTTACCAGTATGGAGAGGGGCAATATAGGGGTAGGTGGTTAAGAGGTACAAACTATAATGTATAAAATAAGCTACAAGGATATATTGTACAACACAGGGAATACAGACAATATTTTATAATAACTATAAATGGAGTATCACCTTTAAAAATTGTGAATCACTATATTGTACACCTGTAACTTACATCAACTATACTTCAATAAAATAAAATAAATCACTGATTTAAAAAGCGATAGTTTCAATATTTTAATGGTTATTTTAGCATTGTTTATTTTACTGTGTGAGGAGATAAACCTTCAGGGTTACTCCATGGCCACCTAAGAAACTCCAAAGATTGTTTACATATAGAAGATATAAGATATGAGACTGAAGAGTCGAAAGGAAATTTTTTATAGTCTTATTTTCTTATGCAAATATTTAACCTAAATACATGGCAAGTAACAGCGACGAACTAGGTGAAAAGATTTAAAATGAACACAGCAAATCATTTAAAAGGCACAAAATACAAAGATCCATCATTTTTAAACTGTAGATGTTTTAGCACTTGTAAGCTTTAAAAAAAAATCCTAACATACCGTTTTATATATGAGATCAAGCGTATACAATTGAAATTCATAACTTTTTTTTTTTTTTTTTTTTGCGGTACGCGGGCCTCTCACTGCCGTGGACTCTCCCGTTGTGGAGCACAGGCTCCGGACGCGCAGGCTCAGCGGCCACGGCTCACGGGCCCAGCCGCTCCGCGGCACCTGGGATCCTCCCGGACCGGGGCACGAACCCGCGTCCCCTGCGTCGGCAGGTGGACTCTCAACCACTGCGCCACCAGGGAAGCCCTGAAATTCAAAACTTTTAACATTAGCTTTCAAATACAATAAATCTTATTAGAATATTACGTAAGAAAATGCACTGTTTTGAATTTTGCATCTTAATGAGCTGTAGCAAGTTTCTTAGTAAACAGAGAAACCTTATCTATAATTTTGTAAACATTCATATTCGCTGAAATGATTGAACCTGCTCCAATGTCAATAATTTTTATATCACTGAAAGCTTCTTTTTTAAAATTTGTTTTATTTATTTATTTTTTGGCTGCGTTGGGTCTTCGTTGCTGCGCACGGGCTTTCTCTAGTTGCGGCGAGCGGGGGCTACTCTCCGTTGCGGTGCGCGGACTTCTCGCTGCGGCGACTTCTCGTTGCAGAGCACGGGCTCTAGGCGCGTGGGCTTCAGTAGTTGTGGCGCACGGGCTCGGTAGTTGTGGCGCATGGGAGCGCTGGTGAGCAGGGGAGGTGCAGAGAGGAGCGAGACCCCAGGATGATGCTGGTCCTTGTCCCTAAGAATTCCTAGGTCCGCTTCCTCCTCTCTCAGGTCCTCGGCCTGCGCATCTCATAGGCGGTACCTCAGGCTGTGCCCGGCTGCGAGGGGATGTCCCCCCTCCACGTGGCCATTTAGCACGGCGCACTGACCCTGCGAGCCGGCGAGGGGCCGGGAACTGTCCCACCGTGGGGTCAGGAAGACCCTGCAGGCCAAGGACAGGCAGGTGCGAGGACTCTCATGGGGCAGGGGGTCCCGGCGCCTTGACTGTGTATGAGTTTGACGGTCCCTAAGCGGGGGGGGGGGGGGGGGGGGGGGGGTTGTCCCTGCCTCAGAATGGCGTCGGGCTCCAAGGACTTAGCATGACAGGCACCGGGCGATGGATAAACAGTGTCGGTGGTTTATTACTCCTGGGACGTGTGTCTGCTCCGTGGGTTTAAACCTATCTTTGTCCTCCTTGGGGGTCCCCGGAGCAGCGCGCCCCCTGACACAGTCTTCGTAGACGAAGGGCTCACTTAGGTCCTGGAGCCAAGCTGACCGTGTTCCCGGGGTCCAGAACGAAGCCAGAGCCTTTAATGTCCTCCCGAGGGACCGGCCCACAGGGAGGGGGCAGTGAAGCCCAGGACACAGGCGGCATCCTCCCGGCCCCGCCCCTCCCCTCCCCCTCCCTTCCCCCTCCCCCCTCCCTTCCCCCTCCCCCCTCCCTCCTCCCCCCTCCCTTCCCCCTCCTCCCCCTCCCCTCCTCGTCCTCCCCAACCCCTCCCCGCCTCCTCCCAGCCCTGCCCCTCTTTCTCCTCCTCCTTCCCTCCTCCTCCCCGCCCCCGCCCCTCCCCCTCCTGGCCCCTCTCCCCTCCCACATCCTCCCGGCGGCTCCTCCCAGCCCTGCCCCTTTCTGCCCGGAAGGCTCCTCCCTAGGAAGGTGGCCTTGCTCTCCTGGAGCTGCAACTCCTGCCGCAGCCTGCATTTTGAGAATTCTCTGCATGACTTGAACGCTATTTGCTGAAAGAACGTAACTTGTTCACTGCTGCCATTCTGCCTCCATTAATTCTGAAAAAGTGATTTGGGAGAAGAGGGCACCAGGAGCCGGATTCCTGGCGAGCATTTTCACAGCCGCCCCTTTCCAGGGGTCGGGAAAGAAACGAAGGAGGGGGCCTGACTCCCAATTTCTAGCTTTTCTCAAGCAAATATGTTCTTTTTACCCAGACCTCCCGTTTCAGAGACCCCTTCTCTGACGCTCGTGGTCCCATACCTGTCCTTCCTGGGTGTCTTCCTGTGAGGATCATTCACTGGGTCAATGCCCTGGGAACAGAGCATCCAGAGGCTCTCAGGTGCAAGAGCTCAGCATTAAGCAGATGCTTGTTGAATAACACTTGTAATACCGCTCTGCATGCTGGTCTTTAAATGCTGGGCTCCTTAAAGCCCTATCCAGGCCCTCTGCTCCCTCACTGGACAACAGAGCTGCTCCAGAGGGCCCCTGTCTGGCCCTTATTGGGCCTGCCCTTCTACATAGAGCCAGGAGGGGCTCACCCTCCAACATCAAGCTCTGGGCACCTGTGACCCCGGAATTCCTAGCCCAAATGTCCCGAAAGCCACTCTTCACCCCCTGCATGGATCTGTCTCCTCCAGAGGATGACCCCACTGCTGGTGTGAGCGCCCCAGGCCTAAGGCATGGCCAGAGGAAGCTATTTGCAGGGGATGAGGGTGGACCCGGGGGTGGGCCTGGGAAGCCTCTCTCTGCATGCCACAAAGCTGGAGGTGGAGAGGAGGGGCTGGGGTCTGAGATTTCCCAGCTGGACTCTGGCCCTCCAAGCTGTTGTGAAGGTGTGTTTGTCAAAGCAGAAGGACAGAATACATTTTATTTAACATTTTGTTAGCTTGATTTATAATTTTCACCAGTTTTGACAAGTAGCATGTAGATTTCAGTCTGTACCCATCCCCGGGAGAAATGTCTGCATGGTCTGCTCACCAAGACACTAGCTCTTCCCTCCTACTGAGAACCTCCTGAGGGAACTTCTTTTCCCATGCCAGCGCCTGGGCCATTTGGTCATTTCCCAGCGGGGTCATTACAGCCCCCCTCCAGGCTTCACACTGCAGCTGATGTTCTGAAAACACAAAACCCACCTCACTGTTTTAGTTTGGAAATGGGCCTGCCTTTCTAGCTTCATCTTCTGGTCTCCGCTGCTCTTGTCCTTGGGCGGCCCTCCCCCACCCTGCTTCTCCCAGGTCCTCCGACTCAGGCTCCCCAGGGCCTTTGCACAAGCTGTCCTGTCTGTCTGGGAAGTCCAGCTGAAGCCTGGTCTATTCCCACTCAGCGCATCTCTCTGTTTTCCCGGTCACATACTTCTGTTACAAGCTCGTGGGGCATGTGGCTGGGTGTGTCATCGTGTTTACTGGGGGCTGGTTCCTCCACTCCGGGCCCCGTGGGGACAGGACAGCCTCTCTCTCCCTCCCCTGGCAGAGGCCCGTGTCTGACGCTGCCCCGCCCACCTGTCTTGGCTCATCACTGATCACCACCCCCTGTCTGTCCCAGCCACTGGCCTTTTTTCCCCAGCCCCTCTGCACGTGTGGCTCCTGGTCCTGGGACGCTCTGGCCCTAATCCTCGGTGGGCCTCACCTGCCTTCATCTCTTTCTGTTCTGTGTCACCACCTCCCCTTCCTGTCTACAAGGGCACGGACCCACTCTACCCGGACGGCAGCCCCTCGGAGTCACGCGGGAGGCTGGGGGCTCTGTCATCGACACTCAGCCTTGGTGAGTTCGGTGACTCAGGATGAGTCCTGCTTGGCTGGCCTCAAGAGCCCCCAGGGCCTGGGTGGTACAGCACGGGCTCCCTAGGTCAGGAAGTCCGCAGACTTCCTCCCCACGCGTACCTTTAGTATCTCAGCGTGCCTAGGCCCAAAGAAATGCCCGGAAGTTTTGTTTGTTAACTTAGAATCAAACAACTTGACAAGTATTTATGGGAAAACGGTCTGGAAGGTCCTCAAAGAGTTAAGCAAAGAATTACCATATGATCTAGCAATATCCCTCCGAGGAATATACCCCCAAAGAACTGAAAACAGGAATTCGAACAAAACTCGTACACAGATGTTCACAGCCGGCAGGAGGCTAACCCCTGCCTCCCCCGCGTCGCCCCGCCCCCCGCCCCTGAGCCACGCCCACCGCAGGGCCCGGGTCCTGCATGCACGTCGCCTGCAGGGTCTCCCCTATCGCTGCTCCAGATCAGCCCTCACCAGCCAAGACCTTCCTCCCCAAGACGTCTATTTGGAAGGGAATTCTCCTTGGGTACTTCTCACACACACCCAGGTGGCTTTGCCAAGTTCTCAAGGAGCGTCTCGGCAAGGTGGACTTCCGCCACCTGCAGGCCGAGCGTGGGAATTGCAACGGCGGCCGCTGGGGACTCAGGCTCCCAGCCAAACGGTGTGCCGGGTCGCTCGGCAGATCTCGTGGTGCACAGTTTTGTGCCGGGCACCGTGGGGGCAAAAAGGGTGGCCGTGGCCTGGCTCTGGCCCCCTGGGTCCATCAGACTGGGCTACAGCGGGCAGCGTGGTGGTGCTCGGGCTGCCCGTGGTGTCCAGTCCTGCCTCGCCACCTCCCGGCGGGTGAACGAGCTCTCTTGCCTCCGTTTCTCCCTCTGTAGAAAGAGGAAGGTGGAACTGAGGGTCCCGACTTCTCAGGATTGTGGGAATTAAACATACAAACGTGCCCCCAGGACCGTGTCTGCTGGCCCGTGCCAGCGTCAGCACGATTGTGTTTTTTCTTCCTGTCTGGGCTGTTTTCATGGGCTTTCAGCGATGCACTGAAAACTTCTGCTGTTAATTCCATCTGGTGTATTTTCCCATTGAAAAGACCTTTCTGTTAAAATATTATACAATTTGTAACAGCAAAACATTAGAAGCAACGCAAATCCCCCGTGCTGGGGCGCTGGGTGAATTATTGTCACTCATCCACGTGGAGGAGGAGTAGCGGGCAGTCGGGGAAGAAAGAGGAAGTCGGTCCCTAGGGGTGGTGCTGGGCTGATCACAGAGATCTCTGCAGACAGAGCGAGGGGGAGGGAAGCGCAAAGCGTACATTACAGTTTGTCCAGGACAGGTGGGGGATAGGAAGAAAGCCAGCCACCCATCTATCATCATAACCCATCTATCAATCAACTACCGTTCAATTATTGATCTGTCATCTACCCCATCATAATCTGTCAGCTATCTCTCATAATCTATCAACTATCTATGTACCTATCTAGCATAATCCATCTATCAATCAGCAATCATTCCACTAGTTATCATCTATCTATCATAATCTATCAACTGCCAACTATCTATCATCCATCGATCTATGCTTTAAAAACAACCAATAGGGGCTTCCCTGGTGGCGCAGCGGTTGAGAATCCGCCTGCCGATGCAGGAGACACGGGTTCGTGCCCCGGTCCGGGAAGATCCCACGTGCCGCGGAGCAACTAAGCCTGTGAGCCATGGCCGCTGAGCCTGCGCGTCCGGAGCCTGTGCTCCGCAACGGGAGAGGCCACAACAATGAGAGGCCCGCGTAACGCAGGAAAAAAAAAAAAAAAAAAAAAAAAAAAAAGAATAAAAATAACCAATAGGAGAATAATCCATAAGTACCGTTGAAGGATACCTATGGGGGGTGGGGGTGGAGAGCAGGAAGACCTGGGGTGGAAACCCACCATCTTTGGACGCGCCTTGTTCTAAAGGTTTCACTTTGGAACCGTGCAAACATTTCACTTACTTACAAAACAAATTAACTTTTAAAAAGCAATCCCTAAAGGTCAAAAATAAAATACGACCAACCACGTGTATATCCTTTTGGAGGCCTGACTGACCAGAGGGGAGCTATCTCAAGTGACTTTGAAACAGGGCAATTTGAAAGTCACTCCTGGGGAAGATACCCGAGGACCAAAAAGAACGATGAGAAAGAGAGAAACATCTTAGAGCTTTCCCGAGAATCATGCTGTGGGTACTATTATTCTGGCACTGGTGTATGTTCAGGAAGAAAGCAAGTGAGATACTCAGAGCCTGTTATTCCCTGTGTTGTGGAGTCTTTTCGTTCTGAGAGGGCGCAGGGTAAGGAGCGCTGAACTTAAAGGGAACATTAGCTCAGAGTCGTCTGCACAACTGATAAAACTAGAGAATGTAAACGTGCTGTAATTGGGCCGGTTAGCCATCATAACCTCAGTGTATATTTGGAGGGATTGTTCCTCCAAACAGCAAAGGTCTCTCCTCCGCTGCACCTGCCGTCAACTATTTTTATATAGACACAAAATTCCCATTTCTACCAAAATGAGAGGCGTTGTATTTATTGCAGTGAACCTTTAGGCCAGCCTGAGACTAAAAGGTGAAATCGATTATTCAAAGTTTACTTACAGTCTCTTAAAAGGCCAAAGCCCTCCCCGCCTGATCAAGTGCTTCCATTCATGATCAGTGATGAGATTATCATAATTTTTTAGTTTTCACTATTAATTCTAAAGGTCAACAAAACATATTCACTTTCCGGAATAACATCGCATTTGAAAGTTATCAGACAACAGTAGGTCCAAGTTATACATGCAACGAATAAAATCATTCTGCAGAAATCAGGGTTTTCATGCTTTCAGTAACCGACTCCCGTTCGGACTCCTGATCCGAAGTTCTGGAAGGTGATTGGAGTGAAAGCCCACCTGCTGATCCCGGGAGACTGGTCACGCGAGGTTCCCACGAGCTTTACCTAGAGAGGCGCTGGCAGTTGTAAAGCTGGAGAGAACTCAGATGCAGGTGACTTCCATCAACGTCAGCCCTCGATTCTTCTCAAACACACCTCTGTATTACGGCTGCTCATTTCATTTGTAATTTAAAGCGTAAACAAACGGTGCATTTTTAAGTGCGCCTTTTTAATTTTTAGACAGAAAAGTCAATATTTATTATTAAAGAATGTGGCTGAAATACAAGACCTGTCTAGAGGGAAGCAGGGAAAAGATCAAAGGCGTGACTGAAGAATACCTGGCAAAATTAATGAACTTTTATATGACTTTATTCTGAAACTGCATTCCCTCCTAAGGTCTAAAGCACTTTTCGTTACCCTGTGTGTGTGCACGTGTGTGAACCTGAACCAGGGTCTCCCCACTCAGCTGCACCAGACCCCCTCCCCAGGGCACCGTCACCCAGACATGCCCGCCACACCCACTAACCATCACACAGATGACCCCACGTTCTACACATGGCATTCGGGGGCCTCTGGGCAAGGGACTGGTGAAGGCAGCCCCTACCCACACCCAAAGAACCAGGAGGACTGGCAGAGATTTTTGGCGCGTCTCCAGTGTGAGAGGCAGAAAATAATCAGAAAAGGGGAACTCAGAAGAAACAGAGCCAGTCCAGAGAAAACTGCGGGAAACTTAAAACAAGAGACCTGCACATAATCTCAGGGGAACAAGAAGCTATTTGCACCTAGGAAGTTAGAACAAGACGGGGCGGTGGGGAGAAAGATTACTAGAGACCCAGAAAGAACTCTTAGAAATTAACACACAATCGTAAAACTAAAAACTTGAAAAGCCAAGGAGGTCTACCAGAGATTTCAAGAAAAGGCAAAGAGATGGAAGGAAAAATCAGAGTAGATGAGCAGGAAAGGACCAACGTCCAACTCACAGGACTTCCAAAAAAGGAGGAGAGAGAAATGGAGAGATTGGAAAGTTATCAAAGACAGAAGACCGGGACCTTCCAGGACTGGCCTACAGTATGTGCTCCACATCCACAGAGTAAAAATTCGGAAGAGAACGAAAACAGGGGGGACAAGTCAGTAGAACACCCTCCACTTCTTACACCTCATCTCCCAGCCCCGCTTGGGACACTCACCTTGAGACACTCCCGTCATATGATTTTATTTCTCTTGGGTCAATACCTAGGAGTGGAATTGCTAAACTGAGGCGGAGATGTACGCTTAACTTTAAAAGATACTGACAGACAGTTCTCCAAGGCAGCTGAACCATTTTGATCTCCCACCAATGCCAAATACACACACACACGCACACACACACACACACACAGATGCACACATACATACACACATATAGACATATGTACTTACATACATATATATACACACATACACATATATACATACCTATCTTATTTTATATGTACATACATATATGTACATCTTTTAACAAAATGAATAGACTTCATTTTTTTAGAGCAGTTTGGGGTTTACAGAAAAATTACACAGAAAGTACAGAATTCTCATATACTCCCGTCCCCCTGCACCCCTACGGTTTCCCCCATTATCAACATCATTATTTGTGTCCTGCGTTGTTATAACTTATGAACTAATACGGGTAAATTAGTCTCAACTAATAATTAAAACTTAATAGTTAAATTAAGTAAACTAATGTTAACATTTAAATTAACTACACATTGAAAATAGGTGAATGATTTTTTTTTAAGAGTCCCATTTTTGGATCAATTTTAAATACTTTCACTTTCTGTGGAAAGCATTTCTTCTGCAACCAGCTACTAATATCTGCATACAAGTCAATAGCGAGCGGAAGCGCCAGAAGTGTGTGCGTGGGCTGGGAGCCAGGTGCACCTTAGCCAGGTAAATATTGACAGGCTGGAGCCCGGAGGAGACTGCAAGATTGGGCTGTCAGTTCCTTGAGAGCCACGATACACCCTAGGGTTAGAGTTCAAGGACAGATCCTGCCTTTCACGCCAAAGGCTTCTATAAGCTCTCCTGGAGATGCTTTTGTATCTATTACATAAAAAACTACCCATTTTTTTTAGGAGTCTGGGATTAACATATACATACTACTATCTATCAAATAGATAATCAACAAGGACCTACCGTAGAGCACAGGGAACTCTACTCAATATTCTGTAATGACCTATATGGGGAAAGAATCTGAAAAAGAATGGATGTATGTATATGTATAACTGAATCACTTAGCTGGACACCTGAAACTAACACAACATTGTAAATCAACTCTACTCCAATATAAAATAAAAATTAAATGTAAGAAAGGTGTGGCATTTAAAATAAATCACCATTATGAATTTAATGGAGAAAACATTAAATTATATAGCCTTTTGTCTTTCTCTTTTCTGTTGGCTTTGTTCCATATTGGTGTAAGATGTTAAGCAAAAATTTGATATTTTATTAACTCAAATTCATATGATAATTTTTGTATTTTAAGATCGCATAACGTAAATCAGAAATGCTTTTCAACCTCTCCATCATATCTGAAACTTGAAGTGCTGAAGATCATTCTTTCATTCATGCAATAAAGTCTTATTTAATTAAAAAAAACCCAACTATCCCATTTACTTTTCTTCAGGCTGGTAAGAAGATTCGTGTTATAGTTAAGCATCGGACACCTCCCGGGTCCGTTTCCTGGCTTGCTACCCATGTTCCCTGAGGACAACCAACCCCAGTTACTTTCGTCCGGCTGTCTTCTTCGTTTTGTCCAGTTGTCACAGCAACCACAATTCCAGAGACATTTGTCTCAGAGAGGAGACATTTACACAAACCGCAGGGCGCAACAGATGGCTGGCGTAGCTAACGAAAAGGAAATCAGTAGAATCGCAAAAACAATCCGGTTTATCTGAGGCAAGATTTTACCTCTTCGACGTGCAAAACCAAACAAAAGGCTTTGCAAGCCACCGCCGTAATATTTGCATTACTTATTAAAAGGTAATTTAGTAGCAAAGATGTTTAAAGGAATGTCAACTGTCTTGAATAAATATACATTCTGTTTCCAACGAGCCCCAGCTATTTGTAGGGCGCTGTGGCATGTGTTAAAGCAGTGGTTTAAAATATTTTAACCTAGAGGCCCAGTGGGCCCACGCTTCCAGGACGGTCTCTACTTCAACCATGATCCGGGGCGTGCTCCGCGGGCCCCCTTCCTCCTCACCCACCCACCCCCGTGCTGGCTTCCTACTCCCGTCCGTGCATTGACAAGGGAAGGTCGGACTGGATGGTCCCTACTAACTGCCAGGGGCTCTGCCTGGCCACTCGAAGCTGCAGGGAGAAAGAAGCGCCTCCAACACTGCAAGCAACTGCAGATTGCCTTGGTTGGAGGTAGGAATTGAGAGAAAGAAATCGTAGTTGCTATGGAAACCATACATTTTTCTCTGCTAAACTATTCAGCATCAAATCATGGGCCAGGTGCCAAAAAAATGAAAACCACCGTTTAAAAAAAACCTCATTACCAGGAAATTCAGAATATAAGAGTCCATTTTTTTTTTTTTTTTTAAGATGAATTTGTCATTTTCTCTAGGGCTTCATCTCGGCTCGGTCTTTCTTTCCTCAGCTCTGGTAGACTCTAATTAATCAAATTCTGAAACTTGACTTATTCTTTACCCTTTTCAGAATAGACTAGTACATAGTTATAAAGTGACATATCTTTTTTTTTTTTGCGGCACGCGGGCCTCTCACTGTTGTCGTCTCTCCCGTTGCAGAGCACAGGCTCCGGACACACAGGCTCCGGACGCGCAGGCTCAGCGGCCATGGCTCACAGGCCCAGCCGCTCCGCAGCATGTGGGATCTTCCTGGACCGGGGCGTGAACCCGCGTCCCCTGCATCGGCAGGCAGACTCTCAACCACTGCACCACCAGGGAAGCCCGTGACATATCTTTTTGAATGTAAATTTAAAAATTTCCATAAAGTGATCTGTACATTATCAGAAGAGTATAAAGCATTCTAACTCACCAGGAATTCTAATCTGGCTCCATAGAATTCTCTTATTGGCAAAGTATTTGCTACAATGCTAATAAATACATGCTCTAAAATTAAACATAAACGCACCAAAAACTGAAACATAAACTTGTTAGTAAAGTATGGTTTAATAAAAGATTCTTCAAAAATATAACTCATATTTTTCCTGAAAATCTGCATGAGGTAAAAGTAAATACCAGTGAGGCCCACACAGAAAGCAGAGTTGAACACAGATAGAAATAATTAAAACAAAATAAAATTGCAATTACAACATTTTAAATATGAATTGTGATAATGGATCAGCAAATATAAGTATTTCAGAAGACATTTCTACCTACACTCTGATGTACTGTTAAACACTCATTTACAAAAACACGCTAAATGAATATGAAGAGTAAAAACCTATTCTAGATTTTCCCTGATGGTGCAGTGGTTAAGAATTCGTCGGCTAATGCAGGGGACACGGGTTCGATCCCTGGTCCAGGAAGATCCCACATGCCGTGGAGCAACTAAGCCTGTGCACCACAACTACTGAGCCTGCGCTCTAGAGCCTGCAAGCCACAACTACTGAGCCCACGTGCCACAACTACTGAGCCTGTGCTCTAGAGCCCGTGAGCCACAACTACTGAGCCCACATGCCACAACTACTGAGCCTGTGTTCTAGAGCCCGCGAGCCACAACTACTGAGCCCTCATGCCACCACTACTGAAGCCCGCGCGCCTAGAGCCCATGCTCCGCAACAAGAGAAGCCACCGCAATAAGAAACCCACACACTGCAACGAAGAGCAGACCCCGCTTGCTACCACTAGAGAAAGCCCGTGCGCAGCAACGAAGATGCAACACAGCCATAAAAAAAAAAAAAAAAAAAAAAAAAAATGTGTATATATGTATAACTGAGTCATTTTGCTGTACAGCAGTAATTAAGACAACATTGTAACTAAACTATACTTCAATAAAAAAAAGAAAATTGAAACACTTGAAGGTTCAAGGGGAAGTCCGAGAGGAGAAAACATGAAGAGAAAAGGCTGAAGGACTAGGGCAGGTTAAGAAGTTAGTTCGTAGGTTTAAGAAGTGAAAGGCTATTAGACAAAAGGCTATAATCACCTCTTCTTGATCTTTACCACCAACAGAACAGGAAGGGATACCCTCAATTATCCGACCCAAGGATGTTTTTGGACAGAAACAATTACATTATGAAATATCTTCCACTTGCCTCATTAACAATAAAATAAATCATGTCTGGGGGAGTTTAGCCATGTTTCTGTTCTTGGTTTGAAATCAATTGCCGAATGGCAGCTCAGGGCTGTAAAACTTGTGTTGTTCCCAAGTTGAGGAAAAAGACGCTCTTCTGGGCTGTGAGTCACCGGAGCCAGGGATGAGCCCCGGATGAGCTGGTTCCCAGTAGGAGTTTTGATGGTAGTCGTGGTAGTAGATTTGCACAGCAAGCTAGAGGCGACGGTAAGCCCTGGAGAGTCAGAAGTCTGACTGTGGCTGGTGACTAGTCAGTTAGACTGTTTAGGCTTTGACCCCCATGAAGGCAGATGTGGGGTGGGGTGAGGGTAATTACAGCCAGAGCGGGAAAGCTGAACCCCGGCTGACTGTACAAACAGTCGGATGGGAGCCAGTAAAGTCAACGTTTTGTTGCATTTGCAATTAAAAAGAGGAGAAAAACCAGTATGGAGTTTCCTCAAGAAGCTAAAAATAGAGTTGCCATATGATCCAGCAATCCCATTCCTGGGCATATATCTGGACAAAACTCTAATTGGGAAAGAGGCAGGCACCCCAATGTTCATAGCAGCACTGTTCACAATAGCCAAGACGCGGAAGCAACCTAAATGTCCATGGACAGATGAATGCATAAAGCAGATGTGGTACATATATGCAACGGAATATGACTCAGCCATAAAAAGAAACGAAATAATGCCATCTGCCGCAACATGGATGGACCTAGAGATGATCATACTAAGTGACGTTAAGCCAGAAAGAGAAAGACAAATACCACATGACATCACTTATATGTGCAATCTAAAATATGACACAAGTGAACATATCTACGAAACAGCAACAGACTCACAGACATAGAGAACAGACTTGTGGTTGCCAAGGGGGAGGAGGGGTGGAGGAGGGACGGAGCGGGAGCTTGGGGTCAGCACATGCCAACTAGTATATAGAGAATGGATACACAACAAGGTCCTGCTGTAGAGCACAGGGAGCTATGTCCTGTGAGAAACCATCATGGAAAAGAATATGAAAAAGAATATATACAGGTATAACTGGGTCACTTTGCTGTGCAGCAGAAATTAAACACAACATTGTAAATCAACTATGCTTCAATCTTGTAAAAAATAAAAAGGAAAAAAAATAGGCCTCTGCTTTTTTTTAAAAAAAAGTCTCTGTACTATTTGGTGTCACATTCAGATGCTGGTTATTTTGGGAACATTCTGATGAATCCCTGGGGGATACGCTCTTAGTCAGAAGCCTAAGAATGTCGGCTTGGTGTGGGCCAGCGACACTGGCGTGTTCTTTTCTTCAGAGGCACTGTTTGGCCATTCAGGCAAAAATTCACAATGTCTCCAAAAGTACGGACATGGTTCTAAATATAAGCGAAGAAATCCAATTCCACACACGTGACATTACAGATCCATTAAGACAACGTTTTCTAACGCTATTTCACTGGCAGTGAAGTCTACCCTTTGCTTGAGAAAGCCCGCGTCATGTCACAATGAGACGACAGCCGTCTCGGGGGCCCCTGGAGCGACTGGCTGAGCCGACGTTGGTGGAGCCCCGAGCAAAGCAGGAGTTCGGGCTGTCACTCTTCTTATCCGAAATTGACATGCAGGGTGTTTAAATACAACTCCTTTCAGTTATGTTTTGGCCGACGCTTACGAGATGTAGCCAAACTGAAAATCTAGGGACACGCGCTTCAGCTCCGTGTCTAAAGAACTCGAAAAATCAACGTCCAACCTACCAAAAAGATAACCAACCCCAGTGAAAAGATCTTTGCTCAGGACACTGAGATACTAGCAACACGAGGCATGGGTATTTTTTTCACTATAGCATTTACTAGAAATTTCCAGCGGGACGGCGGGGGATGGGAGGGAGGTCCAAGAGGGAGGGGATATACGTGTACGTAGAGCTGATTCACGTTGTCGTACAGCAGAAACGAATGCAACATTGTAAAGCAATCATACTCCCCCCCCAAAAAAAAAACCTTCCATTGTTCTATTCCATTCCTCATGTGTCTCCGATAGACTGTTACAGCAAGGACGCTAGAAAGTGATGGAGGGGATGATTGCCGTGCATGGGGCAGCCCAGGGAATATGATTTTTGAAAACCATAGGGTGCGTGCTGACGTGTACTTCAGGGACTGCAAAAATCTACTACACTGTTGGACATGAAACCTATACGATTTGTGCCCAGTGAGTGTCTTCTTTACCGCCATTTCCATTATGTGATCATTTAACATAAGGAAGAGCACTTGTAAAGAAGGAACCATTTTCTGCTAAACGACCACCTGCCATTAATCATTAAGCGTGAAGAACCAAAAGGCCTGATTATGTTGTGCTATTTGCTGACAAGGGGCAAAAATCATAACTTAATAAACAAAGTTGAAGAAGTAATTAATCATCTTACCCGTAAAATCGAGTCACTGGAGATTAGGACTTCCAAGAGTCTCGTGAAGACAGAAATTTCAAGGGATGATTCCAACTGGATATAACAAAGTTGAGCTTTTTGGGGGGGCAGCGCCTCAAAGCTTTGGTGGCCACCCTTGGGAGAAACACTTGCCTGTTCACCTCTGTGGGTCAGGCTGACTGTCGGGGGTGGGGGCTCAGGGGAAATGAGGAAACGGTGACAAGAAGCACAGTCCCCGCCCTTCCGGAACTTACTGAACAGCAGGGAGGCACAGATAGGAACAAACTCACAGAATGAGCAAACAGTCAGTGTCATTGCCGAGCGGTGCACACCGTGCTTGCGTTGCTATCAGAGCGGGAAATGAGGGCTTCCGGGGGATTCCGAGAGGCTTCTCTGAGGAAGTGACGTTTGAGCCGCGATCTGAGGGCCAAGCCGCTTTAACCAAGCGGAGGGTCAGGGCGCCGGGCGTGCGGAGGCCCTGGGAGAGGATGGGGAGGAGGGAGGCGGGGCAGCCCGTGCAGCTCGAGGCCGCAGAAAGGATCGGCGTGTCCCGGGAGCACTTCGGATCCGTTGGAGGACGCTGACCTTGGTGCGCGGGTGACACAGAGAATGACGCCTTTCCAAGGGCCAACGAGGCCACCGTGTGGAGGACAGACTCCCGGGGACGAGCGGGGACGAGTGGCCCCTAGGGGCTGTCAGCTGGGAAGGTGCAGGGTGGGTGGTCATGGCATGCTGCCACCCGGACGGGCCCAAAGGCACCGGGGGTGTAAGCGTGGGGTGGCTCTGGGCCCCCACCCGTGCGCGTAGGTGGAGGGCAGGGCCGTGGGCCGTGAGTGGGGACAGTCGGGGAGCGCCAGGTTTGGGGCCGGGGGTCGTGAACCCCGGGGTCAGACGTGCGAGCTTGGTGGTCCTTGGCGACCTCCGGGTGATGAGTCTGTGTGCTTTCCCAGAACAGAGCATGGCGACGCGCCAATGAAACGGGGGCCGCTCCTGACCGCAGCGCCCTCACCCCCAGCCCCGGATCATTCTGGAGACTCCGAGCCGGCAGCTTTCGGATTTCTAGAGCATTTCCCGCAACACCGCGGCTGTGCCTTCTCTTTCCTTTGTGACCTTGCTACCCTGTTTTGTGGTTAAAGCCAGGAAGAGAGAATTCCCGGGGTTGAGGGCAGGCTCGAGATGGTCACGCGAGGGGGTGATGCTCTGCCCCCAGGAGGGGGTGAAAAGGCCCAAGTGGAACAGACAGTAAACAGCGGGCCCCAAGTCGCGGGTCCGGCATCCCCGCTCTTCCCGGGAAGTATGCTGGGCCGGGCTCTCTGCAGAGACTCGGGGTGGGTCTGTGTCCCGTGCAAGGGACACCTTCCCATGGAGAGGGGGGTCCGTCTCCCTCCTTAGGGAGCAAATGTGGGCAGACAGACCGGTCAACGAGGGGCGGCGGGGGGCTGGTGCCAAGGCAGTCTGGATGTGGAGCGCCTGCCCTCAAGTGTTGTCTGCAGGCCAGTGGCCTGCACCTAGGACTGTAGGGCCCCGGGGAGCCACAGGTCCCGGCTCAGGGAGGAGAAGCCTCAGGTCCATGGGTACCAGGGGGAGGGGGGGAGGGGGAGAGGGGGAGGGGGGAGGGGGGAGGGGGGAGGGGAGGAGGGGGGGTCCCAGCCAGCTCGTTGTGCGGGTCACCCGGGCAATTCTGCCTCCTGCAGCACACGCAGGTCAGATCGTTGGCTGCCATTCCAGGACTAGGTCCTCCTGATGTGGAGGCGCTCAAGCCAGACGCAAACACCCACAAGAGGAAGCGGCCAGTGGCCCAGCGGTCTTCCCCTTTCGTTTGGAATTTGTTGCCCGTACAAGAACACGCTCACAATCTGTTGGACATTGAGGGGGTCAATCCTATTCACTGGCAGAAGAATTAGCTGCCACCAGCTGTTCTCTAAGATACAACTGAAGCACCTAAAACAAGGTTCTCACAATTCAAATCCTTAGCAGATCGGATGACACTCCGGGTGTTTCGTAACTTTCAGATGACTCTTCCCAACAACCCGGGACACGTCATTATCTGATCAATAAAATAAGGGACAGTTCCAGACCACGTGCCCTAAGCAACGCTCGCTTACGAACTTCTCCCCTCTCTCTGGCGGCTCATCTTTTTCTGTGTCCATTCTCTCCACCTAAGCTTTACAAAAAATGCTACCACCACTTGCTTTGTTGCTTTTAAACAAACAAACCAACCCTTGTGAAAGCTTCTGATATCTCAGTATCTTGCTTATTTTCAATGTTTGGGTAATTTAAAATAATCCAAACATTTCACAGGGTCTGAACTACACGGCAATTAACAACCGTTCTCAAAATATACCAAGCGCGTCCACTACTTGGAACGGGCGGTCTGAGCAGAGGGCCAGCAATGGAAAAACACGGCTCATGGCAACTTTTATTTGTCGTTATACAAACTAATGGGACACGAAATACACGCGACCTCTCAGCCTCGAGGCCTTTCAAAATCCAACGGGAAAGTCACTGCCACGGCCCTGAGCTGGGAGCCTCGAGCTCTGGCCGCTGTGACTGTGAAGTCCGTGCATCTGCCTCCCGGGCCCCGAATCCTCCAAGGCGGGTCCCCGTCGGTCACAGTGGGGCGGCACCCGGCACGAGGAACCCACCCCACTCGGGCCCCCCGTCCCCTCCCTGCCTCAGGGACACACAATCCCGGGGGGCCTGCTCTGCAAGGCTCACACCGGCGGGCGGCACAGAACGACACAACTTCACAAATTCGCCGGCCCAAACCAAGCCATCTTCTGTTTATTCATTCAGAATAACCCCGAGGGATTCACAGAGCTCAGCGGTCACAACGGCTCCATCTCATTTCCTCCTATGGATACAGCTGTGCACTGGGATCAGTTAAAAAAAAGTAAATCTTTTCCGTCAGGAAACAGCGATAGAGATGCAGAACAGTCTACAGCTGGTAAGTAACTCTTTTGGCTGAGTAGTACTTTTTATTTTTAATTTCTTGCTTCCCAGTTTCTGGTACGCAAATTCGTAGCAACTGTTTTAAGAAAACATGAACCTATTCTGCCTCAGACGGTGACCGTATCGGACCAAATATTTCTACAGAAAACTCAGGAGTCAATTCGATGTTTATTTAGAGTCCTCACGGATTATAACAGGAAGTATGATTAAAAGCATCTGTGTAGTTAAATAAACGGCGGGAAGTGCATTGGGGCCACACAACCTAAACCAGGTTCTTTAAAGACATTTGATGCGTTCTTACTCTAAGCATAAAAACAACTTCTCTTAAAAAAATAAAATTGTGATTTAAAGGCCTTTGTTTCATAGGGGAGAGGAATCAAAGATAAATGCTAGCGGGCGGTCAATCACGCTTGGAGTTTTTACTCGGTCGCATTCGTCCCTTGTATTCGGCAAATGCAAAAGGAAACGGTCAGCGAGTTTTAAGAAAATACCTTAGGAACCTTGGCGCTCTTGATGAATCCACGGATACCTGGACCACTTACATTTGGAGAACAGAGACAGTACTTAGAAAGTATATCACCCCCAGCCCAAGTTCATTGGATGAAACTATGATGTATAAAGCAGTTAATTATATACATAAATAACATAAAAATAATTATCATAAATTAAAAGTCAAACAATCCCCCGCTACTAATTCAAGGGAGAGGTGCGAGTCGGGAGTTTCCGGTGAGCTGGGCGTGGAGGGTGAATCCTGAAGCCCCTTTCACATGCCGCGTGGGTGACGAACTTAGTTCACGAAAGCATGTATTGCACACACCAAAGCCTAGCCCCCTCCTCAAAATCTTGCGATTTGGAATGAAGCGAAGTGCTGAGGACGTTGCATTTTGCATAACAGGTCGTCCGTAGCCTTGCTAGCAGCATAAGGTTATCTGCCTCCTTTATCCACGGCTGACCGTCTCCCAAACAACGCAGGGTCGGGGACAAATACTGATCAGGACAAAGTAAGGCAAACGTTATCATTTCATCCTGGACAGCGTTAAAGCGTCGGGAGGGTGGAAATCGAGCTTCTCTGCCCGCCTCTTTGTTTCCCTGGCTGGGCAGGGAGGGCTGGCTGCCGGCTGCCACCTCGGTGGTCCTGAGCCGCACCTGCCACTTCTGAAGCGGGCGCACACGTGTGAAAGCGCGTCCCCCGGGGCGGCGGGGCTGCAGTCGCTCAGCGCACTCATTCATTCATTCATCGGGGGCACTGACGCTTCTACTGGTCAGCTAATAGCCTTTCTGCTCTCATACTACTTGGCAGGAAATAGCACTGTCTTCGTATTTCAGAAAAACCTATACCTTTCCTGGGTACAGAGCCAAGCTCATTCACCATTTTTATAGAAAACTGGTCTTGAAACACACCAACCTTTGGAATTAAAGTTTAAACAGAAAAAAGACATGAATTTCTCCCCTGTTCTCTAGCGCAGGGGGTTCTGGCTGCGCCTCAGCCATAATAAATATATTTGGATGGCAGAGAATCCTGAGACAACTCCAAGGACCCTCCAGAAGGGCCAGCATGAGGCCCACGGCCCCTGCATCGGGGCAGCCGTGTGGAGCTGGACGCGGACCCACAGTCCCACAGTGCAAACGACTTCTGTGTGTTAAAGGAAAACAGAGAACGACGTGGCCTCCGCAGTCTCGATCACACAAGGTAGGCTGGAGATAAAGTTTAAAAAAAAAAAAAAACAAGGGAAGAGCCACACTGAAAAGCGATTCACGAATTCCATCACTAAGGTGCCTTGGTCGGCGACCTCACGTGACCCCCTGCCCGAGAGGAACTCGTGAAGGCCAGAGGGGGGGCGTCCGCTCCCGCAGGGCATCTTCCCACGTGGTTTCAGCCCAAAGGTGCAGAACGAACTTGACTCAACTCAGATTTCAAGAGAGTAAACGTTACTTGCACTCCTATCTGCTCATTAGCAAAAGAGTCCAGGAGCCGGGAGAAAACGGGCCGCATTTTCACACGGTAGCGGAGCCCTAAAGGGAAAGATGAAACAAGCCACTTACATCCCTAACGACATAAGGGTCTTACCCTGCGGCTCCTCTCTGGGTTTCCTTTTCCCAGACCCTGTGCCCATCCGCGTTCCAGGAGGGAAGCCCGGGGGCCTGGCCTTGCGGGGCAGAGCAGGGGGACCCGCCCGGGGTCACTTCTGGGCTCAGCTGACAGACTGTGATGGTTGGTGGGGAACTTGGAGAGAATTGCTGCAAAAGCCAAGCCAACCTTACTGATACTGCAACGTACGGTGTTTCGTTTTTTGTTTGGTATCCAGCAAAGAAACCTCACATAAAACCGGAACCAGACCACCTGTCTGTGGTCCCCCCCCCCCCCCCCCGGTGCCCGCGAGGTGTCTCAGTAGCTGTACATCTGCGGCTGCTGCTCGGCCGGCGCCGGGGGCTGGGCGGCCTGCGGGGCGGGGGCCGGGGCCGGCAGCACGTCTGTCTGGGGCACCGCCCGCCAGGTGAGCGGGGGCTGCTCGCCAAGCTGGCCCCCCAGGGGCGCGATCGAGTTGACCAGGGTGGTCAGGTTGATGAAGTGGGCCACCGACTGCGGATTCGAGGCTTCCGGCTGGGGGTGGATCTGCAGGTCGCTCTGGCGGTTGTGCAGCATGGCAGAGCCGCTGACGGTGTCAAAGGTCACGGTCAGGATGGAGTTGTCCAGCTGCAGCTGGCGCTCCGGGGTGGTCAGGTGCCCGACGGCCACCGGCTGGAGGTTGGTAAACTGAGTCCCGGCCGAGGTGGTGATGGGGGTCACGGTGATGTTGGTCAGGCCGACGGAGCTCGACGGGGTGGTCACGTTGGGGTCGCCCAGCGTCACCACCACCTGCAAGAGGCACGCACAACACGGGGCCGTCAGCCCCTGCAGGCTACGGAGGACGAGAGCGGCTTCCCGCGCCGCGCTTCGCCGCGGAGGCCGGCTCGTGACGCTGGGGTCATCCTGGCCCAGGGGAACGAGTTAAAACACCTGCTAGTGAGGGACTAAACCACGTTCATTTTTCCTGGAAAAAGAATTCTAGTGAAAAAGAGAAACAAGACACAGACACAATCATGGAGGCCATCAGCTGGAACTGAAAAACAAAGGATATCAGCAGCTAGGGAAAAACGCAGAAAAAAGTAATGAGAAAAACAGAGCGCATTCTTCACTGTCTCTTAACTCCCGTGAAGCGACGATGGTAACGGAAATCCCAACTGTAAAGGTCACAAGGGCAGTGAACCGATGTGCAGTGCAAGAGCTAAGAAATGCAAAAGAAAGCCGTGCTCTTCCCCACAGACAGGGATGAAACGCAGGAACGTCTGCAACCAGGATGACCAGGGCCAGTCGAGGGAGGTGTGGCGTCCGACACGTGCCGCCCGGGAGCTGGGGGCCTCGAAAGCCCAGCGGGGAAGCTTTGCTTAAAAGCAGCAGACTGGACGGCCACACGCCCTGGCGGGCAGGGTCGGGCCCTCCCTGACTGGCCGGCACGCCCGGGCCATTGAGAACCTCCCCAGACTAGACACAGCCCCGTTCCCAACCAGGGAGGATGGCTGTCACTTCTGGGTCTCAGCTGGGGAAACGCTCGCGGGGCAACGGGGCACGTGCTGACCACGGCCAGAGTCCAAGCCCCGCCCCCCACCCGGGGCCCCCAGCTCAGCACAGGGAGCGGCGACCTGCTGGATGCTCTGCACGGCGGAGTTGGTCTCGTCCCCGCCGCCGCCCGAGAACGTGGCCTCCTTCTCCGAGAACTCGCTGAAGGCGGCCTCCTCGGGCCCCGGCGCCCCGGCCTCCTCCTCTGGCTTCTGCTTCCTCTTGTGGGTCCTCCTGGCGGCCTTCACGTGCTTCCCTTCCGCCAGGTCCTCCTGCTCCAGACTCAGCTCAGGCTGCAGCAAGAGAAGGCGCGAGAACGGCGGGTCAACGGGCCGTGTCCCCGAGGCGGCCAGCACACCCCGGCCGGTTCCTGGACACCAGGTGACCACGCTTGTCTGCTAACTTGCACTTCTAAGGACGGGGGCAAGTTCCTGTTGGCTTCAGTTGCTTTTCTTTCAAGTGAAGGATTGTAGATACAAGTCGTATTTTTTAAAGCCACATGGTGTGCTGAAATAGAAACATCCCTAAAAACAGAGTTTTTGAGCCACTGTTTCAGCCCTGTTGAGCTCAGTCTGAGACTGAAAAATGCTTTCACATCAGGACTCTCGTCCCCTGGCTGAAACAAATTCACTGCAGACACAATCTTGGATCAAAATGAGGCTGACCGCAAGAACTGTACGGTCACCTTCTCTGGGGACAGCAAATAGGGCCCAGTGGTAATGGCGACCCCAGACGGGGGCCCTGCCCACGTCTTCTTGAGCTGCTAAGTGTGGCCTGTTTTGCGACCTACAGCTGGGCTGGCCCGGCATCACGGAGGCCGCTGAGCCGTGGCGGCCAGCAAGGCTCTCCACCCTGGTCACCCACCACCCCTCCTGGCCCTCGGCGCCATCCATGAGATTTGCTCCCACCCGGTGGCAGACAGACCCCGAGGAGGCCTGCCAGGACACGGCCACTGAGGGGTTGCCCTGGTCAGGGGTGGGCGTGGTCCTGGCCCTCCGGGGCCGCTGAGGCGTGGGGCACGGCGGCTCAGTACGACCCGGCCGCTGAGCACCGCGCCCGAAGCTCCGTTGCAAAACACAGAGGCGTAAACGTGATTTTAAAATGACCGAGAGCATGACACGTTTCCTTTAAAATAAGAGAAGCTCTTTCTATAAAGGTACTGACTAAAAATTCCTTTTAAAAGTAAGTTCATCTAATACGTTGAAAGTTATTTTGCTTCTAATGATCTAATATTGCTAATAAGCTTTTCTGGAGACCAGCTGTGATGGTTAAGAGTCAACGTGGCTGGGCTCGGGCGCCCGGCTGGGTGGCTGAACGCCAGTCTAGAGGCTGCCGTGAAGGTATTTTTCAGATGTGATTAACACTGAAGTCGGTGGGTACCGAGTCACGCAGAGCACCCTCTGCAACGCGGGGGGGCCTCGTCCCATCGGGCGAAGACCTCGAGAGAAAAGACCGAAGCTCCCAGAGGAAGAGGGAACTCTGTCTCCAGATGGGCCTCGGGCACAGCATCAACTCCTCCTGGGTCTCCAGCCTCCGGCCCGTCCTGACAGCTCTGGACTTGCCAGCTCCACACTCGTGGGCGCCACCTCCTTAAAATAGATCTAATCTTCTGTGTACACACGCTCTCTATTGGCTGTTTTCTCTGGGGGACTGTGACTTAAGAAACCATCTATTCTCCGAAAGGAGATACGTCAGGATTCAGAAAACTGAAATTCTAGAAACCTTTACAGAAACTAAAAGGCTCCCGGGGTGACGACCAACCCATAAAACAGAGGCAAGCGAGCGTGAAACGTGGGGTTTTCCCCCCACGGCTGCTCAGGAGACCTGCCGGGGCCCCTGGGGCGAGGCGTCCCAGGGCCCCGCGTGCGCAGGGCCCACCTGGACGATTCCGATGGAGGAGGCGTCGACGGTGGTGGTCTCGGGCAGGTGGTCCAGGTCGTCGATCCTCACGGCCAGGACCTAGGAGTGACCACAGGGCGGTGAGCCCGGGACACCACGCCCGGAGGCCCAGGCTCGGGTCAGGCGGGACCCAGGCGCGCGCTGACAGGCCGCCACCCCCAAAGGCGCCCACGCCCTCACGGGCCCGGCTCGGGACCTGAAAACCTGGATTCCACAGTCCCGTCCGGGCTCTCCTTCCCTCCTCCCAGGTCCCCGCTCTTCAAGTTTCTGCTGTGCTCTCACACACGGGGGTGGGGTGGGGGGGTGACCCCGCCCCTGTCCGTGTGTCACCGCACTGTGCACCGCTCGAGGGTGGAGACTACTCCTTCCCTTTTCGTTTAGCGAAGACACCGACGGGCACAGCGCGTAACGTAACGCGTAGCGCGTTCTCACTCAGTCTTGGGCGGAGCGCGATAAGATACAGGAAACCTGCCCTACCAGGAACCATCAGAAGTGACACGTTTACGCTGCAAACACCTGACTTTTCTACCTGAAAAGTAGAGAAGTCCGGGCTGTTTCACGGGTCATTTCTGACCAAGTGCACCTGTGAGCCGCGCCGGCCGGCCCCCAGCACGCCCGGTCACATCCCTGACCCTGATCCACACGCCCGCTGGCGCCGGCTGCACCGCGACTGCGATCTCTCACGTGAACAAATCACAGGCGCGGGACGGACCCCGAGCGCAGCGAGAAGGGAACCCCCGCGAGGGACGTGTGATAACGGGGAGCTGCCGCAGGAGGGAAGTGCTGTGGAAAGACTGTACGAGACCAGGGGCACCGGGAAAGTCTATCTGCACAGGCTCTTCCGCCAGATGGCTCTGCAAGCATCCTCACGTGTTTGCTCGAGAACAAGTAAGAGCAAAATTACAGGCTGTCCACGGCGGGTGTGGCTCGGGTAAGAAGAATGACGGGGAGCTGCATTTCCGGGCTTAGGTTCCAAGGCCAGGGCTGGGCCTCCTCTGAAGGGACGGCCGGCAAGGTGGCCGTGGCCATGTGCGCTTCAACACGAATGCTGGCGTGGCGCTGAGGACCCGAGTGTGACTGGGATGCTGCAAAGCTGGGTCACAGCGGCCAGATGTGCCACCAACCGTCCTCTGCCACCCCCGCCGTCACCACCGCCGTCGCCGTGGCCACCGTCAGTCACCGCCGCCTCCACCACTGCCGCCACCGTCACCACCACCGTCACCATCACCAACGACGACATCACCAGCGCCCTAGTCACACGGTCCGGAAGCCGGTGCCACGACGAACAACCACAGAGGCGTTTGCTGGCTTTGCTCTTAGTCGGAGAGAAGAGCACGCGTGCAACGTACTCTGTGTGTTTGAATTTCTTGGAATGTAACATGTTCACTCAAAGCAGAGGGAAAGACCATGCCTTGAAGTACTAAAATCACATCCGCTCTGAAAGGTCTCAAATATGTGAAAGCGGTTTACACTTAACACCTGAACACCTTAGCCAGCCTCCACGGGACCCCTGCCCCCGCGTCTGCGCCCAGCCCTGCGCGGCCCCCTGCCCCGCACCCCCGCACAGCCGGGCCCCAGGGCGGCACCCACACGGCGGCAGAGCCCTCCCTCGGCCTCGCTCCATCTCTTCCTCTCCGTCTGACTTGTCCGCGTCCTACGCCTCCCTCTGTCTCCCACCCTAGACGGTCGGTCCAGGAGGACGGGACGCACCCAGTCCGGCCGGTCACCAGCGCTCATCCCCGCAGGCACTTAACTGTATCTGTTTGAGCAACACAGAAGGAGATGACAGAGAAACAGCAGAGGACCAACGGGGGAAGAGGCTGAAGGCTTCGGAGACAAAAGGGACTGAGAACAGGGCCCCGGCAGAGGAGCCCTCCGTCTGCGGGGTCCCCTCCAGAGCACTGTGCCGCCGGCACGGTGGGCACGAGAGGAGGAGGTGCAAAGAGGTGGCCGCACAGACGGGCAGGCTGGGAAGTGACCGCCAACCAGACGAAAGCGTCCGCCGAGCCGTTCCGCACCCGCGACGCCTCCCGCACCCAGCAACGCGCATCCCGCGACCCGCCTGCAAAAACTGCCGTGCGCGCTGTTAGCACGGGTAGCTACAAACACCCCCACGCCACCAAGAAATCACTGCCACGCGTCACGAGCCCCCGGGGGAGCCTGCAGCGCCGGCCCCGGGCCCCGAGACCTGGAGGGCGCTGTCTGCCGACACCGGGCAGCGGGTGGATGCTGACACTTCGGGTTCCTGCTCCCAACTTTGTTCTTCTAGGTGGAAACGCTAGCTGGCCGCTAGGTGAGAAAGGCCGGGGGTTAGGAGAGCGAAGCTGGTGGAGCCCCAGCTCCTCGTGCTGAGCGGCAAGAGCTCGGGGTCAAGGTAACGCAAGAAAAAGATGCACCTGCCGTCCAAATGAGGCGGAGGGTGCTTTTATGGTTGGGAAAGTAACCCACGTTCACTAGAGGAAATTATTTAAAATGGAGAACAGGATCGGAAGTAACCAAAACTTCAGCGCCAGGAGACCACTGTGTAATGTTTTCGTCCTTTCTTGTTTCGCCCACCCCATTCATATGACATAGGTGAGTCTCCCATAAGCACACACGCGGTACACGCCCGGTGTGAACGGCTTTCTTACAACAAACACTCACACTTTCACTCAGAGTTCTCTGCAAACACGTTACATCCAGGCACATCACTCAACCGCCACTGACTTAATCACACTCCTCTGGCTGGACGTTGAGGGGTCCAAGTAGCCATTTATAAGACACTGGGGGGACGGTCACGCGAACCCCCAGGAGGACACGCGACGGCCGGGCGCCTGGCTCACGCCCGCCGCACGGGCATTTTGAATCTCAGACCCTCCTCTAATTCAGCGGAGGAAGGGTGGCACCTTCCACCGTTAAAGGCTCTCTCCTGTGTCTTCACCACGTCTTAAGCGCAAAAGGGGTTTCCTTTCATGAATCTCCGTGGACACGCTGGGTTCTTCGCGTTCTTCTCATGGAACGCGTGTTACCTTTAATGTTAACGCTTTCTGGCTGTTCACGGTAGTAGCATCTTAACACATCTTTTCCGTTTTCCCTTTGACCTACAGAAGTTCTAAACGTTATGCCGCTGAGTCAAACCGTTTGTCCGAGACTTCTTTCACCGCTTTTGCGCTTAGACAGTTTCCACCTTTCGGTGATATACCTGTTTTCCTGTACTTTTCTTCTAGCTTTGTTTTACAGTTTACTTCTTTTTAAAAAGCATTAGATTCTTCCGTGCCCTGGACCTGCCTTTAGAACCAGCCCCCGGGGAGCCGGGGTCTCTCTGCCTCCATACAGCTTCTCCCCCTCGGCCCCCAGGGCCACCTGCTGATCGGCCCCTGACACCACACGCAGGCTCCCCGTCCTGAGTCTCTTTCAGTTGCCCAAAGGGAGGCAAGGGGGAGGGGCCCGGGTCGCACTCCCGTCTCGCTGTAATTCCAGCGAGAACGTAATTTATAACCTCAGCAAAAACCACGTTCCAGGCTCTCTGTTCACTCACTCGTTCAGCGCCGTCGGCGCGCAGGCGGTGTGGGGGGAGTCGGCAGGCCAGGCCCCGCCTGGACGAACCACGGGCCTGCGAGGGGCAGGGATGGCGCGCCGGTGCGGCGGGGCCTCTGGGCAGGAGCCGCCACCGGGCAGAGGGGCCGGGCCTGCGTGGGGAGGCGGGGGAGGCGGGCTGAGGGCCGCCCGCCCAGGCTCACCTCGGGGTGCTTGCGCCGCATGTGCCTGCTCATGGAAGCCCTGGTGGACACCTTGGTCCCGCACAGCTGGCAGCTCTGGGCCTCCACCTTGTCGTGGGTGAGTTGCACGTGTTTCTGCAGCATGTACTCGGTGACGTACTTCTTGTCGCACACGGAGCACGTCCACTGCTTGCCCACTTCCCACACGCACGGGGCAGAAGAGAAAGCACGGGTCGTGAGCGTGCTCGGCCTGTGCACGTGTGGCCCGGGTCGCCGGCCGGCTCACCCACCCGGTGGTCAGACCGCGGGACAGGCAGCGCGGCCTCCTCCCCTCCCGGAGCCCGGCCGCTACTCCCGTGTCCAAAAATTCAAGGTTCGGACGATGTCCGAACGTTTTGAAAATTCAAACTTTTCAATGTCCGAAAGTTGTGATGGGCTGAGTTTTGGGGGCAAGGGGCCATCGTGAAGGCAGAACAGCACCAAAACATCTGAAAAAGGCTACCGACAGCATCACAGCCGCGCCATCCCCGCCGCACACGCTCCGATGGCCTCAGCGAGACCGCGGCGGGCGGGCGGGCGGCCGGTCCCCAGGCGCCCCGCTTACCCGTGTGGATCAGCTTGTGCGTCTCCATCGTGTTTCTCTCACTGAAAGTTTTTCCGCACAGCTCGCACATGAAATCTTTAATCCCTGCAGAAAAAGGCGCACTTAATTTCACGTTTCACGAGTGTTCTAACTACACACAGGAGCTGTCTCGTCCTCGACACGTTTCTGGATTTGCAGAAGCTGCACGGGAGGTAAGTGACCGGGAGGGAGCAGGCGGGAAACGTGCACTCCCACACGCGGGCGGCACGCTGTGGCTTGAGAGCTACCCCATGGCTGGCACCCGGGCGCGCGCCTTCCGCAGAAGGGGTGACAAGGACAGTCTCAGCCCGAGGCCCACAGACCGCCACAGAGTCCCAGCGGAATCCGATTCAATGAGTTTCCTCTGCGCAGCTCGCGAGCAGGGGAGGCGGGGCCACGTTTACGACACGTTTAAGGCTTCCACCTGCTTCATTCCAGTCCCGAGTTCAGATCAGTCGCTCGGTCTGGGGTGACCGCCCCGCCTGCCTGCAACCTGGCAAGGAAGCATCGAGGCGCCGGACTGTTTCTCTCCCCAGGCTGACAGAAAGCGGACCCTTAGAATGCCTTTTAAATAAAGGTTTCCCCCCAGATGGAAAACTAGGTAAGTGACTTTCAAGGTCCGCTCAATCTTGGACTTATCCTGGCCCTGTATTCCGCGAACCCCTCGTATGCTCACTGTGGCTTCCGGAGGCCAGAGGCCACTACAGCCCAGCAGGTGCAGTGCTGTGAGACCCGAGAGGTGGTGCAGGACCCAGTCCCAGCGGGTGGACGCGTCCCAGCAAAGGGGAAGCGAAACGGATGAGCTTCCCCAGGAAGAGGAGGGCAGCACACTTTCGTGAAAGCCCAGTGTCCTGGGGGCTGGCGCTCCAGGGGGACCCGAAGCAGAGACCTGCGTGGCGGCCCGGACAGCCCTGGGGGCAGTGAGGGAGGTGGGCGCACAGGTAAGCCGGGCCAGGTAGCGGCAGGACTCAGGTGCATTTTAGGGAGAGCACGGAACCAACCGGAGGCTCCCACCAGAAACTTCAGACACGACTCCACCACCCAGGGGTAACCGCCTCTGACTCCGCTGTCGGTCTTAATCCTCTCATACACACACGTTCGTCCATACACAAACGTTTTATAAAACAATGGACTCATTTGTTGCAGAGGCTGGCTTCTCTCCCACTGGATCGTGAATGTCTGCGTAGCTTAACATACGATTCCATCACTTGCAGGGGTGCGCTGTCCCTCATGGTGAACACGCCATAATTTAGCCACTGCCCTACGGATGGACACTTAAGATGGCCCAGTCTCCTGTCCTGACGACAGGATGACCCGCGTGTACACACGCCCCGGGCCCTCGTCTGATGGTCTCTCCCTCACACGCTCCTGCGGGGAGACGGCTGGGCGGATGGGAAGGCGTCGAGGACAGCTAGCTGGGCTGCAACCCGAGCTCCGTGAGGGCGCACAAGGATGGAGGGCGCTTGCAAGGACCCGGAGCTCCGGAGAAACCGGCTACCTAACCAAGCCACCTCCGAGAGCTTGAGCGGGAAGCCTGGGGCCTGCCGGGAGCTAAACGCCGCGCCGAGCAGCGGCGGCTCCTCCCCTCTGCGCGCGCGCGCCGCGGCCGGGGGCCGGCTCACCTGTGTGACGCTTGTAGTGCTTGAGCATGTTGACCTTCTGCGCGAACTTGCGGTGGCACTCCCTGCACTCGTACTCCTTGATGCCCTTGTGCAGCTTCATGTGGTGGCGCAGCGCGTGCTTGGTCTTCATGCCTGCGGGACGGAGCGCGGCGGGTCTTCGGGGGCCCCCGCCCCCCGCCCCCTGCAGTGCCCGCCCCGGCCCCGCCGCGGGCCCCAGCCGTGCCGCGGGCCCCGGCCCCGCCGCGGGCCCCGGCTGCGCACGCAGCCCGCCCCCTCGCCCCGGCAGACGCAGGTCTGGGTGAGAGCAAAGAGGAGGGACGGGGCGCGGGGGCTCGTCTCCGAGGGGGCCCCCTCCACCAGCAGCGAGGCGGGCCGGGTGTCCTCGGAGGCCAGGCCTAGGGGTTCGAGGCCGACTTCCAGACGGCCCGTCTCGGCAGGTGCCCGCCCAGCCTGCACGGCCAGCGCTCCCGACAACAGGAGCTGCGGGGAGACGTGCACACCTAACCGCTGTGACCCAACCGAATCATCCGGTAGGCGGCTCCGAGTCTCCTGAAGTCCGCTCTTGATCTTGGTGATATAAGTGTTAATTAAGATTAGATACTTGAAGGTCCAAACACAGACTCTCCACCTACCTTCAGGTTAATGTAACAAAGTCAACATTTGCGGAAAGGAGCGAAATATGCTAAAACCTCCCTAACTCAGGCGCTGAAGAAGGGAAGACCCTGGTTTAGGGTCCGAGTCAGCGGTGGAGGGTCTTGGGCCAGGAGAGCCACCAGGTGAACAGTGCTGGACAGGAGGGGAGGGCTGCAGGGTCTGTGGGCAAAGGGCGCCTGCGGGGCAGCCTTAGCATCTCGTGGTGCACGAAGTGTTTCGAACAAATCTTCCTGTGTTATCCTCGGCTACTAGCGCTAGACGTGGAAACCCACCAGGCACGGCGCACGGGTCTCTGCTGCCAGGTGACGGGACTCTCATTACTTCTACAGCCTCCCATTTGAATAAGACCCGGTCAGGTGCAGAATTTGGGGGGAAAATGTAAAGTACTGATCATAATAAGCAAGGGTATTTCCTGCAACATCACTTGGAATGATAAAGGACTGCACACCAAAAACCCCTGAAGATATAAATTAAAGGGTCTGGTTGTAGGAATCCACAGGATGGAATCCTATCGAGGCTTTGAGAGGAAAATTAGGGCGATATTTGCCTGATATGAAAGGATCACCAAGATGGATATGGAAGTAAATAAAAAGTAAGGTACGGAAAGAACAGGGAAGCACAAGCATCTGCTTGTATGTGCCAGTGATCATAATATGAGAGTACAATGACCACTGATAGTTTAGGATTGTGGAAAATAAATATGATAACCCAAGTATGAACACCTGCATTGTATTTAAAGTATTCAGAAGTCATGAAAGAAATCATGAAACTAAACATTAAACACACTTCAGATATAAAAATGTGTATAACACAAGATGTGACACTGACCTCAGCGCCCACCCCGGGCACCCCTCCCTGACCTGCCAGGGCCCACTGAGCAGCGCTCAGGTCTCAGGTGTGGTTGCCCCCTGCCCGGCTGGGGCGACGGCCCGCCACACCTGTCTACCTACAACCCTTCCCACCTCCACCTGGCTCTAGCCCTGTGGGAAAGGGGCTGGAATTGCTGCGGCAAAGACGGGGCTGCTGCTGGAGCTCCAGCCAGCACGGCCAGCGCTAAGACACGCGCAGAAACTTCTAGAAATGTCGGTGCACAACCATCAGATGCTGCTTTTGAAGAGCGTAACTGAGGTCCGAGGTGGGAATTTTACTTTGCATATCCATTTGTGTAAAAAAAATTTTTTTTTTTGGTTAGGTGCCTGGGTTACTTTTTCAATAAAACCATCTACACGCTGCACACAGTTACTCTGGAGAACAGACAAGAAACTGTCACCTGTGCAGAGAGGGACTGGGGGCCAGGGGTGGGGGGGCTGTGCACTTTCTGCTTTTCTCTGCAGTTCTTTTAGCCTTCTGCATGTAATCTTATTTTATGAGTCTAACGGGGGTTTATCCAGTGAGTGGAATTACGGGGCATTTGTGTTTTCTTCGTGCTTTCCTAAAAATCACATAAAGGAGAAAAGTAAAAACTTTATGGAATATTACATTTTTTAAAAGAGCCTCACAGCAAGGCAGATGAACTTGATCCCATATCTGAAGGAGGGTGGCACTGCCGCGCTCCACCACACAGAACGCTGGCGGCCACTTGAAAGCGCCAAAGATCCGCTGCCCCAAGTCTCCTGACAGTTCTGGGTTGTTTTCAAACAGAAATGGGTTAAAATGTTACCATGTACTGCGATTACCTTTTTTTCCCTCATTCCACTTACTGATGTGAGATATTTTATTAATAGATGTATTATCGTTTAACTCACTTCACCTGACTGAAATAAAGGTCACAGCGATAACAGCACATCTCCGTCTTAACGCACAGCTGGCCCTAGTCAGTGGTTCCAGTCGGCAGTCGAGGATTTTGCACCTATACTCGGGCCACGTGAGGATTCTCAGATTATTCTGTACTTCAAAGAATTACGTGTTGCGCTGTTTCCCTACTTTTAAAACGACTTACCTGTGCTTTGACTTTACCCCATCTCCCTGCCTTTGGACGGCTTCATTTTTCTTGCTGACCCTCTTCGGGTCTTATCTTTCTTGAGTAAATGACTCGGGTCTGGACGACCCACCCCCATGCGGCCCGGCCGCCCCTCCTGCCTGACGGCCAGGTCCCCCCCACCTCCGTGCGCCCGCTCTCGCCTTTGCGCCCCCCTCCCCCCCAACGCCGAGCACACAGCCCGGGTCCCCCCACCGGCCCTCACCTTTCCCACACTCGGCGCACAGGTACTCGCGGATGTTGTCGTGCACGCGCATGTGCTCCTTTAGCATGTCCTTCCTGGCAAAGGACTTTCCACACTGCTCACAGGCGTGGCTTTTCACACCTACAAATGAACAGGTCGGACTTTCACAGCAGGAGATCCGCACCCGCGGTCACCGCGTGACGGCAGGGACGGGAGAAGGGCGGCCCCCCGCCTGCAGCTGGAGCAGGGCCCGCTGAGCCCGCTTTCCCCGGCCTCCGCGAAGCCCCAGAGGGGGGGAGGGCCGAGCTGGGGGGGAGCGGTGGCAAAGACGGACAGAGGAGCACGGGCAGGGAGGCGAGAGGGGCCGCCGGGCAGCAAGCAGCTCGGGCCCCTGCGTCCTCCCAGGCGCGGCTACCTGTGTGGATGAGTTTGTGTCGCTCCAAGTTCCCGATGCTGTTGAAGATGCGCCCGCAGATCTCGCATGGGTGGATGTACCTGAAACCAGGCACAGGCTCAGCACGACCCGCCAGCGGCCGAGTGCACCTGCCTGAGCGCCTCTGTCAGCAGGTGGGGCATAAAAGGTGCTGGGGGTGGGGGGACAAGGGACCCAGAGACTTCCGCCTCCATCTGGGCTGAATCGTCCCCCTCAAAATCCACACGTCCGTGTCCTGATTCCCAGCACTGCAGAATGTGACGGCGCCTGGAGATGGGGGTCCTCAGTGAGGTGAGGCTAAGTTAGAATTGAGGTCCTCACGACAGGCCCTAATCCAGTATGGCCGGCGCCCTTATAGACGGGGACACAGAGACACGCACAGAGGGGAGGCCACGAGGACACAGGGAGAAGATGGCATCCACACGCCAAGGAGAGAGCCTGGGGCAGATGCTCCCTCACGGTCACAGAAGGGAACAGAAGATCTGCTGCATCTAGACTGTCCGGCCCTCAGCACTCAGATAATACATTTCTGCTCTCAGCTCCAAACAGGGCTGTTGCCTGACTTGCTTGGACACACAGCGCCGATTACGGGCTGTAGCCAGATGTGGGAGGGGCACAGGGGCTCTGGTCGCACGCGGCCCACCGTGCCGGGGTCCGGGAAGGCGTGCGAGCTGGGAGAGGCCCGATGACCCACGAAGGAGCGAGGCCAGCGCTTCCCACAGACCCGCCCGGGGCTCCGGGAGGAGAGAGAACTTGCTCTATGCTCCGGACGGCTGGTCTGAGCGCCTGCCTCTCTGCAAGGAAGCCAGCCCCGCCTCCGCACCACCCTGGACCAGGGAGGCCCTGTCCGGGGGGCTCACTTCTGCACGTTGGGGTCAGGCAGGTTCTCGCGGTGGATGACCATGTGGGCGTGGTAGGTGGCCTTCAGGGCGAAGCGCCGGTGGCAGATGCTGCAGCCGTAGCCCTTCTCCTTGTGCACCTCCATGATGTGCTTCAGGTACTCCTTCCCGCGGCCGAAGGTGAGCTGCGGGCACGCACTCTGCTCACGTGCGCACGCAGCCCGGACCTCCGCGGCTAATGACGCGCCGCCGCCCCCCAGGTGCCCTGGACGCCGGGGGGAGCCCGCCTGCCAGCAGGAGGGGGGGGCTCCCGAGGGCAGGGCCAGCGGTGAGCAAAATCGCGAAGCGGGGGGACCATAAGGAGCAGCCTCCAGGTCCTCCTGGACCTCCCGGCAGGTCCCCCCCCCCCACCCAGCTGGCTTCCAGAACCCCCCTCCTGTCCACCCACCTGACCCCATCTCTCCCCCGAGCCTGAAGGCTCCGACAGGCGCACGGCCAGGTGCTGCGCCGAGCCCACGGGTGCGAACGCCCAGGGAGAACACACAGGGACCTGCTCGGCAGTGGTGAACCACAGCTCCCTGCGCAGTGGAGCCGCAGAGAGCACGGCCGTACGGCAAACTGCTGAAAACTCACCGCGCCGGGCCCCAGCCTCTAAGCAAGGGTCCCTGCCGCGTTGGGGGCAGGCAGAGGAGGAGGAGCCCTGGCCTGTGCCCACCTTCATGGACACGGATCCCCACCGGTCAGCCACAGCGGCACGTGTGGACCAGACCGATTCTGAGACAGTGGTCCCCTGACGGCGCTGAGACCCGTATCCACCATCCCTGAGACGCGACGAGACCCGGGGTGCCTTCCAGGACATCTGTGAGGCGCGCCCCGTCCGACGCCAGAGCCTCTGCGGGCCGGCAGCCCCGCAGCCCCGGGGCTCGAAGGCTGGAGGTCCGGTTACCTGACACCTCTTGCAGCTGTACTTGTGAGGCTCCGAGTCCGCACTCTCGTCGGAATTGTCGTCGTTTTCTTCCGAGGAGATCCCAATTTTGCCGATGAACTCCTCTCTCTGGTGGTCGTCCATCAGCGCGATGTCCTGGACGACAGTCACCGCGTCCGATTTCTAACATGCCTGGTGCAAGCTTTAACCGGAGGTTTGTAGACCGGATGCAGAAACCGTGCCCTCGGGGCGCCTGGGACAGCCCACCCCCTGACGGCGGCGCCATCGGGCCTCGCTCGCGTTCAGGTGACTGTGAACGCCGGGGCTGGAGCTGCTGGGCCGCGTCCGGAGGGCGCGTGCTCCCCGTCCTCCCGTGGGCCTCCCCCCCAAGCCACGACCCCGAACCCTCACTCCTCTCCCCGCCACACCCACAAGCTGCCGTCTCACGTTCCTCAAAGGCAGGGAGGGAAGCACATGCCCCGCCCCCAATCCCGACCCCCGACCCTCGTTCTCCCCCCGGGAGGTGCCCAGCGTGGAGGGATTTTAACGCGAGCCCCGCAGGTGGGCTGCAGGAGACACGGCGGGAAGACTCCGGGGAGCTCACGGGAAGAGCGGCCACGCGGCCACGCTGACCACGAGCGCCGGCCCCGCCCCCCGCACGGCCCGGGAAGGGGGACGCTAGCCCACCTTAAAGTGCACGTGGATGTGATCCCGCAGCACGTCCACGCGGAAGAACTTGCGCCCGCAGATCTCGCAGGTGTACTTCTTGTCGCCATGGGTCAGCAGGTGCTTGTTCATGTTGCTCCTGCAGGAGAACACCTGCGGGGAGGAGAGCCGGGCCGGAGAAGCCTGTTACCGCGGAGCCCGGCCCGCTGGGAGAGCGTAACCGGGCACAAAAACGCAGTCTCTCCCCGGGGTTTGAGCTGCAGCAACTCCTCAGTGTCTGAGACACAAATCAGCACGTGGTGCCTGAATCATGGCCGTTTAAATTGGCGCTGACATTATACACTACAGAACTAAGCGTCGTCCCGTCTTCACCATAAGCGGTATTCTGCTCAATTTTGTTCAGCTCACTTACATATTTCACTAGGATGGGGCCTACCAAGAAGCCTAAGTCTCAGAAACAGCTGCAGCGTTCTGAAAGCGGATATCAAAGAAGAGTCATGTCCCCAGCGGGTGTTCCGTATTTCACGCACAACTCACACGGCCTCCCCCAGTTTCTCAGTGCTTCCTGTCTAAAGTGATGAGTATGGGGGCTTCCCTGGTGGCGCAGCGGTTGGGAGTCCGCCTGCCGATGCAGGGGACGCGGGTTCGAGCCCCAGAACGGGAAGATCCCACGTGCCGCAGAGCGGCTGGGCCCGTGAGCCGTGGCCACTGAGCCTGCGCGTCCGGAGCCTGCGCTCCGCAACGGGAGAGGCCACAACAGTGAGAGGCCCGCGTACCGCAAAAAAAAAAAAAACAAATAAAAAATAAAAAAAATTAAAAAAATAAAGTGATGAGTATGGAGACGCGGCCACTCACCCAGTACTCACCCGCCGGGTGTCCCCCTCTGCTACCCACAGGCCAGGTGCAGCCCTGCGTCCACTGGCAGAGCTCAGTGGACAACACCGGCAGCAGAGACGACCCCCGGGGCCCGCACTGATCTGAGAGTCTCTGTCCACATGGCCTTCGCCCAGTGGCCGAGTAGCCTGGAGAGCAGGCCTCCTTAGCGCTCACCCAGACCACGCACGGTCTCAGGAAGAGAACAAGCCACGCACCAAAGGGAAACAGTTCACGGGGAACAGAGGCTGACGCCTTCACGGCACACTGCTTTTCAAGATCTGCAGGTGACTTGGGGCCAACAGCCCTGAGACCACAGCCCAGGGAGGCTGGGCGGGAAAAGGAGTCAGCAGGGCAGGAAGATGGGCCTCCAGCGAGGGAAGGAGGCTGCAGGTGTCCCCCGGCACCTGTGTTCTCCAGGCAGACGGGGCTGGAGACGGGGGTACTTGGAAGCAATGAAGAATTCAGTTCTAGAGACATTGCGGCTCTTGCACCGCCCGCCTGGACCCTCCGTGAGTGCTCAGTGAACATTGCACAGAATAAGAGGTGTGTGAATGTCAGTCACACAGCTGGCTGGTTTCACGTACACCATCTCCCAAGGCCATCGAAGGGACACGGTGCCAGCACTCCTCCGAGCCGGTGGCCAGTGGGTAGAATGAGCAGGACACGTGAACACGGGGCAGCCTCCACCCACCCCTGCCCGTGAGCGGCCCGGCCTGGCCACCCGGGCTCCCCCGCCCCCTCCAGCCCCCAAACCCACACGAAGTCAGAGCCCCAGCGTGGAGCCCACAGGCCACGCTACCCTGCGGACCTGTTGCTTTGGGGTTTGAAAAAAATCAGGAAATTTCCCATAAAAACACGGGTTTCCATTTCCTCTTGAAAAGGTCAAAAGATCTGGCAATGCTGCCACGTGCCAGCTGGCTGGGCCGAGTCACAGCTGGCCGTCCGCCCAGGCCTCCCCTTCCAGCGGCTGCTGTCGCTCCAGGGCCAGGCGGCTCACGTGGGCTGCACGTGGCTGAGAACCTGGGCGAGCCGAGACGCGGGAGGTGGGCCTAAGGAACGGGCAACCGCACCTCCAGCTGGGACCTGGCTTATGTGTGCAAAGGCCACCGCCGTCTCGCGTGGTTAGCTGACGTGGCCTGGATGGCAGCGCCCGGACAGGGTTCCCCGTGCAGGGCTGACGTGGCCCGGGGCTGCTCGGATGGGGAGTGTACTCCGGACGTTTAGGGCCCGCTGAGGAGTCAACCCCCCCGACGGCCAGCCCGACGCCCTGGACAGATCTGCTCGCTCGGGGCGCCAGCATCCGTGGCCCGGGCACGGAGCACACGGCTGTGGCTCGGTCAGTCTCTCACAGGGCAACGCTGCAGGGGGACCAGCGCTGACCAGGAAAATAAACCCGGACATCCCGTCTCCGCCAGAGGCACGTGGCTCGGGGTGCCGGAGATGGAGTGTTCGTGCCAGGGTGCCACTAGTGGAAAATCGTGGCCGAAGGGAGACGGGCTGAGCTCCTTCCTCCACAGCGAGAGAGCAGATGACCAGAGCACCAAGTGAGGGGACGCCGTGGCTCGGGACACCAAGCACCCGCTCCGTCTGAACGTTCCCCCTCCCCCGCCACACGCAGCGCAGAGAGCTCCGAGCCTCCCCCTAAGAAAAGGCGGGCCGGGCCCCGGGCCCCGCCCGAGCCTGCGTGTTACCTTGCCGCACACCGGGCATCCCGACGGCTCCTTCCTGTAGCGCACCAGGTTCTCGCCGCCGCCGGCCTCCACGTCTTCCCTCTTCACCCGCCGCACTCCTGAAACCCCCCGCCCCCCGCCCGAGAGTCAGTATACGCGAGACCTTCCCACATCAGCCAGGGTCACCTCCAGCTGACGGAGGACAGGGCTGCCCACGGGTGGGACAGAGGAGCGAGCGGGGTCACCCGTCCGTGACGCAGCGGTGCTCCGACACGCGACCCGGGAGGGAGGGCAGGCGGCCCGCACCGCCGACTCTGGAACCCGGGCCGCACCTGAAACTTGGAAATGCAAGGGCAGCAAGTGTCTTGGGCTTTCCACGCGGGGGAGGTAGAATGAGCCGCCGGTAAGGGAGGATCTGTGCTCAATCTAAAGGCTCAAGAGAAAGGTGGTGGTGGTGGGGGGTGTCTCAGAGGCATCTGTAAGGAGGAGGGCATTTTTATTAAAGAGACGCTAATATTCATCCTTCTGATTAAATCAGCCCAATGAGGATCAAGGTAAAAAGTCAGAAAATAATAAAGTTTCTATGGTGTTAAGGCCTAAGTGTTCATAATTGGGATCGAAACAGACTTAGAAGTTCTCAAGAAACAGGGAATCTCTGAATAAAAGAAAGAGAGTAGTTCCTTCTCATGGTCTCTCTCTACACCACTGACCCATCCTTCTGGGACATTCCCCGCAGAGCTGGGCTCAGAACGGCCAGCACGCCGTTCTGTGTGACGAGCACGTCACTCCCCAAAAAGCTCCCAGCGGTGTAAAGCACACAGCTCTGAACTGGGCGTGGATTACGCTTCAGTACGGCGGGAAAAACCATGGAACGGCCACACAGCATTCGCTCATTCCCGAGGAAAATGATCTGAGTGTGTCCGCTGTAAAGTGCTGGAAGATAAAGCTGTAAAATGCAACCCACGTATCTGTCGATCAGGAAACACCTGGCTTCTGGCAGCGATGGCGGCACTCGCGGGCCCGCCTGGGGCTTTGTCCTCGGGGTCCGGTGCCGCCGGCCATCCCACACCCACAACACAGGTGAGGAAACCGAGGCCCAGCAGCGTGACCAAGGGCCCCCACTTAGTGGACACCAGGCGCTAAGTGCAGCACGGGATCACAGATGGAAGGGGGTGGAGCTTATGAACCCACGTGAAGAAGGGCCGGGTAAAAAGGCAGAGTGCAAAGGTGACGGAGGACGTGACCTGACTCCAGGCTTGTTTTAAAAGCCATGAAAACACGTGTACATGCACAGCTGTGTGCGATGGTCAGACCTCGCATGCAACTTTGTTTTCTGACCGTTCCCCCCGACAAGCATACACTTCATTTACGATTCTTTGTCAAATGATTTTTTTCAAACTTTTTTCACAAGGTGCTGGTCAGTGAGTGCTTCTTACAGAGGCTGGTCAGCAAGAGGGCAGTGCATTTTAGGGTAAAAATCCAAAATGTCAAGATCACTGCAACCGAAATGCTATTTTGAAAGAGGATCCGTCTGAGCAGGCTCTTTGAGAAAGCCTCCCAGGTAGTGTAGGTGCTCAGGACACACCTGCGGCCCAAGGCCCCCGGTCTCTCTCTTCTCTCGGGGCCCCTGCCTTCCCCTGCACAGCTCAGGGTCTGCCCTTGGGGTCGCCCGCAACCCCACCTCATCCCTCATCGTGCTGCCTCCCGCCTTCCCCCCTTAGTGACCCCACCGAAGTCCATCTTTCTCCTGCGCCGGCCTCTCGTAAACCCACCACACGACAGGCGGCCCCCAGGCACCCCAAGCCCACCGCAAACGGCGAGGGTCATCAGGGGTCCCTGGGGAAACAGAGGAACAAGGGCAAAATCACTCACGGCCCCAAAGAGCCTCCGCCTGAAACGTTCCGTTCCACGCACACGGCTGAAAGCAACCACACCCCGTGTGAAATTTCATACACTGCTTTTCTCCTACTTTCGTATGGAAAGCATTTTCTCACAATATCAAGCTCTCTGAAAACAAAAAGCTTCTGGTGACTGATAAAATTCAGTCCTACAAAGGGTCTGGTTTTCCTAACTTTCCCCGCTGAGGAGCGTCTGGGACATTTCCAACCGTTCCCACTCGCACGTGATGCTCTAATGCCCCATCGGACCTCTTGATGCCTGAGCCGATTCCCGCGAGGTGGTGCCCCGCCAACAGGCGCCCACAAAGACGGGGCCGGCGTGAGCCCCGCCCCCTCCCCGGCAGGTGCATTCACCTTCCAGGTGCCTCCTCTGGTGGTCCAGCATGACATCCTTGCGGTAGAACATTTTGTTGCAGACTTCACAGGCAAACTTCTTGTCCCCGTGCTTCTTCTTGTGCTTGGAAAGGTTGCTGTTGGTGGAGAAGAATCTGAAACACATCTCACATTGGAACGTCTTATCATCTGTCGAGGAAGCAGGGAAACACACAGCAACTTTTAGGTACGTGACGCCGAGTACAGGCTCAACATCACGGCCGTGGGACCGGCAACGAGGCACAGAAGGAGGGCGGGGCCAGGAAACGGCACCACCTGAGCTGACCGAGGCCCCCCCCCTCCCCAAGCCAGGCCTGAGCAGCGTGCAGAGCAAACAGGTAGCTCACCTCCTTCCTCCCTGGTGCCACGAGCCTCCCACAGCATCTGGGGATCCGTGGCGAGGAAAGCGGCTGGACCACAGCTGTCCTGGGCCCCCACCCCCTCGCCCGACCTGAGCGCAGCGCCGGCCCCTGCTTCCCCCAGCGTCAGATGAGCGGTGTCCTGCCCCGCCCCACCGCTCCTCCGAAGCCCACCCGTCACCTGTCCCTCCTCTCCCACGCGCCCTCCACAGGCTCCTCCCCCATCGCACGAAGACATCCCCAACGTCTCCCACCTGTAAACAAAACCGTCTGGTCCCTAGGTCCCCTCTGGGAGACGTGCACCCACCCCCTGCAAACACCCCCTCCCCGCACAGCCCGGTGTCCCTCCCTAGTCCCTCCCCAAAGGTGGCCAGGCTGCCCCACCAGGGCCTCTGACAGTCCCCACCCTGCTCTCTCCCTCCAGGTGCCCAAGGCAGACCCTGGGGTGTCCTGTGCCCGGCCCGGGGGGTCTGCCCCCCATGGACACAAGCACAGGGGCCATCAGGGCACCTGCCCGGCCCTGGCACCTCTTCAGCTGTCTGCCTCCGCCCCAGGTTTAGGGGGCCTCGGGGCCTCGGCTAGCGCTCTCCCCTCAGACTTGTGCTCTGCTCTCAACCCGACCACGCCACCCTGCTCCTGCCAGGACACGAAACTGCCCACGGCTCCGTCGCCTAGACCAGCCCGGAAAGGCAGCTCTCACCGCCCACGGCCCTCCTGCCGCGCCGGGAACACCGTCCCGGGTCACCTGAGCGGGTGGGCGTGTCCCCCTCCAGAGCGAGGGCCCGAGGTCACACCGTGTCACCCTCACTTCTGGGCCTTTGGCTACAGCCCACTGGCCACTTCCCACAGTCAGTAAACGTTTGCTGAGTGCGCGAATCCCGGAGGCCGGAGGCCAAGTTCCCTTTTCTACAGCGATTCTGACTGCGGTCCGGACTCCGCTGCACGGTGGGCTCCCGCGTCCCGGAATCCAGCCTGGCCGCTGCTGACATTCTGGCCGGATCACTGCGGGAGGCTGTCCTGTGCCCTGTACGTTGAGCAGCGTCCCCCGGGCAGCTGTCCCAACCAAACCGGCTCCAGACTCTGCCCAGCGTCCCCGGGGGCTCAGGCCTCAGCAGTTTAACTTCTGCCAGGCGGACCCCCCGGGGTATCCACACAATCCCCTGGCCGCGCGTCTGTGTGCGCGCAGGACCTGTGCTTATCGTGCAGACACTTCCACGCTTATTTTAGTGGTTACGTAATATTCCACCCAGTTCATACATCGCAGTTTACTTCATCATCTTTGATACTGTAGGTAATTTAACGATCCTTTTCCTGCTAGATTTCCTCAGCATGGATCCTTAGGAACGAGACCACCAGAGACAAGGGCGCGTCTGCCATCCTGCTCTGTGAAGGGCCGCGCCTTACAGGGCTGTTCCATCAGATCACCCGACACCCCGTCCACCCTGGGCCTGCTGAACCACACAGGTGAGCCTCCCTCCTGGGCAGGTGGCCCCCAAGCCCAGGAACCCGACGGCCGTGCAAGGTGCAGCGTGGCCCTTGGACTTCGCTTCTTCTCTCTAACGGGTCGAGTCCCTCCCAGCGTTTGGAGAGGACCCACCTCTAACCACCCCCAACAGCTCCGGTGTGGCCTTCGCCGGGTGAAGGAGCAGCTGTCCGGGCCAGGCTGTCGCCACGGGGGCTCTTCCCGCCATGGCGTCCACGTGTCACCAGTTCAGGAATCCAGGCCGGTGCTCGAGGACAACCTTCTCCCACCCGTAATCCCTGCTGCCCTCGAGGTCTACGCTCATGTTTTAACAAAAGGCAGCGACCGAGAACGACCACCGGTTATGTGGTGGACGGCCAGGCCTCTCAGCATGGCTGTCCCCCGCTCTCTGTCTGCCCCCTGCCCGGCCAGGGCCCGGCTCACCTGCACACGCTCCCCTGAGCCGCGCGCCCCCTGCCCCGGCTGGTGACTGATCCTCAGGCCAGAAGGGCTCTGCCTTTCTGCTAGCTCATTAAAGGGAAACACCTGCCCTCCTGAAGTTCCTTAACCGGAGGGGCTGGGAGGGCTGTGCCCCAGCCGCTCGTTTCCCTGGTAACTGATGAGCCAACCAGATGTCAACTTCCCCTATAAACTGCAGCCTCCTTCTCCCCTGCGGGGGGAAGATCTCTGCCTGACACGTGTGTTGCCTGCCCTCTGCACGTGGCGGGGTGTGGCTTCAGGGCCTTTGTTTCGGACATGTAAGGTTCCCCCCGTCCAATAAATCATCGTTCGTGTCTCTGTCACTGCCTCCGGGCTCTTTCTTTGGTCTCGAGGTTGGGCAGCTCCAAGGCTTGCAGGCCTGGGGGTGCAGCCCAACACGTGGGCTCTGGTGAAGGAGCGGGCACAGGGTCACCCGGAGGCGGGACAGGGGACTTGCGGGGAGACCCTGTCTTGCCTGAGGGCCTGGACGCGAGCCTCTGCTCTCCTGCAGCACCCTCAGGAAGGTCGAGGGCAGACGGGGGCCACCCCACACCCAGGACAGGCCCTGCTGAGTGAAAGCTTGAGAAAAAGCCCAGCAGACCCATCATTTCAAAGCTCACACAAATCCCTGACTTAATGGTCCACGGAAGACACATTCTCCTAACATGAACACTATAAGAAAGTACAACAGCGTGCAAATAATATATCACACAAACGACCTCAGCTCCCAGGTTTACCCTTTGTCTTCCATCCAAAACTTCTGACCTTTGAAACTGGAGAGAAACTGCATCTCAATTCATTGCTGCTCTCTTAACGTCTATATAACGAAGACAGACAAACGTCTGGTTTAACAGAACTTTTTGCTGACATGTAGCAACTGCTGCTTTGACTTAGTACCTTCTGTTTCATTTGTGTCCAGAGAAATGAAGATACAAAGAAGAGAACTTCTCTGCCTCAGCCTCCGGCGGGCCTCAGCAAACACCCGGGCCGGGCCGGGGCATCACCCTCTGCTCTGAGGCCCACCCACTGAGCTCGTGCAGAACCGGGCGTGGCCTCACGGGGCGCCATCCTGCCCGGCGACGAGCGCAGCTCGAGGGTCCTCTGACTGATAATGGCATCAAAAGATTGGTGGATTTCCCCCAGGTTTGGGGAACACCTGGGCTGCAGCATGCAGCTGGTGTAGCACCTGGAAGTGCACCTGGAAGCTTCCGAGGCCACTTCATGCCGTGACTGACGCTCAGGGCAGTCGGAGCTCAGGTGAGACGAGACTCACCTGCCACTCGGAAAAGCCCCGCCCTGGGAGCGAGGCACTGCGGACGGAGGAAGCCAGCCGCAGTTTCCAACAGGAGCCCTCAAAGCGGGCCAAGCAGATGAACCAAAAGAAGGGACACTGCAGAGGCTGCAGGAGCGGGTGCCGGCCACCGGCAGGGAGGGGCGGCGGCGGCGATGTAGGTGACGGGGTGAGGGTGCCCTGAGATGCGGGCCGGCCGGCACCCTAACAAGAACCAGCAGAGATACAGAGTGACCGGTGCCACACACAGAGGGCTCGACAGGAAGGGGGTTCGGAATCAAAGGTCAACCTGGCAGGTCTCTAAGCCGCCTGCCACTGGCACCCACCCCCAGGTGTGCGACGACGCCTGGAAGAGGGGGCCGAGAAGACCACGGCGACCCTCCGCCAACCCCATCCTCCCTGGCTGGGAACGCGGCCGCCGCCTTCCCCCACGGGGCACGGGGCAAAGAGCCGCGGGGACAGGACACGGGCCTCCCCTGCCGGCCGGGCTCCTGCGCGGCCGTCCCCTGGCCATCCACGGGGACTCACACATCGCGCACACGCGCCAGCTGCGCGCTTGGCCAGACGCGGGGCCTGAGCCCCTCGGCCGGGCCCGGAGACCCGTCCCGGCCACCGGCTGCTGCAGGCACGCCGGCCTCAGCTGCACGTGAGCAGACGAGGGTCCGTGTCACGAGTGGGGACTGGGGACGGCGGCAGGCTCAGTGGAGGCCGGTGTGTGCGAGGGAGGGGCAAGGCCCTCACCTGGACCCGGGCGGGGTCCTCGGAGGGAGGAGGGCGGACGGTCGAGGAAGCTCCTGCCGAGAGCGAGGCGGAAGCCCCCGCTCCAGCCGGGACCCCACCTCTTCAAGGACGTCTCATGGGGCCCCAGGGCAACCCTACCGCTCACCATCCTCGGCGGCAACGAAGCCCCCCTGCCTCACCGCGGTCTCAACCGTGGGCCACATGCGGCTGCTTTTGAGCAACAACAGGATGTGAAAGAAATCCCCTTTTAAAGGGCAAGTTTCGGCCTCTTGAGAGTAAGTAACAGCCCTCGAAGCACCCCGAACGGAGGGGAACGTTACAGGTGAGGATACCTGTTAAATCCACCTTCACCCTCCGCCGGAACGCCCGGTGCCCACGCCGCCAGGTACCCGCGCCGCGCGCCGGGCGGGGCCGCTCACCTGTCCGGCAGTTGTGAAACTCCAGCGCGCTCTGGATGCGGAAGGTCTTCTCGCAGGTGCCGCACCGGTACCTGTACTCGCCGTCCACCTGGTGGGGGGGGGGGGGGCGGGAGGCGGGGGCAGCTGGGACGCGCCCCCCTCAGGGAGCCGCTCCAGCAACGGGCCCTTCCCCCCGCGACCCTCCCGCCCAGCGTAGCCCGTGAACCCTGTCCGGCCGTCGCCCTGTCCCGGAAAGGGAGCCCCGCGTCCAGGTGACCTCGCGGCCCGCGTGGGCCTCCCGCTCGGCCCGGAGCCCTGGCGGCGCCCAGCCGGGCCCGGACCCACCTCGGCCGCTCCCTCTCCCGTGGCTCTTTGGTCAACGTCAACGGTCTGCCCTCCTCCGTCACTAGACAGAGCGGTGGTCCTTCACCCACCTCGTTCCTGCTGTGCTTGTAAGAGACGTGCTGCTTCAGACTCTCCTTGCGGCTGAACAGCTTGGTGCATTCCTCGCATTTAAACAGCTTGTCGCCTAAGGCACAAGCAGTGACAGGCCGTGCGCCACTGCTGCAGGCGCCCTGAGACCACGTGCCCGCCTGGGACACGCCGCCCCGCGCCGGCGTCCGCGGGCACTCACCGTGGGAGCGCACGTGCCGGCTCAGGTTGCTGCTGTTCTGGAAGATCTTGCTGCAGATGCTGCACTGGTAGACCCGCCTGTGCTCCCCCAGCTGCCGGACCAGCTTCCGCCGGACGCCGTGGCGGCTCGAGAGAATCAGGCTCCTCTTGAGGGTGAAGCTGCTGCTCTGGTGGTGGGGGAACCTGCCGTGTCAGACACACAGGCTGGTGAGACAGGCGGGAGACGGGGCCGCCGGAGAGAAAAGTTCAAGGCCACCGGCACCTTGCAGAGAGCCCCCGTCAAACCTTCCTAGCCCGACACGGGGTGGGGGGGCCGTGCTCAGGCGCACCCCTGTAGCTCTGGGGCATCTGCAAGGGACAGACACCCGAACGTACAGTGGCGCCTGTTAGCTTTTCCCGTACCGGCCACTCAGCTCCCTGGGCGTTAGCTCGGGCCACCAGGAAGCCCGGAGCTCAGTTTGTGTGCCGACCAGAGTGACCATAAGGGTTCACTTGGCCTCTACCCTGTCTCATATTTTCCCTGAACCCGATTTTTCAGACTTCTCCTCCCTGTGAAATGTGTTTCTGACGGTAAGTTCCCGAAACCCTCTGGGCAAGAAGATGGAGTATAAATAAGTAGGTCAGGTTCACCAATTCTGACATTGCTCTGCTCTGTTTTCAGCTTTTCCACAGCTTCCCGAACCCCACAGGAGCAGGCGCATTTTGACCCCGTGGGAAAAGGGCTGGAAAAAAATGCTGCCGCCAGCTTATTCAACTTCAGGGCAAAACACTGCCTAAGAATAATAACTAAAATACAAATATTTTCCTCGTTCATAAAAAGAAGAAACACACAGGGCAAGGTGTTAAATCTACAGAAATTTAAAGACAAACTGTTCTATCATAGCAGCATTTGCTTACGGCAGCCGAAAGGCAGAAGCAACGCAAGTGTCCTTGATGGAAGAACGGATAGACAAAATGTGGTCCACCCACGTGAAGGACATTCCGACACCTGCTACAACACGGGTGAACCTCGAGGGCATCACGCTAAGCGAAGTAAGCCAGTCACAGAGAGACAAGCACCGTGTGAGAACACTTCTGTGAGGTCCCTAGAGACACAGGGACCTCCTCTAAGGTCTTCACAGAGACAGGAGGCAGAATGGTAGGTGCCAGGGGCCGGGGAGGGGGTGATGGGGAGTCAGTGTTTTTAGGAAGTATGGAGTTTCAGTTTGGGGAAGATGAAAAAGTTCCAGAGACGGACGGAAGGTTGCACTGCAATGTGAATGCATTTAAAACCACCGAATCGTACACTTAAAAACGATTAAGATGGTAAGTTTTGCACTATGTGTATTTTACTACAGTAAAAAATATTTTTTAAAATTTTAAGCTATTTTCACGGTGGATATGCACTATTAACGCCCTGGGCTCCAGGGTTCCTGCTGCTTCCCAAGCACATGCGTTTCCTACAAGAAGTAAACCACCCCCCTCTCATCCGGCCTTCCCTCCTCTGGAACGGATTAGCCACCACGGCGCCTTTGCCTGTGACGCCCGGCCCACGTGCTGCTCTGGGACATACTTTGGCACTGAGCTTGCGTCGCTGGGGGTGGCGGCCAGCTTCCCCAGGACCAGCTCCATGATCCGTTCGTCCGGCGACGCAGCCACAGGCTCGACCTCGCTCATGATCTCGGCCACTTGCTCTGCGTGGAGGGGACAGGACGAGCCGTGTCACCACCAGGGCCGGGGATGGAACGCGACGGAACCGAGACGACAGGCCCGAGGGGCCAACGTTGCAGACACAGATCACAAGGTTGACACGGGGGGGAAAAAACAAAAAACAAAACTAGCAATAGTTTAGAATGCACACATTTACCTGCAGATTTAGAAAAGCAAAATATTATTCTTAACTCAAAACTGGAGTTATAATCTGTGATTAAGTCATGACACTGTCTCAATCCCTTTTCATACCACCTAAAACCGAAACACCCTGATGTACAGCGGGACCTTATAACCGAGCTAAATCTGTCCTGACAGAGATTCGGCAATATTAATTTTTATAATTACACAAGCCATCCTGAGTATGTTCAAAAGCAGATCATCATTTTGTACAAGAGTCAAATATCAAATAACCACAGTAATAGGGACCCAGGCCTGACCCTCTGGACAAATGAAATATGGGAAGGTTACGTGAAAAGATTTCGCCACTTCACCTACTATGATGTCTTCCTAATGCCACTTAGAATTAGTGAAATAATCATTTAACAAGCTTTTCCCCTCCTTCTCCTTTTCTCTACTTGTTTATAGAGAAGCAGGGAAACTGTCCGGGGGAAGTTTAAACCACTTCTCCTGAGAATCTCATGCGAGGGCTGCTCCACTGAATTCTCTTTACTTCCAGGAAGGGATACAAATTTCTTCTCGCTCTCGCAAAAGAAATCCTGGGCTACGGCAGACACAGCAAACACACAAACTGCCCGGTGGTCAGTAAGGAAGGTAGTGAGGGGCCTCACTAGCGTCTGAGCATCACGTCTGGTCCTTATGTGCGCGACCCGCCAGGGGTCCTCTGGCACCAGGCACTTCTGGCAGAGGCCACGTGAGGGCCGAGGACACCGGCACTTTGGGACTCCCACACCCGAGAATGAGGGCCCAAGGTCCCTCCGAGCTCAACTGAGGCTACCGTATAGTCAGGGAACGGCTCTAGCCACGGCCCGGAAGCCAGCTGCGCGACCGTGCACAGGGGACACGCAGCAGACGGTGAGGCTTCCGCCTGATGGACCACCACGGCTCAGCAGCAGAGGAGGAGCAGCGGGGACCCGAACGCGGGCGAGTCTCCCCTCCACGCCGTGTGGGAGATGCCGGGCACAGGAAGAGTGCCCGGGGCGGGAACGCCAGTCCACGCGGAGACAAGCAGGGAAGCGGCTGGGGGGGACGGACGTGTCCTCTGTCCCGACATCCGGCGACACAGGTGGCCCCGCTTGTCCGAGGTCACAGCCGGCACACCTGCCAACTGCCCTGCGAGTCACCGGACGCCAAGAGCTGCTTCCGCGAGAGAGAAGGGCTCAGCTTTCGCCTCCGCGTGGGCTCCGTGCCGAGCTTTGCTGCCTGGCGTGGGGGCAACGTGGCCTCCGGTCCCTCCCCATTCCCTTCCCTGCTACCCCAGGACCAGCCTCACCTGCGGGCTCCTTGCCTTCAACAATGACTAGAGGCCGCTCTGGTTTGGATGCTTTGGGTTTTCTCCCCCTTCGAGGCTTTTTCTTCTGCTCTTTGGTGGCGCTGACGCTCTCGGGAACTGCGGGAGGCTCCCCCCGGGGCACGTCTGCTTCCTTCTCCGCAGCCGAATCCTGCTGGCCGGCTGGGGGGGCGCTTTTGGATTGTTCCAAATGGCCCAACAGGTGCTCTGCAGCGCAGGGAGGCAAAAGCATAAGGCAGGGCGTCCACTCCCGACCTCCATTTTGTTAGTTTTTAATTTTATTTGCTAATAGTGTGCCCTCTGCAGAGGCGAATAGACTTTATTTCTTCTGCTGTGAAAATGACAGCGTTTCCACTGCACCAAACACAACCACCATTTTAAAAAGTCAGGCAGGCGATAGACGCAGGGCAGTTTTGTAAAATCACGTACCGTTTTGTAAAAACTAAAAGCATGGGTACACGTGTGTGAGCAAAGAGAAACTCTGGAAGGACACAGCAAAAAGGCAATGTGGGTCTCTCTGTGGTGACCTCACAGGCAATTTTTATAGTCTTCTCAAAGCTCACTTAAGCTTTCGAATTTTTCTACAATGAATATATGATACAATTATTTTAAAACGTAGCCTTTGAAGAGGAATACTGATAAATATTCAATTCATAATGAACAAAATTGTCTTTCAAAACACTGCACGAAAGCCAAAAACCTTTATTTTCAATGGAAGAAACCTCAAAGAGCTCCCAAAGAAAGATAACTGGGCCACACACAGGAAACAGACAGAGATGGCCATGCTCCCTGAATGAAGGTGAGCTGGGCTCAGGCTGGCTGGAGGGCAGGGCACCAGCAAGAGGGTGGAGGAGTGACCCATGAGACAGATGGGGACTAGCGCCCTCAAGTGACCACTGGCGCCCGCCTGCACGTTCGGCCAAGGACAGATTCTTCCCATCGACAACCTCGACTGGCTCACACGGGTCTGGCCTCGGTGTGAAGTGGCGGCTCTATCTCCCCATTTGTTCCACGCTCAGGGCCCCTGTGCAGGGTGAGTGCCCTCAAGGGGCCAGGGAAGGAAAGGGGTGAGGGATGAGGGAAGGGAAGTTTTAATGCAAACAACGTTACGTGCTGCGTGTCACGGGAAGGGTTTGGAAGTTTGGCCACGTAGCAGAACAAGCTAACGATGAGGCCACCCGGCTGCAAACGCCTGGGAAGGCTACAAAAACAGAGACTGCCCCCCACACCAAACTAATGCTCTGCGGAGCTTCAGAGAAAGAACACTAGATCCCTCGCTGCCAGACACGCAGAGAACTTCGAGCTAAAGCACAGGTCCCGGGAGCAGGCCTGGGAGACACGGGCGGGGAGCCGAGCTGCTCCCTCAAAGCCAGGGAACTCCCGTGTGTTCTGCCGCCGTCCCAGAGGGATGGCCTGGAAGTGACAGAGCACATCAGGGTGAGCGCAGCACGGGACTCGCTGGCGTCTGGCTGAGCAGGCGCCTGCCCCTTACCATTCAGCAGCTGCAGCTCAAGGAAGGTGGCCGAACACACCTTGCACACCCACCGGCTGGGTTCCGCCTCCACTGGCGTGCTGCTCTCTGGGGTGCCTGCAGCTTCAAAAGACAAGAGGGGGAGGTGGTCCGGCAGCTCCTCTCTCTGTGCCGCCCAGCCCGGTGCAGGGCACACCTGCCCTCGTAGGAGGTGACAACAAGGACAGCGGTAACAACTGCCACCACCTGGGAGCAGGTCCGACGCTCCGGGCACCGTTCCTGGAGTTTTACCTACACGGACTCGTTCGTGCCTGTGAATGTCCCCATTTCACAGATGATGAGGAAGCCGGGCACAGAGCACTGGAACCAGAGCCTGACGCAGGGCTGTCACCAGTCACAGAAAGGTGGCCTCCTCCCAGAAGCCAGTCTGGTGGGACCAGACACCATCCCCCCACACAACTTCAAGAACAGAAAAGACGCACATGCTACGGCCCACATCGAATTCCCCAACCTCTCACTGGCTCATGGGACAAGAGAGGGCGGAACCCCCAAACAGCCAGGCTGTGTGCCCTGGTGTGTCCACGGCTCCCGCCCAGCGCTGGCCGGCAGAGCTTTCTGCCATGCCAGAAATGTTCTGTGACCGCCGGCCAGGGGGGCGGCCATGTGCGCCGAGCGCCCCTGAGGAACCGGACTTTCACTTTTATTGAATTTAGGTTGAAACAGCCGCCTGGCGCAGGTGCTTACCGCGGAGGCGGCGCCCCTCGCCCTCCCGGCACCCCCGTGGGAGTCTGGGGATGGGGGGAGGGGATCAGGGTCCGTGGAACACAGGGGGAGACCCTGGCTACTCAGGCTCCTTTCCAAAAAACTACCGACGCTCTCGTGAGGCCTCAGAGTTGGGGATGTAATGGAGCAGGACCTTTGATTCTATTACAAGTTAACCACTAAAGGCATGTTGCCTATAAGCTTAAATTATACCTAACGGCCCCTCAGTGGGAACCCTGCCTCCCAGGTAAAGACAGCAAAACTACAATACCTTTGTTTGGCTCACAGGAAACATCCTGACCAGGCCCACCTGTGAATGGCTGCAGGAAGGAGGAAAGTAACACCTCCCCCGACCGGAACCAGGAAATGCCCGATTGTATTCCCTCCCCTTTTAGTATAAAAGCAGCCTGGATTCTGACTCAGATGGTTCTTGGGGACACGCGTCCACCATCTCCTCGGTCTGCTGGCTTTGCAAATAAAGTCGCTATCTCTGGCCCCAGCTGGTCTCTCGATTTATTGGCTGCTGGTGCGATGAGCAGTGCAAGCTGACTTGGTAACGGGGACATTCTGAGTGGGCGTATGTTCGTGATTTCCTGGCCCGGGAAACTGATTCGCTGAACCCACGTGGCGGCCTGTCAGGGCTGGACGGCGGCCACCAGCCCTCACCACCACCTCCGCTCCCGTCTCCGTGCAGCTTGCGTTGACACGCACGACCTCTCGCAACCCCCCGGGGCCGCTCACCAAGCAAAACCGTCCAGAACAGTGACTGCACACGCGTTCAGAACCAGGAAAAAGCACACCTCTGTCTGTGTCAAGAAACAGCGATAGGGTCGCACGGGTGGAAGAAACAGACGGAGACGGCTGCTACAACCGTTTGCACGCATGTTCCGAGTCTCTGCACGCATGTTCTGAGTCTCCGTGAGATAACAAGCAGAGAGAAATGTAGCTGCAGTGGGAAATTTGGGGTTATACCGAAACGAGAGCAGAAGGAGCGGAGGGGGAGCAGCACAGAGGCAGGGCACCGCTGTGGGAGGTGCCCTGCAGCCCAGCCTCTGCTCTCCTCTGCGCCCGTCTCTGGGGATCCAGCGAAGAGATCAGGGACAGATGGAATAAAGGGCCAGATTCCGGTGTCTCACCCGCCTTCCCAGACGCACATGGTTCTACAGAGGGCAGAGCACTCTTGCACAGGAGAGGCTCAGAGGAGGAGGCCGAGAAGGGCTTAGCTGGCAGCGGGTACTCGGGAATAAAGGCAATTTCTTTTACTCTGAGTGAGCTGCTATCCCTCCGCCACGAGGTCCCTGCCCAGGAACGGAATTCACATAGGCCTGACCTGTGACCTGACCTTCGGCAGGAGACCCATCTCTCCGGCCTGGCGTCCCGAACGCTCGGGCCACAGGACTAACTAGAAGGACCAGTCGTGACCCCTGTCCTCCCACCGAGGGCGGTACTCTATTTTCCAAAAGTTACCTTTAAAAGATGAGACTTAAAAAAAAAAAAAAAAAAAAAAAAGACTTTTTAAGAAAAACTTAGCCAGCAATCAGAAGGCAATCCCCGATCCCAATCACTCACACACCCAACAAAAGAAGCGTCTACGCGAAATGAAACAGTAGCTGGTGGCGGAGAGACGGGGAAAAGGCCCACAGCAGGACGGCCAGCCAAATGGGTAGTGAAGTCCAATCACGTGGTACATCAGCCTGTACAGCTAGACCTCAACCACGCAGAAGTGCACGAACGACGGAAAAGAAATGGCAGAACTACAGGGGCGGAGGGCAGATGCCGGTTGCCAGGGGATGGGGTACAGAGCTGCACAAGGGGGCCGTCCGCGGTGCTGAGGGCGTTCTACATCTCGATTGTGGTGGAGCTCACACAACTGCCGACATTCGTCCAAACTCCAAACTGTCCACCTAAAATCGCTATTTTATTGTTTGTTAACTACACGCCCACAGTGCTGGTTTTTTAAAAACTATTAGAAAATGCTAATCAAAACTGCTAAGAGTTGGGGCTTCCCTGGTGGCGCAGTGGTTGGGAGTCCGCCTGCCGATGCAGGGGACGCGGGTTCGTGCCCCGGTCCGGGAAGATCCCACATGCCGCGGAGCAACTGAGCCTGTGTGCCACAGCTGCTGAGCCTGCGCTCTGGAGCCCGCGAGCCACAACTACTGAGCCAACGTACCACAACTACTGAAGCCCACGTGCCTAGAGCCCGTGCTCCGCAGCGGGAGAGGCCACCGCAACGAGAAGCCCGTGCACTGCAGCGGGGAGTGGCTCCCGCTCGCCACAACTAGCGAGAGCCCACGCACAGCAACAAAGACCCGATGCAGCCAAAAATAAAAAATAGTAACTAAAAAGTAAAAAAAAATGCTAAGAGTCGTTAAGATGGTGATGTTATATGTGATTTAAAAGTTCCCCAAATGTTATGAAATGTATTTGTAGTTCATTTTTTTCAGCAGAAAAGTGATTTTGAAAATCTGATGCTGACACAGCCGACTCTGAACCCCACGCACCCGCCCACTGAGACCACTGGGCTTCCTGCGCCCCCTCCTTCATCTGCCAACGGGCCCAGGTGGGTGTAAAGAAGAGAAATCAGCCTTAGTGTGAGCTCGAGGAGAACATGTGATTAGAAAAGCAAATCCACTACCAGAAAAAACCCTACAGATTAAGTTTTGAAAGGACTGTGCCAGGTAGAAGGAAACCCACTTCCCTCCCTATTTAAAAGTCTACTCTGCCAGTCTACAAACTGGCCGATTTCTATGACAAAGATTTTTTTTTTTTTTTTTTTTTTTTTGCGGTATGCGGGCCTCTCACTGCTGTGGCCCCTCCCGCTGCGGAGCACAGGCTCCGGACGCGCAGGCCCAGCAGCCATGGCTCACAGGCTTAGCCGCTCCGCGGCATGTGGGATCCTCCCGGACCAGGGCACGAACCCGTGTCTCCTGCATCGGCAGGCGGATTCTCAACCACTGCGCCACCAGGGAAGCCCGACAAAGATGTTTGAAGCAAATTCAAAAAAGAGAGTGAGCTAATGAGTCTTAGCAAGTCTGATGCTCACCTAGAAAGTTTATAGATAACGTAGAGGCAGACTGCTCCTTGCCCATAGGTCCCCTCACGACTCTTCTGGAACAAACTGGTGGCTCCTAAGGCCCCCTCACCTTGCTCTGACCCACCCCCATCGGGCTAAAGGTGCCGCGCCGGCCACAAAGGCCCCGTGTGATCTCACGGGCGCGTCCAGACCGGAGGCGGGACGGGGAGCAGCCGCATCTCCTGAGAGGCACAGAGGTGCCGCCCTCTCCCTCCCTGTCAGATCTGGATAATCAGGATCATGCAGAAAACCAGCTTTCCACGGGTTTCTAGGCCTCTCCTCACAGGCCTTACCTGCTCCCGTTACTGAGACGTGGGCACTCAGTAACCCAGCACTCCCAACTCACGGCTTCCGACGGGTGAGGTGTTCCAAACACACACCTGAGGCCGCCCTGGGCCCTGGGCCCCTGGCTGGGTGGGGCTGGAGCAGGGTTCCAGGGGCCTCTCTGTGCCAGGAGGGGACGTCGGGGGAGGGGGGAGGCGCTTGGGGATGGGGCTGCGCAGGAGGCCAGGGTGGTAGGAGACAACGCGGGGGTCCTAGGGTGGCTGCTACGTCCCTAGGTGCAGCAATGGTACAGGCGCCAGCAGCACTGCCGGGGCCGAGTGCTCACTCAGCAGGGGGCTCTCCCAGGGAGAAAAGAAACCAGGAACCCAACTCACCAACTAGTTAACAGTAGTCACAGCACCTTTCATCACATGGCCAAGAAATCTGTGCCTGCCATCGTCCCCAAACAGAAAGTGACAAAAATCGTAAAAGCTTTTTCTACAGTTTTAGAGTTCCTAAGTTGCTTATTTATTTCCCCAATTCAGAAGCGAGTTTAGGGTGACCACGCTGCCTGCCTGGTTATTAACAGCGCCCTACACTCTCAGAGGCCCAGAGGAGGGGCCACAGCTACCCTAGTGTCCTGCTTGGGAACGGTTAGAACAGAATCAGGAGGCAGGGATTGGACAACACGGTCCTGGGCTAATTTCATGAAGATCTACGCTCTCAAACGCAGCCCCAGCTTAAAGAGCCCTCCGGCGGCAAAGAGCCAACAACAACTGGAAATCTGATGAGGGGAGGTGACCTCTGTGTTGACTCTGACCTTGAGAGCCGTGAGGGGCACGCATGCCACCTCCAGGACACAACTGACGAGGTCAGACTCTACAAGCCAAACCCTGACGTGCAATCTGGGCTGGTCCCGGGACACGCATGGGGTAAGGAATCCACGACATGAGAAAACCAGGTCAGGAAGATCCCGGTGACCCTGGACAGCACCCGGGAAGTTGGCCTCACCTCGGTGCTTGAAAATGACTCCTGACCCCACTGCAGGTGCCTCCCAGGGGCAGGGGCAGGGCCAAGCACCCGGTTTCAGCACATCCTAGGGGCTAGAGCAGTCTGGTGAAAAACGCAGGGTCTCTCCAAATTCTTTCTGCCCCCTGTACTATCAAAATAAAGAAAGAGCCCATCAAGCCCAGTCTCCCTCTGCAGATATCCCTGTGAAGATGCAAACCCTCTACTCTGCCACCAGACCCCACGTGCAGCCGTCTGTCACCCCCGGAGCACCCCCCAGAGGCTCCCGGGGCCACCATCGCCCAGCCAGCCTGCAGTGACTGAACAGGCGCCCTGGAAATTCACGTCCGCCTGGAACCTTTGGGTAGGGTCTTTGCAAAGGTAACCAAGATAAGATGGGTCAGACTGGTTGACGGTGGTCCTAAATCCAGTGACTGGTGTCCTCATAAGGAGAGAACCCAGAGACACAGGGAGGGACCTGGGCGGGGATCGGGTGACGCGGCTACAAGCCAGGATCGCCAAGCGCTGCCGGCAACACCGGAGCTGGAAATACGGATCTTGGACTTCAGGCTTCCAGACTGTGAGACAACACATTTCTTTCGTTTCAGCCCCGGTTTGCGGTGCTTTGTCTGGGATGCCTCAGGGACCCCTCCGTCCCTCCCTCCCTCACACCGCCACGTGAGCCCACCGGGAGCAGCTCCCAAACCGCCGCACGTGGGACAGACCAGAAGCCCCCGGACCTGCGCGGAGCTGTCTGCACCCCGCGGTGCTCGCGGTAAGAGGGGCCGCCTCCTTGCGAGGACCCCGTTGTTTGGGGGTCGGAAGGAAGGTGTCAGCTTCTGCCCCACGGGAAGTAACCTTCGTGGCAGCAACAAGCATGTCTGCCCCGGGCAGTATCAGGCGGAGCCGAGTGAAAGCCCCGCCCTCCCAGGTCACGGCGCCGCCACGTGGGAGCCCCTTCACGCGGTCCCTCAAGGTCAGGCGGAGAGGATGGACGACACCCCGAGGACCCGCAGCGCGGGTAGAAAAGATGTAAACTCATCGGCCCCCCTCACGCGGTGATACCCCCGACCCCAGGTCAGCAGGACACGCACTCGGATTTGCTTTTCCAAAAGGATGCGGGGGAATCTCACGTGACTCCACCAGGTCTTTCTTTGACGACACATGCTACACAGGCGCGCACACGCGTGTACACACACGCATGCACACGCGCACCCCGACCCCCGGGAAGAGGCTGCTGGAAGGCGGCCAGCACCGGCTCTGGAGCCGGAATCCGCGTTCAAACCCTGGCTCCTTCCCTCTCTGCACTGTGGTTCAGGGAAGGTTCCTTAACCTCTCTGTGCTCCGTGCCCTCGCCCAAACCCAGGGGCCACAACCTGACCCCCAGGGACTAGGCGGGTGAGGGAGGCGTGTGAAGCCGCAGGGCTGGGGGCAGAGCTGCCCGCCAGCCAGCGCCTGGCTCGGGGCGAGCTCTTCTGATGGTTTCTCAGCCCGGATATTCAACAAGCAGACCTACAGACCCACCACGTGGTGTCCGGCCCGAGCCCTCGGTGCCCCCACGCCCGCCGGCCCTCCCAGCCCGACTCTCCTCGCTAACACCGGGCGGCTGCGCGCGGCCACGGGGCCGTGGGTCCCCACGGGGCGGCAGGACGGCGGACGCGCTGGGAACGGGGCCCCCACGTACCGTGGAGCCCAGGGCAGGCCTGCCTCAGCATGGGCTTGTCCATCCTCTTGGCATAGAAGGCCGCGTACCACACGCGCAGCTCGGTGCCCGGGGGGATGTCACGCGAGGTGGTGAAGTACACGTCGCTGCCGTGCTGGAAGGCCGTGAGGTTCTGGTGCCCGGGCTCCGCCGCCGGCCGCACCAGCATCATCCAATTGCAGTCGTCCTCGTTGGAGGTGTCGAAGCACACGGGGTGCCCGTCCTTCTGGAACACCTGGGGGTGAGCGCGGCCCGCCGAGGGGCCGGGGCTGGGTATCCACCGGTGTGCGTGTCAGCACGCGTGTGTGTGTGTGTGTGTGTGTGTGTGTGTGTGTGTGTGTGTGAGAGAGAGAGAGAAGGGGGGCTGCTGAGTGACCAGTCTGGACAGCACCCCATCAGAGGCCAAACCGTAGACCCCTGAACAGGTCCGGCTGATCACAAGCAACAGGGAAGCAGGAGACACAGCAAAAGGTCAGGCGTCACTGGGAGACCCTAGTTCTCTGCGCGGCTCAGGCAGGAACTGGGACACCTAATTTCTACCCATGGCCCAGGTGGGCGCCCGGACACGTGCATTCCGCTGCACGGGGAGACCCGAGTTCTGCTCCTAGGCCGGGAGTTATCAGGAGACCTGAGTTCTAGGCGTGGCCCGGCTGGGAACTAGGACATCTGAGGCCTACTTGTGGCCCAGGTGTAGAACCTGGACACTCAAGTTCTAATCAGTTTTCAAGTGGGCGTGAAGGCACTTGAGCTCTACTCCCGGCCCAGGTGCCATCGGGACACCTCAATTCTAGGCACGGCCCAGGTGGGAATCTGGACGCCTGAGTTCTACTCCAGTTCCAGACGTCATCGTGACACCTGAACTCTATACCTGGCCCAGGTGTCATCGGGACACCTGAGTTCTACACGTGGCCCAGGTGGGAATCAGGAGGCCTGAGTTCTACTCATGGTCTATCTGGGCATCAGGACACCCAAGCTCTTCTCCTGGCTCTGTTGCAAGTATGGTCAGTGACTTTAGCAAAGTTCCTCGATCTTTTTAAGCTGCACCCTCATCTGCAAAGCAGCACCACTGTTTGATGGATTAAATGCAGGCAGGGACCAGGGGGAGAAGCTTGAATATTTTGAAGTTCAAAGTAACCACATGGAATAGGGGGTTCCTGTCCACCATTTTCTGATGCAATCGTTGCTTCCTCGTTGTAGGAAGCAATCTCCCCCCTCTACTGGGCTTTTCCTGTAGGGGGTCCCCACTGCTAAGAGCTCGAGGCCCCCTTTGAGGATGGAGCCCTCGGAAGCAAGGGGAGGGGGTAGAGGGGTCCACCAGGTGCCTAATGACCCTGAGCCGGTGTGGGAACTGCTCCCCTGCCTTCCCTCCACGGGCACAAAGCTGCCCCCAGCGCCCAGACAACCAACGCTGAGCCTGTGCTGGAAGCAGCTCAATACGAGACACAGACCTTCAGAATCTGAGTCGCTGAAAGAAACCAAAACAGGCACAAAGGACTTTTTCAAAGGGGTCTCGGCCAACCTCGGGCCATAGCGATTACCTGCGTCAGCCCCAGGCCTCTTTACCTCACTGCTCCACGTAAAATAACGTTCTTTTCTTTCTTTGTAAACAAATCAAAATGCCTTTCCTTTCGCTCTACTGTGCTGAAATCTGCCTTGTAAACTCAGTTCTCCAAGGATTGGCGAAACTCCGTGGTCACCTAGATCATCTCTGTCCTGAAACACGTGGGTCTCTGCTAAGGGTCTCCAGGAAAGCTCATCCCTCGGGGTAACCACTGCCCGACCAGCACCTGTTCCTCTCTGTTTATTTCACAGGGGTTTTTGAAGGCTGGCTGAGGCTGGGCGCATACTGGGTGCGGGGACAGAACTGTGACTGACACCCATGTCCCTCGCCTCACGGCGCCTCCGTGGGTCTCACTTTAAGCGATCCAAGCCCTCCCACCGATTTCCTTCCATTTCGTTTTTCTCAGTGTCATATAAAAGCTGTCATTTTCCAGCCTGATGTGCTTTTCAGGACTGCCAAATTTTGCACTGGCCTCTCATCAAGGCCTCAACAAGACACCTTCCTTTCGAAAAAGCCTTGCAAAGTATCCTGCACTCTGCACCGGTGTGAAAATACTAAAGTACCCCTGCAAAAATCCACAGAAAGCCCCCCCACCTAAAGCCTGCACTGGGGGTCTACTCTTGCATATGTTTCAAATAGACTCTCTTTAATGTCTTGCAAAATACTAACTTAACCCTGATGCTCTTGTGATAGAAAAACAAACTAAAAAACAATGTGAACATTGTCTTGGAAATTCAGCAGAACTGTAATACCTAGAGCTGTTTCCAAGACATTTATGAATCGCTGGAACTCAGCAGGCATCGCCCCATCTGCACGAGGAGGGTCACAAAGCAGGGGTTCTGCCTCCCCCACTGGCCCCAGCTTTTTTACCTTCAATGGAAACGCAGACTCCTTCTCCCACTTGGCGACTCTCCTCGACTCAAATGGGCCAAACTGCGTGCGCTTGACGAGCTGGGTCACAGCAAACACCCCCTCGGCTCCATCTTCCAGGCGTCTGATCTCCAGGTTGGAGGGAAGGGACGACCTAGAAATAGAACAAAGCAAGAGACTCTCGGCCCCGGGCATCCACTGACCGAGATGCCACCCATACCAGGGGACAAGAGGGTTACGATGACAGAAAAGGTCGCTCTCACTGGCCCCCAGAGTAGGCGATAGAGGGGCGCTGACTCGAGGATGCGTTTAAAATCCCTGCCCAGGAGACAGAGCCGATGCGTGTGTATATGCGCGCGTGCACACACGCACACACACACACACGCACGCGCACGCGCACACACACACACACGCACACACATCCTAAGTGCGGGCTTCAATCGGCCAACAGAGAGAGGAGGACCACAGAGAGACCACAAAGAGGTGCCACGTGTAAAGTACCACGGGGAAGACCAGAAGTGCCACCGCATTCCAAAGACCAGAAAAGCATTTCCAGCCAGGCTGCACTGGGCTGGTTTCATTGAGGATGAGGCCTTTCTAAGGACACTCGGAGAATATCAAGGATGGGGCACGCGTGCCAGCGGGAAGGCATGTGGGCTGCGACCCTGCGTGAGCCAAGGCCAGGGCCAGCCTGGCCCAGGTCGGGAGTGGGGCGGACCCCCAGGGCGCCCGGAGCACACACCCCTCGCCGGAGCGAGCCGGGGGGCTGGGACGAGGAACCCATCACAGAGGGACCGACGGCTCCCACGGGAACTTTGTGGGCAACAGGCAACCACTGAAGGTTTTTGGAAGAGAGCTCCTCAGATCCGTACTCCAGGCGAAATGAAATTCGTCATCTCCCTGCTTTGTGCAGGGAAGTCACAGGAAGACAAGTAAATAAAGAGGCTGGGAAAACCAGTCGGGCGGCTTCTAGGAACAGCGTTGATTAGATGACAATTTTAGCGCCACTACATGCCAGGCCCTAAATCAGGTGTAACGATCACAGCAACTTGCCAAGGGGTGGTTATTCTCTCCACTTTACAGATGAGGCAACTGAGGTGCGGACAGGAGCACGTCTCGTCCGGGTTCCAACAGCTACGACACGGTGGGTGGGGCTGTGCCCCCCCCCCCCCAGGGAGACGCGGACTGGTAGAGCTACGGGGCCCCCTCGCCAGATCGAGGTGCTGGTCCAGAAGCTGCCACAGCGCTGCCCGGCCGCCCGCGCCCCCTCCCTCGCCCTCAGTGGGCGCCTGTTGGACGGCAGGCCTGGGCTCGGACCACAGGGGAGGCTGAACAAGCTCGGCCGTGGCCGCTCGCCGCATCAACCGACCCAGCGCATCGGCTGAACCAGGAACTAGATAAGAGACACTGACCCTGAAGCATCTGCAACAAGCCTCGGCTCATCCTGGCGGCAGGAGACGCGGCTCACGGTGGGACGGACATTTCGGACGGCCTCAAACGTGAGGACAGCCCTTCTCACCGAAGTCTCTCCCACTTCCTCTTTTGCTGTCCACCCCAACCCCCCGCTTTACGTAGACACACAGGCCACCAGGCTCTTGCAGCAGGTGACACGCCGAAAACCCCATTTGACAGGCAGGACGATAAAAGCACCTCAAAGTGGTCACTCACCTTGCCCTGCTTAACACAAAGGAGTCTTTGACCATGACCACTGGACCCAGCTCGGGACATTCAGAGTCGTGGTACTGGCTGCAGTCTTCACACCCTGCAAACACACAGCCCAGCGTCAGAGGGGGCGTTGAGTGGGGAGGGAGGCGCCCCCAGAGCATCGCGCGGCCTGGGGGTGAGCGACAGTGCTCCCCGCGAATGCAGAAAGGGTGCGACGCGGGACGTGCGCCCCCAGGAGAAAACCCAGCCCCACGGCGTGCTGCAAAGCAGACCAAGCCCCCTCTGTGGGGACGGGGGACAGGGGTGTCCCCAGGGAATGAGCGTAAATGAAAATTCACCAACTTAACCTGTTTATCATAAATCTAACATGTTGTAAACCTCTTTCTAAAACCTGGGGTTACTTATCTGAGTCAACTGCCACCCCTGCCGAGTGCCCTTTGCCGGGAGGTCTCAGAAAGATGATCCTTTTAAAACTGTACCCGGCAGCACATTTCTCGTGTCATAAATCGTGGTTCTTAAAACAAGCAAGACCACGTCTAAAGGAGACAGCTCTTCTCTACCATAAAAACCAAGCGTGGACGTGGCTTGGCCTTCCAGGGTGAGGACGGGCCACGGGCCACTTACAGATGAACATGATCTCCTCGTTCCCGTCTTCAGCCATCGCCGCCACCTGTCAGGACAGAGCGCTGCGTTAGTGATCAGCTTTGGGCCACAGGCATTTTTAAAATTGAAGAAGAGTTGATTTACAATGTTGTGTTAATTTCTGCTGTACAGCAAAGCGATTCAGTTACATTCTTTTTCAGATTCTTTTCCACTGGCGTTTTTAAAGACAGTCCCTGCTAATGGCCCCCCTCGAGCCTGTGTAGGGACTGACTTTGTGCTTTTTAAGAAATTTTTCATTTTATTTTATTGGTCCTGCCACGTGGCTTGCGGGATCTTAGTTCCCCGACCAGGGATCGAACCCGGGCCCCTGGCAGTGGAAGCGCGGAGTCCTAACCACTGGACCGCCAGGGAAGTCCCTGACTGTGCTTCAAAGGAAACAGGCAGCAGGGTCCCCTTTATCGTGGGTTCGGGTGGGGGCCTTGAAATGTTTTCTAACCTAGAATGATGCTGCGTTTTAATGAGCCATTGATGTGAATGGCTCTCAATTAGGACGTCTTCATGAACTCAGGCTTTCATCTTTCATATCAGCCATCCGTTTCCAGTTGTAAAATAAATATACCACTATTTTAAAAAGTCCGTTTTCAAACTGCCACTTCTATTCTTTCCTCCCTCACGGGACCGTGACTTCCTCCGGGGCAATCACATCACACGCGACCTCCATTTTCTTCCACCTGCTAACCTGTGCGTGACACCAAATTTCTCTCGGCGGGGACCAAGCACCGCCTGACATCATGGAGGAGAGCCCGCCTGCTCTCCACAAAACCTTCATCACAACCGGTCACTTCTATCTCCTATTCAACCTTGAGGTTCACCTCCACAGCGGGCAGCTGCGCTCAGGCCCCCCGCATGTTCGGGGGCGATCTGGACATGTTCAGATGGGGCCTCAGATTCCTGATCTATAAAATGGAAATTAAAATGCCCACCTCGTGTAGTTCTGGGGGGAGCACAAAGTGAGAAACACCCGGTGTTATGTGCCACTCAATAATCGTTCCCCTCCCCTCCCACCCCTCCATCCCCAGCTAAGCTAACTCAGCACATCCTTCCTGCATCCCACTCCTGGTCAAGCCCGGGTGTAGCACTAGGTACCTTTCTGGGGAGGCACACAGGCCGGCGCTCCACGAATGCCGATTCCACACGCCCTCTGCCCCATTTCCATCCCCGGAGCTTTTGAAGAATGAATAGCAGACAAAGGCAAAGTCCAAATGAAAACTGATTTGCTGAACACATGATTAGTTGAAAGGTCCACCAGAGAAGAGTGAATTAGTTATAATGAAACCAGGCAGAGAGATGACGTTTCCAATTTGCCCCTAAAATGCCAAGGATCAACAACCAGGGCATATTTTTTCCCCAAACGCAGCAGTTTTTTCTGTTCCTGGCGACACCCCTTTACATTACAAGATGCCTCATGTGGCCTCAGCATGTTTAACTTGGTGTTTCCTGGTTGATGGGCTCCACGGGTGGGGTCAGGGGCCAGTCTGGAACAGGGGCAACGGCTGGGCACGGAGCAAAAGGCGAGGAGGGACAAAGAGGCAGAGGAAACACATGAAAACCCGCTTTCATGAGCTGCTGAGGGGCCCCCAGGAGCTTGAAACCGTCCGCCCATCAGCAGGACCCCGCTCTACCCACCAACACCAGCTCACGGTCAAGGGAGTCCTGCAAGAACGGTGGGCTCTTAAGGGAGCCCTCAAACTGCCTACAAAGCTGGCAGCATCGGAGGGCGCGGACAAAGGGCACCGTTCTGGCCTTCCTCGTGGCCCAGTGTGGCCGCCTCCCCTGTGCCTGCCTCTGGTCTCTGGCCTCTCAAGACTTCCACGTCTTGGCTACTGTAAATAGCGCTGCTGTGAACACTGGGGTGCATGTATCTTTTCAAATTCGAGTTTTCTCCAGATATATGTCCAGGGGCGGGATTGCTGGATCGTATGGTGGCTCTATTTTTAGTTTTTTAAGGAACCTCCATACTGTTCTCCATAGTGGCCGTATCAATTTACATTCCTACCAACAGTGCAAGAGCACTTGTTATTTGTAAACTTTTTAAAGATGGCCATTCTGACCGGTGTGAGGTGATACCTCCTTGTAGCTTTGATTTGCATTTCTCTAATAATTAGCGATGTTGAGCATCCTTTCATGTGCCAATTGGCCATCTGTATGTCTTCTTTGGAGAAATGTCTATTTAAGTCTTTTGCCCATTTTTAGATTGGTTTGTTTTTTTGTTATCGACTTGTATGAGCTGTTTGTGTATTTTGGAAATCAAGTCACATTGTTTGCAAATATTTTCTCCCATTTCATAGGTTGTCTTTTCATTTTGTTTATGGTTTCCTTTGCTGTGCAAAAGCTTATGAGTTGGATTAGGTCCCATCTGTTTATTTTTGCTTTTATTTCTACTGCCTTGGGAGACTAAGAAAACATTGCTATGGTTTCTGTCAGAGAATGTTTTGCCTATGTTCTCTTCTAGGAGTTTATGGTGTCATGTCTTATATTTAAGTCTTTAAGGCATTCTGAGTTTATTTTTGTGAATGGTGTGAGGGTATGTTCTAATTTCATTGATTTACATGTAGCTGCCCAACTTTCCCAGCATCACTGGCTGAAGACACTGTCTTTTCTCCATTGTATATTCTTGCCTCTTTTGTTGAGATTAATTGACTATAGGTGTATGGGTTTATTTCTGGACTCTCTATTCTGTTCCATTGATCCATATGTCCATTTTTGTACCAACACCATGATGTTTTGATTACTGTAGCTTTGTAGTATTGTCTGAAGTCTGAGAGTTAAGCCTTCAGCTTTGTTCTTTTTCCTCCGGATTGCTTTGGCAGTTCTGCATCTTTTATGGTTCCATATAAATTTTAGGATTATTCTAGGTCTGTGAAAAATGTCACAGATAATTTGATAGGGACAATTAATCTGTAGATTGCTTTGGGTAGTATGGCCATTTTAACAATATTAATACTTCTAATCCAAGAGCATGGGATATCTTTCCATTTCTTTAAATAATCTTTAATTTCCTTTATCAATGTTTTATAGTTCTCAGCATATGTCTTTCACCTCCCTGATCAGGTTTATTCCTACGTATTTTTTTTTGGGGGGGGAATGCAATTTTAAAAGAGATTGGTCATTTTTTACTTTCCCTTTCTAATATTTCACTGTTAGTATGAAGAAATGCAACAGATTTCTGTTTGTTAATCTTGTATCCTGCTACTTTGATGAATTCGTTTATCAGTTCTAGTCGTTTTTGTGTGGCACCTTTAGGGTCTTCTATATAGTATCATGTCATTTGCATATAATGACAATTTTACCTCTTCCCTTCCAGTTTGGATATCTTTTATTTCTTTTTCTTGTCTGAGTGTTATGGCTAGGACTTCCAATACTAACTATGTTGAACAGAAGTGGTGAGAGTGGGAATCCTTGTCTTGTTCCAGATTTTAGCACGAAGTCTTTCAGCTTTTCACTGTTGAGTATTATGTTGGTTGTGGGTTTGTCATAAATAACTTTTATAAAGGAGCCTCTTGAAGTCTGTGTTGTGCTGGCAAAATCCCTCTGGTGTGCAGAATGCTCCTTTGCAGAAGGGAAGTCCAGTCTCCAGACTTCTCCAGCATGTAAGAAATCCCAGACCAAGGGATTGTAAATAGTACTGTTGTAGGGAAAATGACAGAAAAATATTCAAAGTGTGAGATTCAGCCATTTTAACCACCGATCCTGGGGAAACTTACTTATACCAGTGGTTCTCAGTGCGATCCCTGGACCAGCAAACAGTAGCACCAGCGGGACCTGGGAATTTCTCAGAAATGCGAATTCTTGGGCCCCTCCCCAGACCTGCTGGGCTGAGGCCCTGCACTCTGTGTATCTGCAAACCTCCAGGTTATTCTGATGCAGCTCAAATCTGAGAACTGCTGCTTAACCTTCAATCCTTTTAACACTTACATGATTACTACTGCAAAAAGCAAACAAAGTAACTACAACAGTGATCACTGGGGGACCACAGTAATCACGTCAGGAAACCAGATTCGTCATGAGGGTCAGTTAGGCTTAGACCAGGAGTATCTGTGTGTAACTTGGTGGGAAATGGGGAGCGAGGGGAGATTTGGGGCAGATGTTCTCTGTGACACTTGAGGTTTACTCAGCAGTCCCCATGATTACAACTGTTAAAAACAATTCTGAAAAAGAAGACTAAAGTGAAAGAAATCAGTTTACCTGGTTCAAGCTTAATTATAAAGGACAGTAATAAGGACTTTGGTATTGGTAGAGGGATAGACACACAGATCAATGGAAATGGAGAACAGACTCACAGAAGTATGCTCAACTGATTTTGGACAAAGGGGAAAAGTAGCTCAGTGGAGGAAGGATGGTCTTTTCAACAAAAGGTGCTGGGGCAACTGGACATGCAGAGGCAGGGAAAAACAAAAAACATCTGTGACCTCACATCTCACACCAAGATGAATTCATAATGGATCAGAGACTTAAAACATAAAACAGTAAATTTTTTTTTAGAAAAACAGGAGAACATCTTTGAGATCTAGAACTAGCCAGTTTTTAGACTTGTCACCAAAAGCATAGTTTATTAAAGGAAAATTGACAAATGGGACTTCACCAAAATTTAACATTTTTGCTCTACAGAAGATGCTGTTAAGAGGATGAACAAAGACCAGGAGACATTTTTGCAAACCACGTAACCATATGCAGAATATGCAAAGAACTCTCAAAACCCAACAGTAAAAATGCAAACAAGCCAATTAGAAAATGGGCAAAAGACATGAATAGACATTTCATCAACAAAAACACTGGAATGGCAAGTAAGCACATGAAAAGATGTCCAACATCACTAGCTGCCATGGAAACGCAAGTAAAAACCGCAAGGACACCACTACGCACCTTTCAGCACGGCGGGATGCCGGTGGGGATGAGGAGACTGGGACATCTGTGTCCGCTGGTGCGAGTGGAAATCCATTTGACAGTTTCTGATAAAACCAACATGGCCTATGACCCAGCAATGGCATTGGTGGGAGGTTATCCCAGAGAAATGGAAATTTACATCCACAAAAAACCTGTACACGACTACTGAGGGTAGCTTTATTCCTAACAGCCCAAACTGGAAACAACCCAGAGTCCCTCACTGGGTGACTGGTTAAACAATCTAATCTGTGGTCCATCCACAGCCTGGAATACTAATCAGCAACTAAAAACATGAAACTACTGACACACACACAACCGATCTTGATGAATCTCCAGAACGCTGCTGGGTGAAAGACGCCAATCCTCAAAGGTTACATATGCCGTATGATCCTACTCACATAACATTCTTGAAATGACAAAATTATTGAGAAGGGGACTAGAGCACTGGTTGGTGGGGGTAAAGGAGGGAGAGGGGTGGGAGGAAAGAGGGGGAGGCTATAAGGGGGCACCAGAGGGCTCCCTGCGGGGCTGGAACATTCTGTATCTGGACTGCATCAAGGTGACCATCCTTGCTGCCACCCGGTACTGGAGTTGTGCGAGATGGTACCACTGGGGGAAACTGGATGAAGGATACACGGATCTCTCTGTGTTCTTTCTTATAACCACCTGGGAACCTACAGCGATCTCATCAAAATCAGTGAAATCAAATCACTGTAGCTGGAAAGCAACTTCCAGCACAATGCGTGGGAACGGTCTGGATCCCGGTGGAGATAAAGCACATATGACTTTTATGGGACAGCTGGATACCTGAATACCGACTGGACACCTGACCAGATTTTGACCATATTAAGGAACCAGTGTTAAATGTTTTAGGTGGGTAACAGTATTGTGGTTATTTTTAGAGTCCTTCTCCTGTAGAGACACAGACTGAAATATTTACAAACGCAATGATGTGACCAGGGTTTGCCTCGAGGTCCTACTGGTGGGGAGTCCTGGACGGGGCGGAGGGGGCAGTCAGGCCTGGGCGACAGCAGCCGAGCTGGTGATGGACGTGTGCAGCCGGCTGTTGCCTGCCTGTCCACTGTTCTGTGTGTTCACACTAAAGCTATTTGTACACGGTGCTGACACACTCTTCCCAGGTCCCCCTCTTCCGCTGACTCTGAGTCCTGCCCCCAAAGCTGGCGTTGAACACATGCCAAGTCCACTAAACATCTTTTTCTTCACCTCGCTTGACCTCTGGGTCACACCCCATGAGGCTGACTGGCCTCCTCTCCTCCACAGCCACTCCTCTCCCAGCCAACCGCACTGAGCTGCTCTCTCCCGGTGCTCCGGCCCCCCTGGGGAATCCTCCTCCACCACCAGATCGTTGCCTTGGTTCCCACGGGCCCAGCACCGGCCCCTTCTCACCCCTCCCCATGCTGGACCCTCTTCCCAGACAGTCACACCTGCTTCTGTGGCTGATGCTAATGCCACGTGGATGATGGTGACTCTACTCGGGCTCCCATACATACGCCCAGCTCCCCGGCCGCACCTCCACCTGGAAGCCGGCAGCAGCTCAACGCACCGAAAACAAACTCCGGGCCACTCCCAGCTTCCCTGCCTGGTGCTCCGAGGGCCACGGGAGGCCAAGTCTGGCTCTCAGGCAGGTGGTCAGGGACCAGGTCCCCTGGTACGGATGCGAACGTTCATCCCCCGGAAGCTGGATGCAGGCAGACACCCTGCCGCCGCCACCCTCAGCTCAGACAGCCCAGAAACCTCACTGGCTTGCTGTCAGTTTCACCCGAATTTTCTATCCAAACACAGTGCGGTTCTACAGATCACCTGCCACTGGGAGTGTTCCCCAGCCCGCCGCCGGTCAAACACCACCTGGAGAGGAAAGAGAGGGTAAGACGAGCCTCCCCCGCATCCCAGCACAGAGCAGCTCGATCCATATTCCCCGGGAAACAGGTCCTGGAAGGGGAACCATACACCAAACGTGGGACAGAACACTCTTTACAACGATGATCGCTCAGATTCCAAGTCCTCAAAGTGCCTCCTGTAGGTGATCGGACAGTGTTCCTCCTTCCGAGACAGGCTTGTTTCACTCAGCATCACGTCCTCAAGGGTCATCTGCGTTGGACTGTGTGTCAGAATGGCCCTCCCATTAAAGGCTGAATAATACCCCATCGTTATTCACCTGTCGATAGACACTTGGGTCGCTTCCACGTTTTAACTACTGTGGATGAAGCGCTATGAACAAGGGGCAAATACCTCTTCGGGTCTCTGCCTTCGACTCTTTTGGGTCTATGTGCAGAAGTGGACTTACTGGATCATACAGTAATTCTACATTTAATTTTTGAGGGACCACCATACTGCTTTTCATGGCAGCTTCCATTCCCTCCACACCTTCGCCAGCGCTTGTTATTTTCTGGGTTTTTTGACAGTAGCTGTCCTAGTGCATGTAACGTGAAAAGGAATCTTTTTTCTTCGCCTCGCCACGTGGCACGTGGGATCTTAGTTCCCCAACCAGGGACTGAACCCTGCAGTGCCCCCCTGCAGTGGAAGCAACGAGTCTTAACCACTGGACCACCAGGGAAGTCCCGATAAGGATTATTTTTAAATGTGATCTGCAGAAACTGGGGTTTAGAAAAAACAATCAGTTTTGAAACACCGGAAAATGAAAACTTCACAATTTTAAAAGACATGTAGCTAAAAATAACTCAAAGAAAAAGGCGTTTTCAAGAAGGTTGTTGATGTAAGTATGAAACGAAGGTTATCACTTGTTTGTTAATCTGGCTGGGTGTTCCCAGGCCATCCCTGGCCTGCCTATGTGATGGAGGGGGACGGATAAAGGACAGAGGTGATGAAGGCTGAGGTCCTGCAAGGTTGCTATTGGCCCACATGACTTAGCAGTCCCTCCTTGTCAGTGACCAAAGCAGTGGTCTCAACAGAAATATAAGGTAAGCCACACATGGAATTCTTTCTAGATCTTTAGTTCTGAAATAATTACAGGAAGTTTCAAAAATAGCACAGGGAGGTCCCCTGAACCCTTCACCGTTTTCTCCAAGGGTTGTATCTTCCATAACTATGTATATCACACACATAGTTTGAGAGTGTAACCGCAGCACACTCTCAAAACCAGGATATTGACCTCGGCACTGCGCGTGTGCACGCAATTCAACGTCTTCTCATCACAGGTGGAGGCTCATGGGACCACCTCCACACTCCAGATTCAGGAATGTTCTATCACTGAAAAGGCCTCACTCATGTGCCCCTTTATAGTCACACCCTGTCCCCTGACCATCCCTAACCCCTAGCAACCACTAATCTGTTCTCCAACTCTACAAATTTTGTCATTTCAAGCGTGTCATATAAATGGGACCACACAGCATGTGGCCTTCTGAGACTGGCTTTTTTCCTTCACTCAGCATAATGTCCCTGGGTTGTTACGTGTATCAGTAGCTCATCGCTTTTACTGCTTCTCACTCCATGACGTGAGTTTAACCACTCACTTACTGAAGAAGCCTTGGTTTTGTCCCCATTTTTGGCTATTACAAATAGAGCTGCTATGAACAATTGTGCACAGGTTTTTCTGAACATAAATTGACATTTCTCTGGGATAAATGCTCAAGAATGTAATTACTGGATCCTATGTTAGGTGGATGTTTAGTTTTTAAAGAAACTGCCCCACTGCCGAAAGATCCAGTTTCTTGGCGTCCTTGGCAGCATTTGGTGTCACCGTGTTTTATTTTAGCCATTCTCACACGTGTGCAGTGGTACCTCATTGTGGTTTTAATTTGCATTTCCCTCATGGCTAATGACATTGCACATCTTTTCCTGTGCTTATTTGCCATTTGTAAATCCTCTTCGGTAAATGTCTCTTCGTGTCTTTTGCTCATTTTCTAGTTGGCCCCTTCCTGCCCTTCAGGTCTGACACTGGCTGCGTGGGCCTTCCTTCCACTGTCACCTGGGATTCGTTTGTCCTCTTGGGTGTGGAGCTCTTGTTTCCTGAGCCCTCGCTGCTTCCATTTTCTTGGTTTATTCCTTTGATCTGGGGGGCACATTTTCCAGTAGTTTCCTTAGAATGGTGCCTGGGAGGTAAATCTCTTGAGAGGACTTGCCTGTCTGCAAATGTCTTTACTCCAGTCTCACGGGCCAGCTGCTTTGCCTGGTACGCGGTGGTTTTCCTGCGGAAGGTTCAAAGTGAGACTCCATCGTCCTCAGCTTCCAATGCTCCCGCTGAGGAGTCTGATGACTTTCCGGCAGGCAAACTCTCTGTATGTGACTCCGTCCCCCCCAAATCTCTTAGACTGTTTTAGCTCCAGGGCCCTGAAGTCTCACGGTCTGCCTTGGTGCTGAGCTCGGGCTGGCCCTTTCAACCTGGCTCTCCTGTCCTGCAGTCCTCAGATTTTCTTGTGTTCTTTCTTTTATAATTTATTCTGTTTCCTCTTTCTGAACCTCTTAGTTTCATCCAGGATGACATCTGTTTTTCTGATTTTCACATCTGGTTCTTTAGGAGGGATTTCTGAGCAAAGGGGGCAAGGAGGTTTGCATTCTGCCGTCTTAAAAATGGAAACTGAGCTAGCATTGGCCTTCTCAGGCTGATGAGAGCTCTAACGGGCAATCATCTTTTGCTTAACAAAAAAAAAAAAAAAAGAGGGGAACGTGAAGCCTGATTCTTACTTAACAGGCCTTGTGAGACAGACAAGATATTTTAAAACTGGGCACCCTGGGAGCTTTGATGGTGAAAAGATCCTCACACGTTCTCAGCATAAGGGCGAGAGCACAGTGGAAAGAGAAACCACAGTCCAGAGAAGTCAGATGTGTGGGACAAAGGGGCCCAGAGGGATGGGGCGGGGTCGGGGGGCGGGTGGCACGGAAGCAATGGATCAATGAACAGAATTGAAGCGGCTTGGTCAGAACAGATTTTGTAAACCTCTTGACTAACATGGCACCAAATTGCATTTATGTTTTTGGTCACAATAAAAGGCAAACTTACTATAACTAATTAGCATATATAGTTTTAAGCTTACAAAAGGCCAAAGGCCTTGAGGTACAAAACGCTGGGAACCCTCCTTGCCCAAGACAGACTCTCTGTCCAGCAGGGAGGGTCCCTCCCCCCTGACAGCAAGCAGGGAGTGACAGTCCTGGCACATCATCCCCTGCAGGCCCTACACACGAATCATGATCTAGGGACACTCGAATTACAACATTTGCCTCTGGCCTCATCATGGTGGAAGGCCATTTATTGAGAGTTTTCTGATGGTACCTGCACTATTTCAGTGCTTAAGCAAGAGAAGGAGATGGTTCTGAACATTGAAAACAAGTCAAACGGAGCCCTAACATCCAGCACCTCTCAGGTACAGAAAGCCCTCATCTCCGGGAAGCCCACGCTTCAATTTTCTGTAAGTTTGCAGAAACATGACCCCACTGGCTCTGGGAGACTCCAGGGAAGCATCCAGAGTTGGGCTTCCTCAGATGCTATTAGGATGAGAGGCTTCAACTGGGCCCCCACTGTGACCCTGAGCTGTCCCCTGCCCCGTGACAGCCAAAGGTTCCTCACCACCCCCAAACCATCCATGACCAGCCTCCCAGCTTCCACGACCCCTTCCTCTTGTTTCCTCCTCCAGAAACTCCCTCCACCTGCCAAACTCCTACCTAACCTTTAAAACCTAATCCAAATGGCTCCTCCTCCAAAGCCCTCTTGGCCACACCTGTCACTCACCACACAGGCACACTGCAGCCACGGCTCCCCGGGAGGCCCCGCCCCACCTGCACCTCCCTTATTACACACCTGTCTCTGCTACAGAGTTACACCCCTGGATTACTCACACCAGCCTTCAACAGAGCTCACTCGTGAAAACAAAAAAGTTTTAACTGTGGCTCCAATGCCGCACCTCTGTTTCCTTTCATTGCAAAAATCCTGGGAAGGACTCCGGCGGCTTCTCTCTTGAACAGGAAGAACCGCCCTCACGGCTCCACCAAAGCCCTCCACTGTGGACGGCCTCCCCTTCATCCCCTAGGCAGCCTTCAACCCCTCACCCTGGAGACCCTTTCCTGCAAGGCCTCCTGGTCTTTCCATCACAACCGCTGTTCCTCCCGGGGCCCCTCTGTGTTCCCATCTCAAGCCGCCACAGAGGGGCAGCCCAGGCCGGCTCTTTGGTCCTTACTCCGTCCGGAGCCAGCATTTACCCGCCATCACCTCCCATGACCGAGTCCACCCAGGCCCCTGAGCCCACCTGACACATGGTCCCAGGACCGACCTCTTTGCCAACAGTCCCACAAAAGTGTTTTACAAAATGCTATTTCCTGCCCTTCAGCTGACAGTGTAAGCTGCTCAGCCTTACTTTAAACAGCTGCAAGGGACGTAATCTCCAGCATATTATGAATATTAATGTCTTAAAATAAAACTGCTATGTGGCTCTTCTAAACACATCTATTGGAATCGAAACACTACAGCGTGATACCCACTGCCATTCGGTCACAAGGCATGTGGACAAGCTCTTCTTCATCTGTCAGGAGGCTCGTGGCACTTCTGCCTTTACCATCGTCTGTTTCCATCACCACAGATGTTAAACCCAATGTGTTGTGCTTGAAATGACTATTGATCACCTTTAGGCATACAGATCAAATTAGTCTTGATTTCCTATGACCATGAGTTTGTGCCAATGTCTCCTGGACTATGCTCTCGTTCCAATAACTGGGACACCACTGATCAAAATGGAAATACTGCCCCCACACCGGTAAACAGTCACCGAGCACAGAAGCTGGGTTTAATGAGATAAATAGGACTTTTCCACCAGTCCAGTCACGTATCATGGAATTCGATTCAACTCTGTTCCTACCCTTCGTTTTTACAGATGTGAGTGCAGGAAATGCTGCTCCCACAGACAAGGAGTTGGGATGGAAGAGCTTTGCTATAGTCGCCTCTTAGCAATGACCACCTGCCGAGGTCCCCCATGCACCGAGATAGCCACATATTTGTGAGCTGACCACGGCACACACCAAGACTGGGGCTGGGGCTCACCATCTTCTGGACAGTGGGAGGGACCCTTCTTCAGGAAGGGAGCGCTTAAGGAAAGTGGTGACCAGGACCATGGGCCCTGGGCAAGGGTTTCTCCCACCCAAGGGGCAGTTTGAAGATGCTGCTGGTCTACCGGGGCCTGATTCCCTGGCCACCTCTCAACCTGCACCTCAGTGAATGGCACCTCCTGTCACCCCCTGTACGTTCCCCACCCAGACCAGCAGCAAGGCCTGCCTCACTCTAGAAATACTCTTTGTCCTGTCACCTCATTTCCCCTCTGCCCCCACCCTGTTTCTAGGGGAACCCTGTTGGGCAGCCATGGGGTCCTCTCTAAAAAGACACAGATCCCTTGGACCCCTGCCCCAAACCCCAGTGGTGTCCGCTTGGCTCTCAGGGTAAACTCTGAGTACAGCCTGTGCCACCCTCCTGTGCTGCCCCAACTCGGCCACACAAAGCTTGCTGCCACCCCAGGGCCTTTGCACTTGCCACATCTGCCTGTGACACCCTCACCCCAGATCTCCACTGAGGGCCTCGCAGCACTGGTTTCCATTGGAATGTCACCTTCTCAGACAGACCTTCCTGGTGCCCACTGCCCAAGTGTGCCTACCCCTGCCCATCGCCCGCCTCCACCTGTCACCCTTCCTGTCTTCTTCTACATGCTCTAACCACTGTCCGCCTCCCTCCCTCCAGAGCATTCGGTCTACCAGGCAGGGCCTTCTCTCTCGCCCTCTGCAGCGCCCGGCACGTGATAGCTGCTGGGTGGATGGCCAATGAACACGTGCACACGTGAACCGTGTGAGATGAAAGACAGGTGTTGTCATACGTCACAACTGTGGAAAGGAGGCTGAGAAAGCATTTGAGTCCTTGCCCACGATCTCAGCCTCTCAAATCACATGTGCAAGAAACAGCTGCCTTCAATCTCGCTTAGATCTGCAAAATGGGAGAAGTGGTCTTCCCCTGGCCTTCTACACAGACGATGATATCAAAAGAATGATATATGAGAGGTATATTCCAAGCTAACGGAGTTCTTTCTCAAATATAATTGTTCCCAGAAAAGCTATTAGCCTTGTAATTGGGGGTGATTTTAAAATTTATTTATTGGTCTTCTGGAAAAAATAACTATTCTTTCTGCTTGCAAAATCGAATATACTGTATTCTTTGTTGGCAGCTTTTTTGCAAAAATATGAATCAAAGATATAGGAGAAAAAAACTTTATACAGGATAAATCTTACTATCTTTCCCTTTCAAAATTCAATCTATAGTCCTATTTCTTAGCTTTTTTTTTTTTTTTTTTTGCGGTACTTGGGCCACTCACTCTGTGGCCTCTCGCATTGTGGAGCACAGGCTCCGGATGTGCAGGCCCAGCGACCATGACTCACACACAGGCCCAGCCGCTCGGAGGCACGTGGGATCTTCCCGGACCGGGGCACGAACCCGCGTCCCCTGCATTGGCAGGGGGACTCTCAACCGCTGCGCCACCAGGGAAGCCCTATAGTCCTATTTCTTAACCATTCACCATAAGGCAGTGATGTCAAGGAAATCCAGAGAAGCAGAGTGGAGCCATGAAAATGTGGAAAACGTGAAAATGTCCAGGTTTGAAACAAAATACGGTGCTGTTGTGTGTGTACTGGGGGGGGAGGGCGGCGTGTGAAGGTGGGGAGGCTAACTTATAAAAACAAAGTGTCTACATCATTACACTCTCCAGGGAGAGTTCCCACTGTTGCCTTTGAAGATCTGTCACAAAACCACTTGCTCATTTACCTTTCGTCCTTAAAAATACGTCCAGGAACCAAGCTGGGTTTCTCCAAATTTATCTGGTGAGTCCAGATTCTATGAGAGCGGCTAAAGCAAACGTGGTTTTTGTGGGTTGGCCGCTTAAATATGTACACGGGTCCACGTGTCTGATCACACACTTGTTTCTACCATTTTAATCTACCCTTGGTGGGGCAGGGGGGCAATTTCTGAGCTTTTGTGGAAAAAAAAATCTCATCTACTACCTTAAGAGCTTAATAGAGATTAACACAAAACAACTATAGCTATCAGCACGGTGGATATTTCCATAATGCGTTTTCACTTGTCTTCTCAAAGCTGACCTTCATCGCGAATACCCGTCCCCTCGCCAGAGGCCACATGGCCGGCTGGTCCACCTGTCCGCGCCAGGGCGGGGCCCGCGCGCCGTTTCCCAGCACAGCCACCCACCCCGAGGGCGGGCACATGTCACCTGTCCACGGATTTCACTACCTTGCCTCTGCCACCCAAGGGTTTACACAAACAGGATGCAGGGTGCTCGGGGCGGGGCGGCGGCGGGGGGAGGCTGGGCAGCCCCGTCGCCCGAATCCTGGGGTCTGCCTTGCTAACCGCAGGAGCGGGGGGTCCAGGGACCCTCCCCATTCGCCCCCGGGGGCTGGGCCCAGGACGGGGGAGAGTGACATCACGAGGCACCGTCGGCGACGAGGGCGCCCGGGGGCGGGACCGCGGGCCGGGGGCCGGGGGCGGAGGACCCCCAGCGCCGCGCCCACGGGCGAGCGTGGCCCCGGCCCCGCGCCCCGAGCGGGCGGGCCGGGCGGCGGGGCCCGCGGCGGGGCCGGCGGCGGGCGGGCTGGCGGCGCGCAGGGCGATCCCGGAGCGGCTCCGGGAAATCCAGCCGGGTTTTGACTCCGATCGCCCACGGTGCCCGCAGCCGGCGAATGTAACAAAGAACAGGCGGCATGGCGGCTGGACCGGGGCGGGCGGCGGGCCGGGCGGGGCCGGGGGCGGCGGGCCGGGCGGGGGCGCGCGGGGGCGGCGGGCCGGGCCGGGCCGGGGCGGCGCGTGCGGGGGTGGGCGGCGGGCGCGGGGCCCGGGCTTTACCTGCCTTTGGAATGTGCAGAGCGGGATCGGATCCGGACTCCGGGTTGCGATCCGCTCCGGAAACTACGCAGCACCGGAAGCCGGGGGGCGGTGGCGGGGCATTGTGGGAGTTGTAGTTCTCCCGGGGCGCGGGCGGCGTGGACGCGAGAGCGTGGGAGCAGACGGCCTGGATGGGAGAGCTGGGGAGCTGGCGGCCTGGACCGGGGGTGGGCGGTGTGGCCGCGGAGCGGGCGGCCTGGCTTGGGGAGCAGGCGAGCGGGCAGCGTGGACGGGAGAGCCTGGGAGTGGGCGGCGTGGACGGGGAGGCGGAGGAGCGGGCGGCGTGGACGGGAAGCGGGCGGCGTGAACGCGGAGCGGACGGCCTGGGCGCGGAGGCGGGCAGTGTGGAGGGGGAACGGTGGAGCAGGCGACATGGACCAGCGAGCAGCAGGGCGCGGGTCGTGTGGACGGAGGAGAAGGTGGCACAGACCAGTGGAGCGGGAGCGGCTGCGGTGGACGCGGCAGCGGGGTTGCGGACCGCGTGGACGAGGGGGAGCCGGAGCGGTGTAGACAGGGCTGTGGCAGGACTTGGGCGGGGTGCACAGGACAGTGGCGAGGCGTGGACGGGGCGCGCGGTGAACGAGTGGCGTGGATCCGGATCGGCGGGGAGAAGCGGGGCGGGTTCCGGCTGCCCTCTCCCCGAGACTGGAGGAGGCGTCAGGCGGCCACGCGCGGCCCCTTACCCGGTGTCGCAGCCGGGTGCCGCCACCCCCGGCAGCTTTGCGCTGGCAGCTCGCGCGGGCCCCCTACCCACACCCAGTACCTTTCTTCTGATGGCTCCGTCGAGCCTGAATTCCCTGGACGGGGCTGGGAGGGTTAGGTGAGAGCGGGGGTCGAACTTTTCTTTAAAACAGTTCTAAGATTTGCTGCCCAAGCATAATGATTTCTGAATCTAGCCCATGGACTGCTGCCATTCTTGGCCATCTTTCTGTCCACTCAGTGAACGCTTGGAAGCCCTTGCTCTGCCCCCCAGTTTCATGAATCAGAGCAGCTCGCTGGTAAGAGGAGAGCGGGGCATTTCAATCCAGGCCCAGTGAGTCCCCGAAGTCCCCGCCGTAACCACTAACCTCACAGTGCTCTGTGCAAAGTTTGCACACGGACCTAGGCTGCGAAATTGAGGCCAGAGAGCTCCCTGGCACTGAGTGTTTCTGGCCCTCCCTCCACCCCAAGCTTGGGGGCTGGTGTGGCCTCCTGACCCCCACCAGTCACAAAGTATTAGAAATAGAAGAGACCAGAGGGATGGCTTATCTAGTCCTGGCCTCTCATATTCAGAGATGTAAGCTGTCTTGTTCATTTCTGCCTGGCAAAAACCTTCCTTAACAAAGTCAAAGAGAGGGGCTGAACTGAGGGAAATGATTTGAAATGGATATTAGAAAGGGCTCGTTCCCCTCATATATGTAAAGCTCTTAAGAACCATTAAGAAAACGGTAAAGAACCCAACAGAAAAATGAACAGTCTGTGGACAGTGCACAGAAAATGCAATGGCTCCTAAGCATAGGAAGTGCTAGTCAACTATATTGTTGCAACCATGTATGTAAGCAAAATCACAGTGAGATCATTTTTATCAATTACATTAGCAAAGAATTTTCAAAGTTGAATAGCATGATTTTGGAGAGACTGTGGAAAAACAAATGTTCTCATCCTTTCCGGGTGGGAGATTTAACGGGTACAACCTCCATCCAGGCCATTTGTTAATATCCACAGAAACTCTAGACGCACATAGCCTTTAGCCCAGCGGTCGCACCTGCAGGGATTTCTCCTTCAGCCAGACTCACTTGTATGAATTGGTATGTGTTTGAGGTTGATCTTTTTGGCTTGTGGGAACTTAGTTCCCTGACCAGGGATTGAACCTGCGCCCTCGGCAGTGAAAGCGCAGGGTCCTAACCACTGGACCTCCAGGGAAGTCCCGAGATTGATCTCAAGTACCCATCAGGAGTGCTGCCAGGGCTCGTTTCGCCACCCCCCATGCTTGATGTTCTGTTCTGCAGTGGCTTCCCAGTGGCACTCACGGTAGGTCTGCACCACAGCCTCCTACACCTAGATCACCTCACCTGTGTCCCCTCACCTCCACCCTGCTAGTGCCCCCCTCCCCCTCCAGCGGTGAAATCCCAGCCCGCCGCCAGGCTTGTGTTCCTCCAACACATTCCCAAGATGTGCACTCATTCCCACTGCCTTGGAGCACGTTCCCAGGTTCTCCACCACCATCTCCCCGTCATTCAGGTCTTTGCCCAAATGTGCCCCAACTCCCAAGAGCCCCAAACTGACCACGACAGCTAATGTGCTCCCCCCACCTACACCCCCCGCCCCTCTGCTGACATCACTCACAATTCTCATCCAGCCTGGCTTCAAATTCTGGTTCTGCCTCTTATCAGTTGTGTGATCTTGGGCAAGTTACTTAACCTCCCTGTGCCTCAGTTTCTTAATCTGTAAGGCAGAGATAGGTCATAACTCATGGGGTTGCTTCAAAGAGTATAGGAGTCAGTATCTGTTAAACATTTTGCAAAATTCCTGGCACATAGTAAGTGCTCAGTTAGTATTGGCTATAAATCACTGTGACCTCGAGTCTTTCTCTCCTGGTATTTCTCTAAAATACCGAGTAACCCAAGCCACCTAAGCAAGCATCCAACTTTATAAATATGGATCGATGACATCAACATAATGAATAATTTCGAATGCCTGGCATATGCAGGGCACAGCTTGGCAATTTGCATTATGGACAGTCATGGTTACAGAGCCAAGGTGAGCAGTGGACAATGGTGAAAGTTGGTGCTTCAGGGGGTCTGGCCTGGCAGCTTTCTCTTGAGGGCGGGCACTGGGCAAGGTCCTTCATCCTGGTGGCCAGCCCTCTGCGGTGAGCGAGCTGCATTTTCTTTCAATAAACGATTTCTTGACAGACACACACAGCACCCTGTAATTGTAGGACGTGACCGAGGTCAAGAGCAGCACGTTTTTTGTCACATGCCGCCCCTCCATGTCTGGCTCTGTCCCCTGACCCTGGGCCCTGGTGAGTGGGGTAGGACGGGCGTAAGCAGACTTCCTATTTGGGCTTATATAAAGCTGTCTGCTGATGTCCATCATTGCTCTAAGTGGGCAATTGCTCTAAGTGCCCGGGGATACGGGCACCTACATTCTTGCTGGGGTGCAAGTCTAGGAGAGAGTGAGATGGGGCCAGGTGACAGGGACTGGAGGATGCCAACGGCAGTGCCCTGGGGCATCCGAGGCGGGGCCGACCACTTCATGCAGGAGGCAGGGCTTGTGTTCGGTTCGATCGTAAGAATAGGGAGAAGTGCATCCTGGGGCCGAGCGGTGTGCATTCCAGAATATGACCAAAGGTGGTGGAAGGGGATACACGTGGGCTGTACGGAGGCGATTGGCAAGAACGGTGTGCGCCTGCGGGTGACCGGCAGGAGATGAGGCTGGGGAAGCTGGCCGTCCAGCAAGTCCACCCAGATTCCTAGTGTCAGTGCAGAGTGGACCCCACCGGTCACGCGGGAAGCAGCAGTTCGGCCCCAGGCCCCGGGATACCTTCATCCCAAACCAGTAGCGGCACCATCGCCACCTGCCACGTCCGGAGCAGAGAATCCAGGGTCTGAGCCCCGCTAACGCTGGGGCTCTGCGTGGGCAGACTCTTCCTCTGAAATGCAGAGCTGTGCGTCGGTCTCGGCCCTCCAGTGACCGCTCCACACCCGAAGGGACGGGCAGGGTCAGGACAGCTGAGAGGAAGGGGGGGGGCGGGGGGGATGGGTGAGGGGCTGGGGTGGGTACCCGTTTTCCAAGTGCCGGGCGCTTGGGCAGGGCGGGGGGATGAAACTGACAGAAACAGGGAAGCTGATGACCAGGAGAGACGTGAGGCCTGCAGGGCTGGTGGTGCAGGACGCTGTCTGTGCCCCGCTCCCGGCCCCGGCCCCGTCCCCACCCAGTAACCGTGGAGGAGCCCACGCCCGCCTGGATGCCAGCCACCACAGAGCCCCACCCGGCATATGCCCCTCTGACACCCTGCAGGTGTCCACTGTGCACCCACCCCCGGGCAACTGCTGGGAGGGGGCGATGGACGGATAAAGGCTTCACGCCCCAAGGGGAAAGCACTCCTCCTAAGGTCCCTTGGGATCACACAGGGTCCCGCGGCCACCGGGGGGCCCAGGCCAAGCAGACCCTGACCGGCCGCACCTACGATGCACCAGAACCCAGAAGCTCACGGGAGACGGGGGACGGCCTAGTACATGATTTTCGCCCCAGGCCTAAAGCAGGTGCTAAGTGACTTACAGATCACCTAAGAAGAATGTCAGGAGGACAGCTCCTCGATTAGCCAGCTGACCAGGGTGGCGCCTGACCAAAGACCGACCAGGATTCCGGCGCCTCAGAGAAGCCGCTGGACTTTGGGGGCAGCGCAGGACTCGGCAAAAACGACTCAATACTTGGTGTTGCGTGGGCACGTTTATTTCCTTCAAAGACCGTTCGTGTCCCAGCCACACCTCCCCCGCATGAACCCAACTGCACAGGGGCTGGTGCGGGACTGCAGTCCGTTTTTAAAGTGCTCCCCAGGGATACAATCATCGTCGGGTAAAGTCATCACCACACTTGGTCATCAAGCCAAACCTCTCCACATACCTGGAAAACCTCTTATTTTCTTTTTTTTTTTTAAAAAAAATGTAGCTTTGATACGATATTGGGGGAAAAAAAAAAACTACAAGCCTAAATTATAAACGGCACATCGCTGACCAGTTGGCAGCTGGGTGAATGGGGTAGTTTGTTGTATTTCAAATGCCTCCTCATCCAGAAGGTAGGAATGCCCCCCTCCCCCGAAAAAAGGAACCAGAGAGGTGTACCCTGAGTTTGCTTCGCAGGATCAGCAGTGCTGGTGTCCCTGAGCCGCTTGCTTTGGTCAGCAAGCCTTCGCAGGTTTGGGGCAGCAGAGGCACAGGGCCTGGCGTCAGGGTCTAGGCGGGCGCTGAGGCCTGTTTTCCATCTGATGGAGTTAAATGTTCTGACTTCGAACATCCACCAACTTACACCGTCAGGTTTCAAGAGAGCCGAGATGGTTACTCAGAAAACATTCGGATTGAGAGGCAGCAGCGTAAATTAATCAGTCCCTTTCTGTTCCAGAAGAAAATCTGCAATATTCTTCTATAGGTGTGGCCAGTGAAACAATCAAACATCTGGACAGGCACCCAGCTTGTCACTGGTTAGCAGCGGCAGGCCAGGTAGCCCTCTCTAGGAATCCAGGGCCGCTTGTGAACTTAAACTTGAGACCTGATTTAAATAAAGTGCTCGGTCTAAACCTTCTTCCTCACAGCAGGTTTCCAGCTGGAACGATGAGATGGGTACTTCTGTTGATGCTACATGAAAACATACGCGCACACCTAAAGGTCCATTTCGTTCCTCCGCAAAGAACACAGGCTCGTGTCCTTAAACAAATCCAAGAGGATTGCTGACAGCGCATTGACACCAACGTGACCAGCTGGTTCCGGACAGACAGACGCACATTAACATTACTGCTCGTGAGAAACTGCTTCCCAAACGCCACTCTGCAAAGATTTCATCAAGACAAAACACAAACAAAAGCCCTCAACACGCTCCAGCATGTGGAAAAGGTAAGGGAATAAGGTGACTTACAAATGAGTAGGTTTTGCATTTGGTGTATAATCTAGATTGATGTGTGGCCTTCATGACATTGACTTTGACGTAAATATCCTACACCATTAAAAAACAGATCTGGATAAACAGGTTGGAGAGGAAACATTCACAGGATTGATACAGCCCCTGTTCTCATGGTGCTAGCCTGACCCGACGCCTCTTTTTTCTCATCCTATCCCCTGCTACGTCAGTGTCCTCCGTAACTTCAGAAAAAGCCATTTGATGGTGACTGTGTGTGTGTGTCTGGAGGGTAAAGCTCTGGGATTGACTCAAACGTACAGGGTTCTTGATGTGCGTCCAATAGACACCAAGAAACGCCAAGAAACATGCACCTCCCCAGCACCTCCCCCTCGCGTTAATCCACGTGCATCTCACACACGGGGTGGACGCGGCCCACCTGACAGCTCCCCAGGACCCTGAAGAGGTTTCAAGTCACGAGGAAGCCGAGAAAGCAGAGCCCCGGATAAAGGTATGAAGCAGTGGACAGAATGCTCACGGGGTCATTCAGGAATGGGAAGAGCTAAGACTGTTTTTTTAGAGCCAGAAAGCTGAATCTCCAACTCTCTGACACCTTCACGCTTGAATAACTCGAGTCCATCTGAATTTCCAAAGCAAAAACAAATTGTACTGACTACTTCTGATCAGTGCCTGACATTCGACACACAATATCCTCTTAGCATTAATTCTGGAAGGTCCCAGGTTCTGTCGACCACATGAGAGAGAACAGTAATCCTTCAAGTAGAAGAGAGCATTAACGAGACCATCGGTTCCCAAAAGACTAGTAGCGGTTACTAGCCTATGGGGACTAGCTGGGTACGAACATACTACATTTGGGAATACCAGGTGCTAATTTACAGTGATTACAACTGGAGTATAATCTTTAAAAGCAAACTATGCTGAAAAAGTCATTTTACAGTTACTTGATAATTCTTGGGATACCTAAGAATTTTAAATGTGCATTTTATAATAAAATTCTTAATGTAGTTTTCTAATCTCTCCGTCAAAACAAAGGAAAGGAAAAAATTCTATAATTTGGAAAGGTTTTTGCTCATCCATGGCTCTCTTACTCCTGAAATATACGTTTGAGGATTCACAAAAGCAGCTATAGGAAGGAGCTCACCCAATTTCACATCTGTGACAGAAGGCAAGTTTTCATTATAGCCTTTAAATCTTATTGGAGGAAAATGAATCTTACTCAAAACCTTTCACCCTGATAACAAGTGCTTTTGAATAAGCATGTCTCCTAAAAGTGTTTCACTGAGAAGGAGGGGACAATGTGAAACTTGTGAATGAACCCCAGGGTGACGGCGTGCAGACGAGGAGAGTGGTTTGGAAGACACGTAGGGATATTAACATCGTGCGCCGAACTGACTGTTTTTTTCCACTGGAAATCAAAACAAGGGCATCCCAAGAGTTGCTACACACAGTAGAATTCTGAAGAGCTCACAGAAGAAATGTGATCCACGTTCGGCTCATTTGTTATTAAACTTCCATTCCCAAGACTCACACCTGAGACATAAAACAATTTCCCCTTTTGCCCTACAAGTACTTCGTTTCGGCTCTGGGCACTATTTGGCAAACCAACCCTGGACTGAAGGAAAACCATGTGTGTGTGGTGCCCGTGTCCCTCTAGCTGTGGCTTATTGCTCCTAACTTCATCTTTTGGCTCTTCTGTGAACGAGGAGGCCGGACGGGAGAGAAACAGTCCATGTGTTGGCTGCTCTGTTGGTATTATTACAGCTCTGATGCTATAGAGAAAAATATAAAAACCACATAAGGATTTATGTATCTCCCACTGGGAAATAGGCTCAATGCAAACTCAGAAAAGTGTTCAGCATAATATGCATAGGATATATTTAGTATTTGCATAATCTTTCAAGGTATTTGGCTATAATATCAAAGGCAAATGTCTTCCTACTCGGCGTTTCCATTCCCGTGGTAATTTCTCTGTTTGCCTGTGTCCCACCTCTCAGTACTCAGGGCCGCCTGCACTTTTTATTCTGAGCGGCCGGTTAGGAGACGTGACCCATCCGTTCCGTTCACAGTGACAGCACAGAGGGGCCCTCCTCTTTGTGACGTGGTCCAGGCACGGACCAAAGGTAGAGCATGGAGGGCAAAGCTTGTCCCCCTCACCGGCCCGTCCGCAGCCCCTTATAGTAAGTTCCATAGTTCACACAGTGGTAAATATCCTTCTCCCATTTAACTTCAACTCTCAGACGTGAGCACCGCCCACGCTGTGGAGCCGTTGGGTCTCGTGGCTTCCCGTGGCAAACTGGGCTTTGTAGGTTCTCTCCGGGGGGAAACCTCCTGGCTGGAGACTCAGGTTGTTGGGTTTTTTTCTTCCCCTTTAAAAGATGAAATTGTTGGAAAAACCCCAGCTAGACTGGGGACAGGGAGGCCGTCCACCACTCACGGGCCCTCTGGCTGTGTCCTGGCGGCTGGTTACGGAGGGTCCACGTCTGCAGCATCGCGGGGAAGGAGGCGCGCGCCGGCCTAGGGGCAGGGGTCCCGGGGGGCGCCGTTGGCGGTGCTCTGGCCCCGGTGTCGGGAGAGCAGCTTCTTGTTCAGGATCCGGGCAAGCGTCGCCCCCTTCCTCCGCGGCCCTGCCGGCTGCTGCAGGAACACGAGGTCGTTGTGGGACTGGCTCAGGCCGGGGTCTTTCTGCTGGTGCCGCCGGCGGAAGAACAGCTTCGCGCCCTTCCTTAAAATCCCTCCTGCAAGAGCAAGGCACGGGGTCAGGGGGGCTGCGGGTGAAAAGCCGGGTGGGCGACGCGTCCAGGAGGAAAGGAAGGAAGGCGGCTCCCTCCAGCGACTCTAATACAAGGCAGCCTATGACTGCAGCGTGCCTCCCTGTTGGCACAAGAAAGGCAGCTGAGTGTGGCCTGAGCACAGCACAGGTGCTTCCGAGGCGCAGCAGGCAGGACCGCCACTTGGAATCCACTCCCAGGCAGGCATGTAGGTCCCTGACTTTTAGCGATTCCCCTGGCCTTACCCACTCCCCATCGTGAGGAGGGGTATAAACGGCAGAGCAGTGCTTCGTGCCCCAGAAAGGATGCTCGTGCTATTAAAGCCAAAATAAGGACTCTGAGAACAATGGTATTCGCTTTCTTAGGAAATTTAAGTAACGTTTATTCTTTTGGGGAGGAAGATCTTTTACAACTTCAGATCCAGCACGTGTATATCAGGCTAAGTCACATGAAATGTCTGTTACTTGATCACTTTAGACCTGCAACCCTCAATTTTGTTTGCTTTGACCTATCTGTACGTGACGTCAAGTGGTGCAACATGAAACAGAAAAAAACTTAGCAGCAGCAATGATTTCCACGGCAATGGTTCCTTAAAGGTTAAGTGCCAGCTAACATATCAATGGCCAGAGCCCACTAACCTGCTTCCCTTTTCGCAAATTAGTTTCACATCCTACGAACAAGGCCCAGGGGGACCAGGGGGCCCTTCCAGCCAGGCTGTGAAACCCATGACCACGTGCATGGAGGTGTTAATGACTTTGAAAGAAGAATGGCCTGACCATCTCAATAAGGAACTTTATAGATAATGTGGCAATTCATGCTTTTCATGACAGATCCAAAGAATACTTCAACGCCTATGGCATAGCAGAAACCATCCTGGTTTATCCAAACGGGAGGCTGGAAGGCATCACTTTGCTTTTCTACACGAAATGTATGGACAGTTGTGGAATCTGACCCAGGCGTGTCCACAGACCCTTTGCATAATCAGCACTTACCTCGGGAAAAACAGCACGCCCCGTGACTTTAAGAGGCCATTTACTGGACCTGACCTTAAGGACGCATGTCCGAGGGGATATATATATATATATATCCTTAAGGTCAGGTCCAGTAAATATATCTATCATATAATATATATAATATATAATATATATATTTTTATATATTAATATATATAATATATAATATATATAAATATATATATTTTATATATATTAATATATATATTTTTATATATTAATATATATAATATATATAAATATATATATATTTTATATATATTAATATATATATATAGCTGATTCACTTTGCTGTACAGTAGAAACTAACACATCATTGTAAAGCAAGTGTACTCCCATAAAAATTTTTTAAAAAACAAATTAACAATTTGTTAATTTAATTAATTAATTAAAAATAAATTAACAATTAACAAATTTAACAATGAAGAGAAAAAAAAAAAAAGGATGCGTGTCCCACTTGCTCTGCCTGGGTTAAGCAGGAGAACGCAGAAGCTCAAAGCTCCGAGGAATGGGCCGCATTTAATTTGGTCAAAGCTGTCCAAACACCTTGTTTTTCATTTGCTCTTTGGATACGATCAACCTATTGCGAAGACTCATTCGGACATTTTCTACCATTATCTAAAGCTGGGAGGTGGTGTGCAGGGGGCTGAGGAAGGCTGGAAAGGGATGGAGCAGAGGGGGTGAGTATAACAGTGCCAGTGGCTTTAGGCTCAGCGGGCTTCTCCTCGGGCCGGAAAGGTCTGTTCCCGGAGCCATTCAAATCCCTGCAGGATGCAGCGTATCTCAAAAAACCACCGGGTGGGGTGTGTTACGCCAGGGGTCACCACCACCGACAGGGCTTGACTCTGGACTCTGGCCAGTCCCAGGGGCAGATGCAGTGATGCCCACCGGTCAGTTACCCAGCGTATCGCAAGTCCCAGGGCCTCCCAGCCTGACCAGGTTACCTCAGACTGGGCTGGGGGGGGGACCTAGGAGGTACTTCTGATCTCTAGGTACCTGCTTTGGGTTAAGCTTGGAGCCCCCAAATGGCACATGAATGGGGGGCTGTCACATTGGAACAGAGGAGAGGAAGGAAGGTCTGATGGATCGATTCCGTTAACCTGGACCCTAATGCCAACCCCCACCCCATCTCCCCGGGGCAGGGGGCAGGGGATGGAAGTGTGGAGAGGTGAACAGACCAGTCCATCCCCCAAGCCAGCTGCAGATCTAGGGATGTGGAAGCCCAGCAGAGAGAGGATCTCCCCTGGAAGGCTCCACCTGCAAAGCCCATTTCATACATGTCCCGGTGCTGAAATTCAGTCTGGGGTCTGGAGCCAAGGTCTGAGGTGTGAGCAGGGGCGGTGTCATGGGTTGGATCGTGTCCCTCCAAAATTCTTATGTTGGGGTCCTAACCCCAGCACCTCAGAACGTGACCTTGTTTAGAGATACGGTCACGAAAGAGGCAATTAAGTTATAGTGAGGTCATTAGGACAGGTGCTAACCCAGTATGAATACTGTCCTTATAAAAATGGGAAACTTGGACAGAGACACGCAGGGAGACGCCATGTGAAGATGAAAGGCAGAGCTCAAGGTGACGTTCCACAAGCCAAGGAGTGACAAAGATTGTTAACAAACCCCCAGGAGCTGGGGGAGAGCCTGGGACAGATTCTCCCTCGTAGCCTCAGGAGGAACCAGCCCTGCCCACACCTTTACCGTGGACTTCCAGCCTCCAGAACTCAGAGAGAAGAAATCTCTGTTCTTTAAACCACCTCGTCTGCGGTACTTTGTTACAGCAGCCCCAGGAATCTAACACAGACAAGAAAGGGGAGGGGAGGATCTGACTTAAGATGAGGGTCCTGAGGCACCGGCCACGTCCTCCTGCTTATCCTCGGACCCTGGACGCCCCGCGGAAGATCAGGGCAGAGGGCAGATGCTAGAGCAGTCTCCTTAGCCCCAAGACACGCTGGAGTCGGGCAGCAACCTGGAAAAACTGCAGACGTCCAGGTCCCAGCCCTGGGGAATCTGATGTGAGGGGTTCTGGGGAGACATCTGGACATCAGCATCTTTAAAACAATCCCAGGTCTTTCTAACATGCAGCTGGGGCTGGAAACCACCCACCAAGGTCTGGCCAAACCGCCATCAGTACTCGCTACGTGGAAAACCGCTAAGGACACAGACGTCAGCACCGGGGCCCAGACCAGAGGGCGGAAGGTAAGCAGTGCGTTCACTTTCTTTTCCGTAGTTTCCTGACGCCCCTTCACGTTTTAGTATCTCAGGGCCGTGCGGGACCAGGGACGGGGACGTGGCAGCCTAGCCTGCAGGGCACAGCACCCGGTTTTGAGGGTCTGGCTTTGCACCCTGGATTGAGCGAGAAACCAGAACACAGGAACAGGCAAGGGGCAGCTGTGCTCAAAACTGCTTAGAAAGGGAGCCTGCCCACTTCTGAGCGGTCGCTCGCTTTCTCTCCTTTAAATGACACTCTGCGCCTGAAACGCCTAA